>NC_085050.1:12382217-13582217 GCF_963662255.1 Cinclus cinclus | reverse complement strand
TAATGAGCTGAAGTGGACCATGCCAGCAATTTTGAAATGTGTAGGCATGTAAAAAAGAAATAGGAACTTGTCATGATGGACCCTCCTAGCAGTTAACATTTTCTCATTAAAAAAGATACTGGAGGAGAAAATAAAATCCTAAATTCCTGTTTTTGTGTTGCTTTGCATTTGCCCTACTTGACTGTATACATGTGGTACCTGGGAGGAATTGTGAGATGAGCTTGAGTGATGTTTCTGAAAAACAAAGTTGTGAAACCTGCACTGAAGACCTTCCCATAGAGAAGTGCAAGTTATTTAGTCATCATGCATGTCAAACATTCTCTGAAAAGACTTGAATTTAGCAAAATCTCTTTAACTGCTTTCTGTCTTATGTTTTAATTATTCTAAATCAAGCCTGAATATCTGGACAACTGATTAATTTCCTTCATTAAGAAACATTTTGATGGTCTGCACATTTTAGAGTGCGACATTTGGTTGAATTAAATATAAACTTTATAATTTAACTTTTTGTGAGGAATTACATTAGATATATGTCACAGTTTGAGCACTGAGGTATCATCTATTTCATCTTGTTCCATTCAGTAAACTTTTTTTTCAGATATTGGCACTGATTAACTATATGTAATTACAAACGATAATGGGACTACAGAGGTAGGTAAACAGTAAAGTGAGATTTGCTTAATGATTGGTTCTTTCTCCCTCTTTAATTTCGAGGTAGTAAACAATGGTAGCAGCAGGTTCATTAAGGGAATCAGTATTTTTATGGACAGTTAAATACCAATTGTAAAGGTTGCTGCATTCAAGTGAATTGTATTTTCTTTTTTCTTCTTTTTTAATTAGAAGTAAAGCTAAGGATGTCAAGAGGAGCCACATCCTTCAGACAGGAACATCAATTTTAGAGGGAACACAAAGTTTTATATAATCAGAAATTTAAGACCCAGAGCACTTGCCATACTGACATTGTTTAGGTGGAAAAAAAAAATAAAAAACCTTGATTTTTTAATGGTTTTCCTTTGCTTTTCACTTGCAGTTTCTAGCCATGTTTCTTCCTCTGTATTTTTTGGATGTAAAGCATCAATTTAATTGTGCGTCTGTAAGACAAAGAAGGAAATGACACACCTGATTTTTCACTGCAAATCTATATATTCAGAAAGAAAAATAGAAGTGTGTGTTGTGGGTGAACTGCTGCTTGTCATTGTCCTCACCCATGTTCTAAATCTCAAAATTATGGAAAAGACACGTTTTTCACTTTGTTTTTTGAGTTTTTTCGTCATTATCTGAAACTTTCTATCTATACAAATAAGCTTAAGGAAAAGGACTTGAGGAATATTGGTGCTGAGCAGAAAAGAGCAAGTGAATTACATAAACAATATTTTTGGTTACTAAAGCTGAATACAAATTACAATTTCAACTCCATAACACATTCCAGTTTTTCTTTGTTTTTTCACAGACAGGAATAAATGGTAAATATATTCAGATTTTCACAGAAGAGAATTTTTTAAATTCATCCTTTTGATTGTTTAAATTCCTCGGATTAGGAGAAAAAAGTATTCAAAGCTCCCACAGGAACTAAAGTCCATCAAAAGTTTGATCCTTATTTTCCAAACACCAAAATATTTTTTTTCTTCAGTGTTTGGTTTCTTCTTTCTGCTGCATTCTTTGCTGTGACTTTCACAGACTTGGTGTAGGATGGCTCTTTCCTAGGCTAAAATATCCTTCTGGGAACATATGGGCACTGGAAAATGTTCTGTTAGATGGACATACATTTTGGGTGTCTTGTTTCATAGGTGATTGCCCTAATTATTTGGTAGCTGTACACTTAGTACTATTAGTATAATTCTCCTTTCTTTATGTTCTAAACAATAATCATAGCATAGAATCCTAGAACATTCAGAAATGGAAGAGACCCACAAGGATCATCAAAGTCCATCTCCTGGCACAGGACAGACCCAAGAATGACACCATGTGCTTGAGAGCATTGTCCAAACACTTCTGGAACTCCGTCAGGCTTGGACTTCTGACCACTTCCCTGGGGAGGCTGTTCCATTGTTCCTAATATCCAGACACAGTTTCCTGACAATCCCTCAGGTCGTGTCACTGGTCACACAGAGAAGGGATCAGTGTCTGCTCCCGTGCTTCCCCTCGTGAGGAAGCTGCAGGCTGCAATGGGATGTCCCCTCAGACTCCTCTCCTTCAGGCTGAGCAGACCGAGAGACCTGAGCTGCTCCTCAACAGCTCTAGACCCTCCACCATCTTTGTAATGTCCATTTGCTTTCTAATAGTTCTGTATGGCTCATGACCATAACTTAGCGCAATAAATACGAGCATGGCAAACTTTCTGGTTGAAACCACCACATATTTAATACTGTGGGTCTATTTAACAGCTGAGCATATTTCTGGATATTAATTTTGTGCATTTTATCACAAATAGTGTTAATCGTAGTACACTTTGGCAGCCTAAAATGTTATTATCTGACCTAAGATAAACATCTGTTGTTTCTCTACCATCCTGTTTATCTTACTGTTACCGAGATCCAAGATATTTTTCAAAATATTCACTGCTAATTTAAAGACAATAATTTTAGAGCTTATGCCTCCTAGTTCTCCTAAGGCTTTTGAAAGTGCTAAATTTTGAGGTCTTTAATTTCCAATAAAGAAATCAAAGAAAATTATTTAATGATAGATGCCATCTGAAACATTGCAATTTGCTGAAGCTTCGTGGTTTCCATGTGATCAGACAGCTCCTGTATTATCTAGCTGTGCTCTCCAGATTAGGATGTGTCACCCCTGATTCACCATGGCTCTCCCCTACTCAAAATGCTGTTGTGCATAACTCTTAGGCTTGTGGTGCCCTGCTAAATGTGAGATCATGAGGACATGTACTCCAGCTAACAGCTTGAAGGCAGCTTCATCTGACACATGCTGTCAGATGAACACGGAGACATTTGGGATATGTGGGACCTGGTGAAATTCAGTAAAACTCTCCAGCTACAGGCAGTGTGGCTGTGAGATGCTGAATACCAACTGCTTTGATCTACTGATCTCTTCTTCTTGCATCAAGCTATTTGCTTATATAGACATTGCCACAGGGAAATCTAAATAACAAATAGAAAACAAACACGATGTTTCAATTTGGTGCAAGAATAAAAAGCAACAACTTCTTTACTTTATAGGTTCTTGCAGGGCCCCCACTGATATCATGTGAGAGCAGATTCCAGAACTGCATTAAACACTCCAAGTAATTTTAGTCATGTCTTATCCATTCTCTCTGTCATTCTCTCCTTAGGCAAAGAACTGTACATGCAGTGCTTTGTTTTGACTTTGCTACTAGTTAGTTATTTTATTGCCTGTACCACATTATATTTGTATTGGAGTGACTCAGGATTACTTGCGTTATATGAAACAAGTACTGGAAAAACTTAACAAGAAATAAGTAAAAATAGAAAAAATTCTTATTCAATCCTTTGAAAAAAATAGTTGGAAAATGAAAACTCAGATTCAGAGTGCACAGAGTTGCTGTTGCCACGAATAACATAGCTTATCTGAGGGACAGGGACAGGATTTAACTTGTATCCCTATGTGTCCTGGTAACTAAGACACTCTCCCAGTGGAGAGAAAAGATTGCTGGATAGAGATTCACTTATTCACTTGACCACATATAGTCACCTATAATCTTCCCAAAAGAGATTAAGTCAGTTGCATTCCACAACAATCTGGACCAGAGATAGACACTAGATCAGATAAAGATAGATCAGATAAAGGTATCTCAAATAAGATAAGTTACTTTGGTAACTAGTTGTCCCCAGGAAATTGTGATGGCAGTAGAGGCCTAAATCTGGGACTTACAATTGTTATTTGGGTACTTAGATAAGATATTGTACTACATGAGGCACCTCAGCCTTTTATTAGATACAGGTCTTACTGATGATACAGACATGAAGTAAATCAAATGTCTTATTACAATTTTCTTCCTTGTTTAGTCCAGCCTGGAAGGGACACTTGTACCACTTAGAAGCACAACAAAGGAAATAAAAAATTTAAATGCAGAGATGTTTGAAAATGTTAAGTGATATACCACTGTGAGTTACACAGTTATTAGAATTTAGCCACTTAATAAGGTAGCAGTTCTGATTGCATGCATCAGCTGCCTCTGTGTACTGCAAATCTCGAAACAGGTTAGAAATGATTATTTTAAATATGTTTCTATTTAAGTTAATGGTATGGAAAAATCTAAAAACATTGTTCCATCAAAAGAATCATCTTAGATTAATAAACACGAGAAAGTTTTTTGCAAAATATTTTGAAAATATCCCTTATAGTTTTAGATAAATTTATGCTTATAGCAGCTGATTCATAAGTAGAAAACAATATTGAAAAGTCCTACACATCCCATACTTTCAAATTTACTAAATAGAGATAAACAGAATGGGCATGCTAAGATTTATTTTTTTTTCTGATTAATTTTATGGGAACTCAAAGTGTTTCAGTTTTAAATTAATTGTTTGAATACTAAATTATGCAGCTTTATGATCCAGGAGATAAGCAGAGCTCTAAAGATGCCTCTGAGACTTGAAAGAGACAGCATTAGAAGCTCATTATTGCCGGCACATTTAACATGGTTAAAGTAGGGGAAAATAGCCATTAAGTTAATGTAATAGTTAAACTGAATTAATTTGAAAAACTGCCCAGTGAAATGCTTACAGTGATGGTGTTGGGGTTTTGTTTGGCTTTTTGGCTGGTTTGTTTTTGGTTTTTTTGTTTTTTTTTAATTCTGTAGCGTCTTCAAATATTAAAGTCAAAATCATTTGAAAAGTAGATCTTTTCAAGCAACTTAACATAATATTTATACTTGAAGAAATATTCAGTTCATCACTCAAATATGTGTCAGAGTATCAACATTTTGTAAAGAGAGAAGATCAGATGTTAATTTGCATAATGAATGAATTCAGGACTGCTGGGTGATAACAAACAAATTAAGCTCCAACTCTCCTTCCCATTAGTCCCTTCATCCTCTGGGTCCTTTCTTCTAAACTTTGAAAAGCAGTAGAACTTAATGAAAGTAACAATACCAGTCTCTTAATTGCTTGAAACACCAAAGTAAACACTGCAAACTGTTGAAAAGGAGAGCAAAAAGGTAACATCTAAGTCCTAGAAAAGTTCACATTGAAGAAACATAACGATTGATATCATAGGATTAGATTTAATACACTTTATGTCCTAAAACAAAAAGAAACCCACAAAACTAACATACAGAATAACCCCAAGACATATATATGGCTTACCACTTGCTTCAGAGTGGTTGTAGTGTATAGTGCTATGTTTAAGGTCTCCTCAAAATTCTTTTAATATCAATTATACAAAATTCAGGCTTTTTTTTTAAATTCTTGTTCTAATTTTGCCACATTTTTATCTTGTCACATTTTTGGTCTCAATAATTTCCTTGGTAACAGAGACCAATGTTCAACCACTTTGGAAAACAAAAATGTTATTCCCTAGATTTTCACTTCAAATTACTTCTTGTGTTTCAGATTTGAGATAATGATCTACTGAGGTTCTGCTACTCAAACTTCATAAGGATCATTATAGATCCCAAGGATTCTGGCTGCAGGTGGTGGCACTAGGTAGACATGAGGCAATACCTTTCTGACCATCAAGCTGAGGAATGCAATGTGGAGTACAACTGTCACAAGACACAACACACAGAAAGAGTAACAAGCACAGAATTTCACTTTCAGGGAGCATTAACTGGGTAATATAAAGTTTGGAGATACTCCCTATACATTGATATCATACACTGATGTATCACACCTGACTTCACATCTGATGAAACCCAGACAGTTGATGCCACTGTTTTGGTGGCCAGGAGGTGTGAGGCAGATGGGCTGGGACAGAGCAAACAAGAATTGGAAGAAGAGACTTGGGTTTTCAAGAAGCTCATCTCTCTCTGATGCTGCCTCAAAGTAGAAGTAGAATTTCCCAAATCTCCTACCAAAGCAAGGAGTAAACTGGTCTGGACCAGGTGAAAAAAAATAAAGTTGGGAAAATTTGGCATCTGTTTTGTACCCCATCTGGCACTGCATGTCCCAAGTGACTCTCAAGATGCTTTTGGTGGCAGAAGAGGACAAAAAAGATGAAAGATTGTTCTCTGTTCTTAATCTCAGATATGGAATTACCACACCAGAACTCCTAAGTCATGAGGCAAAACAGTGCTTGTGGGAACAGAAGGCTGATGCAGATCCAGAGGAGAGCAGTAGAGCCTGTATCACTCACTGTGTCAGTGCTGAGAAGCTTTCAGGCAGCTCAGACATACCTAATTTACTCATTGTAACTAGGAAGAATGTGACTCTCATGGAGATATTCTACTTTGTGGCTCCACACCATGGTGGTTGAGGAAGAAAAAATTCAGGCAAACCACTCTTCATTCTTTAGTCGTTTTTCCTTCTCATTAGCCCTGACTACAGAATTTCAGAGCTCATTGTTCCTCCACTCTCGCCCTAGGCATTGGGGGAAGGCTCCAGATCTGCAAATATTATTTCTTTTCAAAAATAATTAGAAGTCCGGGCTGTATGGGTGTTGAATATCTGGGATTGAATATCTACCTGGGGAAGAGGTTGCATCTCTGTGCTGTCCATATTATTAGTCAGGCTTAGACAGCAATGGAAATGGGTGCCAAAATCCTACTACTTCAAATCTGACATGGAGAGGAAGAATAAAAGATAGAGAAAGACATCAGGAGTATTTTCCACCTCTACTTTTAAAAGTAAAATAAGCCTTAGACTTCCAGAATCCCAGAGGAATTATGTTATGCTTTAGCTCCAAACCCACCCCTGGTAAAATAAACTCATTGGGAATTTTTTCTAAAGCTGGTGTAGTTACCTCAACTATAACTAGTCAGAGATCATAAGTGAGTAGAAAATAAAGTGAAATTAGTAACACAATACCTTTAGATTCCATTTGAAGGATAACTTTACTACTAAATCAACTGGAAATCGACTGAGGCAAGAGCATCCTATAATTTACTGTTCCCAATATCTGCACTGTAAATTGCCTTTCTTCTTGTCTTGGCTAGCTTAAGCTCTACTGAATTTTCCTGACTTACTAAGGCTTTCTTAAAGAAAAAAAAAGAAAGAGAAGAAATAAATAAAAAAAGTTTTAAATTATTTTGCATTTCCTACTGATACTTCAATATGCTCAAATATTTGCTTAAGTATTATTAATACGAGTTATGATTCCTTATTCCTTTTAAGAAATGTCCAGGCTACACCAAAAGCACTTTTGGTGAAGATATACCTTTTGAAGATATTTTTGAGATTAATTTGACAGTTTTCCAAAATAAAGAAACTGTTGCCTACTATTCCATGTCAGTGAAGTGAATGTATGAACAAGTGAAAATATCCTCTTCCTTCCCACTGTATTTCCTCCCCTCTCTTGACTTGGCTACTCTGATTATATGACTATATGACCTTCACTGACATGAAATTAAAAAGACAAATGAATTACATGATAAAGAGTAGCAAAAAGCTTTTCATTTGTTGGCAAATTCACTTTTTAATCTCCAAAAGAAATTTTAAATAAATGATTCTCTGACTGTATTTACAATAAAATCTAATCAAAGTTTATGCCTTCCAAACAGGAGCAGAGCACTTTTTCTATGTAAAAAGGTGTGCTTCAAAACCATTATAGTTACACACTGCATAAAAGTCTCATACTTACATACAAGAAACAAATGGGTGTGCTTTAAAGGAACTTGTTTGTCCCGTCTAACCCTGAATATTTGGATGCAGAAAGGGCCCAAAGAGGCATCTTCTTTTAGGTTTAATTCCCTTTAGACACAGATACATAAGAGATGCCTTTTGGTATTTTGTGCCACTATAATAACACTATGTACTCCTACCACAACTGCAAATTCTCCTAGTATATTCCACTGGTACTGATTTGTATTTGACTTGGTTTGCCTGCTTTTTCTCTTATATTTTTTATTCTCCTTTCTTAGTTTGTTTTCTGTCCATTGTCTTGAATGTTGCCTGAAGAATGCCTACCATGCAACTTACCATAGAACAAAATAGCTGTAAGACCAGGCATTAGAATCATTATGATCACCAGGCCTCCCATGAGTTTATCCCATGAAATATAAGCAATCTACCATTTAACACAAAAATAGAGCTTCAATTTCTGTAACCCCAAGGGACCTTAGACTGGAATTTTGAGTTGTGAAATTCAGATTATTGGATTCCATACTTCCTTGTTCCATACTTCCATACTGCTTTCATACTAATTAATTCTCTGCAGACTATAGAATAACCACATAAACCAAAGCAAAAGTTCTTTTGCAGTTTGCTCTACAAGAGTCCATTTTGTTAACTCCCTCTTTGCCCAAAGTGATGTCCTAGCCATTCTCTTCATCAAAGACCAGCAACAATGAAATGATGTCATTATGGGAAAACATATTCCATATTTTCAAATCTCAGAGCATGCATAGATCATCTTGCAAGGTGAAGATATACAGATCAAATTTACATACTATCAAAGAAGATGACTGATCTTTTGAAGGAGTCTCATAAGTATAAATTGCAATTAAGGATGAGAATTAAAAATCCATTACATAGTTTAAACACACTGACAATTGCTTCTTACCTTACAAAAAAGTTATATTCTTCTCTCTTCAATTAACGCAATTTTTATTAGGAGAGAATATAAGGCTCCCAAAGAGCTGGACAGAGCAAAATGAATGTGGATCTCTTTAAACTTAAGTACCTATAAAATGCCATTAACTGATGTAAATTTGACAGTCAGCCTCTCTGATATTATAAGTGCTTTTAATATTTGGAAGAAAACATCTGAGCCGCTAGTTTTGAATTGAAAATAGGCTTAATTTAGTAGGCTCTAAACTTTTTTTTGCCAGAGTACAAAGTTTTTTATTATGAACAACAGGGATTCTGAGAACAGTTACCATAAGTCAGACTGGGACTATGTCACATTTTCTTAAGCATGCTTAAAACTCCCCAGTTATAAAACAACCTGAGTTTTCGCTTTCATATAGTTTTATCATATTTCAACAATTTCTCATTAAAGATTTTACTCCAGGTGTGTATCTATGGCTCATCATTTCCTTATCCCAGAAAAAGCCAGTGAAGTAGTTCAATATTGGTGTTACAGTGTTCAAAATGCAATTCAGATTAGAATTATAGACCATTTCATGTGTCCACAGAACCGCTTTCATTGACTTCACTTACAGCTGTGTGTACTCTGCACCTGTGCAAATCAGGCTTCAGAGTGTGCCCAGAAAATTGAGGAAAACATGCAATTCTACCACCTGTGAAAAATTTAACAGCTTGATTCCCCAAATAAAAGTAAAAAATACATGTATTTTCTATGCCTTCTTGTTGAAGTGTCTCTTTCAATGTAAATTAGAAGTGATAGATGGGCACGTGTAGTTCTAATGATTTGAGTGTTATCCTGGGGGGATATGTGAGTTCTATGACTGGAACAAGAAATTTGTTAATTCTGCATTTAGACTGACTTTGAAGATGACTTATTTCCTCTGTGATAAAACTATATTTCCACCATAGCTATCATGGAAGAGCACTGCACTGGGATACAGCAGATATGTTTATACTATGCTACAAAACTTAAGTTATGTGAAATTATCAGCATTTCAGCTGAAGGTTTGATGCAAGGAAGACAAATCAGTCTGCCACCACTAAAGCCCACTGCCAAAAGGAGTTTTACTTGCCATGGCTGCATCGTTCTGAGGCTTTACAGGCATTGCTGCTAGATATCTGACTCATTAAGAACAAAGAAAGTTGTGCCAACAGAACTTTATAAAGGAGATAAAGCCTTTGAAATACTTGGTCTCACTCATACAGTCATTTAAATGAGACTTGTTTTCTTCAAGCTGCAAGCTTTTCCTTTTGTGATATACAATTTCAAGGGATCAATGAAGTGTTTGCTTTATGAAGAGAGGCACTTCCTTTCTTTCTGATATTTCAATTTAAACTATTTCATCCCTTGCTGTGATTACTCCTTATAAGGCAGCAGAACAAAGCAGATCTTTGCTTGTCTTGTAAATGACTTTCAGTTCTCATAACTATTTTGCCACAAGAATACATTCATTCAATGCAATTTTCCACTTTTCTTGAATTTATTATTTTGACCCAGAGAATAACAAGGATATATGATTACATATTGAAATTGCAAGATATTAATGATAATGCACATAACTTTCCAGAACTCCCAATAATGTATTTTCAAAAGAGTAACCCTCAACTTCTGTTTCTAGGTTTGTTTTTTCTTTTGTTTTGTTTTGGTTTGCTTTGGTTTTTTTGCCATGACACCCAGTGCTACAAGATTTCACCACTGTACTATGGGGTCCTGTACCATGTACAGGCAAAACATGGTATTGCCTCACAGAAAGATATTTTTCTACTTGTTCATAAAGCAGGCTTTGTTCCTGGTGGAAAATGCATTGTTAATGTGCCAATTTAACAGGATATATATTCTATCATTCATATATTCTATTCTATATATTCATATATTCTGTCTCAGTGGGACAGTATGATATGTCGCTCTTTCTTTTGTTTCCATTTTTTTTTGTTTTTCCTTTTTTCTGGAACTTACTAAGACTTGGCCTATACCCACATGAAGTAATCTGTGATGAATGACCCCAGAGACATTGAAGCTCTTAAGAGCAAAGTTATTTTTAGTTTCTTGTTAAATTAAAACATTTGATCTTGCCAAATCCAGTAACCCTACAGTGGCAGAGCTGCTGTATTGGTGTGTCCTCACGTCCATCCACAGTGAGGCTGAGCATGCAGATATACACACCTGGGCACCCTTGCATGGAGTACACGTGCATGTGCACACAGCCAGCCACACAGAACAACATGGAGAGAAAAATCTGAACTCAAGCAAATGCCAACACCACCAGAATATAGATTTCCTCATCCAATAAAATAGTTAGAAATGGAGTCTGATGGGAACATAGGAGACTTGCAGTGCAGGCAGAGGACATGTGCCAGCTAACATGCCACTGGCCCCTTTTATTCTTATCCCTCTCTTTCCATGCTTGTTCCTTTGCAGAGCATGCTGATTTCTCCATTCAATGCCTTTGGTTCCTCCCCTAAACATCTCATCCTGAGATCTCATGTAATCCCAAGAAGCTCTTCCACAGCATCCCACAATGACCCCCAAACTTGGTAGGTAGTAACCTCCTCACCTCACCTCACCTCACCTCACCTCCTCTCTACAACCTGTGAAGAGATTCAGAAAGCACTCTCAGTGACCGGTGGTGATGACTGCCATACCCAAAGCATTGATGGCTGTCCTCTGACAGCCCTGGGAGGAGCCAGGGAAGGGGCTCATTTTTCTAACGAGTTTATTATCATTTCCTCACTTCCCAATGTGACTCTCTAAATCTCAGTGTTTGTGGATATGAGCTTTTAATAATATAATCTAACACACACAGGTACATTCTTCAGAAAAATTAGATGACTTCTGGGCAGTGATCTGTTTGGAAGTTCAATGTGGCTAAATGTAATTTTGACAACAATGACATGTTATAGTACATTTGTGTTCAGCCACCTCTTTGATGACTGGAAGTATTACGGTAACTCTTATATATTCCTAAAACTGAATAAGAATTTATCCTCTTCAGACAGGATGTATAGCAATATCTGAACGGTCTGTTTACAATGTACCACGTTAAACTACAATCTTGTTTTGCTTGATATAGTGATGTCTAAGCTCAATATAAGGGAATGTATTTATGTCCCATTTCCTTGCCCATACCAAATGGGCACAAAGCCTTGGAGGGGAAAAGACCAGACATTTGCAGGCATTAAATATTTTACCCTTCCCAGTTTGATTTGCCATGAAGTAGGATTCAATGTAGTTAAATCTGTAATATATTCCTCTGCAAGTGTGTATATGTACATACATATATAAATATATGTATATAATATTTTTTCTTATAATTCCATCGTCTTCACTTACTTGAACTAAGCCAAATGAGTTGTGCAAACAGCATTGGTGTGTCATTGGAGGAAAAATCTGTTTCAAGAAGGAAGAGCTTTCAGCCTAACATTAGGACTTCAGAGGAGCACCAGCAGAAGGTGCTGGTAATGCTTAGCATGTCCCAGTCACTGGATCATCAAGGCCTTTGTCCCTTTTCTCAGTGTTCTTGATAATGTGTTAGGTTCAGCTTCTTTCCTCACTGTCCTGCCATGCTTGATTGAAGTATGAATTCCTGAGGCTGACCCCTCTGATTGATAAGCATGGGATTGATCTTGAGAGACAAACATCAAATATCCAGGGTCACTCATCACCATACACTGAAGGAGAATGCAGCCAATTATTCAACATAATTCAACAACACTTAAAAAATAAAATGAAAAAACAAACTCAGAATTCTTGAACAGATACTTGGAAACAGGTACAGATACACAAAAAAAAAAAAGTGTCATGATTTAAAATCATCCTAGGGTCTTCTGGTTAGTGACAGTCATGTTAAATTATCTTCTGTCATGCTTTCTCTAAGTGGACACCAGTCACTGACATATTCTTTCCTTGGCATCCCCTCTCTGAAGTAAATTCAGACTGAAATGACTGTATTGATTTTCCATTTTCTTTCTTAGTTAGAATTACTCAAGTAAGTGCATGCTCTCTCCCAAAGTTTTCTACAATCTCCAGTCCTGATGATTTAATTAAGCAAACTGCTCATTTCTTACCTGCAGAAATATAGTTTTGTTTCACAGAAATTGTCCTTTTCCATTCCATTTAAAGATGCCTTTGAAATTCTCTATTCTACCAGTGAAACTTCACACACAGAAATGTGTTTTTGATTATAAATCTGCCTAGTTACAGATGCAGTGCAGCATATCCTGGCAGATAAATGAGTCTTCCAGATTGCATCTTCTCATCACAGATTTAAGAACCTAAGTTTTTCAGAAAGCTGCGTGTTTGTCATGCAAAGCCATAAATGAGGACAAAGATTATGTCCCTCTACCAGGCCTGGCCTAAAGTAGGTAAGATGCTATTAAAAAAATATCATTTGGTGTGTTTGATTTAGATGACCCTTGAGACAGCCTGCTGAGATTTGAAGAAATGCTGATAACAATCTGAGTTATCCTGCAAGGAAAAAAAAACAAGTTCTGCTATTTGTGCAGTTGTTGGGCTGTTCATTGCTAGACCCTTGCTGACTTTAATAATGTACTGCAGGCACGAGAGTCTTGCAGAAGAAATCAGGCACACAGATGAAACCTGGTTAGATAGCTTACTTCTTTTAATCCTTGATAAGATTAGAAAGTCCTGTTTTACAATTTTAGAATACCGTGCATTCCTTTAAAAAGCTGGTTTGTGTGTCAGGGCCAAAGTAATTAAAAAAAAATAATTAAATTAGAAGTGTTCATGTGAGGTCATGTATTTAAATTATGGAGAAAGATGTTCCGGAGGGAATACAGTAGTATCTACCAGCAAAAAGGATTTTGCTGCTTTATTCCAGACCTGGTTTGCAGAGGATCACTATTGCACTGGTCAGTACTGGAGTGGGTCAGTAATGATCCTCTAAACCACTATTTTGATGTCCAGCATGGGTGAGATTGATGCAAATTTGCCCCCTGCAGCTGAGATAAGAAAGACGTGTGGAAGAGTAAGTGTTTCTGTACTGCTTCTACCAGGTAACTTCTGCTCTCTTTAGTCAGCACAGCCAGCAATATGCTGATGTGATGCTTTCTGTTTGGTTTGCAGTGGAGATCACTGTGTAATCAGTACCAAAATGAAAACATCAGTTCCTTCAGAACTGGTGCAGAATGCTGCATTACCTTCAGGGATATTCTAGGAGAGTCAAGGATGCACTTTGTAATCCTTTGCCTCTAGTCTAGCATTATGTGTTATTATAATAATCTTTCAATTGCCTTGACAAAGGAAGAAAGTGCTTTGCACACAAATCTTGCAACCTTTGTCTGTGGAGAGAAGTGTCTCTTTTTCTACTAATATCAGAAAATATGATCCATCCATCAAATTTTCAGACACTACCTACATGGCAGATTAACAGATTTTGTTCCAATGAGTTTTAGGGAAGATGAATAAAGACTTTTAAAATAAGATAGTGACACCTGCCCACAGTACCATTTGGTCCAATTCCAAATATGATATAGCTATTTGAAGTTCTTCCTCGGTTGTCTGCAGCAATATGGAGAGTTGAATTTGGCCCTATCTATAGAAAATGACTTGCTACTTTACTATGACAATTTGGGGAGAGTGCATATTGATCCTCCTACTGTAAGTGATACAGGCGCCATTTTAACTAGATTATTCTAGTAGCAGTACACCCAATATTACAGTTTTCACAATAAAGTCATGTTTAAATTATTAATTATTGCATTATTGCCTTAATAAATGCTGAAGGTACAATAAAACTATGATTAAAGGTGCATTATAAGAAGAAAATTATAGCATCTTTTAAGTTCTGTTGTGTACTGCTAGGCAATGATATTACTGTGCTATGACACACTTACAGCATTTTCAGCCCTCAGCATTAAGCTACCATTTAACCACTTACCAATTCATTTTGAGATAGTTCTCTGTTGTTAAGCAGGAAACAGAATCAATGTGCAGAATGCAGTTCTTTGTAGGTGGGAAAGCTTTAGGCTTGAGCTTCTCAAATATCATAACAAATATCAAGAATGTTTCTTGGAGCTGATGTAATAGACAAAACAAGGAACAAGAGGAATTACTCTTCTACAGGTGAAGAGAGAGGTCTGATGTCAGAGGATTCTACCCCATGATGAAGAGTATTAATATGATGGAGATCATTCCTATATATTCCTATCCCTATTCCTATTCATAAGTATTCTTATTCTAACAGGTCACTAATAGAAGAAATACACAGGTTTTTAGTACTCTACTTACCTAGAGCTCCCCACTATAAGAGACTACAGGCATTTTTTCATGTGTTGTTGCCTAATATGTTTTCATCACATTTATTCCTGATTACATTAAAGTGAAGAGAATAATTCTATTGGAACATAATAATGAATCCAATTACCAGTGTAACTAAGCTGACATAGCTATGGTAATTAGGTATGCAGCACCTTCTAAATTTTTTTGCAAACATTTTTTTAGTTAAAAAAAAAAAAAGAAAAAAGAAAAAAAGAAAGACCTTCTATATCCACACAAAAATAAAGAAACCTTGAAATTTAGTCTGCACTTCATTAATATTCTATCTTAATGGCTCAGGTCTGATGCTTATCTGATTCCTAGCAATTCTGTTAAGTACTGCTAAAAGAGGTTTAAACATCACGTTTGCTGTTTGTTGTAAGTTCATAATTTTGAGAAGAAAAAAATTATTACAGTTCCACTAGTGGCTTTTATGAAGAGGATATTCACATCTGACCTGAGAGTGGAGAACACAGTGTACTGCACAGTGGTTTCTGCTAGCTCTCAGCAAGATAAAACAACCCTGTGAAGTGAGCAGTCCAACTCTGTTACCTTAGAGCTCTAAACACCAATTAACCCTGTGGTTTAGCTCATATTTCTTCCTTCTATGTTGTCGTTTATATTGCAGTTACAAACCTAATGAGAAAATCTATCTGGATGTTTTGTGTGTCTATTTAAAATGACAGATTATCTTAGAAAAGTTGATTAAAAAGTCATATATGTGGGAACTGTAATGACAACAATGTGGAATTTCTTTTAGCTTTGAGTGACGGTGAGAATTTTTCATTTAAGAGACAGATATAATTTTCCATCCACAGTTTATTTTCCGTGTTGCACATCCATGTTTGCAGCTGTCCTGCATTTCTCTTCACCATATGCCAAGTATAAGGTCCTTTTGCATCAACATGTCACACTTGCTTAGTTGAGAATTAATTGAGCTTGATGTATGGTGCCTCATTTTGTCTTTTATGCTTCTAATATATCTTGAATGCATAAAGTTGACAGGTTTGATGGGAGTTAAGAAGTTACTCTAAGTTAGGGTGGAAACAATGCCTCCCAAACAAGATAAGAAAAAATGTCAAGGAATTGCAGTCATGTCTTACATTCACAGAAAGTGCAAGGTAAGTCAGGTAGTAGAGTTACATAGCTGACATTACATTGCAGAACTCTTCCTTAATTTCCTCAAATCTATCCTCTCCACCAAGGAAGGACCCACTGTTGCCTCCTTGGTCTGGAGAATGCTCAGATTACCTGAAGATTGCATCTTCACTGAATTTGCTCAAGATGTTTGATTTACCCTCCCACTGGACCCAGTATCTATCCACTGAGACACATCCTCTAACAATGACAGGGAGAGATAGTGCCACAAGAATAATAAATCATGAAGATAAACTGGCATAATTTGAATATTCATTTGCTATAAAACCTGAAAATGAACTAATGCTTTTATCCATATATTAGAATAGAATAGAATTATAGAATACTCTGAGCTGGGAGGGACCCACAAGGCTCATTGAATGCAACTCCTGGCCCTATTCAGGGCAGCCCCAAGAATAACACCATGTGCCTGAGATGAGTGTCCAAACATTTCTTGAACTATGAGTTAACTCTAAAATGTTATACACACACCTCAGTTACATGCTGTTCACAAGAAAAAAGTATGTAAGCCAGGAACAACACCATATATTTTCATTTCTTGACACCTGATCTATACATATGTATTTAGTTAGATTCTTTTCAGACAGAGCAGTCCTTGAACATAAGCATTTAGGAAACTATGACATTTTAATGATTTTAATTGTCAATATATAAATTACCTGAACATATTAAATTTCATATTGATGCCAAATTAGCATAGCAGTACTGAATAACCCTTCCCTTCCCTTCCCTTCCCTTCCCTTCCCTTCCCTTCCCTTCCCTTCCCTTCCCTTCCCTTCCCTTCCCTTCCCTTCCCTTCCCTTCCCTTCCCTTCCCTTCCCTTCCCTTCCCTTCCCTTCCCTTCCCTTCCCTTCCCTTCCCTTCCCTTCCCTTCCCTTCCCTTCCCTTCCCTTCCCTTCCCTTCCCTTCCCTTCCCTTCCCTTCCCTTCCCTTCCCTTCCCTTCCCTTCCCTTCCCTTCCCTTCCCTTCCCTTCCCTTCCCTTCCCAGCTGTCCTAAACCAGGTAGCTCATAGCTCATAGCTCAGACCTCCTGCTCTGGGTGAGGATAATAAAAGGCCAATTGCTGCATGGAGTGCAAAATTTTTTGCTTGTTGCACACAAATTGCAGGTGCGCATAAATGTATAGAAGGAGAAATTGGCCAAATATATATATTTTTAATGCTAAATGTAGCCAAATTTATCTGAGTGTGAGCTTGTTACTAGGTTGCTTGATGCTTCCAGCTCCAGAAGGGTCAAAAATCACAAGGATTTCTCTATTTCTTACATTGCCCCATAACCCAGATTTAGTTGAACTATCAGGACCTTCCTAATGAAGTGAAAATACACTAACATATTCATTAGAGCCAAAATAATAACCTATAACTGCAAATAGGACACTAGTCTGAGGAAGGGAACAAAAGCAAAGGCTTATTCTGCCTTCTCCAGAGAAATGCCTGATCAAAATTTAAGGAATTAGACACAACAGATGGCTTCTATGACTAAGGACAGCTCTCTAAGCAACATGGGGTATAAATACACTTATTAAACAGAATTACTTGCACTTTGGAGCTAAAGACAGATATTTTGATATATTTCCCTTCCTATATAACTGTCTGAAAGGTTTTATTTTTGTTCCAGAACAGAACAAAAATACAATTATGAAGTTCTTTTGATACAAAATGTTCATCCTCCTCAGTCTAGTGCCAGATAATTCCAGAGAATATGTGCTTTTAAACCCTCTACATTAGTCGAATTAACTTTGACACATAACAATCTGTGGCTTTCAGAATTAATACCTAAAGAATAAATCTTTTACACTGGTCCAAATGTTCAGGAGTTTAGAAGGAAGTAATTGCCTAGGCTATTTCACTAAGCAACCAAAGAGACTGAAGTGCAGAAATTTTCTCTTCACATCCTCAGAGAACAGTCAAGGTATTCAGGTGAAGAAACACCTCTCCTGTTCTCACTGCTGCATGGAATGAAGATGCAATTGAAAGGGGTAATTTTAGTAAATCCTGAAAGATTAAATGAAGGCAATCATAGAATGAGTAGTGCTCCTTTGTATATAAAACACTAACAACAATCTGCAGTCAAAGATGTGAAGTTCCTGCATGAACACACTTCTTTGTCCCCAAGAGCTGAATAGTTTATTACAAGCCTGCAGATCAGCATGTCTCTAGTCCACCAACAGCTGTATCATTGAAATACATCTATAAAGGCGATCAGATGTAAATAAAGAAACAGGACTTACCCATGACCTTCCACAGCTATTGAAAAGTGTAAGGAAATATTGCTTTAAGCCATAAATGTACAGTAGAGATAATGCCAAGAGAATTAAACAACCATCTGGTGTAATTATTCATGTTCTCTAAAAATAGTTTGCATGTGAATGTGGCAACATACTTCCCTATATAATTTAGAGGTTTGAATCTAAAGGAAAATTACAGAAAATCGCAGGAAATAAAGACTACTTTTTTTTTTAATGTAGATTAACACATTCTTTTCTAAACAAGAAGGCACAGGGAAAAATGCAGGGAGTGGGGGTGAGTGGAGAGAAAGGAGTGTAGTTTTGGTACTTCTAAAGCAGATCTACATGTGACAACTCATCTGAATTCGTAATAATCTTTCTTTTATCTGCTGGTGTTTTCATGATACTTTGTAATACAGATGTTTTTGGATTGTACAGTTACCAGGTGAGGAATTGCATGAAGATTTTGCTGGTTGTTATCCTAAATATATGATGTTTGAAGTAAAAAAAAAATGGGTTTAAAGTAATAAAAATGTTAATAGAAGAGCTTTTTGTGATAGAAATAAATCCTTCATCTCTGAGGAGGGGTAATTTGTGCATAAAAGACCATTTCCTGTCCCTGCTGCAAGAACCTACCAATGTTTTTAGGAGCATCAGGCAGTTATAGAGAGCTTCAGCAGTCTCCAAACACTGGCCAAAATTCTTTAGCAAGCCACAGACTGAGCTGCGTTTGAATACTGTATTCCAAAAACTCAAATCCAAATTAAATTACTAGCAACCTGTCCAAGGACAAACTGCAGAAATTGTTCTCCCCACTCTTAATTGCACATTTGTGTTCTGTTACAACAAGAAATAAAATGTCCACTTATAACACAAGCAGTGCTATGAAATTGTAAATCCTGTTGGGCAACTTGAGAAAAATTCAGCAGAAATATTTTTCAGTGATAAAATGTGACTAATGCACATCAGATATGAATTGAAAAGCAATGTAGAGTTGTTGCTGTTCACTAAGGTAAGATGACAAAAATCACCACAAGTGAGGATATGAAAATCTGTGGTGAGAACAAAGGGATGCTGATTACAAAATAAATAACTGCAGTAGGTGTTGTTTGATGCATCATTTCCCAAGACTGCATATGTGGAGGAGATCATACATACTGTTGTGTACTCTGGGAGCCAAGTATCCTACACAAACATGGGCAACAAAGAGATGATCTTAGCTATAACTCTCCCATATCAGATGGAGGTACCACCTCTGTGTGTAAGAAAACTCAGTAAAATATTATCTCAGACAAAAGTTTTTGGAGAACTACCACAGAAGGCAAGAGTGGACAGGAAATCCACAAGCAGACATTTTCTTGTTGTATTTTATTTTATGAAAGCATCGTTTCCTTCAGTCAGGCTTCAGGAGACACAAATGCATTTGATGTCAATTCTCAATTCCTTCTTCTAATTTCAGTGTTCATCTGAAGTTTAGCAGTTTGGTTTCAATACTCTCAGAATTCTATTCAATGGAGAAACAGTGGATTCCTTCTTAATCAGCTAAGCAGAAATTAAGAGCAAGCAGGCAGCAGGATAGCAGAGTTAGGAGAAGGAAGAGCATAGCATGTCAAAGTCATGTTCCTAGGAATTGATTTAATTGTCACTACAGACTTAACACACTTCTAGAAAGAGAAGAATAAAGATTGACACAAAAATGGATAAAAACAGCACTTTTTTTTTTTTTTACTGAGGAATGAATTCAAAGTAATTAAAGAAATTCCATCATGATGATTTTGGTTTTTTTTTATCAGGTGCTCAGCTAAGACAAGTGCTCAGGATATAGGCTTTCTGTGGATTGATACAAAGGCTATACACACATGTAAAATCAGTAAATGTGAGTAATTGCTATCTTGTCTTCACTTCTTACAATGTTTTGTATTATGTTCTTATAAATATATTCATTAGCTGCTAATAGTTGCCTTTTTAACATATGCAGTGTATATAGTAGGAATATCTAAACAAAAAAGTAGAAGGCTGTTACAGAAGTCTTGTATACATTTCACTAACATTTAAAACACCTTCTTTTGCCACCAACATTCCTTCCTCTAGTATCAAACATTGCTTTTAAAACATGATTGCTACCTCAGAAAAAAATTGTTTGAAAGCAATGTTCCTCTTACAAAGATAGGGTCCTGTATCAAAAGTAATGTCTGGGCATTATGTCTGAAGAACAAAGAGGTTTATTATAAGAACAGAAAAATAAAGCAGTAATAAAAGTAAATATCCTGTCCACACCCTTCTTTTCAAGGTAAAATCTTCACACACTCTTGCGTTTTCCTACAAAAGAAGTTTATATTGAATATCTTCATGTACTAATAATTCTTTAGAGACTTGGAGGAAATCAGGAATGGTGGGAAAATACTTTCCATACATAATCTGGTACTTGCTTTCCTCTAACTTCTGTTTCAATTAAAGACAACGTCTTTCTCTTGAAATGCTGAAGATCAAAAATCCCTTTTCAGAACTGTGCTTGCCAATACCCTTTATATTATTAATCAGGAAATAACAACTTCCAGATAACCATATTGGATGACTAGTAAAATGTTTCATGTATCCAAAAATCAAACTTCAGTGGGTTCCTTACTAGGAACAAAAGCCATTTGAGCATATGATATTTATGTTAATTTGGGAAGTTGTTATCTGACAATACTTACACCATGTCTGCGCCAAATTCAGAAAGACAAAAGTTGTCTTTCCAAGAGCTATTAATACACTACTGTACCTTTTGGGAGGGCTATTTAAATTTAATGACACTTTTTTTAATAGAGTTATGTTTAGAGAGGCTATTCTGAAAACAGAGAAGCCTCATAATAAGTGAGATTTAAATCAGAAGAGAAATTCTTGTTGCTTTCTGAAACCAAAGAAATATGCCCTAAGGTAGGTCAAGCAGAGGACAGTTTAAAACTCAGATATAGAGAACTTTTTAACCTCAAAAGCAGTATAATCACCAAGTTGACAAAAATTGCAGCCCTGAATGTGTAATACCAGGCTCCTTTCATGATGTGAAACTGCTAATAAGAGAGAGAAGAAACTATGAAGGAATAACAACAGATAATTTTGAATCCAGCTAAGCCTGAAGGCAGCATATTTTCCTTTTTCCATGAAACTCTTGAAATGGTGGGGTGCTGTGAATACTCTCTGCAGTGAACAGGCAATACCAGATGCCACTTCCTGGGCTCTACAGAGCTCTTCAGAGCTTCTCACAACAGAAAAGCCACCTACAAACACAACATGCAGAAGAATAAAATTCAGCTTGGAAGCAACTGCCCAGGTCACACAGTATCTGCACTGTGGGGACTTCATGGGGATTAATTTGATATGGATGAGATAAGGGAAAGTTATTAATCATTACAAAATTTGAAATTTTACTTTCTCTTGAGCTAATGGAAGCAGACATTAAAATAACACCAAAATTCAAAATAATAAGTTCTCCTGTAAAAAAATTTGAATGCTTAATTCTTCCAATTTTGAATTGGAAGTAACAGTAATAAATGGAAGAGAAGGGACATAAGTGAAATAGAAGAATTCTCTATATGCATAGATTTTTCTATTAGTAAAATATTATCTTTGAACTGCTTTCCTGAAAGGGAATAGGCTCATGCCAAGTACTTAGGAAACCATTCTTCTCAATATCTGGCACATAAACCTGAAAGCACCCTCTAATTGGTATGTAGGTTCACTGCACTCTATGCCTGATCTGTTAGGAGTGCAACACACTCAAAACGGTATCTAAAAGATAGAATATGCTCATAAATGCATCATTATGCCCAGATTAAAATGGTGAGGATGCAGAGGTCTTCATTACCCATCGTAATTGCCCCAATGTTTCTTCCCACAGCCATTTTTTAATATATTTTATTTTGGTGGTCACATCATTATAGGTCTTTGACACAATTATTGGGAGAGTAGGAGGTTTGAAATTTTTAAGAGTCAGAATTAGAACTTAGCCCTGCCATTCACCGAGACTAATATTTCAGTTAATTATTACTAACTTGTAACATGGGCCACATATAATTTTGATAGATTTTTAATGAATTTTACCTCCTTATTTTTTTGGAGCTGATTAAAATTACAACCCATTTCAGTGCTCAGTGTTGTTTAGCTGTAGCTCACCATGGAAATGCACCTGTGAAGTCACCTGTTCTTATTCTGCTTGAACAGACAACTTCTGTGGTTGCATAAACCATTTTGATGTGGTGACCCGTAGTGCAATCTGTAGATAGATTTTAGGGCTAGTTAGCAAGAGAAGACTGCTGTTCCTAGGCTGTTCCTGCTACTACTTTGTTATTGTGAGGTATGGACAGCCTTTTTCTGATTTATTAGGCTGTCACTTTTGCCACTGCCTCAGTGGTCTCTTTGGCGAATACCTAACACTTGAAAACAAGATGTTGCCCTCTGGAGCTGCAAATTTCTGGCAAAGAAGACATAATGGTCACAGAGTTCATATGTACAATGAGGAAGTTCTTGAGGGTTATGCTGATCTCTGAATAGAAACTTATGCAAAAGAAGTTGGATTATTAGGACAACTTTGTGCTACTTTTAACTCTTTGACCTAACACTAGAAGCATATTGCACAACAGGATTTTTATACAGCAGCTAGTCCTTGGGCTCTGAAAAGGTTCAGAGAAACAAGTAATGCTTGAGTCAAGCAGAAGTCGGAGTATGGCTTAGTATGCACTGATGGGAAGAAGTGAATTAGCCCATGAGCACACTGTCTTGGTCTCATATCTCTTGTTTGGCTCATGCTGTACTGAGGCCATTCCTGGTTTCAGCATACAGAGAACCATGTAGATGTAACAGCTGTAGGAAGAGCACAAGGCTCAGAAGCACAGAAACAGTAAGCAAAGGGAGCACAGAGAAGTTCTTCAGTGATCTGAAGTGATCCCTCCCCAGGCTCTGCTCCCTGCCCCAAGGATTGTTTACACCTTTTGGCATTGAAAAGTCCACAAATAAAATACAGAAGCAGTATCTGAGCTGGCCTCATCCTGGGACAGGCTGCATGTTATGAGTAAGTTGCATTGCCAGTTGTTTACTCTCTTCTTCTTTCTGGCCCTCTCTGTCTTGTTTTTCTTTCTGCATAGGGGTACAACTTCAACAGAAGAGCAGTGAATAAATTTCCATAATTCTTGTCTTAAACCAGGAAATGAAGGCACAGCTTCTGGGGTATGCAGGATAATTTGAACTGTCTCTGAAAGTCCTCTGTTACAGAAAAGGTGGACAGAAACTGTCACCTTCCTTTTCAGCCAAATTTTCAAAGAGAACTAGAAGATAGCATCCTAAAACGAAGCGGCAGCTAAGGCACTGCAGCCCTTCAGGCTGTAAATGCCAGTCGTTCACAAACACCAGCTTTAGAAGTTTTCCGAACTGCTGAAATCTGGAACAGAAGTATGAATTTCTCTCTGCCTCCAGCCTTTCCTCCTAGCTCTCTGGCTGGCTGAGGCATCCTCAGTTCAGATGAAATTTCACAAGGCCAGCTCATAATTGTAAATCCCAGCCAGCAGTCTAATTCTTTCCACTTGTGATGCCCAGAACAGGCAGTTTCTGGAATATGTCAAATCTAGTCATAGCTGACTAAGACCTCAGTGCAGAGTTGTCTGCTCTCCCTTTTTTCTATATAGCACGACAGAATCACAGCTCCAGTCCAGTGTTAGTGGTTTTAGGGGGTTTCTATAGCTCCTCATCAGTGGCTTAAGCTAACACACTGAGATAGGAACTGGAGAAATGAAGTGCAAATCTAAACTCTGTCCTACTGCCTCTGCTCTCGAAGGCAGTAACCATAACAGGGAGAACAGCCAGTTGCAAAAAGAAGTATTTAAATTTACTACTCTGCTGCCATCACAATCAAAAATTCAGCTTCCTACAGTGAATCTATGGTTTAGAGGACCTTCTTTCCTTTAGCTGACTTTTAAATGAAAGAAACAGATTTCATCCACTACCAAAATGTTCAGGATTTTGCCAAATGTCAGATGCTAGATGACCAAATTTGTTATCATAGACAAGTATTTTTTTTCCTCTGGTGGTATTGCCAGCACAATGAGAGTGTCACCAGAAGTGATCATTCTCTGCCATTTTCACAGCTTTTGGCCTGAGCCACTGTTTCCAGTCAGGGAAGGAAAATTCCACAATATGAGATAAAGCAGAGCTATGTTACAGGATAAGAAAATAACATCTTGGATTGCTTTTATTGAGGATAAATTGTAGAGCTTGAACACCCTGCTGCTTTTCACAGAAACAGATTAAAAGAGAGATCATCTGGCAAAGAAGTACTAGACTGGCAACTCTTGAGTAGATGGTGTTGATTTAATGCTGTTAAAGTCACTCAAGAATATAGGAACTTTAGATAAGACAGAAGAGTGACAAGTCCTTGTAATGAGTTGCTACTTCATTTCTGAGTGGTTTGGAGCTTAGAAGTCACAAAACAGTAAACTTCCAGGTGCTTCAAAGACAACTGCTTTCCCCAGACTTCAGCATAAATTGAGCAAGAAAAGGAGTTTTCAGTAATACATATGTGGAGACAATAAATGGATTATGCTGTACTTTTATACATAAGGACTATTAAAAACAGGCTTCTCTTAAAATAAAAAGCATATCCTTCTTATTAACAATATAAAACCTCTCCACTGGCCATTCTTCCCAATGTAATTTTACTTTAGAAGGGTTATTCAGGAAATAACAGCACTGAAAAAGAAAGTGATGTATTGGTCTGTGAGTCACATAAAATTCAATTTTGTCTTCAACACCTGAAGCTTTTAGACAGTTAAAAAATCTCTGAAGCTTTATGGCAGCATTAGATCTGGCATAGGAACCTGAACAGGGGCTTTCTGTGATGTTATTTCTCTAAACAGGTTGCAGATTTTGTGAGTAATTAAGGAAATATTAATAATGGTTGTTTTCAGTGGTATTTAGGTGTCAAATTCCCATTAAACAAGATTTGAGTAAAATCGTATTTTTATGTAATCAGTAAGATCATATTTTTATACAGTGAACCCCAACTTACACTGTCTGCTTCTGCTCAAATTTTGAACCATAGTTCAGTGTTCTTCTCTGCATGGGCATGCATTTCACAAACAGTTTGCTCTGCTTAGCATGACACCACCTTTGCCATTTTATTTATTTATTTATGTGCATGCTTGCAGGTTTTTTTTAATCCATGCCAAATACCAGACTTGTTATAGACGTGTTGGTCACAAAGAGAAAACCATAAAAGCCATGGTCCGTGGTTCCCAGCTCAGCAGTCTGGCATGTCCCATCGTCAGGGATGGAGTTCCCTTTGGATTTTCTGGGTCTTGGGCTGGGCTGGAGCTCTGGTGCCTCTTTGTGTCTCTGGCACCCAAAGCAGTCCAGGGTAACTTCTCCCCACTGAGCAGTTTTCTCCCCTGGGAAAACTGCCACTGAGAAAACTTGGGAGTGCATTGTACTTGTGAGTACACTGCACAATTAAACCAAGGATTAAACTACTGGTTTTAATTCGGTACTGTACTGCTTTTGTCACTAATAGGGTTGATTTTAATTAGTTGTAATATTTTAATCCTCTGACATTAATACAGATTTAAGAAACCGCGTGGGAACAGAGCAGACAAAATACAGGAAAAGGAAGAAAGGAAAACCACAATGCTGCATAAACCTTACAGGAGAAGCAGAATAATGCTCTGAATCTGATTCAGCAGGTACGTTGATTTCAGAATGAGTTTTGGCAGGCAGATTGGGCCCATAATAACCATAAAACAATATGTCCTGCTCCTTTAAGGGTTGCTTCATGCCATCAGAGGCAGGGAACTTAAAAAACTGAGTGCTGGAGGAACTGAACTTTCTCTGGGGAAACTGAACATGGCCTGAAAAGCAGAAATTTTACTTCTAATTTATACAAGACCACAGAACCAGTTCCTGCAGGTGTGGGCTACAAATCTTTGCTTGCTCAGGAAACATCTCATCCTGTTGGTATATTCACCCAGAAACTCATGAAATATTATTTCCCTTTCTAAGTCTTTGGGACAGCCAACAAACAAAATCACCAGCTCTTTTCATCCTTATCTCAGAACATTAACAATTGCTTTACAATAATAAAATGTTAGTGGGAATGGCATCTGAAAATAATACTCAGATAAAACTATGTTCAGTTAAATTTTAACTTTAAACTACATGATATTTTTCTTTCTCAGTTAGTTACAGATGTGATCATCTCTGCAAGTAAGAGAAAAAAAAATATTTCCCTGTAATGCAATACAGATTTTTTTCAGGTGTACAAAATTTCACTTGTCATTTTTTGGTGATATTGTATCTGATCCCTTTACTATTTTTGTTTGATTTCTCCTGTACTTAATTATATATTTAAAAAAAACAGTAGGAAAGTATGCACACTTGTCAATAAGAACTGTTTATCAAGAATGGCAGTAAAAATTCAGAGAAGATAGAAAATATGAGGGCAAAAATTTCCACTATAAGATTACGAACATTGAAATTGTTGGCAATTTTAAAGTGTTTTGGGATGTTGCAAAACCTTGTTTTTTAATGAATAACAACTGAGTGCACAATGTCTAGCCACCTTCATTGCTTTTCTAATAATACAGCTATATGTTGATCTGACATGCTTAAAGAAAGGTTTTGTGTGCCACAAAGCATTTCCAGACAATTTATCCCCAAATGAAACAAACACCTGTTGGCACAGCAACAGTGAGATGAGATGAGTTCAGTAAATCTGCAAGTTTCTTAATTAACACAAAAATAGCATTATGTCTGTATAGAACAACTTTAAATTAAAGTTTTGTAGAGAGGTATAATACCATTTATTCAACTAATTGAGAAAAAAATGGCAATGGCTTATGAGCCCTTTTTCAAGTATGCATAAGAGCTGGGAAAATCCTTAGTTAAGTATAATCCTGAAGAATGTGTGTGTGTGTGTGTCTTCTTTGTCTAAAAATATATTCATTTACCAAACTTCAGCCAAAGTTTCTTAAACTCTCTCATTCAGCATCACATTGTAGAAAAAGAAAAGCATTACTGCTGAAAATCCTGTACTATAATAACACAAAAAAGAGAGGACATATTATTTTGACATAAATGAGAATAGAGTGGTGTTAGTTGCAAGCAAAAAATAAATTAAGAAAATAAATTAAAAAACAACAAAAACAAAACACCCAAAGGAGCAGTTTCATAAGGGAGTTGTAAAGGATTAAATCTGCAAATCCTTTTTTTTTTTGTTTTTAAAAAAAACCTGTTGAAACCATGACTGAACCTTTCTAGGTATCAGAAGCAGCATCAGTGAAATCACAAAGCTTATAAAGAGGAAACTTGGCAAACCTGAATGTGTTTGTGGAGCTGGTGTGGATTTTGGTGGAGAAGAGCATGAAGCCAAATGACGGAGTAGAGAATGTCACAGAATCCACAGAAGCAAGTGGAAAACTGAGTTTGCAGAAAGTCAGGTGAGGGTACAACTTAGGAAAGAGCATTTTTGAGGGAAGCAGGTGAATATTAGCACACATTTATGTACTAAGTGTAGTAAATTATAGATATTTGCATTGAACTGAATGACATATATTCCAATGCCATATACTCTTCTTAATAGAGTTCTACTTAAAACAAATGTTAAGGACCCGCTAGGGCTTTGCTTGTCACTGTGTTTGACAGCTTCAGTAACCATATAACAACCAGACTAGTTACTGAAAAGATTGTGTTTTTATAGACATGGGGATGGAGAGGGAGGGAAACAAGGGAAGATCTAGGAAACACTGGGCAGTGTTTGGTGCTGTAAGACTCTGTGTGTGCACTTGTGTAAGTGTTTTACACAGGTGATGTTTTAACGTTGAGTTAAATGTTGAGTTAGTCGCAGCTCCCTACTGTCTTAGCCACTGGGTTCTGGACTTCTGGTGTTCTGTGGATCTCTTTGATTTATTTCATATTTATTTATTTATTTCATATTTTATTTCTTTGATATTCTGTGGCATTATTTGATTTTCCTTTTCATCTCTTGGCTTCATGTTTGGAAAAAAACAAGCTTATTTTCACCAAATTCTCTAATTGTTTATGGAATGAATGCACCAGTACATTTCATTTCCAATGCTACAAGCAGAACAAATAACATGAAAAAGAACAACCTAAACTCTCTGTTCTTCAAGGGATACAAAAAGCAATGAGAACAGGACCCAAATCAAGCTATCATCTGGAGGAGAATAATAAATATATTCATAAAATCTACAGACTAAGTGACTGAACACATAGCTCAGTCTTAACAAGAGAATTACAAAACACAATAAAAGTAAAACCTATCCTCATAACACATCAAAGGAGAAGACCAAAGAGACAGACAAGCATACACTTCTTCATTATTAGATGTTGAGTACCTTGGGAATGATGTTTAGAGAAACATATTCAGAGAAAAAGATTTGAATAGGGAAACATTTCTCACAGCAATGAAAAACATTACAGTTTGAATTCAGTAACAGCAAACAAAACAACCAAGCAGTCTGGGCAGGATTTCAAATGTGAACTGTGTTAATGTTAGGAACACATTATTTCTTTGATGTTTTACTCCTGAATATTTTGGAAACTAAGAAACTCATAATGACTATTTTTCAGGGTAAGGACACCATTGCATGCATAATATTGTCTTTACCTGAACAAATAGAAGTGTTTGTCCATTTTTTTCAGCAGTGCTTATGATATACAAAAAACAAAAAATGTTAAGTTCACAGGTGACTTTTTCAAAAACAGCAACCACTGAAAGGTGATCGTTCATATAATTGAAATAAAAAATGGATTATATAATCAGAAGCATTAAAGCTTATTACTAAATAATGAAAGTTAAAAAAATAAACACCATTCCAAACCAAACTAAACCAAACCATTTTGCTCATTTTCCATTTATTCATGTAATAATTGCAACTATCACTGCTGGGTAGATTGTTGCTGTTTATTTTTCACTTGGGGAATTCAGTTAGCTATTTAAATGTGCCAGAACCACATTTTACAGCCTTATATTCCCAGTCTACTGTTTATTTTTTCTTACAATTTTCTGTCTTTGGTACATGTACCTGTGTTTGCAATTCCAGTGATGGAAACCCTTATTGATTCTTCAAATGCTCAAAACAAAACAAAACAAAACTGTTCACTAGACAAATAAAACAATATTTTCATAGAAAATAGAAATTAGGGTAGAAACACCCTCTATAATCACAGGGACAGATATGACATGGGTATGATAAACAGTGTCTGGTTAAAGTATTATGAATTTCCTTGTATAAGTTCTATGCAGAGGTCATTTGTACAAAACACCGTTGTTCTGTAATGTGACACAGCCCACTATTTCTTCACTCATCAAATACATAGAGCTACATTATGCTTTCACTAAATCCTTACATTATAAATTATGTGAATGACATTGATTTACTTTATATTATTTGATATTAAATCCCTGAAATCTGCTCCCATTTCTTTCCATCAAGCCTTTGTAACATTCTGCAGTGGCACCTGTAATTTTTTAGGTTCCAGTTTCTTCAAAATGGAAAAAAGTATTTTATAAAGCATGCATTGATCTTTACTGGGGCTTATTGACCTTCAAATAGTCTTGGTTACTTAGGAGAGAAAATGACAATAAACAAAAATAAAGCTAAAAACAAATGTCCCCAGATGAATCAGAGAAAAAAAGAGATGTGGATAACCTCAGTGATTACAGATGTTGGCAATAAAAATATCCACTCCTTTGCACTTGGGATTGACTACTCTTTCTCACTGAGTAAAGAGGCAGAAAACCCTTGATTTAAGATAAATCAGTTTTATCATCCACCTGAAAACAAGAAACAAAAATAATACCAGGGAAATGAAAGATGAGAGAACCAGAATTAAACAGTGGCTCTAGCACTGCAGCACTGACTTTCATTTCCAGAGGAAAAAGGAAAGTGCTCATGTAAACCCTTCTCTTATCTTTGCCTTTGCACACTGAGAACCTCTGGGGCAAGTGGGCACAAACAGCCAAGGAAAGCAGCAGGGAGTCATACACAGGAGCCTGCTTAAGTCAGCACAGATCACCCCATCCTCAATTCAGCCTCATCCTGAGACACGAGGAAAGCACTCATGTACTTGCTTTCTGGCATTTCTTTGGAGACATGATCAACACAAATGGACACAGATATATCTGAGAGACAAAAATAAATACACTTCTTCCTCTTGTAAGGTGTTTTTACAGAAAAAGAAATCTAAAGTACAAGCTACATAAATTCAGCCCTTAAACAGAAAACCAAATTTACTTAACTGTGTAAACAAGAAATCCAAAACCTGAAAATTAAAACCAATGGTAGTAATTCACTGAGTGAATGTTGGATTTCTCTATTGGTAAAATTCTTATATATTTTGATTTTCCTTGCCATTATAAGCAGTAGATGAAACCACTAGGGAAGAGCTCCATTACCATGAAAAATGGAATGGAAAACAAAGGATAAAACAAAACTGCAGGTTATGGAGATAATATCCCTCTGATCATCTACAAAACTTGATGGATTACAGAGATGGGCAATCACCAGCCATATAAAGTTTAACAAGTGCCAGATTCTGAACCTGGGATGGGGCAACCTTGGTTGTGTATAAAGACTGGAGAGAATGGCTGGAGAGAAGCACGGCAGAAAGGGACCTGGGGGTGCTGGTCCATGGCAAGTTGAGCATGAGCCAGCAGTGCCCTGGCAGCCAGGAGGGCCAGCCCTGTCCTGGGGACATCAGGGACAGCATCACCAGCCAGGCAAGGGAGGGAATTGTCCTGCTCTGCTCTGAGCTGGGGAGGCCTCACCTCGAGTACTGGGGACAGTTTGGGGTGCCACAATATAAGAAAAGCCATTAAAATATTAGAGAGCATCCAAAGGAGGGCCACAAGGATGGTGAAGGGTCTGAAGGGAAAGGTGCATGAAGAGTGGCTGAGGTCAGTACCTTGGAGAAGAGTAGACTGAAGGGAAAACCTTGTCACAGTCTGCAACTCCCTCATGAGGAGGAAAAGAAGGGGCAGGCACTGATCTCTGCTCTCCCATAAGTGACAGGGCCCAAGGGAATGGCCTGAAGTTGTTTCAGGGGACATTCAGGTTGGATATTAGATAAAGGATCTTCACCCAGAGGGTGTTTGGGCACTGGAACAGGCTCTCCAGGGCAATGGTCACAGCACCAGCCTGACAGAGCTTAGGAAGTGTTCGTACAGCATTCTAAGGCACATGGTGTGACTCCAGGGGATGGTGATGTGCAGGGCCAGGAGCTGGACTTTGATGATCCTTGTGCGTCCTTTCCAACTCAGTATATTCTATGATTTTACGATTCTGTGATACAATTGCTAGCAATTTTTCCCAGTCTCTTACCCCGAATAATTGTTTTTTATGAAAAAGTATTTATTTCCATAACATTACATCATGTTGCAAACACCACCCTTCCCACAAAAGAAACTGCAAAAGATGAGAACTAAGCCACAAGCCTTTTCCCCAGCCTGCAATACTTGCATTACCAATGTGGAGATCATGTTTTCATACTGCTGACCTATGAACAAATTCAATTTTACAAGCTTCAATACTCAGATTTTAAGTGACCATTAAAATTGGCTCAGATAGTCTTATATTATAAAAAAGTGTTCCTCCTGAATTTGGTCTCTACTTCACAAAATCCTCAATTGCTTGCTCATTTTATCCTGTAGAAGGAATATTTCTAGTCCTGTGGAACCAAAGAAAAATTGACACATAATTATTAAATAATCACAAAAAGCAAAGGCAAATGAAAGATTGCCTTCTTAAATAAGAGGCACTCAAATATTACTTGCACATCATGTCAAGACACTGTTCACTGTCAGGGGAGATAATCAGATTTTTTAGCCTTTAAGACTGAGATATATACCCTCTTTTGATTTAGAATCAAATAAAAGGCACGAGAATATAAAACTGGATTTAGGAATACACTAGGAATTCTAAATCCAAAATGATGACCTAAAAAGATTTGTTTACACTCAGCTAGATGGGGATGGTGATGAGCTGTCCTTGGGAGGACAGGGACAGGTGGCTGAGGGACAGCAGTGCAGTGCAATCTGAGAGCAGAGACACTTGACAAATTAGGGTGCCCAAAGTCTTACAGAAACCAAAAAAAGGGAAGTTTGAGCTCACCAGCTACAGAAGTCCTGGCCTAAGCTCCCTCTGTCTCTGGCCTGGATGAAAGTTTACTACATACCCAGATCACAGTATTGCAGCCAAGAAAATTGCTTGCTGGAAGATCTGCTTAGCCTGATTCTTCCTGCCCTGTCCCTGGACAGGGTATCAGAGAAGCCTGGAGAGGTGGAGTGCTGTGGACATGCTCTATGGATTCCCCCTGAAGAATGATATCTGGGCTCAGAATCCTCAGAAACAGTTATTTTTTGGCACAAAACCTGTTAAATGGGTGTGGTTGCTGAATCTACCTATGATTTAATGTCAAACTAGAGAAGAGTAAACAAGAAATTGGGGCTGCCTGACTTTGTCTGGAACCCAGTGGAGCTGTTTTAATCCACAGTTATCATCTCTGAATAGCAGCAAAACACTTATCTTCAAAAACATTTCCCCATATACATCAAACAAGATCCAAGAGGTGAAAAATCAGGAGCACAGTGGTAAAACTATCCTTGTAGATGCACAATCCTGAGATTCCTGCCTTTAGCACTGAAGCAGCCCTGCCATAGAAATAAATCTTACAAATTTACAGGAAAGGCTCTGGAGATCATGTGACATCAATCAATACCATCTCAATTTTCACTCCTTCCTTTCTTGAAGTTCTGCAAGATCACACTGAAAGACATTACAAGTCTAGAAGTGTGTCTCTGCATCAGGATCTTACTCCAAATATCTATTGGTATGATTAAACACAGGGAAATGCAGTTTTTAAAGTCAGGATCACGTTGCAGTTCTTTTTAATTACAGACTTTATTTCTGATAAATTTACCAGGTACAGTGAGATCATCTAAATCATGCATTAATCATAACACCACAGTACTTGCTATCACTATCTATAGTAATATTTCTTTTGTTTCACAGATTTCTCACCAAATGTGTTCACAGTAGATCCTGACATTTTCTGTCACTTGTCGTGTGCTGTACACTGACACAGGTCAGCAGATTTTCTTGTAATCCTGATGAACCTTCAGCCTAAGCCTGGGGTTTCTGGTGCACTCTGGGCACACAAACAGCTTCAAAACTGAAGAACTTCAGAAACTACACAGCACAAAGATCGATTTCTATCAGCAACAACAGTAGTATACTTTCACTTATTTTGCTGTTCGATATACAAAGGCCAGTTGTCCAGCTCAACAAATGCTGGCAAAGCTAATTAATAACACACACAGCAAAACTGTCATAACTTAGTGGTTATATGAGACCAGTTTCGCAAATTCCAAGTTGTGAAGGTGCAACAATGAAATTTAAGCTGCAAAAGCAATATACCAAGAGATAATATAGTGGTAAGAAAGCAATATCCTGGGATCTTGCCAGCTGGCTAAACATATTAAAAGAATTTTTTAAAAAGCCATGAAAAACCCATCAATTCTTAACCTGAATCACTGCCATCAGATTAATTTATAATTTTACTTTCTGGGTATAAGTTTGAACCATGTTTTTTGATGGGTCTGCATCTATTCTAATAGAAAGAAAGGCTTAATTTTCTGTTTTCTTAATACTGGTTTCTTTTGATGATTAAAGGCTTTATTTCTTTAATGAAATCTTGCTTTTCTTCACTATCCTGTTGGAACAGGAGATGAAACCAGCCACAAGGGACCAGCAGAGATCAGTCCCCTACTCTAAGAGCTGTTGGTCTAGGCTTGGAGCTTAGCCCTTGAGTCTCATTCTTTTAAGTTCATTTGGAGCAAAAACTGGAAATTTATAAGAGCCAAGAATATTAAGGACATCATTCTGAGACAAAATTTAGCCTGACTGAAGCACAGACTGCCTTCTCTATCCTTGCTGAGGATCAGAGCTAGCATGCAAACGGGTCTGTACTCAGTCTACCTGTGTCCTAGGGCAATTAAAGCCTGACCATTAAGAACCTGAAGTCAAAGATACATGTTTTCCCCACAATCATGCAGGAAGAACCACAGTTTACCTTGTGGTGTGTACCATTTCTCCCTATCTATGGGACATCTGTGTTTGGTACCAGAACCTCTGATCTGTACTGCTGAGATCTGGACAAGACCCTCTTTAATCTCCTCCTTAGCTGTTCCTTGCTCGATGGGCCCATGATGCCTCAAGTCATCAAGGTAGAGATGTCATCTATAAGTGAGCATGAAACCAAACAGTAAATTTAACCACAGACAGTATTTCTCAGGTTGTCCATGACTGTGAGACGTGTGATGCCATCAAGCAACTAAGCAGGTGAAGCCCCTCTGGTATGGGGGGCGGTGGTCCAAATATAAGTATGGGGAGGCCTGGCAGATTGACTACATCACACTGCCTCAGACACGCCAAGGCAAGCGCTACGTGCTGACCATGGTAAAAACCACCACAGAATTGTTAGAAACTGCCCCTGTGCCTCATGCTACAGCCCATAATACCATCCTGGGCCTGGAACAGCAAGTTCTTTGGAGGCATGGTACCCCTGAGAGAATTGAGTCAGATAAGGGGACTCATTTCAAGAACAGCCTCATAAACACCTGGGCTAGGCAATACCCACTGAGTGGGTGTACCATATCCCCTACTATGCTCCAGAAGCAGGCAACACACATTAGACCCTTAAAATACATTAGACTGTTTAAAACCACCGTGAAAGCATTGGGTGGGGGATCTTTCAGAAATTAAGAGCAAAATCTAGCAAAAGCCACCTGGCTGGCCAACACCCAAAGTTCCACAAACTGAGCAGGCCCTACCCAATCTGAGACTCTGCATACAATAGATGGAAACAAAGTCCCAATGGCACATTTCAGAGATTTATCAAGAAAAACTGTTTGGATCAATTCTGCCTTGAGTACAGACAAACCCAGCCGTGAGGTTGTCTTTGCTCAAAGACCAAGTTGCATATGGTAGATAATGCAGAAAATATAGAACATGATATGTACTTCAAAAAATCTGATTTTTGTGTGAAAACCATGTATAAATATCACCGTTTGCTGAATGTCACTACCAATATCTGCATATAGCTAGATATGATATATACATATCTAGCTATATCCACATACATATACGTATGTATAAATATGTGTGTGCAAAGTTAAGAGTATTTAATAGTTTAGGTAGTAAGCTGACTATATGGGGATAAGGGGTAGAATGTCCCAGGGTGACTTTATGATAATTGTAACCTCAGCTGTTTATTTGTGCTGAATATTAAGTTCTGCACATTTAAGACTGGTTCTGAGAGTGAAGGGAAAAAAGAAGCATGCAGTTTGTTTGCAGAAACTGCACTTGCTCCCCTGCATTCCTCCTGGACTGTGCAGTGTGCAGCACAGACAGCCGGAGAGAGCTCTCCTTTGCTTTTAGTTGGGTTTTCTTAGTTAGCTGAGTTAGCTGAAGTTTTTTGGAACTGTTCAGCTATTGTTCAGTCTGGGAATACCAGGACTATCATCCGGGGGCCCCCCGAGCTTCTCTGTGGCTGGGACACGGGACCCAAGCCCCAGAGAGAGAAACCTGAGCCACAGAGAGACTGAGAGATAGCTGAAGACACACCCACCAAAAAAAACTGACCTACCAAAAAAGCTCTCTAAATTTGCTCTCTTTAGAACAATGAAAAGTCCCATTGTTTAACTTTATTCATATTTTCATGTTTGTGAGTACTTTGCTTGTTAAATAAATCATTTTATTCGCTTTTCTCCAAAAAAGTCTTTCCCAGAACAATAGAAAAAATAAGACTGCTTAAATTTGCTTTCTAAAAAGATATCATTTGATAATTTCCCCCCAAATTTGCCCAAAACTAAAACAATCTGGATCAATAAGAAACAGTAAACTCAATGGCATTGTGCTCTCAGCAGCAGGCAAAGTTGCTTAAGAACATTGCCAAGGATAGGAAAGGTTTGGGGTCTTTTATAAACATTCAGCTTTATGTTCATATCCTCTAAATAAGTCAGAATCACTCTGAAGGACTTTCTATGTAGGAACTCAGCTAAAGTTTCAAATATTCTTGTTTCATTCCCATAAATACCAATATCAGTAAGATCTCAAGGTTTTTGTATCTAGGCTGAAATGAACACTTTTCTGGGTCTTTCAGAGTGTCTTGTCATCCCATACTTGCTATATGAATACCTGAATTTTCAGATTCTTAGAAAAAATAGCAACTGAAATTTCATAAGCTGTCTAAAAAATCCCCAGCAATCAAAAAACAAGCAAACAAATATCCCCTGATTATTCCATCCTAAATGAAACATTTCAGCTTCATTAACTTCTAAAGAAAAATCTATAAACTTTTGGGATATATAGATATAGATATATACTTAGTTTTAGAATGATTCATTGATTCAATACAAAAAATCAAAATACCTGGTTTATAAACTGTCAAAATGAACTATTTCCTATTAGAAAATAATGCTTATGGTGGGGTGGAGCTATTTGCCAAACTTGGCATAACATCACAAATAGCTGCAGTCAATCAAAAAATGTGGTTTTGGATAAATGAGGTATTTGTGTTTTTATAAAAAATTACCCACCGATGTTCTCTACTGATTGCTTAAACCTAAGGTTTATTATATATTTTTTCTTTTGCTTTTTTGTGATTTTGTTCCAGTGCTCTTGGAATTGCTTTGAAGTCTGATGGTCTGTATTGTGAGCAAATTCAGCTTTAGCTTTGTACCTTGTTAGTACTTCAGAACACAACAATAAAGGCAGGTCTAAGTAAAGATTTTTTTTTTTCCCAAATATATATTTTTTTAACTTTATACAGAAAGATTAATAGTTGCAGGTATGATTTTATACACTATATTTATTCTCAGAGAGCACTTTCCCCATCTTACATGAATTACCTGTTCCTCTTTCAGACAGGCATTTGCTCCCCTCAGGGTTCAAGACCCAGTATCCTGAATGGTTGCTGCCCACAAGCTAACATGTATTATAATTACTGTAGGTGGAATGAACCCAAATAACCCTCTTTTAAGCAGATCAACTATTAATGACTTCCTGGAGATTCCAAACTTACTCCCATTAAATATTAATTGTAAAACAACCTATTACCCTACTGAGAGCAAGAATAATACCTCCTTAGTGATCTCATGCTTTTTGATGATAGGTAATTCAAGACTGATGGGAAACAGTGGAGCTCAGAGGGGAACAAAGGTGCACAGTGAGACTTTATGATACCAGTGGCACCACACAGGAACCTGTATGGCTGCAGTTTACTTTGCTGTTATCCACTGATATCGATCTTCACCTCACTATGTAAAGTCCCTTGGATGCAAAGTAAGATTTATATGTAAAGTTAAGGACCCAAAGATCTCCAAAGGATTGCATACAGAATTTCTGCATACTCATTCAGTTATTAAGTATTAAACTGTCTCCTCCTTCTCTGTTCCCCAGCTTTTACCAAGTTCCTTATTTTTCATATAAAGGAGACAAATCCAACTTCATGCAGTTCATGAAGTACAGCTGGATTTTGCTGTGAAATTAGCTTCTTTATGGAGAGGTAGAAAAAGAATAAACTGCTGACAAAACATCAGTCTAGAGTCTTGGCCTGCTCCCTGTGCTGGAGGAAAAGTCTGTGTGGCTGCAGGCATAGCCTCACACACCAGCCCATCATCCCCAGGTGGGGATGTAGCCCTGAGCTCCTGCACAGGGCCAGTCAGCCCTTCATCCTATCCCATCTGCTGCTCTTCCTGCTGGGGCTCCAGTCAAGTCTCCCACAGCACCAGCAGGTTTGATAGTGCAAGAATCTCAGACTGTGATTGACATCTAGATGCCCCGCTGCTTTCGTTTGATGCACTGTTGATGCCTCTGGTATGTGTGTCCTGGAGAGAGCAGAGGGTTCTGTAAGGTTGTGTTTGGCATGCCAAGGAAAAGCCTCCATCCAGGTGGGAGACCAGGGTGCCATGATGTCTGCTTGGCAAAAATACAGACAAAGAGGAAACAAAAAATGGAGGAGTGATGATAGGTAAGCTTTAGGCCTGAAGCCATTGTAGTTGAAAGAAAATACAAAGCACAGCATCGGATACACACAGAGATAGTCCTGCGTTTTCTTTATATCTTCACTGAATATGTGAAGGTTGAAGGTAAGGGTTTGAGGAAGGCAGAAGTCAGCCAGGAACAGAAAAGTGGTCTCCTATGACAAAAAAACTCTTCTCTAAACTAGCAGAATTAACCCCATAATAAATCCTCTGTGATGAGCTTAAGGCATGCATCATTACAGCTGAGAAACTGTGCACTTGGATGTTTTAAACTCATAAGATTTTGTGGCACCTGGAATTGACTCCTCAGCAGTGATGTCAAATGCAACAGCACTTAACAGTGGGTACTTTTGACCCACTGGCACCAAGAGTTTATAGTTAAAAAATTTATTGAGAGGTTTCCAAGCCTGCTACTTGATTAATGCACTGGTCTTGCAGTATTGAATGAAGCTTTAAGTGAATTTAAGATCCACTATCTCAAAGGACAATAGTCAAGTTATTTTAAAGCTATTTCATATAAATAAATAAATAAATAAACCCAAACACATTTCCTCATGTTTGAAAGTCTCAGGACCAAGTTTTCCTTTTAGATTCTGAATACTATTAGCTCTTCTTTTTTTTTTTTTTTATCTGTCATTCTAGTTAGACCTAGAATTAGGAATCTCCCAAATATTAGCTGTAAGACCTAGGTACCAGGTTTACATAAGGCATGAGGAATATAGGATTGACCACTAGAATATGCATTTAGAAGATTTTTTTTTTTTTTTAAGGCAGTCTTAAAGCACTGCCAAGTTAATTGACTGGTAAACCAAGTGGGATGTGTTAAAGGAGAAATTTATTGTGGTTTGGTTGCATAAACTACAGAAATTAATTAAATTATGTTAAAAACTTTTCCCCAACAAAAAAGACACTCAGACTATATCTAGATAGGGTCAAATTTGTCACATGCTCACCAAGATGCACCATTTCCTCTTCTGGAATAACATATCTTCCAGGTGTATCAATTTGCAATCGTTTTTGCAGGTAATTATGCCCAAATGAAGAAAACTAATCTAGCCCTAGTGTTTTAAAAAGACATTCAGAAGTAGTAATATAATATAATCTATGTTTAAAGTCCATGTAGAAAGCAAACTAGATAATGAGGATTAAAGAAGTAACAAATTAAGAAACCTCAGTTAGGAAATGTAGAGGAATAGCAATGGCTGTTAAATTTTCAACAAGGAAAATCTATCACTTACTTAGCTGTGAAGGGCACAAAATATTTAACTCCATTTCCAATGAAAAAAATGAAAGACATCTGCAGAAAAATGAAAGATTTGCCAATCAAACAGCAGGAGAGAATAAATAAAATACAATTGTCTTAGAGGAAGCTGGTGAGACATTTTCTGAGCATATCTATTACTTACCATAATTAACAGACACTTGAAATTTACAGAAATTTAAAAGGACTGGAAAAGCACCAGGATTAAAAAGTGAATACAAGCAGGGGCTGGGGGAATTTGAATGCATTTAGATAGCAATTCCTGGGAAAAAAATGTGGAACAAATTTGAGAGTGCCAATTAAATTTAGAGAATGGAACTGTTCACCATCAGTCAGCATGAATTCATGGAGAGTAGGTCTTTTCAAATCAACCATTCCTTTCTTATGTTAGTATTTCAGGTCTAAGGGATATAATCAAGTTCTATTTTAATATATTTTGGATTGTGTTAGAATTATGAAAATTCTGTTTCTGATTTTTGCTGTCATGACCTTGAAACTAAAAGACAGCAAAATTAATCAAAACTTTTTTTGAGAACCCTGATGGATCACAAAATAGAAATCATACTGAGAGTATAGTCAGAAATGGAGCTTTAACCATAAGGCCAAAGGGAATTTTTTCTTGCCCCCTATTTTTATCCAAGCTAGCTACTAAAAAATTTGCTAACATGGTAACTGATAGGATCAAAGAGTATATTTAATAGTGTCATTATTCTTACAGGTAGACCTGAATCACTTGGTAGATGATCACTAAGTAATATGAATATATTTTGTATGGTCAAATATAACACAGGATAGCTAGGAACCCAGAGTGCAGGTTGTAGAAATTTCTGTCTTGGAAATAAGTAATTCAGAAAGGAACTTAGAGGTCATCATAGACAATTGTCTCAACATGAGTTCACAGCACAAAGCTGTGGCAAGAAGTTCTTGCACATTTAAAACTAACTTCAAAGGGATAACAAAAATGTGGGGGGTTTTATTATCTTTCTGCACAGCACAGGTCATGAATTTCCTGCTATGATCATCTGGACACATCTCTCTTATCCCTGCTATTGCAGAGGCCTCAAGCTCACACCTTGGTCTCTCGTGCCTCTTTGCCAGTGGCACACGCCACCCAGCTCTCCTGGTGGCTGAATTTATTATTATTTAGGCCAACCATAAAGTAGTTTTGGAGTAAGTATTAAAGTTCCTAGATGAAAATGTGACTAAACAGTGGTATGGGTAAGGGACATCCAGCTTCACCAGCAGAAGGCAGCCCTTCAGCCTTCCCAAGTGGAGTGATTAGCCAGCTGTGCTAATAAAAACAGAGTTTCTCTTACCAAGGGCAGAAAGGGCTCCTGTATACACTTCTCCCTGTGACGTGGGACCGTTCACACATGGAGATTCAGAGTGTTTGCACCTCAGAACTTTTCTGTGGGATATTATCCTCCCAGAGAAGCCAAATGCAAACAGGGTTTGAATGCAGTAAAAGGGCTACACGTTGGCACTCCTTTAGTCAGATGCATCTTGTCAGCTTTAAACTCTAGAATTTGATGATATATATTGTTCCAGTATTTATTTAATAAAATTATCCTCCTAGAGATAGAAGACATCAGGCTGACAGCTCTACACTCAGCTTTACAAAATGGGTGCATGGATTTTTATACTTGACTGTAAGTTGAAATGTGTGGGCAAACAGACCAGGTTCCTTCTCTGTGCTACCCTAGATTTTTGTCTGTTCATGTCTGTAGGAGCTTTCATTCAGAGTCTTGTGTTTCACATACTCAAAAGGCACAGAAACAGCATTTTCAGAACAATGCTCTCTTTAGGTATCTCTTCTCACAAATAATTGAAAAGGTGTGTATATAGAACAAAATCACAGACTCATAGCTTTGTGACCAAATTTGAATTCAATTAATAACTATCAGCTCTTTCTGGCAGAGGATGTCACCTGTTTGCTCATAGTATATCACTACTGCTCTGCATTTTTAATGACTAAGAACCCATCCCACCCTTTCTTGGAGACTCCATTTAGCCTCATTCCAAAACCTGGGAAGAGTAATCTTTCAGTTTACTGGAGATAGAAAATACTTCCTCACAGGGAGGTTTCCTGTCTTTCTAAACTTGTGTCTATTCACTAACCCCTTTGGTTTATCCCTTAGCAGTTTATTTTTATATAACTTCTAAAGTCAGAATCTATAAAAGAGGGAATTTAAAAGCATGAAATTAAAAAAAAAATATTAAACAGTTCTTCCATTCTTTTGTTTTCCCTTAAAGGATTGCATGAAGTGTTTAATACTTGATGTTTGTAGAAAGATCACAAGGTCACTTTTATTCTTTTAATAAATCACAAATTGAGAGAATACAGGGAGATAAGAGAGATAACTTGGTTAAATTATTAGCACAGTCCTCTAAAAATGTGGTTCAATGCATAATCAATCATTTTTGTCTGATCTTTATTACTCTCCTAGGGCCTGAGTAAAGTAGAGATGATAAAACACCTGGAGTATTATTAGGAGGAATTAATTGATCTTCATGAAGGTCCTACGCACAACAGAGATGAGGGTCTTCAAAGTCATGCCAGATGCACATTTCTTGAGTTGGTGCAAAAGAATCACAGTCCTGATTCTCCTCCATTTCACAGAAAAGGGGACAGCTATCCTCTTACAGATTCCATAGACTAATTCTGCTAGAGGACAGAACCATTTAGGAAGTCTGGAGTATTCAAGAGTTAAGTGCTAGTGCCAGGACAAGGGGCTGTGAAGAGAAGAATCTGGCTTTGCTTCAATTCATGGAAAATATTTCCAAGAGGGTATTCTTCAGCCTATTTTGAAAGCAAAACAAGACAAAACAAAACACTTGTTCTTTCAAAAATTTTTCTTCCTGGATGTTAGCTCTTCACTAGTTGAGTTTCAAGGCATAAATACTTATGTTTATTGAATGTGAAATGGTCAGTTCAGTTCTTTAGCAGCAAGATCAATGCCTCTGTTGTAAAGACTCTGAAGTAGGAATCACTGTGGATTTACGGGGTTGTTGCCCACTTCAGGAAAAATACATTGGGACCAATAATCCAGTATCTGAAAAAGAAAGTCTCCTACTGGTCCCTCCTCACTGTGTGAAGCCCTTGCTTCTGTACATGGGTAATTAGGTACAGGTCCATAGACTTCACTTGAACAGACTTCACCATATCAAACATCACAGATAAACATCAACAAGAACTGGTGTTCATTTAATATTCCATAAGCAAAATTACCATCCATTTCAGTCAGGCCAGTCCAAAAACTAAGTGTAGTAGTTTGACCTGGTCTGGAAGCCAGGTGCTTTCCAAAGCTACTCTATTGTTCCCTTTCTCATCTGTACAAGGCAGACAAAATACAGCAAAAGATTAATGAATTGAGATAAGGGCAGGGAGAGGTCACTTGGTGATTACTGTCATGGACAAAACTGGCTCCACTTAAGAAAATTAGTTGAATTTATTACCTATCAAAATCAGAGTAGGATAATCAGAAATAAAACAGTTCTTAAAACCACCTTCCTCTAACCCTTCCCTTCTTCATGGCCTTAACTTTTCCCTGATTGACACAGGCACAGGGAGATGAGGAATAGGGGTTGCAGTGAGTTCATCACACATTTCTGTCCCTGCTTCCTCCTCCGGGGAGAACTCCTCACACTTTTCACCTGCTCCACCATGTGGTACCTCCCATTAGAGTCCTCGACAAGCTTATCTGGGGGAGTCCTTCCCACAGGTCCCTGAAGTTCTCCATGGCCTGCTCCAGTGTGGGTCCCTCTGATGGGATGCAGTCCTTTAGGACCAGGCTGCTCTAGGATGGGTTCCCCATGAAGTCACAAGTCCTGCCAGGAGACATTCTCCATCATGGGCTATTCTCTCCAAGGAGGCACAGGTCCTGTCAGGAGGCTGCTCCAGCATGGGCTTCCCAGAGGCCACAGCCTCCTTCAGGCCCCAACCTGCCCTGGTGTGGGGTCTCCATGGGCTGCAGGTGGCTCTCTGCTCCACCATGGACCTCCATGGACTGCAGGGGGACAGACTCATCATGGGTATCTCTGATCCAGTGCCTGGACCACCTCCTCCCTCGCACTCTTCACTGATTTTGGGGCCTGCAGGGCTGTTCCTCTCACATATCCTCACTCCTCTCTTCTCTGGCTACAATTACTTCTGCGTAATAATTTTTTCTACCTCCTTAATCATCTTATCCCTGAAGTGCTGCCACTGCTGCTGATGAGCTCAGCCTCGGCCAGTGGTGGGTCCTTCTTAGAGTCAGCTGGCATTGGCTCTGAAATTTGACAATGAAATTTGGACATGGAGAAGCTTCTGGTAGCTTCTCAGAGGTGCCAGTCCCATATTCCTCCCACTACCAAAACCTTGCCATCCAAGCCCAATACTCTAAGCAATCAACTTCTCTCCATAGAATATTTTAAGGCAGGAAACGCTTGTGACTCTTCTCCAATTTCTTCTGTGTTCTCCCTTTGTGGCACAGGTCTGCATTGTATTTTGGGAAACACTTTTAGTCGCAATCAGGAAAGCATATCTGTTTAGCCTGTGCAGACTTAGGAAGCTGACAATATTAAGCAATATTAAGGTCCACAGGAATTCAAACAGGACTACTTCAGAAACTATCACAAATTTGAAGACTACAGGCTATTGAGAGATTAGCAAGATGACTCAGAATGAGCAATAAATAGATATTAATTTAAATCATGCTGTCCCTAATTTCCAAGACAGAAGAATGCATGGAAGTTTAGAAAATTATAATATTCTATAACATATAAAACACGAAAGAAGGCAATTTTATTCTGTGATTTTATTAAATTGCACAGTAATTCAAAAATACAATTACATTTTAAATGAACAATTGAAAAGAATAATTATATTTCATTATGTCAACTGGGTTGCTCAGATGGGCACTGTGTACTGCTGGATATGTGCAGTGGGATAATGTGATCAGTTTAAGAAAATCATGATTAGCAGGCCCATGTTCTGGAAGATAATTTACTACTGCTGCTGGCAACAGACATATTTAAAACTCATTAGTTGGAAATGGGTTGGAAATTGGGGAGAAACATAAATCAAAAGGTAACACTCATACCTTAAGACACCCTTTCTCAACTTCAATCCATGAAGAAATAGAGTGTTTTTTTAGTATTTGATTACATAAAGAGAAGTCCTGCTGCTTTAGAATACCATGCTTTTGTTAAAGCATCTATTCTGCAGCCCTTTGATCATCTCAGTGTCCCTCCTTTGGATTGTCTTCCATCTCTCTGCATCTTCCTCAAATTGGGGGGAGATAGCTAGAATCATAATTGATTCCTGAGTTGGAAAGGACCCACAAGGATCATCAGGTCCAAATCCTGGCCCTGCACAGCACCATCCCCAAGAGTCACATCGTGTGCCTGAGAGATTTGTTTGAAAGGTGCTTAGACTCTTCTAGACTTGGGGCTGTGACCACTGCCCTGGGCAGCTGTTCCAGTGCCCAGCCACCCTCTGGCTGAAGAAGCTTATCATAATATCCATCCTAAACCTCCCCTGACCCAGATCCATTCCTTTAGGTCCTGTCCCTGGTCACCACAAAGACATCTGTGCCTGTCCCTCCACTTCCCCTCATGAGGTCTCATCTCAGCCTGACAAGGACCGAACAGAGTAGGATGATAATTTCTCTAGGTCTGACAGTAATGCCCCTGTGGATGAAGCTCAGGATCTGATTTGCTTTCCTTGTTACATTGGTGCATTGCTGACTCACCTAGCCTGCTGTCACTAGGACCCCCACATCACTTTCAGCCACACAAATTCTGATCTGTGCTATCCTCCCTGGTTTGCAGGTGCAGGACTTTGCATTTTACCTTATTAAACCTCATTGGTACCTTTATCTCTGTACCTGAGAGTGTGAGCACAGTGTTCCAACCTGTCAGGTCTCTCAACTCTCTCTAAGATGTCCCCCCTTCTGATGTGTTCACCTCCCCACTCATTTTGAGTCACCAGCAAACTCCACTTTTGCATAAAATTAATATATGCTTTTATTTGATGTAATATTAATGGAAATATCTTCAAATGTATTCTATAGAAGTGACTCAATTATTAGAAGACAATAGAAATTCTACATGACCTCCTTTGCACAGTTTAAAAATATGACAAGAAAAAAGAATTTAACAAATACATCAGAAATTCATGTGGTAATATTTCAAATATTATTCTAAACAATTTAGCCTCTAAATCACCACTTGCAGATCATTCACATTCCCATAAATACCCACCTTGTTGAAAACAGACTGTGTGATGAAAGAAAATTTCACTCCCAAACATGCAATTAGAGCTAATGTCAACCTGCAGGTATTTGAGTCTCATTAATGGACATAAAGTGCATAAGTTGCTTTTTTTCGCTTCTTAACTACATTAATAGCACTTAGAGAAAGACTTTTTGGTTGTAAAAATATCTGCATTTGCCACATGTGACAAAACATGGGTGAGTCTAGCTGCACCTTGCAAGTCTGAATAATACCCATCTCTCTCTCCTTCTGACCCATCTCTTCATGGTCTCTCCTGCCTGATTGATTTGCTTTTCAACCTCACAGTGATTTTTCTTTATGGTGATAATGGTGTTGCCCAAGACAAAGTTTAAGCACAGTATTTCTGATAAATGACATTCACTTTTATGGAAATGCTGGTTGTCATTAAAACTTGCATAACTTGTTAAGACTTCTGAGAGGCCTTTAAAGTAAATATTGTTTATTCACCATCCTAAAAGTTCTAAAAAAGGAAAAAACTTATCTTGGAGACATCTTTCAAACTTGAAGTGTTGGGCCCAGATACGTTCTCAGTAATCTGAGGAAAAATCCCTGTGGTTAATGTACTTCGAGTTTGCACCATTACAAAACAGATTTGTTTGATGTAAAGAAATCTGCCATCCATTCTATGAAGCTACACTCAATGCAATTCAGAACATACTTGAACCACAGAGCTACAGACCAACTGTGTGTGTCATGATAAAACCAGAATCCACTGAAACAAACCCATTCTTTGTGGCATTTAACTTACGCCATCTGGATGCAAATTCAGAATATTCTCTCACAGTGATCTCACCACATTTTCAAGTGGTTTTTGTTTCTAATAGCTCTAGGAAGACACTGTTCCCAATCTCAGTACATTTTTTTTTTTTCAGAATTTCACTTAGGCTGAATTTTCCTTTTAATCTATTGTTACTACTTATGTGTCATTTTAACATTGTGTATAATTCTTCATGCTCCTTGATATTAATGCACTTGTACTTGAATTCCCACTTCTTCTATGTTATTTAAAAACTCACGGGCACCAATTTTAAATCTTAAGCAAAAAAAAAAAAAAAAAGAGCATACTTCTTGTCCCAGATCAGATTTTTTCTTACAGTGGACAGTAGCTGGTGCTTGTGGAAGAATAAAGTACATATAGTTATGACCCTATTCTTGACAGAAGACAGTAATCAGTAGCTTCAAGACTCTTCAAGCTGGAGGTTACCTCTAGGCCACTGTATTTCATGCTGTTATTATTCATGAATTTGTCTAATACCTTTTTGAACCAATTTATAATTTTGACCTCTTCACAAATTGAGAATCATCATTTAAATTACATACAGAGGGAAAAAAGTGCTTCATGCCTTTTAAGTGCTGCATTTATTATTTTACTAAATCTCCTTGCTCCTGACTGTGGCACAAAACAACCACTTCTTTACACTATTAATGTGTTACTGACCTTTATCATGTACAGTGACTTTTTTTTTCTTAATTAGAAAGTTCCCTAGAACTGTAGGGAAGCTTTTCATACTTTGATACTTTTCGTTTTTTCATCTGAATCTTTCTAAGATGTAAGGATCAGAACATATACAGTAAGTTAATCAGTTCTGTTTTCCAAACTCTTTCCCAGTTCTAATAAATCTGTTTTATCAGGGCTTCAGTCCTGACCATAATGATGCATTAGCAGTTACACATCCTGGAATTAAAATGCATTATGCAAGTGACAGACAAGGAAACTTCAAGCTGGAGAAAACACAGGAAAGTTGCCAAAACATTGTAAGCTTCTCAGTGCCAGGGACAGGAAAGTGACAACAGCAAGAAAATTACAATTATTCAGAGCCAGAGTTCCCCTCAGCAGCATTAAGGATGTGTTACAGCTGTGAAGAGATGCACATATTGTTTCTCAAGAACAGAGAGACAGAGGAAAGGAATTAATAAAGAGCTTTCACTCTCAGCTGGAATAGAAATGTTGCAAGTAAACATTGAACACCATGGATCATGTGATCTTACAGAAATTACTATGATCTAAAACCTGAAAGTCCAAGGAAAATCATTGACAACAAACTGCCTCATCATTTCCAATAGCCCTGTTCACAGTACCATGACTACTCACAAACACAATTTTTTGCAGTTTCTGGTCACAAATTATAGATTACTGACCAATTTCCAGCAGTGAAATAAAACCAGGATTTATTCTACTCCTGCAAGGTGGTGTACCACCACTTGAGTCAGCACAACAACATCAGCACCAGATGACCCTTGATCTTACCCCATATTGAGTAACCTATAAGATAAAAGTTCATCTATTCAGTTCAACAAGTGGACCAGGACATACATGTTTGATGATATCTCGTTTTACTAATGTCAGCTATATTTATGTGGGATTATGGCTTGTGATTCATGCCTTGTGCTTGACTGCAGAATATGCACCTCTGCTCAGCAATGCACTGGAGAGGAGCCTGGGAGGGTGCCCTACCTCACTTCCTTCCCTGACCAGGGGAAAGGTGTAGATCTGTTGGAAACCTACTTGTACACAAGCTGTCTTAAGAAAGAAAACACTGTAAAAAATGTAGAAAAAACTAGAACCAGTTGAAAAGGTGAATGTGAAGTCATCCACTACATCTACCACAGAAGTATATAATTCTATACCATTGACCAGAAAACAACGACTCATAAAGATGTTTTCTTACTATGGTATTTTAAAAGAAAAGAAGCCCAACAGAAATAATCTTAAGTAATGGAATTAGGCTGCAATATCATTATTCTCACTGCTGTTAAGATAATATTCTACAGTTTTTAAAATCTCGTAATCTCAGAAAAATAAAAAATCTCAAGAAGTCCTAATTTGTGTTGTATAGAAGAGAAAATAACTTCCTTTTTTCTGAGCCTTTCTGTAGAAAATACTTTTAAATCTGGTCCCTATATTTGCAGGGTGCAGGAGGGCCAAGCAGTGAGAGAAATACAAGGAAACCAGCACACATTTCTTTAAGTGATATTTTTAAGCCCCCTTCTTCCCAGTTCTTTTTCTTCCATATTCCTTGTCTTGTGACATTTGGCAAGGCAAAGCCTGAAAACTCTATTATTAGTTAGTGAGAAAATGCAGCAAATGGCTTAGATGGCTTAGCTTCCACATTTCCCTTCTCTTACGCACAGTGTTATCCTGCAGCTCACCTCCTTTAAAGGTGGGAGAAGAAATTCTATGTTTTGAAACCACTGGTGAGATTGCAGTCAGTGAGGCAGGGAGGGAGTGCAAGTCCATGTGAGGAAGGACAGAAAAAGTAGAGAAATATAAAGGGTGCTCTGGAAGAAGCCTAATTTACTTGCAATTGGTTGGACCGAGGTTTTGCAAGCATCACAAGGAGATTTCTGAGCAATAGAAGCTAATATATACTTAGAGACTGCCTATTAAAATTGCATTTCTAGTGCTACTTTTGTCTCTGATTCACTCCTGAAAGGGCAATTGCATTTTCTCTGACATGCCACTGCCAGTGAATCCTTCAGGGCACACAAACTGACAGGTAGAGGAAAGATAAAGGCAGAAATTCCTCTTCCTCAACAGTATTTCAGTAATCCTTATTTGTCTATTTCTTGTCTGGTCATGTCTTTTTTTTTTCCCCCTCTTTCTTTCATATTTGCTGACATAGGTTTTAGAGGTTAAAAAGGAAACCATGGCAGGAAATACACCCTATTAAAGAAAATGCAGTGTAACATAAAATACTGTTTGAAGCAAATATCTCTACATAGAAGAAAAACACTTCTATGAGTAGTATAAAAAAAAAAAAGGAGAATATTTCTACAAGAGCAGCCAAGTAATAGGACATTCTCATTCAAAACCATTGTGGTTTATTGGAGACACGCATCCAGAAAATTGATTCTTTTTAGCTGTTAGGCTAAAATGTATTCAGAAAAGTCCTGCAGCAAAGATCTGTCTCCTCTGAAATAAATGAAGAAGTTGGTGTTGTCCCAGTGGAGTTTAATTTTTCACATTTATGATTTTCTATGAATGATGTGAAAACCTCAGTGTCATTGTTTTGCTCCACAGAATAGGTATGTATGAGATCTTGCTCTGTGCCATTTCCTCACTTTGTCCAGGTGAGCACTACCTTTCCTACATGAGGTTGCCCAGAGTTCTGGCACCTCTGGAAGTGTTTAAAGCCAGGTTGGATATGGGGTGTAGCAACCTGGTCTAGTGGAATGTGTCCCTGCCCATAGCAGGGGATTTAGAACTAGGTGAGCATTATGGCCCCTTTCCAAGACTGGCTATTAGAAGATTTTATGATTTAATATTTTTCACGTGAGTAATCACATTGTAGTAAACTGAGTACTTTCTTGTGTACTAGGTGAGCACTGATATCAGTGTTTTATAGTTTAGAGAACATTTTCACATCAGAATTGAGTAGGAAAACCATCTTTCATTGTTAACACATTTGTATCAGTGCAATATTAAATGAAAATTCTATCTATTCAGGCACCATCTTCATCCAGTTAGTTAATGAGAAATTTCACTTCAGAATTATAAATTAGCCATCTCTTTGTGCAGATTTTGGTTTTCATGCTACCAAAATACAATGTCCATTTACATATTTGACTTAAATTTTTTGCCTTTAAAAGAACTCTGAATTATTTGAGCTGCTCTGAGCATTGAATTTCTACTGAATATCTACAAGTTTAGCCCCTTACTGATAAGTCTAAGGAATGTTCTGATTGTCATTATTCCAGAAGAGGAAGATGGGTAATTGTAGGCGACATATGTGTCACAGGAATGATATTTAAGCTACAGGGGTTTTTTTCTACAGGAAATCACTGTTATGATTGCTGCCACTTTCAGATTTAAATGCAAGCGTCACCCTTGACTTTCCTTTAGTTCATCAGAAACAAAGGCAAACAAATAAAATCCCATAAACCTCTTTGCCTCAAATTAGGCAAGAAGAGTCCCATTATTTCTATTCTAAGCAGTTAAAGTACATTAGGATCCTATATACCTGAGACCTTATTGCTAAAAGACATTTGTGGGAGGTGGAATAAAGGGATGCCTTTCACAGAAACATGAGTGAAAGTTTAGCAGGTCCTTTTGGTTCTTTTTGAATCCAACCAAGTATTGGTTTTAAAATCAAGCACAAAAGTAACACAGAAGAGGCAAATGCTTTTCTGTTTGGCTGGGCATAAACCTAACGTGAAGATTTATGGTTTTTCTGTTATTTTCCATCAACCATTTTTGTCAGTTTCCTGTTCTTCCTCCTTTTCTTGGCAAAATCTATTAACAGTCTGTAACACTTCCAAAACACTCTTGAATATTGCTCAGGAATATGACTTTTTCCCAGTCCTTGCTCATTGCCAGTGATTATTTATCCCAAAAGAAAAATATTTTGAAAAAATTGTCCTTCGAAAACTTATTTGCCAGATGGAAGATTGTGTTAAATAGCACATTCCTCTCCTTTCTCTGAATTGCCCAGATTTAGAACTGTTAATGTTCAGGAGTAATGACTTAAAGTATTATTTCTCATCACTGCTTCATTAGTAGAATAAGGAATGATATGCACAACATTGCTGTTTCTTCAATTCCCGCATTTTTACATTTTAAATTCCAAAAGCACAGCAAAACAAATAAAATTTCAGTGCCAGTATAAAGCTGAGTGTCTCAAAACTGTTCCTGTAGAACTAGGCAAACCAAATAAGCATTAGCACAGATAAAAGAATCATCCTAAAGATGAGTTTGCAGAAAATAATAAAAAGGAAACAGGATATTATCTTTGAATTACTCATGATTTGCTAACATTTTACCACAGTGGATATCCTTACAAACTTAATTTTCCTTTATACTACTTCAACAGCAACTGCTGTGCATACACTGTTCATAAATCACAGTGAAAATGCACTGTTAGAGCAAGCAAGACTCTGCATTGTAAAGATAATTCTGCAATAAGAATCTCTATTCAGACTTGTTTCCTTTTATTTTCCTAAATACCTCTACATTTTCAAGTGGTTACTACAGAGCATGCACACATAAGTAAGCTGAAAATTATTGAAAAAGCATCAACATTAGGGCAAAAGCAAACAAAAGATAATGAAGTCAAGATATTGAATACACTTTAGAATTAACTTTTACAGAAGAAAGGAAACTAGAACTGAATTCTCAGTAAAAAAAATATATGTTTCAATAGAATTTGGAGGAGCATTTTCATCTTGTAAATGCTAGTTTTTTCCACTTCATTGATATATTGACATTTCAGTGGTTTTGTTCTTGATTCGGAAGAAAAACACATATGCATAATTTCTCCTAAAATGTAAATTTTAAATATTTCATTTTGAAAATGTGCATATGCTAAATACGTTATGATAATTTTCTTTGGAAACCTTACTCTCCAAATGGGAAAAATCCCATGTGGAAATGTCATGAACATCTTAGCCAAGCTCCAAAGAATTGTTAATTTTGTCAAAACAGCATTTCCTGTACCAAATGGCAACTTCTGCACTTGTCTAGATTTTATTTTTGCTGCATCATGTCTTAGGACCTTCATATACTCGAGGTCACTGTGGCATACACACAAGCAAGTCCTTCACTGGGAGTGTTTATAAACTGAAGAATGTTTTAGAGGAAATTGTCTCATCCCAGTTTTACAGTTAAAAACAAAGACTAATTTCTCAAAGATACTACAGGAAGTCTGAGGCAGGATCAGAACTGAAACACATTTCCTAAGTGTCAATGCAGCTCTTGTTATCACAAGGATGAATTTCTGCCCCACAGACATACAGTCAGATCCTTATCTTGATGCACAAGCTTGTTTATAAATTCAACCATTCTTCAATATAGAATTAGGTTTGCAATATAGAACTAACAATTGATTACTGCCCACTGTTACACATTAAAGCTCATCACAAGTCTGTATTTTCTTTAATATTAATTTAGGTATTACTTTCACCAAAAATAATTTCCCATAAGGATGACACTGTGTTTGTACCTGAATGACCTTTCTCTAAGAAAGTGAAGAAAGGTTCATACCACACTTCAGCACCTGCATGCTATTCCATCTTTAACTCTCCTTCATGCCCATCACAGAAAGTACCAAGTTTTGTCTTGTCTGTGATATGCTGACATTTTCAACCCAATGCAATTGTAGGTGTTGTTTTCACACTGTGTTCTTCCAAACTTTCAAATTTCACTACAGGCAAACCTGTTTCAAGATGTTGCCTGCAGCACTATGTGATCTTGCTGTCAGATCAATTTATTTATGGATGATTGCTGAGTTTTATTCTCTTGAGGTCAATATTTGCTACATGTATATGTATGGATAAGGAGCCGATATATTACCAACATTTTACATAACTTTTATGCTTCTGACAATTATTTTCTTTAGAATTACAAAGCAAATAAATTACTGACTTTTAAAAACATGCATTTGAAAATGGGCAGAAATAGTAGCAAATTAAATCAAAGAATAATAGAATACCAAAGAATAGCTGGCAGGTATTCACAAGCACCATTGAGTCTAACAGAAAAAAGTCCCAAAATCACAATGCATGTCTTAGAGTATTGTACAAATGTTTCTTGAACTCTGTCAGGATTGGTGCTGTGACCACTTCTCTGGGTAACCTGTTCCAGTGCCCATACACCCTCTGGGTGAAAAAAACTTTTCCTGATATCCAACCTAAATCTCTCCTGACACAGCTTCTCTTGGATCCTCTCACTGGCCACCAGACAGAAGAGATCAGTGCCTGTGCCTTTGCTTCTCCTCACAAGGAAGTTGTAGATTGTGATGAGGTCTCCTCCCAGTCTCCTCCAGGCTGAACAAGCCAGGTGATCTCAGGCTTTCCTTATACAAATTCCTCTCCAGACCCTTCACCATCTTAGTAACCATCCTATGGACACTGTATAATAGCTTTATATCCTTCTTAGCTTGTGGGACACAGAACTGCACACAGAAGTTGAGGAGAAGCAGCCCCAGAGAAGATCAGAGGGGGACAATCCCCCCCTCAGCTGTCTGGCCACGCTGTGCCTGATTCTCCCCAGGACACAGAGGCCCCTGATGCACCCCAGCCCTCCTGGCTGACAGGGCGCTGTTGATTATGTTCATATTATATCCATATTACATTCATATTATATCCATATTACATTCATATTACATTCATATTATATTCATATTATATTCATATTTTATTCATGTTATAGTCATATGTTGATCATATTCAACTTGCCAGCAACCAGCAGCTCTCAGGGCATTTCCTGCAGCATTGCTCTCCAGCCTCTCATTCCCCAGACTGTCTGTCCATCCGGGGTTGCCCCATCCCAGGTGCAGAATCTGGCCACTGCCTCCCAGTCCTCTGATTTATCGAGGTGCCTCAATAGGGCCTTTCTGCCTCTGTAGGAGTCTCCAGCTCCAGTTTTGTACCATCAGCAAACTTCCTGGGTATAGATTCAAGTCTTGTGTCCAAGTCATCTATGGAGCTGTTGAAGAGCACAGGGCTGAGGATGGAGCCCTGTGGAACCCCTCTAGTGACAGGTCTCCAGTCTGATGCCACCCCAGTCACTGCAACCCTCTGTGCCTGACCCATGAGCCAGCTGCTAACCCATCACATGGTGTGTTTATCCAGCTGTGAGCCAGACATTTTCTCCAGATGGATCCTGTGAGACACAGCATCAAAAAATTTGGCATCTTTAAGGATTTTATCAATTGGCTTCCCTTGATCGAGTAGGTGGGTAATGGTGCCATGAAAGGAGAGTAAGTTTGTGATATGCAGGACTTTCCCCTCAGAAATCCACGCAGGCTGTGACTAATGACAGTGACTGACAAGCCTGTATTTACCTACAAGTACAGTAGATCATCCTATCCCTTATTGAAGACTGGGAAAACATTCACCACTCTAAATGCTCCCTCAGCACAAAGCTGCACAGCCCTTACAGGGGCTTTACAAGAATATCCCCATTTCACATAAGAAATTCACAGCTGTGTAATAAGTGCCCAGAGTGCCACATGATAGAGCCCTAAATGACATCACTTTACTGTATACAGCATTCTGACCTCCAGTATGAGTCACAATAATTTAGGCAGTTTGCTGTGCTAAAGAAAGAAGCTATGACAGCAATAATGGATGCAGACACAGCCACAGCCTAAGAGGTAGTGCCCTGCCATGCCTTTCTCTCTGGCCATTCTGGCGCCTGTCAGCCTGTTTCAAGTGCTTGTATCTTCCTGTATCAGTCTTCATGTTTTGAAGAAGCTGGTCCTTTGCTTTGCTATTCTTTGCTATGCTTATTTTGTTTTGCTCTGGCTTTCATCTTCAGTTGAGGTTTAGTTATAAACTGTGTTACCAGGAGGGTATTCACAGTTTTATGAGTCACCACAGTTATTTTAGTGGCACCTTCTTGACTGCAAAACCTGAACTAGGAGCTGAACCCCTACCATGGGAAATAATACCAAATTCAGAAGATCATGTTTATTCACATTTGATATATAAAACCTATCTACACCTCAACTCTATGGCAATATTCCATGTACAGACCTCTACACTCACCACCAGTGAGTGTTCTGACTTTGACTTCATGGGATCAGCACACTCACAATTATATATCATCTACTCAGAGGGATTCCAATGCAATCACCATAGCTGACAAACTATCTACAGAACACTGAATACAGAATTATCAAGAAGGTGCTGAGATTTTACAGTGTGCTGTGCATTCTCTGTAGACATCAGAGCTGAAATTTTTTTTTACATGTAACCAGCATGTCAATTTGAAATACTGAATTAATTCATCTACTGTATTGTTCACAGCAGTTTGCATCCCTTCAGGCTTGTGTTTAATACCATGTCTAAGCCTGGAACAAAGCAACAGTCCTGTTGAATGCCATGATGCTTTAATTTTTTTCACTGCTTGGGCTTCAAAAATGAAGTGTCTAGAAACTAAATCTTGGTGGGATTAGTGAATGTAAGGCAATGTTCTCCATAAATTTGAAACCTATAGCAAGTTTAAATTTTCAATACTTGCAGATAAATTAACAAAGTAGAATTCAAAGAAAACCTGTAATTTATTTAAGCACTGCATTTGAGCACTACTGATGATAGAAAATACTGTATATGTTATAGTAGTAGTCTTTTACTCTGTGATTTTGCAGTCTGGAAAAAGAACTCATAAATGTTGCCAAATAGAAATATTAATCAATAAGGAAATGTGAAACTAAGCCTTTGCATAGTATCACATGGACTTATGTAAGAGTCTCTTTTTATATTCTTCAATTGTTAGGGCTAAACAGATCCCAGAAACTCTCAGAAATGCTTGTATTCCAGGAGGCTGAAGACTAGTTACAAAATTACATTAGATCATTTTCCCATTTAGAGAAATGTTTCAATGTTTCAAAAAAAATTTACTTTTTAAGCCTTAGGACAAAACTAAAGTCTTCAGACTCAGAAAAGAAAAAAATCCTGACAAAAACAAAGCAAAACAAAACAAAACAAACAAAAAACCCCCAAAACCAAACAAACTAAAGATATCTTAAAAAGAGATAAATTATTAAATTATCAAAAATTACCCAACTCAGAACCTTGAGTGTTGCTGTCTCATAAAGCTGATTGCACTAACACCACACTAACATGGACCTCAGGAAAGATCATTTCCTGTTTTCCAGAGAAAGATGTTTCACCATAACCTCCTAGACAATTACAGTAAAATATTTATATATTTCTCTGACACAAAACAAAAACACTTGGATTGCTGTGTTCTGTGCTTTGCTTGGGTTTTGTTTTGCTTAAATAAGGCCCTTGCTGTGCCCTAAATTAGCTTCACAGAAACTTTTATACAGGACAAAGCTTTCTGCTGATCAGGACTCACAGTGACAGAGCAAATATCCATGCAGGAAACCAGCTGGGGAAAATAATTTTTCTGCGGGATGTTTGTCTTAGTTTTTCTTTGTGTGTTCTGCCTTGGACTACAGCACAGGGTTCAAGGAGAGGCAGGTCAAGAGGTTCTTATACTGAGAGGTTTGAGAATTCCCAAATACAGAGTGAGGCAAGATAAAGACACTTATTCTCAATTTATCTGCATTAAATTGTCTTCTTTACTTGAAAATTGAACTTGGTGGAGAGGCATAAACGTCAAAGCAGTTTGTGCAGAAATCCTTACAGTGAATGAACAGAGAGAGAGGACTATCCATGGACTAAAATCCTGTAATTCTTGTTAGCACTGACTTCATTGAGCACAGAATCATGCAATGATTCTGAACTCCACTCAGTGAGGAAAGGGAATTTAGTGGTAACGTTGTGTGCAACCCTACCTCTACAGAGGCATGTGAAGAACTGATTTATGCAGTGGCAGCAGGGAGGGCACTGAGCAGGAGGACAGCTGACACAAGAAAACAAAACATCGGCAGGCGACCTGGGGAGGGCTGCCAGAGACAAGAGAACATTTGGGTGCAGGAGAGGAGAATAAGGCTTTAAGGGGGTGAAAGACATGTTGTTCATGGAGAAAGAGAGGTAAAGGAGCAGAATGAACAGCACAGTCTGTACTATTAGACTAAAAGTCCAGTCTAGTGTTCTGCTTTCAAAATTGACTAAAAAACAAGACTAGGATATTCCTCTAGAACAGAGAGGGGAACACAGCTACAAAGACACCCACACTTTTGGCTGAGGGAGCTGAAGTAAGAGAGGTTTTCTTATTTGATCTGCTCTCTTTGGGAAAGGATCCTAATTTAAGGCTCCAGAATTTCCTCATACCTCTCCTTACAGCCACCATCTCCCCATCTCCCTTGTCTGTGCTTAAAATTGTTATTTTCCTTTATCAGTTTGCTGAGGAACTGGATTTATGTGTAAAACTGGCCAAAGACTGCCAAGAAAACCTAACTGTTCCCTTTCTTTGCCAGTCATATGAAAATATAATCCCTTGCTCTGTTTGACATGAACTGCTAAAGAAATATAAACATTAAACAAATATCAGAAGATCAAGAATGTCAGGGTATTAGTGAGACCAACAGTCAGTCATGCAACCCCCCCAGTTCCCATGAGGCACTATTAGGGCTGAGCTGAACAAGATGGGCCTTCATTTCAACCAGAAGTCAGAAATTTCTGCCAAAACAAAGCTAGGTTTCAAAGATGCAATTTTCAATACCAGCAACCATCTATGTGAAGACGTCTACATAAATCTTGCAATTTATTGCTATAACAAACATAATCTCTTTTAGAAGATTTCATATCTCTGTCTCTTTTCTCAGCATTCTGGACAGCTTCTAAAAACATTATATTTAAAAGGAATTTTTGTCAATACAACTGTTATAGCTTTCTTCCTAATAGATAAGAATAATGATTTTATGAAATGGCTCAGTAAGTGATATTATCTCAAGTTTTAATCGATTTATTGATAAGTTACTTTCAATAGGAAAAGCTTCTCCCTTTTCAATATTCTTTGAAGTTCTTTAATAGCAAAACAATTTAATAGCTAAAATTTCTTATGAAATGACATGAATTTAGGAATATACCTCTATTCTTACTGTCTCTCTTTTTTTCCCCCCATGCCTTCTGAGTCTCTTCTATGAAGGTCTTCTTTCTTGTAGTCCAGTAACACTCCTCTAAATTCTAAATGGGTGTTTAGGAACTTTGAAGACCTCAGGTTTGTTTTGTTCACCTAGAACCAGACACTTCATTTCCACTTGTCCCTGATTTGCCATGGGAAGTTCAGATATAAAAATTACTTAATAAATGCCCCTCTGAAAAAGAACGTGTGCACAGTCCCAGAAAAATATGTCCTATCTCATTGTTACTGTCTTTTGTCCCCTTGCTGTTTCTCTCCAGGTCAGCATAACCCCACAGGATTTCACCTACTTTGTCCTTCCTCTTTTGCACAAATGAGCAGTGACCAAGTACAGAGCGGCACAAGACCAGTATTGTACCGGCAACAAAATGAAAAGGTTATGTCAAACAGGAATTGATATCAGAACTATGAGAAATGTCACCTGCAGAGACTGAGATTAATTTCTTGAACCTTAATCAGCTCTTCCCCAATAATAAAATAAGCACATTATGAACAAACTTCAAGTCTTGTCTTGCAGTTTGTACTTCACATAAAAAACAACTATATAATAATTATAAAGTTTCTGTTTTAAAATTACCTCCAAATTATCAACCCCAAAGAACCTCCTTCTAATAAGAGTGCCATTACAATTATCATTATATATACACTATGCAGAATCAGTTTACCTGTAACAAACACTTTGTAGTGGAAACACTTTGACCACCGAAATCTCTACACTGCTGAATATATTTACAGCAAAGCAATTGGTTATTTGACAAAATATATAGTTTCATAAAAACCAACTGCTATATACTGAACAAATAAGTATTGCTCAAAATCTCTATAAAAGTCCTTGGGATACTCTTTATGTTTCTGGCTGTAAAATTTGCTTGTGTATGAGATAGGTTGGACCTAAAAAAAATTAAAGCAGTGCTTATGAAATTCCTAGAAGAATTTTGCAAAAAGGGGTAAACAGATACAATGTATTGAAGAAAAATCAAGGATCTTCAATGTTTTTTTTAAGCCAACTTCCTTCTGACATTGTTAAATTACAATGACGGCAAATAAGAAAAATATTTTAGTCTTATTTCTAGTCTTTCTGTGTAATTATGACCAGTACAAAGTGTTTTGTATCATAACATTCTTTCAGTTCTCAATGATGAATAGAGCCATGCAATAAAATTCTTTGCTTGAAAAACATAATGGAAATTATTTCAGAAAAAAATAATGATGCTATTAAATTCATTGCGTATACAGACACAATGAAAATTAGGGGTTCAGGTCCCTCCTCCATATTTGATTTGCTTTGTGCCTTTGGAAAAATACTTGAGGTTACATTCAATAAGGACTTGAAAGCACAGCATTTTGGCCACAAGGCAGATCCCCAGCCCAGGTGAAGTTTTGAACCCACAGTAAGAAATAGAGGCTCCTAATTGCAGGTTTGCACCCACGAGCCTCACATTCCTAATGTTGTATTGAATATACTGCCTACAGCAGTCAGTAGGAAATTCCAGGCATAGGACCAGAAATGCAAATGGTTCTTACTATTTCCTAAATATCATGCACACTGTAGACTGATTTTGAAAATATGGCATTCTGGGAAAGTAGAACTAATAAATACTGAGAACAGAATACATAGCTTGAATTAGTATGTCTTTCCAGAGGATGACTGCTGGCATGCATCCAACCAAAAGTTCAGAATCTGCCTTTTAAGACAACAGCTATTTTTTAAAAGAAATTAAGATCGCTTTTCTTTTCCCCCTCTTTTAAAGTGCAGGTTGCACTTACAAATACACTTCTTTATTTCCTACCATGCTTTTTTTAAATTTTCCAGTAGTTGGTATGCTCATCCAGGAAATATGAAAGCTAGCTCTAACCAATACCATCACAAGTCTGAAGAGTGGAACTATTCTCCTCTTCCTCTTGCAAGAGCACTGCTGTTAGGCACTCTACACTGAACCAAGAAGAAAGATGCAGGGAGAGCTCACAGCCATGGTACAGTAGTTGTCCTCACCTAGGAGATGGGTCCTACATTTCCTACATGAGCTTTATGTACAGGATGAATAAGCATATACGTGTGTGAGAACAGAGTCCAAATTTCTCCCTTTGAAATTAATTTTCAAACATCTGGTACACAAACAAGCTTCTCCTTCTGCTGTCTCCTCCTGACCCCCCAAATCTGGTATTCCTTCCTGCAAACTCCACCAAAAAGACAAGGGAAGTTTTGCCTCTTTTCCTGCACTCCAGTACCACCCTCAGAGCAAAGAGCAAAACACTCTCTGAAAAGGTGGGTGTTGTGTCCTTGGGCAGAGCCAAGGCTGGGGAGAGACCTTTTCCTGGGTGACCCACGTGAGTGGTACCTCTCTGGCAACTGGAAAATTTAAAAAAACAAAAAGCAGGCCATAAAGTTTCATTGTGGTAGTAGTTAGGGTGCCACTGCTGGCACATATTAGGTATGGTCAAAGCATACTCCTCAGAGTTTCAGGAACACATTTGTCTACAAGAACACATTGGTGAAACAAGTCAGGCAACTACTGGAGCTTCCCATCAAATAAGGAGTCACAACTAGGAAAGCTACATGGCAACCAGTCAGAGTTTGCGTGCTTAATCACCATGATGGAATTTGACATTCAATTCCTGTTCTATATTCCTCGTGACAATTTGAATGGAGTAATTTGTGATATCTTCACATTACTGAAAATTTAGGCAATGTTTCTGAAGACTTTTTCATTCACCTCACCTATAAATGAAGCTCTAGCTATACAGGCTGAGTAATCAGAAGAGAGATGGATTCTTCAGCAGCAGCCAACATTTTAAAACCAAATATACCTTATTTTTTATGATTGGAAGGGACTTAGTCAGCAACTTAGAGAAACATTTGTTACAGAGATTCAGGCTTTCATGAAAGATGAGATGAAGATGGTTTAAAGAAGATGGTTTCAACAAATTTAATCAAGAGGACTTAATAGGAAGGAAGATGGAAAAGGGTCCATAGCAAATGATTAACTAGGGATAGATTGGGTGCTCCTCATAAAACCACTTTCATCCTTGCAAGATGTATGGCAAGTAAACGACCTATGAAATGGAGAAAAAGCTCTCCAAAGGCCTTTATATAATAAATACATGTATTTAGAAACAAAAACACCCACAATCATTCTTTTCCAAGGGAAAATAAAAAAAAAAAAGAAAGAAAATAATAGATCCTGAAGACGTTTGCAATATTTCCTTATTGTTTTTTCTGATGCCTCCATCTGTACTAGAAGACGTGGCTTTGCAGGTATGAGATTCATTATTATTACATCCTTTCAATAACTTCTTTGGAAATTACAGGTCACATCTGGGCTCACTTTAATTATAGAGATGGCCCATTAAAAAGTTCATATGTCATCTGTTATTTCTCAGAATTGCCTAACACTCTTTCCAACAACATCAGCTAGTTGCCTATCAGTCTAAACAATTTTTTTTTTCCATAAGACCCAAGGGATGAAGAGGAACTTCAGTGCAAAGAACAGATTTTAAAACAGTGAATCTAAATATCCAGAAATTACATACAGATACTTTGAAAATTTCTGATAAATATTTTTTTTATTTCCTGCATGAATACGTTCAAGCATGTTACAGAAATATGTGTATATTTATAATATTCATTTTAATTTCTATCCATGTATGATGGATATCTACCTATAAATGTAAATCCTGTTCTTGGATGGTTTTGCACTGGGATCAAGAACATATATGTTTGATTACCTGGTCAACAAAGTAGTTTAGGGATTCACTAGAAAAATAAGGCAAGCAGATTGGTCTTTTCAACAGCATTACTCCAACTTAGACATATTTTTCTAAAATGTAAACAAATAATACTTCTTCTTTAAGCCATGTCATTAACCAATTTTTAAATAACTTAGTATTGAGATGAATGGTTGGGGTTAAGTGAGTCAGGAATTCATAAGAAAAACAAAGACTACACAATGCTCTGTTTGTAAATGCAGCTTTGCCTTAGCACTGAAAAAGAAAACAAAGGAAGGAAGATCACACACTGGAGACCAGAGCTGAGTTTTCTGAGAAGGAGGCTAAAATACACTAAGATTTTATGATTACAAGACAGTATAAAGTCTAGCAACTAGATGTAATAAAAGATGACAAGCCAGCAGATCTAGAAGAATAATATCCCATCATTACGAAGTAAGTAGCAGGGGAAGCAGGAAAGCCTTTGGCAAATCTTACAAATATCTCATTGCAGACAGAGGAAGCACTAGAGGAATGGTGGATGCCTAATACTTTTCAATAGTTTAAGAAGGATCAAAAGTATAAGCGTGATTTCCAGCTAACAGCTGATTGTAGAAAGCACTTATGCGGGATGCATACCACATAAAATTTACAAATGTATCATTTGGCAAAGGATGGTTTATGATTCTGACTTAGAGAATATCGTCTTGTACCAACCTCTCCCAAGCTAAACCAAGATAGCAAAATAGTGAAGGGTGAGACACAGTTCCTTTCTGAACAAAAGAAAGAAGTGGCTTACACTGCAGTGCTTATTTTGTTCAGCTCTACAGCTTTTCAGCTGGGTTCAGCAAAACATTATATGTATACTTTTGAAATATTTTTATAATGACACAAAATTGAAGAAATTTATAAAAACCACTGCAAGAAAAGACAGACAAAAACTGACTAAAGATTCAGAATTCAGAAGGAAAAAGACTTTTTTGTTATTCAGAGAAAACCAGGTTGAATTTAATGGAACTTCTGATAACTTTGCAGTTTTAAATAGCCTGTAAAGCTGAACACAATGGAAAACACTTTGAAAAAGTTCTGAGAGTGAAACACATAAGGAATTCCAGACATGACTCAAAGTTTTCCAATTTATTGGAGATACAGCAGCATGAGGAGAAAAATCATCCTTTTCCTACTTTTCAATACACCTAACTGTAGTGCTCAATCTGATATTGTCATACACATAAAATTTCTCAAATGCTACCAAAATGTAGGTGTGCAAGAGACAAATGCAAGAAGGCATTCATTCAGGCAGATATGTTCTTCTAATGTTGTTCTCATACCAAATTATATAAAACAGAAATCTGAGGGATGACTGTAATGTCCACATTAAACACCTCTGACCACTCAGAAAAATGTATCACATTTAAATTCTTTGAGCCATGAACTACCATTCCCTGTGTCCTAACCAGCTCCAGTACCATTTCTTTCATGGTGTATTTCCTATTATAAAAATGGAGCCATTCATTAACTTTGATACCACAGTTTAGGTTTCTAGACCTTATTGTGTTGTCATTTTCCTTCCTGTAACATTTTAAAGGTTTAAACTCATTTTTCCCTACAACTCATTACTGAAAGCTGGACCTTCAGGCTAGTAATATCCTTTCTTTATTATTTTTTTTATGGTATATATAGGTACAAATTGTCAGCTCCACACAGGATTCTATTATACATAACTTCCTAGCACAAAGAAATCTGTAAGATGCTTTTCAAAACTTCCTTCACACTATGTAGGATGTGGCTCATGGCATCCAATGATCTTTCCTCCACAGCCTTTACAGCTCACCTAACTTTCTTGTATCTGTCTTGCAACAAAGCCAAACTAGGCTTCTACGTCTGTCTCATGTCAGAGCATTGCACTAGGGTAAAAGAAATTACACCTCTTTCTCACCTGCAAACATACATGCCTCTTAATCATCTCAATCACCTAAGGTTCATCTCTTTCAAAATATTCAATTCTTTCTTATCATGCCTAAAGCAATTCAAAACTGAAAAATGCAGAATTTTCCTCATTCCCCACCCTCAAATCTTGACATTCCCATTAAATAGCATGACATTTCCTACATATGTATGATCACTTTAGGGGTTCTGATGTGCTGCAGGTAAAAGCTCTGTACTTGTAACATGGGAAGACATTTTGAGAAGAAGAACATCTGTAAGAACAGATTTATGGCTTGAGAAAGTACAGGCTGAAAATACTGCCTTACTGCTCACTCTCTTCTGCTTCTACAAACACGTGAATCTGGAGTAATCATCTGAATGTGGGTCTGAATGCTCGTTAGCCCCCACTTAAAGAAAATATTTTTTTAAGTGATAAGACTTATAGGACTTATCATAACTTAAGTCTTCAGTAGCTTCGGGCCCATCTTCAAAGTAGCCATATATGGGGGTGGGTTTTACCTTATAAATTTAAAGTCATAGAAATGACCTGCTTGTTTCAAGGCGAACGAAACCTGAGTGCTTAGGCATTCAGATCTACAAGGAGAACTTTCTGGTGCTGAATGTGCCATTTTGCTTTTGAGGCAGCCTTTGCAGCAGTAGAGAGAGTTTCACATACAATGTGCCTAAATAGGAGATGACAATTTGCACAAAGCAAAACTGGAAGACTGCGTAACTCAAATGGTAAGCCTTAAACTTGCTCTATCATGCTGTGTAAAGTTAAGATTCACCAATGCCATCAGGTTTTGTTCTACTGTACTGGAGTAGTAGTTGCAAAAGCTCTCTGGATAAATCAGATAATATCTCACATCATTCTTTTTGTTGCTGATGTCCCTGACAGTTTAGGACATCAGTGAACATAACTCTTGCTACTTCAGTTGGATTGGATTCTACAGCCCAAACTTGCTTTAGTCTTGCTCATCACATCCAATGTCATAGCACATGACAGTGCTAAATATCTGTCCAAATATCTCCCAGCACATCCAATTCTTCATCTCAACATTGTCAATTCATTCAGTATTCAGATGAGAGAAATTCTTTCAGTAGTGGGTCAAATACTACTTAAAAGAGTCTTTTAGCAATTGTAAATCAAGAAATTGGAATGGAATCTTAATAAAAATGAAGAAAATATACATATATGGTAATGACAATCAAACATGTTAACAGCCTGTGGCTAAAAACTCTGTGATGTGAACATAAGAAAAAAAAAAAGTGTGCTCCAAAAAAGAGAACAGAAAACATTTACTGTGACTCTTGGGAAGGAGATACTTATACCACTCACAAGAAAACAACCTGACATCATTCCAGGCTGTAGTTGATCCAGCATAGGAAGCCAGAGAAGCATTTTAGTCCATTGTCTCACACTTTTCAAGCTTACTTTGAGACAAAACAAGGTGCTGTGGTTAGAAGATAAACTGCAAGTTGATATTAGAGGAACCCAAATTCTGGCATTGTTCCTGCATAATTTCATTGACTTCAGATCACATCTCTGTGCCTTCACTAAAATTGAGTACCTTTGAAATCGGATGAATTAAAGAGGTTTTTTTAAAAACAACAGAATTATTCTGCTAAGTTAAACCTTTGCCTTGCATTTATCTTACAGCTTCCCTTGACTGACAGCTTCGTTGCTCTCAGCAACCAGGAAATTTTGACCCTTCTCACTGTAGCACACCCATTCTCTCGTGGACACTCCAAGTGCCTGCCAATCCCCTTCCCTCACAGCTCAGAAGACTGAAGAGACTCAAACATTCAATAATTGCATGAAAACAAGTGCACAAGACATGATGCAACCAATTCCACATGGGGAAAAAAGACACATTTTGGGAGGGGCCCTTCCAGCAAAAACATTCAGAGGTTGTTAGTAATATGCCTTGGGTTGAAAACACAACATTCCTTGAATTATTAAAGAGACCAGATACTACTAAGCCATGAGATGGGTGCAGAAAACAGTATGGACTGTGACTTACTGATACCTGCTTGGAAATAGCATCTTTATTCCATTGGAGTCCAGACTTGTAATTATTTTCCTGATAGTCATTCACCAAATGGCAAATGACAATGGGAGTTTAGCACCTCACTGTCCATTGATTTGTATTGCAAAGGGGCACAGATTAGAAATCTTAGGAAGGTCTTTGACTCCTCTCTCTTTCATTCAAAAGCAAGTGGCAATGCATCTGAAAAAGGGTTGATTTTGCAAATGTCATCACTCTTACCACAAAGAGGACAAATGAATGAGAGTAGAAACTTAGCTTGACAGCTCCAGGAAAATATAAAAACCTTCTCTTTTCTTTCAAGTGCAACCATTCCAGAAATGTCTTGCCACAAATCTATTTGCCGGGCTCTATTAAGTTGTCTGGGCATCATGACTATAACATTATCTCCATCCTTATTTCTAGAGTTCAAAAATAAAAGTAATTGAAAATAATCTAAGACTGAAAGCCTGCAGTCTATAGAAAATGCACAATGTTTTAATTAACACTTCTGAATTCTGATCACATTCCTTTTACAAGGAAGATAAATCCTCATTTTATTAGTTTTGGTGACTTTATTTCAAAATGAATAGTGGAATTCAAGTGTGGATCCAGATACCCAGCTTTCACTGGCTTTTACATGCTATTTCAGTAGCCTTTCTGGATGTGATATGTGCACTTCTGAAATGTTTATTCATGAGAGTAACCCTTAACCTTCACCCCCAAGGCACTAATTTAATGAAATTGAGCATCTGACTAGGACCATAGCCTAGTCAACTAAGCAGAATTAAGTCTAAGCAAAGTTTGCTACCCAGCTGATAAGGCCTGAGTTCCTTTTGTATTAAGAAGTTGAATTGCTCTTAACTCAGAAACTGACTTAAATTTAGATAAAACATGTTGGCAATCTATTGGCTGAATCAGATGCTTTCCTGTTTCCTGTTTCAATCTCATATACATCTCTTCTTCTAAAACAGAACCCTGCCAGATCCCTTCAACCATATGTTCCTTGAGCATTTCTTTACTTTAGTAAGTAACAGATGCCTGCCCTGGGGGGAAAAATCAATTTATTTCTGTAACTTGGCTCCAGTAATGTAACAGAGTTATTTTGTTTTAAAGAAAGGGCAACCAACCCTGAAAGGATGCTTCTTTTACCTTTAAGAAATATTACATAAGTGATTTGAACTGAATAATTTATGAGCTTATACAGAAGAGTTATTCAAAATAGCTCAAACTGTACATTCATCATAACCTTTTTCTTCAGCTTTCTACTAATTAATGCTTCTGAAAATCCCTAATTTTAAGTTTCAAAAAACATGCATGTTTGGAAAAGTATCTCGTTTTATGTTCACAATGAAATATACATGAACCATTTTATGAATTTTAATGAATCTTTATTAACTTTGGTCAGTTAACATTATTCATTAACAATTCATAAACACTTCAACCTACTCATATTATGCAGCATTATGAACTCTTATGAGAGTGTTTGATACAAAACAGTCGTGATAACAATTTTGAAACAGAGGAGAAAAAATCAAAAAGCTTCTTGATATGCCAACAATGTACTTTTCTCAAATTAAAATTTCAACAGGTTCATAGATACTATTCAAGTGGGTCTGTGAGGACCTAGTCATGTCTGACTTCAGATCCCAGACAGTGCTACTATCTCAATGTGGAACATATCTTATCTAGAATTTACTGAATTCACCTAAACTAGGCCCACTGTAAAATACAGTATGAGCTTATGGTTCAATCATGTTCATTCACTAATTTTGGAAAAAGTAATTTCCTTCATATCACTTAATGGCATTGGTTTTTCTGGGTAAGAATGTTGGGATTTGACTTCTAAAAGTATTTATAAATGGAGTAAAGGTTAAAAAAAGGGAATTCATTCTTCTTTTATGTTAGGTATGCCTAAATTTTGCAGTCACAACCAATTTATCCTTTGGAAGCTCTTTGGTTTTCTGGAAAACTGGCTGTATCCATTCATGGCCCTTTTGATGTTTTTGTTATAGTCACTTCCTCAATACTTGCTGAAGTCAAACATGACTACTTTTTCTCTAGAGAAGAGCAAAGCTCCTTAAGGTTACTCATAAAGCAGGTACACATGCTATGCATATGAAACAAATTTTCCTACAGCTAAATGCTAAAGACCTGAGCTGCTAGACTGCCCTTTCCAAAGAGGAAAGGGCCAGCCTGACGCAGGCACGGAGCTGGGGAGTTATCCTGAGCAGCAGCAAACACAGCTCTGTGGGTGGGAGCTGGTCTCAGCCCCCAAGTGCTCTCATTATGCTCTAGCTAACTTTCCTTTTCTCTCAGCACCTGGGATTTTCTGAACACCATTACTAAGTGTCAGATTAATAGGGATAATGATAATTAATAGGGATATGAATTTCGCTGCTCCCCTGTGTCAGGCATTTGAACACGAAATACTGGCCTTGATGGGTGTCTACCTGTACATTACTCACCTAATTCGATGGATGAAACTGCAGCAGATGAATTTGTAGCCAAATTCCCAGCTGCCCAAACTGTCCCTGCAATCCTTCTCTAGGCCAGAATAGCATGTACCAAACAGGAGCTGCTGAGCTACGCACAGCCTGTGAAATCTGTCACAGCAGGGAATTTCACCAAACCATTTTTATTGCCAGAAGTGAAAGAAATTGGGAGAAAGTGGCATTGTGCTGATAAGAGCACATGAAGTATACAAGAAAATACAATTTGTTGAGGATGCAGGTAGATGAAAACATCCCCATTGACAGAATGAGTTCTGTGGGCACTTATTACTTTTTGTCAGGCCTCTCAATCTGATTGATCAATAATGTGCATGTTTTAAACTGCTCCAATCCATTCTATACTCAACATTTTAAAATCAATTCTTCGGTGTTTTCCTTAGACAACATGCCACAATTCACTCTCCTGTGCCTAATCCATCCACAAAATGCATTTTGTCAAACTAGTCAATTCTCTCCCTTGAATGAAGCACATTCCATCAAACCAAGCTGTCTGTTCTTACAACAGAATGAATTCTGTCTAACATAATAAGCAGTGTATGAAGAGAAGCATTTAACATATATGTTTAACAAAAGGAATTATTCCTTGTTTGGCAAGGCACATTTCAAATTCTCTATGAATTTTAAAATATTGTGCAACTGTAAATCGACAAACAAATCCTATACAGCTTTTGAACAGAGCAACTGTTGTATACAAAATTTTTCTAAATCCTTCTCTCTCTTTAGAAAATTAGGGAACAGGAATGGTTGATATTAACTAGCTTCATGCTTTGTAACCTTGAATTAAACTACTGAAAAATTGATCTGGTTTTTAGTCTTAAAAAGTTTATAACAATTAACTCTTACAGAGGGAACTGAGTAGAGTCAGCTACTCAGCTATCACAGCTACAGCTGTGATACTATACTGAGAATTCCTTTAAATATGCTTCTCACATTCACACTGGTTATTACTGGGTAATGAAAATCTCTTTATTCCCTCCTAAAATCCCAGGAACCATACCCCATTTTTTCAAAAGAACAGAAAATAAATACGAACCTTAAAGACACACATTAACATTCCTGACATCTGGTCCAGTTGTCTGATTTTGCTTTATGCCAGGGATGTTCCAGGGATTGCAATGAATGTTGAAATTGAAACTGACATGTCATTTGTACTCTTCCTCCTTCTGCCATGTGAATAATTCTTACCAGAGCTTTTCTATGTGAAAAGTCTGGACAGGAAATATATGTACATGTACTTCTTGGGTTAAAGGCTTTAGCAGTAAAAGCTTCATCTGACTACATTACTTCACCATTACCATCCCAAGCAATTGTAAAAAAGGATATAGAAAATGTTTATCCTAACACTATATTACTTACTTCATGATATATGTCACATTTTAAATTACCATAACTGTTTCAAGTATTATAGTTTAGGCTGAGCTTCTATTTCCTGTAATGTGTTTCTGAAACATTATACTTGGGCTATTACTTGGACTTATACTTGCCCAAAAATATAAAAATTACCAGACTCCCTTACAGAACCTATGAGATTGAAGGCTTATAACCTTTACCAGCAGAAAGGTTCATATGTGTTCTTGGAGGTGACTCACTAAAAGTGCTGATTGGTGATAAAAACCTAACACCTCAGAAACAAGACAAACAAGTGCAATGCTGAGGGGGAAGCAGCAGAAAATTATCTGATCAAGCACTGGAAAATGACCTTGAGTAAAACTGCGGGGAAATTCCAGAGATGAGCAGTATCTGAAAAGGAGGTGTCAACTCCTATAGAAAAGTAAACTTTTCTGTGAGAAATCTGATTAGGAAAACAGATTTCTACAGTCTTGATAAACATGAATATTTGTTTTCTCCTCTTCTTTAACTATATAGCTCTGAATTTTGACTAAAATCCTCAACACAAAAATGTTTTATGATTCCATTTTTCTTGAGAATAAACCAAGAAATATTCTCCCACATACCACCTGCAAACCCAGCTGATTTAATTACTGTGACTAACTACACATCTGGCAATGCGCAGCATGCTTTCCCCAGTCAAAGCCAAGGGATTTTTCTACAATATGATATTGAATACCTTTTCACAGCAAACTGCAAAACAGACCACATATGCATATTTATGTATATACATGTATGTATTTGCAGGGGAAAATACTCAATGTTATAACATTATTCATGTCTTAAAAAAAATTAATGATACAGGGAGAAGTCTTGCCTACATTTTAAGGTGAGAGAAAAACAATAAAGAGCAGGTAATGCACAGGAAGGGTGAGAGGCACAGTGGGAGCAGCAGAACGTCCTTGTGAGCAGATGCAGGCACCGGGAGCCTGATGCTGGCGTTTGGAAGTGTGGGAGATGCTGTGCAATGCTGGGATGGCAGCCACTGCCTTCAGAAGCACCATTGTCTGCAGGACCCAGGGATGACCAAGCTCCATGCACCCCATGGATCACCATTTACCTCTCTGCAAGATCAGCTCCTTTTTATGCATATGTTTCACACAGAAGTGCTGAAATAAAATGGTCAGTTCACCTATGTGATAGTTACCTAAATCAAAACATGGTCAGAAAGTTTAGTTCAGAAAATACTTTGAAAGCCCTGGAGGAAAGATGTGCTCTCTGGTGAGTACAGTGAACTACCTTTCTCTCTACTCTTTAATAGAAAGCTGTGTTGAAAAGCTCTTCGCTGCACAAATGAATTTGAATTGCTGACAATTGCATGAAAATTAGCGTTTCATCAATTGTATTTGCCATGTTTTCAGCTTACAGAATTGTGCATGCCAAAGTCTCTTCAGTATAAACACAGAAAGGGAACAGAAGATCACAAAAAATGGGAGTTCTCTGATTTTCCTCAATAGAATTATATAAATATGTACTTAAAAAAAAAGATAAAGGAATACAAAGATATCCTCACTCTAGTCAAAAAGATGTTTTCCTTCAAAAGGGTTTTAAAGAAATAGTAATTCACAATTACTGTGTCTAAGTAATTATGCTGAGAAATTGAGGGCTCATGATTTAGGCTGTATGTGCCCAGTAGAGTGGATTAGGATTATGCCATATAACCAGGTTTCACAGAAATTCACAATACAACCCTGGCTGGTAGAATTTTATGAGTCATATCTTTTTTAGTCTCAACTGCAGCACAACCTCCTCTCCACTTCATAAATACATAATCATTCTTTACATATGTCTCCATTTACTCAAAGATACTGTACCCATGTATTGGATCCATAATGTCATTACTATTTTGTAATGCAATTTTTGAAACAAAGTTTAGCTGGAAGCCAGGAAGTGAACCCACATGCCTAACCAGTCTTCTGATCTTCTTGTCTTGTTTAAGACATTCTGAGTCAAAGATTTCTGATTTTGTTAAAGCAAAAGAAGATTTGCTCTGAAACATTCCCAAACAAGGACTGTGTCTGAGATCTGCAGAGTCTTACTGGAGGGAATGTAACCTGTGCTCTGATACACTCTTCACTCTGGTCAAAGGCAGAACTCCCTCCGGCTTCAGGCTGTAAAATCTTGCTCTTTGCTGTCAGAAATACAGTTTGTTAAAAAAGGCACCTCCACAATGCCAAAGCAAGATTTATCCATATGTAAAAGCAGTCTCATGTTGTCCAACAAAAAAGCTGCTCAGCTAGTTTTTGGCCTCTTTATTTGTTAAACTCAAGGCAGACATTGCTACCTGCTGTGAAAGCAAGCCAGCTATACACTTTCAATAAATTTGAGCAGTAAAGTTACGAAATGAAGATGTCTTCAGTTAAGCAGCATATTCTAGCATGGAAGCCTTGCATGAAAATTTAACAACGGAGTGTTTGAGCTATTAGTGACAATTATTTCAGTAGATTACTTTGGGCTTCAGAATGAGACTGAAGCAGGAACTGAGTCTCATTACTACAAGGAGGATATTTTGAGTCTTTTTATCACATACTTAGGATTCTGGTCCAATAAATCTTTTCATCTTTTCAGTCAAAATTTTAGTCAGTGGTCTCAAAAATTCCAACCAGCACAAATTTTTTACATGGCAATTAGCATAAAATGGAAGTTAGGATATCATATCTAGAAGAGTATACTCAGTTTAATTGTTTCCTTTCTGCATTTGAATTTAGGAGATTTATGAGCTTGTTAGGCGGTTGTCCCTCACTGAATAAAAAAAAGAATGCCTATTTTATTCACTTCAAAAACATTTTGTTTTGAAAAAAAAAACAGTTCAGAAATACCAAGGATCACCTGTTTTACCTTGGAGAGGCATAAAAGTATTATTTTTGATAATTGTCCTGCAGAAATATGGCAAGGCCTGTCTTTCATTTCTCCCTACTTAGGATGTCGCAGGATAGTGATCAAAATAATTATGCTAGGTACAATTTGAGGTAAGCATTGCAGTGTCAAAAATACTTAAATACTTAAATACTTATTTTAAACCGAATTTTCACACTCTTTTTGTGAATTGCCAGACTCTTGATTGGTCACATTTACACAGTTTATGTCAAGAAGCACTTCATTCAATGAGAATTTACATCAGCTGAGGATCTCGAGGTGGTCAGGTCACAAAGAAGTGAACTCAGATCTTATACCTGTACTAAATTAGCAAAAAAGGTAGATTTTAACTTAGATCTATAACTTCCTGCTGGATGTTCTAACCACCAGACTATGAAAAAAATCACATTAAAACAAGAGTATAGATGATAATTCAGCCCATATTTGCAAATACATCCAAATCGTCTATCACTGGGACATAAAATTGGCACACAAAATATTCAAATATATATTTTGTAGGTATGTCAATACTTGACAACACAATTCTCAGATGAAGGCATTGGTGGGATTTTTTTGCATCTTCTGAGGTTTTGAGTATTTTTTCTTTTGCAACTTATTTTCTCTTGAAATATATTTATAATTAAATCTGGAAAAGAATGCAGGGATGGATGTAAACTATTAAAAATATTAGATAGTATTCATTATCCTTTTTGAGACAATGTCTGTAAATACACACAACACTGCACAGTGTTTTTGTGATCTAACATAGTTCAGTTTCTGTGTGGAATAAATCAATAGACAAGTAGAAAAGTCTTTTCTCCCACTGGGAACTCTACTAGCTTTGATTTCCTAAACAGTGTTTAGCTGAAATTATTACTTTTACAGAGTACAGTAGACAGTGGTAGACAATGTGTAGACACAAAGGAGGCCACGATCCTTCTCCACAGGTAGCCTGAGGCATGATAAAGTGGTTGCTTTGAACATTGAGAGCATCAGGATGAGCAGTAGCAGTGAGCTGGGTACCCCACCAGCACACCAAGCACAGGAAGAGCTCCTGATCCACCCAAAACACCCAACCTGTGCAGAGCTGCTCCAGTCACAGCTGATGACTAAACAGAGATGACTACACGCAGCCTTTCAGGCTGACTAATTTGTTGTCTAAACATAAAGAAGGAAGAGGAAAATTGAGGCATTTTTACAAAAGGGCTTCCTGTCAGGAAGTCTTATTCTTAACTAAAAAAGAGTCCCCTCTTCAGAAATTCACACTAAAATTCAATAGTTTCATGTAGAGGTGGCCTTTTCCCTCTCATCATAAACATGAAAAACAATAAAATTCAAAGTTGTAAGTATTACTGAGTCAAGGTGAGCACATATAAAGGTTTGATTTTCTTAAAAAGAAGAAAAAGAATATCAAATGTTAATAACACTTATGAACTAACAGAAGATACACAGAAAGTAAAAGTTAGCTGTAAAATTGCTACTTCAGGGCTGTAGCACTTATATTGTGCAAAATATAAAGGACAATTGCCAAACCTTCCTGGAAAAAAGTAGTGTGAATAACTCAGGATTGAAGGGTAAGTATATCACAGGCAATTATGGGAAGATGGTGAGGATGAAAAAGTTTTGTAATACAAGATTCTGCTAGATTTTATTTCTGAATTTATCCACAGAAAATGGTGTGTCAGTAATATTTCCCTTCTTCAGTACATTTTTAATACATTTTATAAAAAGCAATTCTGAAAAGCTCTCCTCCCAATTCAGTCATTTCATAATGTCAAAATACAGACTTTATTGCACAGTATTGAACCTATCAAATTTATTTCAGCTTATTTTCCACTAAGGTTGTGGATGATACAGTTTGCACAAAAATTTATGCTTTTAAATTTTTTCATCCACCTCATTTGTACATACAATGAATTTTCCAAATGTGAAGATTATTGCATTATATTTTACTATGTATGTTGCAAAAGTACTTACTAGACTTCCTGCTAAAGTAAGTCCAAAAAATTCCTGTTCAAGCAGAACACACAATAAATGATGCTCCCCTACAGGAATTTAATATACAGAAAGATGGATGGAGGAAATGTCTTACTCCCATTTAAGAGAACATTAACACAGAAGAAAACTTACATTCATTATATATCAATTACTGCCTATATTTGTAAATTATATGTATGCAAAAAACTTACATTCATTATATATCAATTACTGCCTATATTTGTAAATTATATGTATGCAAAAATGGTCCTTTAACACACACAAAAAAAATATGGCAGCAGTATTTTGTAAGGCATTAACTTGCAAATTCCTGTGTAGATTCTCCAAGATGAATCTGGGTCAAATCACATCAAAATTACCATCACCTTTCCCAAGCTATCAAAAGTGTCAAATAAAAAAGGCTAACACTGTGTCACTCAAAACCATTCCAATAAGTTAATGGGATAAAGTCAACATTTCTCCAGCCTGTTACAACCAGGTTCAAGATAATCAATTTTAAGTCCATTGACTTGAAATAAGATATTCCAGAACCAGATTTGAACCTTCATTTCCTTCTATCTTGAATATTTGATTGTTGGTTTTGCCCTCATAAGTACAGTATTATCTAGTGAATCCTTTATGCTCAACACCATGAAAACAATCACTGCAAATAACAAACCCTCCCTTTTTTCCAGCCTGCAGGACACACAGTCCATTTATGCTATGTAGGTTTTTTCAGTTGTTTCTCTGGGTGTAGAAGTGAAAACTGTGTGTGAAAAGTGATTCCTGAAGAAATTAACTGGAACACAGGCTATGTAATTACCTCTCAAATATTTAAGCCAGTAGCAATATACATTTTGTGATTCAGAAAGGTCCGTTGACCAATGCAGATTCTGGTGAAACCACAAGCACAAAGTTCCTCATGACAACCTGGCAGCAACCTTTCCTACAGACTTTATCAGAAAAACAAAAATAAACCCACGATGGAATGAATACCTTTTCTCAGTAACTGCCTACCGGTCAATACAAAGTATTTTTCAGAATACTCTGAAATACTGGGGAAAACTTTCTCAAGAAGTTGACAACCTTTGTAAGGATTGGTAAGAACTGTGTTCAGGAATTGGTGTCTAGGAAAGATTCCCTCTCAAATAGACCAAAGATCAAGTTAGGAATTTGTATTACTGGTCTCATGAAAATTGTTCCCTTATTTTTATTGTGTATTTATAAAAAGTCAATCTGTACATTTCTTATCTATAATATTACATCACTCAGCATGTCTAGGCAAAGCAGACACTGTGATAACATCTTTACACTGTAGAAAGGGAGTGAATAATTACAACCCATCAGGCAGAATATAAGAGTTCAAGTATCAGCTGTCAGAAAGTCGGATTAAAATTTCATGTGATAAGAGCAAATTAGATTAAACATGTTTTAAGAAGAGAGAATTTTTTTTCCAACTGGAACTTTATAGCTTGTATATTAGTATACATTCACCTACAAAGAAAAGAAAAGCTAAAATAGCTCATAGAAGAAATAACTGTGGGAAGACATGGGAGAAGAGTCCAGACACAGATGGTTACAGTCTGTATTTATTCTCAAGGAAATATCACAAAGCAGCCCATATGATGCTGAGGAAATAAATAGTGTATTTGGATGCTAGCATATACCATGTTTAAAAAGATCATCCATCCTGTCAGAAACAGAAATTTTATATAGAGGAAATATGGAGGCTGCAATTTGTGTGCAACCTCTGCTCCCTCCCTTCCTTTTGCTGAAATGCCAGGAAAAGAGAACAGCAGCCGTGCTGGCTGTGCACAGATAGATGCAACAAGGACTACTAATGTTAAAGAGGATTTAACTCCTCTTTGTGCAATTCCAGCTACATAATCTTCTTCCTGGCCCTGGAAGAAACTGGCATCTCTTTGTTTTGGTACCAGGTTCAGCCACTCAGTCCCTGGTGTCAGACCCATGGCACCAGAGCCACCTTCAGAGGTTCCTGTGTGAGCTGCCCCTGCTGCCAGGGGTTGTTCCAAGGAGTGGACAGTCCCTTTCCTGCTTCATGACCTCCTTTTGTTTCCAAACTGAGACTTCGCCCTCTGAATAATTCCTCTTGCTTTTGTTTTAACTGACATAGTGTATGTGTTCCTATTAAAAACTGGAAAAGTAACTACAAAAGTCTTGAATATTAGATCTTTAATCTTTAGAAATCTTCTTTTTCTACAGTAAAAAAGTATTAAATATTTTCCTAGTCTTTTTCATTAAATGTTATCACTTTTTACTTTTATTTCTTTGGTTATAAAAAAAATGAAATAATTCTTCTAAGTTAAGAAACTGTTTATATGCACAAATCCACTATTAATAGCTATATAGCTATATGTGATTGGTATAATAATGGATTTACTCCATTATATTTATCTTGTACAATTTTAGGGATGAGGAGATTGGTTTTTTGTTCCTGAAAAAAAAGCAAAAAAACCAAAACCAAACAAAACAAAACAATAAAAACCCCAAAGATTCACAAAAAAACAAACCAAAAAACTACCACACCAAACAAAACAACCAACCAACAAAAAAACCCCAACAAAAACACAAAAGAACACCCAAAAAACCCACACTAAACAAACAAATAAACAAAACAGCAAAAAGCCCAAAACCAGCCCAAAAAATCCCAACTACAGGAAATGAACAGTGCTATTTTAGTCCTGATCAGTTATCTAAGGTACAGCAGAACATAATTTCAATATGAAAATGAAAGTTACAGTTACAATTATTGCCTCCTTTCTCTTCCTGTTTGTAAAATCAACTTAGACCTTATTTTTTTCAAGTTTTCATGGCATATAATAGCCAAAGAACCTTATCACAGCTGCAAAGCACATAATGCTGACAATGTTCCAAGGAAAATATTGGGCTTTTTGAACACTTAACATTTGATAATAAGGCTATATTATGGCACATGCTACTCTTACTTGTGTATTTTAATAATTCCTCAATGGTGTAGATTGTTTAAACTCCTTAATACTCTATCATAAGTTAGCAAAGTGAAGCAGTCTATTTTTGCCACCAAAAAAAAAAAATTGAAAAAAAAAAAAGAAAATTTCTTGGGAAACTACACTTTAAAAGCCTTTAAGTTTTGTGTTGGAGAAAATCCACATTTATCTGAGACACTAAACACACAGTGAAAGGCCATCTTGGAATATTCATCTAAGAATGCTCCTTGGATCTGGTCCAAAACATTTTTGCAAGTGACAGTGTACTTAGGAATTCAAATTTTTTGGATCTTAGAATGAAGAATAAGTTTGAACTGTTAAGTATCATACAGTACCTTTCCAAAATGATAGACAGATTTTATTTAGAGGTTGATGCTTCTGCTAACGGCATGGCAATGAAAGACATACAATTTAACTTATGAGGGGAGGGCTTTGCATTAGCAACTAAAAATCTTAAGTTCAATTTCAGTGCTGCCATAATATCACTGAAATTTTACATATATGTATTTTTATATAAATCATCTTCCTAAATGTGTAATGGATGGCTAATTCATGATAAAGAATGCGTTCTACTAGTTGCACAATTTCAAAAGTCTGCTATAATTCTAGCTGGAGAAATAGGAAGTACCTGACCTCATAGTGGCCATACTGAAAAGTTTCAACCCTCTTAAGACTTTTTAGTCAATTCTCTATTTGTGTGTTTAAGGACCAGCATATACTTAATTTCTCAGTATCAGGAAGTGCCAAACACCATGCTGCACTATGACATCACTTGCAGCAGACCCACTCCCCCTCCCTGACTTGCAACAAGAGTTTTTTTGATGTTTACAGCCACATCTCTCACTCTGTCTTTGTTTATTCTGTTAATCAAGTTTATTTGGCTTAGGAAGTTGTAAAAGCTGTTCTCAAATAACTAAAGCTTGTCAATCTCTTTTCAGACACAAACCCATAAATTTTGTGTTTTCTTCTTTTGATTGTGAGGATAAATTTAATATTTTATATCAATAATTTAGGACTATCTGCAAACTAGATGCCTAATCCAAACTCTGCTTAATCTTTTAAAGAAATGTCTACCTATTTATTTTTTTTTAACAGGAACAAGATCATTGTGTTCAAAGCTGTAATACAGAAAGACATAATAGCTTGGTTTGTTCAGCTTTATAATCCTCTAAGGCAGCGCTGACTGAAGGTTGAATAAACATTGGGTTTATGGTATTGGTAAACTCTTAGGAGATAGAAAACTGGGGATGAAGCCTTCCCAAAACTAATAAGATATTAATATGCAATAAAATTAAGCAAATATTTTTAATCCTTCAGAATCAAATTAGATTGCTGACTTATACCATTAACCTGTTAAATATAGCAAAATATGAAATTACCAAATGGATACTCCTGTTTTCTAGAGAGCCACTGATTAATCAGTTCAAGATAGTCTTGATAGTCACACAGTTGTAAGACAGGACTGTATTCTGTTTTTATGGTGTATCTCTGCTAGATGCCAAGTTTTAGAGCACCTCGAAAATTGCTTGTCCATAGTGATCATGCAGAGGAAGTTGTAATATAAATTATTGGGTTCAATCACCTAAACTAAAGCATAGCTTTAAGTAATTGTTTTTTACACAGCTGTGTGACACCAGCTGAGCCTCACCGCCTTCAGTCACCACTTTTACCATTAGCAGTTAAGCCATCTTAAAGAAGCTTAGACATTCAGAAAATAAACTCTATCTGAACCCTCTGTTGCTCCCAGGAAAATGCCATTTGAATATTAATGCTTGCATTCACAGACTGTCTAGATCCACCCAGTTTTATTTCACAGTTCTGTGGTCTGTATCAGACCTTTCTAGCAACCACTATTTACTGCAAAAATAGAACTTCAAAGCACGATTCATGTATCTTAATCAAATTATTGATAAGTAAATAGGAATAAACAGTTTTTCACAATCTCAAAAACTAGCAAAAACTTTCGGCCGTGCCTTTTGTTATTATTGAGACATATATTTCTTTTGTTATTGAGAGGTGTGCCCGATACATTGGCACAGGGCACTTTATCAAAGCAGCTTCAGCCTCCTTGCATTTTTCCATGCTTGAATACATCAAACAATCCTGTGTTTATCCTTGCTTCTGAAAAAGACTGAATTGGAGCTCTGCTTAAAACCACTCTTGGCTAAGGATTTAGCATCTTGGATGTAAATATTGAAATTTTCCTTGCAGCTCTTTCAATACACAATCACCAACAGGTAATCTTTCTTTTTTTGACTTATTAAGTTAGCTTGAACCTTGGAAAATAATTCCATTATCATCAGTACCACATCTGCGCACCAGCTTTGCCACCCAGAAGTACAAATCTGGCACATTTGTTTTACATTGTTCATAGATAATGAGTTTACATCAGCTTGATGCCTTTGTCATACTTTTTATGTTCAAGCTGCATGAACAAAGGTAACTCCAAAATATTTTAAAAGTGTTTGTGCATAGACACTTATCCTTAACATGTTGAACGTCAACAGATTTGATTCTATATTAAAATCTAAATATTTAAAAATTATTGAACAATTGGCAGAGGTATGTTCACAGCTCAAGCTTACCTTTTAATGAATGTGACAAGCATCTGCAAGGTATAAAATCAGGAATCTTTCTGAGAATTTAACCTGAATAGATATGATTCTAGAGTTTCCAGTCAACACCAGTTCAGTATAGCAAAGATTAAAGAAGAAAATAGAAAGAAGAAAACCCTGTAAGCAGCCACAGGATGGAGAAGCCATGATGTCTCAGGTCTCCAGCGTTCAATATGGGGTAAGGACTATCTGGGAAAAAAAGTCCTCTTCACATCTTCAGATTCCTGAGAGCACTAGGAAAGTTTGAGACCTGGATGTCTAATTATTCTAAATCACCTTGAATGATTCAGCCTCCATCTTTAATGCCTTCTCTCATTTCTTGCAAGGAAATTTACCTTCAAAAGACTACAAAATCTCCTAAAGACCTACCTTGGCTTTAAACACACTGTCCTCTTTCATATCTGTCTGGAAGCTGTGGGCAGCTTGCTTTGCACCTGCAGTCTATGCAATGGATCAGCTATAGATGATTTCCCCCTCTGTGATAGAATAGGCACCATCTCTTCCACAGCCAATGCAAATTATGCATTCTGTTCTTGAGGGATTTTTGACAATACCAAAATACTGTGATGCAGCCTGAATCGTGATCTGCAATGCCAAATGTCACAGCACTGCACAGATCCAGGCATAACCAGAGATACTAAGATACCTGTTATAGCACAAATGTGACTGAGCAATCCTTATTACACCATTTACTAATAAAGTGTAAAACTTTTGTTCTTATACTGTTTGCATATTGTGCACCTTATTTTTTAATGGTAAATAATTTTCTTGGCGCACACTTAGTGAACTTCTGGTCTTGTTTCTATTCCTTGACACTAGTAGTTAGCTCAGAGAGAGATGAAAATTTTTTGAGTGAGTAGAGTTATTAAAATGTAGCACAAAATAATACCATTTCTTTATGCTTTCCCCTTTTTGCTTGTTCAGGAATAAATACTCTAATAAGATTAAATCTAAAAGTTGCTGAAGTCAACAGGCACCTTTCCATTAATTTTAGAAAGTTACAGAAAGACTTTAGAAGTTTAGAAAGACTAAGAGGGGTCAGATTGTAGTGATTAGTTTTCTTCGAGTCTGTATTAATTAGTGCCAGAAAAAAAGTCATAAATATTACAGAGGTAAGCTGATACTTGTTTTGACTGTTATGGAGGGCCAATCACAGAGCAATAATTCTAGATTCTGTATATGAAATGTATGAATGCTAAATGCCTATGAGAACATATTTTTTTCTGTCTCTGATGTTTTTCTTCCTATGGCTCGTGGATGCAATGGATGAAAAACCACACAAACTTTTAAGGCTTTGGTATACATACAAAGGGGATTTTTGAAAAATATTCACTGTTAATGATACTGGAATTAGCAAGAAAGAAATGCTTTTAAAACTTCATTTTGCATAATTTTCTAGAAACAGATCTGAAATCAGTACATAATTTTTTAAGCTGATAGTCTGTTATTAAAAAACAAACAAATAAACAAACAAACAAAAACATTTATCACTGGATCCCTCTGTTTGAAATAAAGGTAACAGGTAAATCAAGGAGAGTATGCAAATGTGAAACCAGAGATTTTCAATTTCTTTTTCTATTAAATGTTTTACTCATGTATACTTAACCCTCTTTGGTATTCCAGTATGTTTTTAGAATGAAAATTGAGTCCCCAGGGATAAAAATAGTGTCTTTTTCTCATTGAGAAATAATCTGCAGATCCATTGCACCAGCCCTACTAAGATGCTATTTGAAATATCCCTCAGCATAAACAGGTGATGTGGCACCTATCAGAAGAGTTCAGGAGCTATTTGTGAAAATGGATGATTTATCTGTGTCTGTACATGCAGTAATAGTAGAGAAACAGGATTTGATCTGGATTTCAGTGTTTATTGTGAATCTTCTGTTGACATCAATGTGCTTTGGAAGAAGTCCATGATAGCTGTTACAGTACATTAACAGATCAGCTTTCAATGCAAAGGATGCACAAGCATACTGCAAACTGTAATTGTATGCACCCTTCAAACGTATTTGGAAAGTGTATGGCACTTTACAGGAACTGTGGAAAATGGATTACCTACTTGAAAATGTGGAGGGAAACAAGGTAGAGTGGATACTCGAATTGGAGCTGCCCAAAGGAGTTAATGCAGTTTCAGTATTCTATTTAATGACAAAACTTTTAGGAACTTTGGTGTCTGGTATTGGGCTCATCTCTTGGGTCAGTTGGAGAAGCAGCAGCAGCAGTAGGGGCAGCACTGGTGACTGAGGCAAGTCCAATGGGGAGGGTTAGAGTGAGCTGCACAGGGACGTTGCTGAGCTCAGGGACACCTGAGACCCACCTGGATCGGGAAGACCTAGGCAGCCAATCAGGCATGAAGGGGGCATTTCCAGGAGAAGATGGGGGATTTGAATGGATCTAGGGAGCGTGAATGATCCAGAGTGTGACAAGCAGGGGTGTGGCATGGCAGTGAAGGTATGGCATGGCAGTGAAGGTGTGGCGGGGTAGATTGCATGGCAGTTCAGGCAGGGGGGGTGAGCAGGAAGGGCTCCTCTACAACCACCTGGGAGGAGCCAACAGGCAGATAACAGACTCAGTATCTGGTGAGGAACTCAAAAGACCTCTTCAACCTTATTAGTGCACCAGTGAAGTCTTCTTCAGCTGTGATGCTGACGTGCTGCAGAGCTCTTCCCCTGCAGCTGCTGGAGTCTCAGAGCCAGCTGTGCCAGAGGCTTCCAGCCAGACCCGCTGTCAGCAGATGGACCTGCCTGGGTCACAGGTTCCAGGAGTGACTGAAGCCTCTCCTTGAGGCTGGGGCTGACAAAGAGTCCTGTTGCAGGTGTGATGTGGCGGAGAAGCTGCGTCACCAGGGCAGGGAGGGAGCTACTGGAGGAAGTGGATAAACTACATTGTATTTGAGTGAATTAGCAACAGATTGACTGGTTGTTTTTAAAGCTACAGGCTCAAGACACTTAGGAGCCTCAAACCCTCATTGTAGTAGAGAAGCAAGTAGACTCAGACTCCTGAGAGGTAATTAGTCAAAGATCTGTTAAAGATGAAGGCTGGAAGCACCTTCGACAACATGTATGAGGTCCTGGAACTAGAAGGACAGACAAGAGATGAGGTGGGGTACAGTCCCCATTGGCATACGTGAAACCTGGTGGAAAGAATCACTCCTGTGACCAGGGTGCCCTGTTGGGTGGTTATAGGCTCTCCAGGAGGAACGGGCAGGGCAGAAGAGGCTGGGGATGGCACTGTGTGCAATAGAAGCGTTAAAACATATGGAGCCAACAGTTGGCAATGGTACACTTGAGAGCCTCAAGATAAGAATCAAGGGATGTCCCTGTGGGAGTCTACTACAGAACCCCCAGCCAGGACAATGACACCAATGAATTATTCTTTGAGGAGCTAAGGGATGCTTCCAAGTCGAGTGCCCTTGTCATTCTGGGCAACTTCAACATCACAGAAATAACTGGAAACATCACTGAGGTGCTGCAGCCCAGGCCAGAAGGTTCTCAAAGACCTGAATGACAACTTTATGAAACAAGTCCTAAGGGAGACAACTCAGAAAAAAGCCCTCCTTGATCTACTGCTTGTCAACAGAGAGGACCTTGTGAGTGGAGATTGGTGCTCCTCTTGGCCACAGCGACCACAAAGTGATTGAGTTTAAAATCTGTTGACAGGAGGAAAAGTGCCAACAGAACCTCAGCTCTGGACACAAGGAGAACTGACTTCAGGCTGCTCAGGGAATTTGTAAATAAGGGCTGTAGGGAAAAATGTTTCTACAGGTGCTGGGTTCCATCACTGCTTATCATCACTTTTTAATCATCACCTCCTGAGGGCATAGGAGCAGGCAAGTCCCAAATATCGCAAGTCAAGGAGGCAAGGCAGAAGGCTGGCTTGGCTGAATAAGGATCCTCTCTTGTAAATAAGGAAGTAAAACAAAGGTGTATGCCCAGTGGAAGCACGGTCAGGTGACATGGGAAGAATAGAGAAGTGTTGCTTATCACTATGGGGAGAAAATTCAGGTGACCAAAGTTCAACAGGAGTTGAAGCTGGAAAGAACCGTGGGGGACAATAAAAAGAGGTTTTTTCCCAGCAAAGGGTTTTTTCCCAATAAAAGAGGTTTTTGGTTTTTTTTCCCAATTAATGGAACCAGACTGGAGAGCAGCACTGTGGAAAGGGACCTGGAAAGTTGAACATGAGCCAGCAGTGCCCTGGCAGTAGGGAGGACCAACCCTGCCCCGGAGTGCATAAGGCACAGGATCACCAGCCAGGCAAAGGAGGGGATTTGCCTGCTCTGCTCCACACTGGTGTGGCCTCACCTTGAATCCTGTGGGCAGTTTCACAGTATAAAAAGACATAAAGCTGTTAGAGATTGTCCAGAGGAGGGCCACAGACATAGTGAAGGGTCTGGAGGGGAGGCTGTATGAGCTGTGGCTGAGGCCACTCAGTCTGCTCAGCCTGGAGGGGACTGAGGGGACACCTCATTGTGGTCTACAACTTCCTTGTGATAGGAATCAGGGCAGGTATTGATCTCTTCACTCTTTTTATCAGTGACTGGATTCAAAGAAATGGCATGAAGCTGAGTCAAGGGAGGTTTAGGTTGGATATCAGGAAAAGGTTTCTCACCCAACAGAGTTCAAGAACTTTTGGACAACACTCACAGGCACATGGTGTGACTCTTGGGGATGGTCCTGTGAAAGGCCAGAAGTTGAACTCCATTATATTAATGGGTTCCTTCCAACTCACTATATTATGTGGTTTCTATGACCTTTTGTGAACAGCAAATAGTGTCAGGGCAGATTTTTAAGAAACAGAGTGGAACAAGTTTAACTCAGGTCTCAAACCTTTTTCAGAAATTATAAGATATATAAGAAAGAATATATTCTGCATGAGGTTTGGATTCTTCTTCTCTTGTAAGTTGATAAAGCATTCTATATGTTTCGTGAATGTTCCACTAAAAAAAAAAAAAAAAAGCCAGAATTTGGTAGAAACTTTCAATATACTCGCATGAGGATTCCAGCACAACAGATGACAGTTTTCATACTCACTGCATAGTATTCTCCCCTAAGGGATATGACGCCTGGGCAGAAAAAACTGAGTGCAAACTACATTTAGTCTTACACATTTCTTGCCTGCTCAACTGCACATGGCCTGTTTTATTCTAAGCTGTGCGTGGGGAAATTTCATCCTGCAGTTTTCAAAAGATAGGAGACATAAGCATGCTGGTGAGTCCTACTGACAGAAATTAGGGGCTTGAAAGTAATGGGAAAGGATGTTAGAAACTAATAAATTCCCTCAGGCATTTCCCACTCTCCCACTGAGGATGTCTGTACCTGGCATTGTTATCCACATACAGATTCATAATCACTGTATTTCCATGGGCTCCCATTGGTGTTGTCAATTAAATACTGATATAGCTAAGAGAACTACACCATATGGTGGCATTGTTACATTGGGTACAGTTAAATACAGAAGTGATGTGAGTTGCATGTATGAAGCTGTATTTTTGGTATTCAGAATGGCAGCACAAGTCCAATTTTTCCAAAACTCTTACTCTCATCAGGGTATTGAAACAGGGGCCAGATTTTCAAGTTGTCAACTTACAGCTCCTTGTACTGGGACACTAATTGTTAGATTTATCAGGAGAGTTTTCAACCAAAAGTACTATGATCCTTTGATTAGGTTTATCAGCTGTGACAGAGATACTGCAGTTTCCCTGTGGACTGAAGATTTTTATTTCATGTAAATGTAAATCTAGCTATTCATGAAGTCAGCTGGACTTATTCTGTCTCTACTCACTTACAGACATGTAACTCCATGGGCATAACTCCTGTGTACACTGATCTAAGAGGACAATCCATTACATAGGCAGAAAAACGTCTGGAGGGAGCACAAAGACCACTATGACCCTTCTGTAAATGTCATTGCAAATTCCTGGCTGCTGGCTCTGGTTACTTCTTTTAACTGAGTCATAATCTTTTTCACGAAACATTGTTAGAAGTGGAATTTTGTTTTTCTATACATGTGATAGTAGGAGGTGATGAAGAAGGTGAGGAGACTCAAAGGTGCTCTCTACAACTTCCTGTAAGGTTGTAGCCAGGGGGGAGTTGCCCTATTCTCCCAGGCAGCCCGAGGCAGGACAAGAGGACATAGAGTTAAGGTGTAGTAGAGGAGGTGTAGGTGATTAGATATTGGAATGGGCTGTCCCGGGCAATGGTGGAGTCACCGTCCCTGGAGGTTTTGAGGGAAAGACTGGACCTGGCACTCAGTGCCACAGTCTGGTTGAAAAGGTGGTGCTCAGTCACAGGTTGGACTTGATGATGTCAGAGGTCTTTTCCAACCTAACTGGTTCTGTAATTACTACATGTCCTTCTATCTCAACAAGAGGAAAAAGATAATAAAATAGAATATTTGCCTAGTTGGTACTTTAAAAGTATGTGATTGTTCTTACAAATGTACATGCAAACTTTAGTCTTCACTGAATTATCAAAATAAAAATGTGACCAGTGCAGATATTATAATATTTAGGATAAACTTATTATCCATAGTCAGAAAAATAATTTCAGAATCTGTCACTATTTTCAGATCTGTTTGATTTCTTTTCTCATAAAATCAGTAACAGGTGATACTGCCCACAGTATTTGATCATAGTATGACTGATGCTTGTGTAACACGATGTTAGTGGCTTGTGATGAAAACTTTCTAACAATCAGGAATATTTTAGTATGTAAATCTCTGTGACATTTTACACTATTTTTCCAGTCATTTTTTTTAATGCTGACTGCTGTGACTGCTGTGACTTCTCCTGTGCCCTCACTATTTTTAAATGGATAGTCGTGGCATGTGACTTGGAATATCATGGAATAGTACAGAGTGGTTTGGGTTGAATGGGACTTATAAATAGCTACAATTCCAAACCCCCAGCTGTGAGCAGGGACATCTTCCACTAGATTAAGTTGTTCAAAGCTCCACCCAACCTGACTTTGAACACTATCCTCCTTCTTCACCCTGTCACTGGTGCTTGCATTATGCCAGAACTCTTATCTTGATTGAGTTATTCCAGCTCCAAGTATCTGTTTTGTCTCCTCCCTTGTAAAACACTGGGTTGGGTAATAATACCCATTTTCCACAAGTCTTGGGTTTCCCTGAAGACAAATATGATTTCTTTACATAGATATATTTAGTTTTGCATTCATTTTTGTGGCATTTCATTTAGGAGATTTCCAGGAATGTAGTCCAGAATGGAAGCCATCTTGTGTGATAGTAATTGAAAAATATAATAAATTATTTTTTTATGTATAAATGTCTCTCATTTTAATTACAACATATCTGACTCATGCTTAAATATGCTTATAACCCTCATTTTCCCCCTAATTTAAATACTCTCTCAAGACAGTACTTCTGAAAAATAGAATTAATTTTCAAAATGTGATTGAGGAAAGTGTAACACTGAGGTAATGTTATACAAAATAAGTTTTTATCAGCTATTCGCAACAAACAGCACTGAAAGAAAAGTGTGTACATATATCCAAATCATGAGGTTGAATTCTTGAGCATGTGTAAATACCACTGACTTCAACAGGACTCTTAAGACTCAGCCTCTCTTAGCCCAGTCTGTAGATAGTATCTATCAAGTGGCAATGTTTGCAATCAGTATTTAAAGGATGTTTATATCAAAAATCAAGTGTAACTCCAACTTCTCCCTTACAGTGTGTGAAGACAAAAACTGTCATTCTCCTCCCACTTTAGGTGTTTCACAGCAGTGACAAGCCTTTAATGTCCAAGCACCAGAAAATAAAAAAAAGAAAAAGACACCTTGCATATTTTTATTTTTATCATTTGGATGAAAACTTATTCAGATAGTAAGAAATTTAATTTCTTCCAATGATCCTGAAAACATTTTTCATAAACACTAGACACTGATTTGTCTTCCTGAACCCACTGCTAGGAGCAAATACTATTCATTTTGGTGTTAATCTTTAATTTGTTTGGGGAACTTCAAGTTTCACAGAAATGGTGCTCAGTCACCATGGAATAATAAGGTACACTTCCAGACAACATTCTTCCCTTTAATCTGCAGATTGTGAGATTAAAGGCAGGAAAGGTAGTAAATAATTACCTATGGAGATTTTATGCATGTATAAACATGTCTGGAGGAGTGGAATGGGGTTGCCTTAAGAAATAAGGCTTTCTTTGTTTAATCCTATTCTGGGGTTTGGTGCAAGGCAAAGAATAAGTAAAAGTCATGATTGTTTTCCATTAAGTCATGAGTTACTTCATTGGCATCCTTGTGAAATCAGTGAGGTGAAAAGAAAATTGCAACATTTCATTTGTGAAAGGTGGTAATTGTACCTGTGCTGCTGAAGGTCATACCAGTCTGCCCTATTTCAAAACTTATTTCCTGCTCTTTTTTACCTACAGACGATTCAAAATCACTAATAAGATGTAAAAAAACTGTGCACAGAAGCAGTATAAAACATGGGAACTGAGCATATGTGTACATATAAGGAAACCAAAAATAAAGCTAAGAGCTTAAAGGTTTGCATATGCAATTATGCACAGGCTGTGAGGAGTCTGTGCAGGTTTGCATTCAAGCATGACGTATTAACATGTTATCCTCTGAAAAAGGTTAACTAGAGATTTAGGCTATGCAGCCCAGGTTCCTTCTGCTGTCCTGCAGGTCTATGAATAGGTTATTAACAGAGCTAATCTTATTTTAAAACTCAAAGCTCTTCACTGGTTGGCTGGAAGCAGGTCCTACCAGGACACATTTTAGTCTTTTGGGGTACATGTAGAAGCTACCTTTGCTACTGAGGGTTGTGACATGCTCATAGCCCCACTTCCTGGAGCAATGCAATTTGCCTTAAAATGAAGGGTTGACTACTGCAAGGACTGCGGAAAAGTTTAAAGACCTAACTTAACTGGATTCAGTGCCCCCACTATCAAGACAGAAGAACAAACATATTTGCATCCACTAAAAATTTCACAACTTTTTAAACTGGCTCATTAGTTTTGAAATAATTTTTAAGCCTATCACAAAATATAGATGGACTTGCTAGTGGAGAGTTTACTCGCATTTTTTTGATTTTTCTATTTTTTAATCTGACAGCTGAATGAGGAAATACCAAAACTTACCTACGCTGATCAAAGACACAGGATCTCATAACGTGAAGAGGTTGGATGGAAATCTGTTAGCAGGAAGTGAGGACAGTTAATAAGTAAAGGCACTTTTGGCAGCATTTTACTGAGTCTATTGAAAATATTGTGCTAAATAGCCCAATATATATAGCACTATCAAATAACAGCAAAACTTGACTAATGCTTCCAAAATAGATAGGAAGATCCATCCTTCCACAACTTCCTCTATGATTCTTTATGATTCTGCTGATATTGTTTGTCTTTCTAACCTCTTGTTACAAGTTTCAAGAAGTCCTGTATCCACTGTGTAAAAAAGTACTTTTCATGGTCTGGTTTTGAACTTTACCCTCTGTTGACTTTAATTACTGCTCAGTCAGCTGGTAGAGTGGGGCTGGTGAATAACAGCTCACATATACCTTATTCATCATCTTGTAGATATTGCAAACCTTTGTCATACTCCCTTGTCTTCTCATGAAAATGGAAGAGTCACACACTCTTTAGTGTGTCCTTGTAATCCAGTGGCTTTACCTCCTTTTACCTCCTTATTCATTTTAGTTGCTCTTCTCAGTACTCAAACTCCACAGACTTTTCTGAGATGCAGAAACCAAACATACACAATATTCAATATGTGGGCATATCAATGTTTCAAATTCGAAAACACTTTTCAGGTTTTGTTTTTTTTTTTTTCTACAATACTTCTTTGGTTTTCTCAGTACTGTTCCTGATGATTCCACTTCTTGTCATACAGGCAATTCCACTCAGCTAAAGATAATGAATTCATCACTCTTCTGAGTTGTACCTCTCATTTCTGAGTGCAGTATCATGCAAACATGATTTGGATTTTTTTTTTTTTTTTTTTACCTTAAAGTTATCTACTCTCAAGCTTATCTGTTGAGTTTTTTCCTATTTACTTGCTGTGGTTCTTTTGAAGATCCTTCTCAACTTACTATCATCTGTGAAATTGGAAATTTCACAATCCCTTTTCCAGGTTACTGATGAAGATCTCAAACCAAACTGGTCTGAATACAGATTCACTTACGATCCCTCTACCAACTCGACCTTTTCAAAAGTGACTCTTGAACCCTTCCAGTTTCTTATCTAACCATCTTTCAATCCACAAAAGGACTTTTTATTCAACTTTAAAGCAGTTGTATTTCCTTGGAGTCTTTGCTTAAAAAACTGTCAAAAGGTTTTAGAAAGTAAATGTGTTCAACTGCTTTAGCCCCTTTGTCCACACATTCACTGGCACACCTGGTAAACCAGAATGATGAAAACTCCACCAGTGAAGCAGGAGTAACCCTTACTCGAACCCTCCCAATAAATCACCTTCTTAGTATGCTCAGGGACTTTTTACTCATCACAGACTCAAGGGGGGCAGAGCTTATTCACCAGATTTTAGCTCCAGGACCTGCCCATCCACACCTCCCTTTAAAGATGGGATTGCTTAAACACCACTTCTCTGGTATGTCTTTTTTTAATAGACTTTGAGATTTCTTTGACATACTCTTCAAATTCTATTATTCCTCTTATTTTTTTTTGTGTCATGCATTATAGGCTTTTTTTTTCTTCTCATTTGTGCACACCTCCCATTTTTTATCTGCCATTTTTTCCCCTAAGGCAGTAACTTTTTCCATTTCCCATCATTCGCTATGATAGCTTTTCCCCTGAGCCTTGAAAAGATTGCATTTGATGACTTCATTTTTCTCCTGGAGCTGCAGTACACAGTTTAACTGAGCTTGCAGTACATACTCTAGGCTCTTGCTTATAGAACTATTCCTTACAGAACATTCTTGTTGGCCAGTTGAAATTTTCATTTGGTTTTATTTTAATGTCTCTTTCTTCATTTAGTGCTCTTTCTTGAAACTGGATATCTCTCTGCAGGATTTCTCTTTTTCTCTCATGATACAAAATTAACTTCAACTGTATTGTGATCACAGTTACAGAGTGGCTCACCCACTAGTAACTGTTGAGTGAGATCCTGTGCCCTCACTGTAATGTCTGGGTTCCTGATTTTTCCTCTTGATCAGAAACAAGCTAATGTAGAAAGGAAATTTGTATTGTATTTAAAAAAAATTCTTTATCACATCCTTATGAGGCACTGAACTATATCTAGACAGTTAAAATTTACTATTATTTTATCTATCTTAACTGCAGCTTCTTCAGTTTTGCTGAAGAAAATGCTATAATTTTACTATGAAAGTGCTAGATTTCACCAACAGATTCCTCAGTCCTCTTCTTTTCCCACAATATTATATTTGAACTTCCCAAAACATTATATTTGAACTTAGCATCATACCTCCTGCATTGTGCCTCTCACACACCCTCTTATCCACTATTTACTTTTTATGAAATTGATATCCTAGCACCACAATAATCTTGTTTACCTCCCTTCAACAGTCTCTATGATGTGTTTTCTGTCAGGTTTGCTGCTGGTGCCAACCATTCTAATTTTTCTATCGTTTTTAGTCTTCTATTATTGCTGCAGAAGCATCTGTAATTTTTGGTTTTGCTCAGCGTTGAAAATGCTACTAATGCTAAACTAATGCTGTAAGCAGACTGATTACCTTTCTCCTTTCATCACAGTTCTCTCTTTACATCCCTCCCAACCTTTCTGGAGGTGCTTTGGACATGAGCCACACCCTCTTTGAGGATTGCATCAGACTCAACCAAGCATTCCTCAATGCCTGTCAACTTTCTCTGGCTTCTAGTGTGGACAATCTTCTATGATTATTTTGACTTCCAGTGTCACTCGCTTACGTTAAAGAAAAGTTTATGTTTCTAGTATACAATATTCCCCAAATATTTAGCAATTAATACAAACCAACCCCTCTGTTCTATACCTTTGAATCAACCCTGCCCTGAGGCTCTAGACCTCTTCCCACCCCATGTGCCTTAGATTGGATTGGCTGTGTTTCAGAGCAAAGAGGTCACAGAGGCCAGTGTCCTTGCATTTGCCATAAAAACTGTTTCTCCTGTGCTTCCACAGGTTGTTGGTAGCAACATGGGCCAAGATCAGCAGGTCTTTCCTTGCTCCTGAAACCAAACTAATCAAAGTAAACTAAGACCTGAGGTCTGCTGCTTTTGCACTTCACTGCGAAATTCTGTGTGATCCTCTTCAGTGCCACAAGCTCAGCTATCCACATGTCTATGAAACAAGAATATCAGTCCCACTACCTGCTTCTCCCAGATCTAAAGACCCCTCAGCACAGACACCATGGCACCAGCTGGGTGCTGGATCTTATTCAAGAGCCCCCTTACCCTGAGACTTGCATGCTCCTCAGTCACAAGGCTGTATGAGAAGCAGGGATGTGTCCCTGGACATCACTTGTGAACCTCTCTGACTCTCCTAGCTTCTCCTGTTCTTCTTCTCTCAACTGAGAGAGCAACCCTGTCCTCCCAGGCTAGGGCTGTGCATCCTATCCACTAGAAAACCTTGCTCCTTGGGAAGACACTCCTACCTGCTGACCCTGGGCAATGGGCAAGGGACTTTGCAGCCTATTGCTGGACTTCCACCTTGAGATTGAAACATGCTTTTGAAAGCATACAGAAAGCATACATCTTCCCTTCAGTAAATAAAGAAGATTATCCTCTTAAATATATTATCCTCTTAATCTATTTTACCCTTTTTTGGCTAGTTAGCAACAAAGTCAAATCTGGCCTGAGACCTACCATGCTGATTTGCCTTCCAGAAGCCATCCTGACAAGATGTCAGAATTCCTGAAGGGACTGCCATTGTTCTCTTCATTTCACTGTCATTTATAGAGGCAAGATTGATGCAAAATGCTTCTCATCTTGATGTGAAAAGATTTTATTTCCATATGTATATGGGTGTCTACAATTGCACAACATGTAAAGAATTACTGAATTAGTCCTAGGGTGTTCACATCCCTTTGTTTCTTGTTTTTGCTCTAATCTTATTTCCTGCGTGAATTTATTTTCAAAGAAGAAAGAATCTGATTTTGTTTTAATAAATGTTAAGAGTATGGATCAGAAGAATGTTATTTGTTTTGATTCAATTTAATTAATTTAGCATTTCCTATAATGTGATTTCTATAAATTTGCATTGATCTACCTTGACTGTAACAGATTACTTTTTAAAACTCCATGAATGGCTTATACATTTTTTGTGGCTGTATCCTCAACTGCAACAAACTGATATTTTGTCATTACATGATAGCTGCTCACTGGGGATTTGACTCTGTAATTTCAGATAAAAGGTCTCTTCATCAATGACAGCAAGCCACTTTTGAGACATATATATATAAACCAGCTGTTGGTGAAGTATTTTACTAGCCAGGAGAACAGAGCTCAAGGCCTTCATTTTCAGTTATACACAATGGCTCAGATATATAAAAGGTAGATGCCTAGATAAAACCAGGAATCTAATGGTGAGAAATAGTCAGGAAATGTGTTTAGATTCTTATCCCAGGAAAGAAAGGAAAAGGAAACTGGCAATATGTCCAGACCTACTGGAGTAATATAAGAAATGAAGAGAACTAACAGCAACATGCTAGAGTTGATATCTGTAAATAGAGAGTACTGCTGTGGTGAATTCAGAGATTGAAAAAGAATAAGAAAAGACAGGGAACTAAAGAAAAGTTTCAGATCATCAGGTCATGGCTATAACAATTTTCTTTGTTAAAGGACCATGACAGTCTATACCACACATGACTAGAGAAAAAAAAGAAAAAGGCAAAAAAATAGGGAAGTTGTAGATGCAGGAGAGAATATACACAAGGGAATTATAGAATTTTGTAGTTATACTGCATATTTATAAATTTTCAAGTGACACCCCCTGGGTGATGGCTGTTCTGGATAAGTGCAACCTGAGGCACAACCTATTGAGTTCCTAACTCAGGTCAACAGCTTGAACAAAATAATTATTATATCTACTGTTCTTCAGTAAGCTGTGATTGTGGCTCTGCAATTTCTCTTTAAAAACTCTTCAGAAACGAGAGCCACAATTACAAATCAGTTACCGAGGCACTTTTTTAGCAGCTGCATTATCTTTCTCTGATGCTTCACATTTGTTCTGACTTAAAAGCTCAACACACTCAGAAACAAATTGGGAATATATTTCAAAACAACACTGTGTGACTTTGAGTAGATGCAATTTCAGGCATGTAAGCATGGAAACAAAGAAGCACCATTTTTCAAGACTAGCCATTAGTAACTTATAGCAACTCCATAGGGATCAAAGACTGTAATGAAGTCACTGGGGATGGCGAGCCCTCTGGAGATGGCACTAGCCTCACCCTGCATTACCCCATGTCAGTACACTGCAGACCAGCAAAGCTTTGAGAGCTGGGGACAATAAATTTAGGAACCATGCACAGAAATTTAGGGGAAGAAAACCGACACAAGGAAGAATAATGAAATGGAAAGAACACAGCTAAATATCTCCAGGGAGCAAAATCACCTGCTGACACAGACCCAAATGGCCCTTGGCATTTGTAGAACTGTGCCTGCATTCTGCTGATACTCCTTTTCATTATGTGTAGTTTCCTTCAAGAAAAACTTGGATAAAGGGTTTAGAAACTTCCATGGTCCTGAGATGTGGAAGCACTTGATCTCACTGATAGTCATTGTACAGAGATCAATGAGGGAGAAAACAGTCATTAAAAGAGGATACTTAAGTGTGCATTTCTCAGTAGGAAGAGAAAATAAATACATCTACATTCATTACAGCCACATTACAGTGTGGTTTTGTTGCTGTTAAAATGTAAAAATGCAGTTATGACATCCTACCACGATTTCATGAGGATACCTTTTCAAATATATATTTTAACTACATACCTTCGTATTTTAAAGTGCTATAAGACATCTTAGTTTACATTAAAAATGCTGCAGAGATTTCCAGAATGAGGTTAAGAAATTGGGCAAAGTACTGGTAGATATAATCAAAACAGAGTGGGAATCAAACTCACATCTGAGCATTCCACATAAATGTAAAGAAAACCAATTAAACATTGCTTTCGCTATAAATTCCTGAGAGTTTTACCTCCAGGTAAAGATTCAGTTAAGGACTAATGTAGTGCTGTCAGGGCAGGAACTCTCCTGCTCATTTACAAAGTCTATTCCACTGATGTTTCTTGTACTACCAGAGAACAGGGGAGGAAACATTGTTCTTCTACCTCACCTTTCTCGCCAAGAACATCAAGTACAGAGGGGGACAAGGTGACACCCACCACATGGTAGGCACTGACCAGCAGAAAAGCCTTCCCTCAGCACTACAGCAAAACTGAAAGGAGCAGGAGCAAAGTGCAAATCCCCCCCACCCCAAGATCGTGAACATGGGAAATGCCCTTTATACAGAGCAAGAAGTGAAGAAGTGTCATAGTTTTGCCTGGGAGGGCTGTTTCCAAGAGGAGCTGGATAAATATCACACAGTTGTACTGTTTTGGGAGGAGAGTTTAAAAAAAAAAAAAAAAGTCTTACAATTTAACTGGAAACTAGGAAACTACAGCCACTTTATTTTTCCTTTGAATAAATCTCAAGCAGACATGATTGAGACAGGAGACCAGCAGTTTGACCAAAGTCAGACCACCAGTTTGTCCAGTGGGTTAGAGCAAGGAGCTGGGAGAGAGAAACCTCCTTTTCCTCACTCAGAAATGGACACTTGGGATTGGTTTCCCTAACTACACATTACTATTTTATTTTCTTCTTAAAAAAGAAATCACAAGGCAGAAAGGAATAGTATTCTGTAGAAGAGAGGTTTTTCCCCTTCTTTCTCTTCAAATAAGTGAGTAAATAGCTTTACATTTTAAAATAATATTGGGGGAATAGAATGAGCATTTTCTAAGAAAAAGACTATATTGTTGAAAGATCACCGTCCATAAGCAAAAAAATGGGATGGAATGAGGGTTGTGGTTAAGGATGAAAATGAGTTTTTCTTTGAATTTTCAACCAAAATGGCCAGAATCTGGCATCCATCCACACAATGAATGCTTCCTTAAATGAATAGTCCTATACTGAAATAAGGGGAAACCAGGCAGCCTCAGCTACTGAGTTGGAGACTGCACAATGAAATTTGCTTAATTATTTAGAAAGCCTTTCGTGAGGAGAGGGGATGGAGTGTTTCTAGAATTCCTAATATTATTTTTTTATAATTAGAAAAACTTAAAAGCTGCATTTTCACTTTTAGAAAACTTTGCACATAATGCAAATATTTATGTGACTCATACATTATAGCAGAAAAGTAGGGTGTTTTTTTCCCTACTTTATATTTTAGTGAAAAAATCTTAGCTGAATGACACAGTATTTTTTTTTTTTAATTCTGTGTAGGTTTTTTTTGGTAATCTCTAATAAGGAAATTATAAGAACGGTGAGCCTGGAATGATGTATAGTCAGATCAAGTAATTTATTATCTTTGACATAACTCTGACATTACTTTGCTTTGTTAATAGAATGGGATTCTTTGGCCTGTTATGCTAAAACAAACAGGAAGACAACCAGGTAAAGCTACGAATACAAATGGCAAATTTTTTGGTAAAGTATATAAAGCAATTTTATTCATACATGAAGTTGCATCTAAGAATATTTAGACTGCTGAAGAAAACTGAAAGCAAAAACTGAGGCTAAGCTACTTGTATGCTAAGACAGACAGAGAGCAAAAATTTTCTGTGCAAATTCTCATTAATTCAAATCAAGATGAACTGGTGCCCCTTGATGGATAATGATCAGAAGAGAAGACTACAAGAACAGAACAAAAAGAAATAAGTAAAAACATCAATCTTTGAAATCATAAAAAATACATACTTAAGACAAACATACTACTGAACCCAGAAGATACTGATCTGGTGGAAAATAAAACCAAAATTATAGGGAGATAACTCCTAGGATATCTGGTTTTGCTTTGAAGAAGATTTTGTCTGAACAGGAGTGGAAAAAATTTGTAGGCAAGAGATAAAACATGCTAGATTCAGAAGTTAAACTAGATTGTGAAATAAAATGGATTAGAATTTGTGACAAAAAGTAGTCATCAGCCTGGGAAACTGCAGTAAAAATGCTTAGACCCATATGCTTTTGAAACAGCATTCTTAGCTCTGAAATTTGTTTCCATCTCACATGGAGCTGGTCCACCGAATTCCAAGAACCTAATTTTCCTGAGGAGCATTGTCATTTTGATTTATGCTTCAAGCACAGTGGAAGAAAAAAATCCCTGTCTTTTTACTACCAAAACTGTAAATGGATCTAGCTTGTGGTTCTCATTCAAGTTTATTTGCATTATTTTCCCAGCATAAATCACTTATTTTACATTTGCATTGTGGAATGGAGAATTGGCTATTCATTCATAACATTAAATTTCCGCTTCTGAATTATGTAAAAAATTGCTTCTAAAAAGCAGCTGTTCTCAACTATTTTTCTATATAATTTTTCTTGGTCAGATTTATATTTTGAAGGATCCTCTCTTACTGATTTAATTAAATTAGAATAAACTCTAAAACAAAAGTCCTTCCGTCAGTGACATAGCCCTGCTTGGCCATGTTAAACTAAATCTAGTAGACTGCCAAAAATGTAAAAAATATATTTACACAGGAGAGAATAAATATTTTTAATTAAAACAAGAATTCACAACATCTAGTGCTAACAACAAATCACTACCTATTTAAATGTTTAGCAAAAATAAAAGCAGAATTTAATAATGTGAAAAGGGGTGCTGGTAATTAATTTGTAAATATTTTTAAGGACTTTTAAGGACAAGAAAATCAACCCAACAAAAATGAAAAATTACCTTTAATGTACACTAACATGTCCGTGTTGTATCTGCAGCCATTAACCAGTTTGTGATATTTTGAGCTTTACAAGTACTGCTGCCAAGATTTTGGTCCTATATTCAGACCAATTCAGGAGCAGTTCAGTGTAGAGATGCACAATTTCTTAGTGATCCCAGAAAAAAGGGTGTTCCAGATCTGTAGCTGAGTGTAAAAACACTCTCCTCAAAGCCTTTGCTCTTGAGCTCTGCCCACTGCATTCTCTAGGAATACCAGGGGTTTGGTGTATCAGCCACACAAGTCTTTGCCATATGAACAATTCTCCTGCTTTCATACAGGAAAGTCAAGGCAGCAAAAATCCAATCCAACCTGCTTCCTGAATTATTTTTTCCTTGTTTATCATTACTAGTAAGGCTCGATAGCAGCAAACTTGGACAGATTTGAGTGAAGCCACTGAGTCCAGTCCTGAGTCCTGCCCACAGGAGTGTTAAATCTCACAAAAACTCTTCATTTGCAAATATATTTGTATATGCACTTACTATGTCTGTATGTACATGTATTCTGAACACAGTTAAGAAAACATGCTGCAACCAAGTTCACACTTTTAGACCACATTATATATAAATTGTTTGTGGTAATTAATTTTAAATGTACAGGATATTCTGATAACGACTTTGTAAATTAAAAGAATAAAACACTGGATAGAAGAAAAAAAAAAAACAGAAAGTAATCCAAGTATTCCTGCATTTTAGGTCAAAGTTCTAGGATGCTTTATTCTGTAAATTCATGAGAGGGAGGAATTCAGTGACAGGCCAAAGTCTTCAGGCCTTAATTAATGTCATGGTGATGATAGATCTGCAGTGCACTCATTGCATTTCATACAAATGACTACACAAGTCACCTTTGTTATCTGTTTTGTGGGGAGAAAAAAAGTCACACACATGAAATTATAATCCAAAAGAAAAGGTGTTAGACCATAATTTTCAAAGGCACTTAAAGTGATAAATTTAATGTATTTAGGATTTCAATATTCTGTGTATCTATGTCTTGAAGTCGTACTGAAATCCTCAGCTGCAATACCTGCTTTCTTCTAGGCTACACCCAATCCATCCGTTTATGAAATGCAGGGTAATATTAATGGTGTTAAATTCCACTCCTATTTCTAATGGTTTTGTTAAAATCACATTGGTATTTATTTTAAGAAACAGCAGGCAATAGATCCTTTGCTGGCTTCAGCTGGAATACATCTTAGTCTTTCCATCACCTATCTGAACACTTAGCTGACAAACCACACCTCATAATAGCTTTCATGCTTGTAAATTATCTTTATTGGCAACAGTTTTTTTGCAAAGAGATTAGTGATTTATATATATACATATACATACACATATATATGTATTTTAATGAATAGTGTTCCATGGAGCATAATTGGTGCTTTCAAAATATTTTTTATATAAATTTTAAGAACATGCGAAAGACGTGTGATTTCAGGCCAGACTGATTATAAACTCAAGCTCATCTTGAGACCAAAGTGGTATGCCAGACCTGCACAGAACTGCATCTAGAAGTCTTTAATCATCTGGATTAAGTGTATCATGTCCTGATATGCTCTGCTCTCAGGAAAAAGAAAAAATAAAACCAAAACAAACGTAAACCAAGAGTTCTCCCATTTTTCCAATTGGGTGACATGTTTCAGGTATTTGTCAAATTTTCTGTCTAAATCTGAATGCAGACTTTAAAATGAAGCAGAAGTAATTCATCACTGCAGAGCTGTCACGGTGGAGCAAAGAAGCACAGCTGGAGTAGGGCTGAGGGCACCCAGCCATGCATGTGTTTCAGGAGAGAAGCTGAACGGGGCATCAGGAACAGCTGAAGCGCCTCGGTGGATGCATTGCTGGGTGCAGACTCTGGTGGTTCAGGAGCTGATTCCCAGCTCCACTTATCTGCGGTGCTGTGGGAGCAGCTCCCTCCAGGAAAAGGGCAGGGCTACAGCTGGTGTGCCTGGGACACCTCCCAGACATGACAGCACAGTGGGGCCCACACCCTGACCTGGGACAAAGTCACCCACGTTTGTCAGGAGCTTCAGGAAATAAACTCTGTCACCTGTTTAGACATCAACATGGAATCTCCTGTTCAATCACAGAGGTCTTCTGTTTAATTCTTTAGTCAATGTATCATCCACAACTATATCTGACTGGAAACATAAGTAACTGATCCTACTACTCATGGAAATGTATTTCACATGTGCAATAAAGTTCAACATCAGTGATAAGCATTTAAAATTATCTGCTTTCAGTTTGCAAACAGAACACTTTGGAATAGAAAAATTGGAAGGAAAATTCATATCAAATATCAGACCAAATCTTTCTGGTTGATAGTCAAAGAGGCAAGGTAGTGGTTACAGCATCAGTCAGGAGTTTCAGAGGCTCAGAATCAGTAATTCCCCATGCTTTGCATTTTTCAAGGGGTCTGAGCATTAGCAGACCACTCCTCAGCCCTTTGTTATCTTGGTTTTATTATATGATAATCTTGCTGGAGGAGGAGATTTTGTTACCATTGTCCTGGTTTGAAAGGACTGGTGTGTGCTAGGGAAAAAGCAGGGCCTTTGTATGGAGAAAGTAAAATCCTTCCCTCTGAATTAATATAATTTTGAAATTAAAGGGCTTTCAGGCAAAGATATGGGGATTGGAATAACAGGTCTTTACCTATATATATATATATATATATATATATATATATATATATATCTAAATGGCAAAACAAAACAACTATGAAATTACCAACAAACAGAACAGGAACCCAGCAGCAGTTCTTTTGGCTGTGGACACTTTTCCCTTCCCAGCTGGCAGTCACTGCCAGCTCCCAGTTGTCAGGGACAGATGCGGTGATCCCAGCGTGGCTGCAGGAATGCTGGGGGTGCTGGAGGCTGTGTCCTGATGGGAAGGGTGGAGGAGAAGCTCTGCTCATGGATCCTTGGGGCAGAGTCGGTCCTGCAGCTCCAACAGGATGCTTAGAGATAGCAAACTGAGGCAGGAGAGTGTCTGAGCAGGAGTGCAGGGTCCAACACCAGAAGATGCAGCTCCTGGCATTGGGATGGCTGGGAGAGATTTTCCCACAGCCATCCTCCTCGGAGAGCCAAAAGCAAAAGGAGTGCCACCAACTGCCTCCCCCCTTTTACCTGCTTTGAATCTCCCCCTTTCCTCCACTCTGCCTTCCGAGAGAAACTCCCAAAAAAAGCAGGGAGGCTCTCCCTCCCCCATCTCAAAATCTCAAGCACCTAGCCATCAGAGCTAAGAAGCATGTCAATGGGAAAAAATTCCACAGGCAGAGAGGAAATGAAAAAAACCAACCCCCAAAAACCATTAATGTTCAGGATCACAGTCTAAGTTGGAAATCTCAAAAGTTTGCTATTACAATGCAAATATGTAGTAATGGTGTTAAAATGTGGATCACAAATATTTTATTCCTTTGTGTACATGCCACAGGATGAGAAAATATTTCTCCATTGAGTATCTAATGGAAGATCTGCCAAAAGGCTGTAAATTACACTGAAATATCAGAGCCACGGCTTTATCCTGCACATGAGTGCAGGAAGGAAATTCACACTGTATCAAACACACTACTTGATCAACTTTACCAGCCCATTTTTATGCCCCATGTCTCTCAAAAAAACCTCTCAACCACTCAATCTCTTGACTCAGCATTCATGGACTGGTATAAAATATGGGCTAGAATAAGTGAGGTCATTCCTGTACTTATTACTTATATAATCATAATCTAGAGTAGGCCCAGTTCTGCAACATTTCTTCTGAGCTCTTCTTCACCCTGTACAAAAACAGAACAGGGTGTCCTGTCTGTAGGGGCTGACAGTCACAGGCAAATAAAGTAGATAAGATGGGGTTGGATGACCGGGTCCCAGGAGGCTTGGAGATAATGCTGGTTAAATTGATAAGCAGTTCATGTTTAGCCAATTGCTCGTGAGCTTTTAAGCATCACAGTTTTCCTTGAAGAACACAGAGTGCTGAATGAGTGATCTGAGAGATGATAAGGAGGCATTTCTGTCAATGCTCAGGAAGGTGGGGGGGGAGTGTCCTAGAATATGTTCATGATTGAAAATATAACAAGTGGGCAAAGGAAGCTGGAACCAGAGGTGGACTGTGGATTGCAAAGAGGGAGTTGATTGCAAACAGCAGTTTGACAGGGTGTGAGAACAAGAGGAAAGGAGGAAAGCAGGAAAATTAAAACCAGCCCCTTCTGTGCTATGCAGTAGAGAAGAGTACCCTGCACAGGGGCTGAGAACTTCTGTTATTATGGTACTTGAGGAAGGTGGAACTGAAAAACTGAGGAGGGTGGGATAGATTATAAAAGGATGGCCTGACACCAACTGCTGTTCCAAAATGACAGCAGGTGTCTATTTGTAACCACAACCCCAGGGCTTTATAACACAGGAGTGTGACAATATATTCGCCAGTCTCTTAAATCTTCAAAATTTAACATTTCCAATGCAGAGTTGCTGCTGACTCTTTAGGTTATGCAAGTCCAGTTACTGGAGAAAGAGTTTATTTCTAAAGCAAGACAAAACCTCTTAAGCATGTGATACTCAGCAAGGAAAGTTGCTCAGCAAACAAGACTTGAAAGCTACAATTGCAAACACAGATTCAGTTTCTGCAGAGCATCTCAGAGCCACAACTGACTATGGCTGTAGCATCTTCATCTTGCTACATGCAGGAACACTGGCTGTAGCACCAAAGGAATTACCAGACTTCAAGCAGGCGTCAAGGGAGGTCTAAAATAGATTTGTTTACTTTGCCCCTTGGGTGGAATTAAGGTATTGAATACAAGAGACACACGTTGTCTGTTTTACAAACAAGCTAGACACGATCTGAAAACTTTTACAGACCTACAGTTTACTACTGACTTCAACAAAAGTTGTCACCACCTAAAGAGCGATGAATGTGTAGGTGACTAAAGCTGTTTGCAACCCACACAGTCTCTTCACACCCAGACACAGACACCCAGACCTGCTCAGAGAAGGGCTAACATGCCCCAAAAGCACTCAACTACCAGACAGTCAACACAGGGCTGAAGGAGAGAGAGGTTGGTCTCTTGTCCTGCATGATTTCTTACTGCTGGAAAAGTTACAGTCCTATGTTCAGAGCTCTGTGCACTCAGAGGCCATCCAAATCTATTTAGCCTCTGCTACCAGGTTACAAACTTCTGAACAAAGGTCAGAGTATTCCCAAGATTCTTTCAGATCCAGAAAAACAGTAGGAGAGTGAGAAAATCAGTGCTCTATTGCTTGACTTGGCAGCAATATTTGATCAGCTGCTAGTCACAAGTAAAGAAGCTCAAAACAGACTTTGATCAAAATACTGATTTTTGCATGTAAATTCTGCTTCAGAAAAAAAGTTTAAAAGAGGATATCTAGAATGCCAGACAAGAAACATTTATCTAATTCTCAAAGATATATTGTAGACAGAATAGACTCACATGAAACTTCTGAAATATCCTAGCCAGAAATATTTCCTTTTGAGGTATTTTCTATTTTGGAAATAGAAAAAGAAATAATATAAATATTATAAAACTTATAAAAATCTTTTTTAAAATCGGGAGAGATTCTGAAGTGGGAAAAGAACGCTTATATACACACAGAGATAGAGGGGGAAGCATGTGTGGGTGTGGGGGGGTGTGAGTGTGTGTTTGTGTCTGTGTGTGTATGTACAGATGTGATTAGAAAATTTTAGCCATCTATGCCTGTGAAGGAAAAGCAGATGCAGTTGTGGAACTCAAGTCCATTGCTCCTTGAGCTCTGTTTCCATCACTTGTACTCCAGCTGAACCAAGTGCCATACGCAATTTATAACACATTACTTTAACAAGTTAATCTAGCAGCAGTAAAAAACTCAGTCTCTCTCAAATGCAGCTGATTTGTTTTGCTTCTGTTTACTTCTATTCAGTTCCACAGTTATCTGCTTTCTAAGTGTAATTCTCTAAAGTTGTGCCAAATGTGTTCCAGATTTATATCACAGCATACCACGATAGGATCTTTCCAACCCATGAGAACATACAGTCAACAAAGCTCTTTTCCCTTCATTTCCTGAGCTACTGGCAGAAGCAATTTCATTTTCAGGATGTTAACATTATTATTTCTGGCTGAGAAAATAATAATCCATCATTAAAATGCTGATAAGGCATCAGCAAAGAATGTTTTGATTGTGGTTGCCATCTACAAATACACATTTTTATATAGCTTTTTGAAAATAAAGGCACACTTTCAAGGTGAGTAATAATAAACCAGTCACTGAGGAAGACTGTTAATAATGACACAAAATATAATTCATATTAACAAAAAACCATATCGTATAACATGAAGAGGTCTCAATCTTTACACCTAACTGTTGGGTTTGGGTTACATGCTGGAGTTTCCTTATATACAAGCAATATATGAAAGTTGATGTGCTGCCAGCTCTGTGGGGCACAGTGGGATTGTTTGTTGCTCTACAGAAGGAGTACCTGGATGGAGAGCCACCTACCCCAGACTCCTGCTCTTTTAATTCTTCAGGTCAGCCACCTGTTGGAGGTACATGTGAAGCAGACACGAGTTTCCTTCTACAGAAACCAGAAATCAAAAAGTTTGCAGAAGGGCTCGTGTAGATCTATGTCTCATCATCACCTGGAGTGAAGATAGGGGTAAACATCACTTCAGGGCTAAGGGATTCAGTGTTTTCACCATTCCAGAACAACTTGAAAATGCTTTTAAACTGTCAAACACAAAACTCCTGGGAAAACCTCAATACCTGTGAAAAGCAATAAAAATAAATCAAGGTATTTTCCAAGCAATAGTATTTGTTTGTCTTCATTATTATTATTATTATTATTATTATTATTATTATTATTATTATTATTTAAATTTGGGGTAATCACAATTATACAATTATTATCCAGAAGCTCTAATTACATTAGATAAAAAAATCACTAGACATTCTTTAAATAAAATCAACTCATTGATAGAATGAATACAAACTGAATTATTTTTCATATTATTTTAAATGCCTCAAGTGGGTGTTGCTTTAGCATTAACACCTCCTATTTCTAACAGATGTTAAAAAAGCCTTTTCAATATTACAGTCCTCTCAGTCCTGCTAGATAACTTCCTAAAGAAATATTAATGAGTTTTAATTACAGCAAGAAAAGTTGTGAAGCATCTGAAAGCTTATATATAATGTTGACAGAGGGTTAAAAAATTGTGTTTTCTTTAGAAGCTTATCAAACTTTAACTTTCCTTTCCATTCCTTTGTCTTATGGTGCTGTGTATTTTTTTTTCCATTCATTGTAGAACTCAAAACACAACTGATTTAATGGATTTCCTGTTTCTAGACCACTTCATGTTATACATAATAAAAAATGTATTTGTATTCTAGGGTGTTCTTGGTTTGTTTTGACCTGAGGCAAACAAAGAAAGATCTTTCTTAACCTAAATCTAATATTATACAACCCTTCCATTGAATGACAGACTTAATGCTTTAAAGTTTTTCACTGCAAAGTTTCTCTTCCCTGTTCCATATTATCTTCTTTTTTTTTTTTTCTGGCCCCAGCACCTAGGTAACTTTGCTCCCTCCTGACTCTTTCAACAAATGCTCAGAAATCACTGATAGTTCCTACAGTTATTGCAGCAACAAATCAATAAGGAACTGACCAGATTTTCACATTGAATAACACCAACCTAAAGAGTCTCCAGTTAAAAAAAGTATTAGAGGAGATCCAAAGAAACATTTCTGCACCTAAAAGGTAGATGTTTTCAGCACTGAAAGGCAGACAATGAACTGGAGTCACACCCTCACATGAGCTGGACATCTCAGGAAGAGGCACAGAAGTCACCATCCCAATTGCTGAGCTGGACAGTGACAGCACAAACAATGTACCAATGCTTAGAACTGGCCAACTAAGCACTGCTGTCTAAACAGCCTCACTTTAAATTTCTCTGCCCTTACACCTTTCATTCAGAGGTTTCTCCCCTTACCTGAGTGGAGCACCTACTTTAAAAAGGCACCTACATATTTAATTTCAAAAACAGAGCTTTGCTTGACAAAATATCTTTAAACACCAAATAATTAAGATATCCTTTTGCTGCAGTTATATCTATCTGCTAGACTATGGAAGATCATTTCAGTTCTTCACTAGATGCATTATTTTATATGACCAAAAGCTGAATTCAAGTCAATAATTTTTGCTCCCTCAAAGACTGCACAAAACACCAAGACAGCTCCTTTAAGATAAAATGCGACAATGCAGAAAAGTATCCAAAGCTATTTTGTAATTCCTCCTCATACCAAGTAAGAAGTTTCAATGAGTGCTTCCAAGCTTTCAACAAACCAGAGTGAATTATTTTTGTTCCTCTTTTTGAAAGAAGAAAAAAAGACTAACAGTAAGTATGATTTTATTACAAAGGCCAACTTCAAAAGGTGACAGAAATGGCAAGCTGAACTGTAGGAACAGTGACTGACTGGACACTTTCAATTCTTAGACAATTCGGATTTATCAAAATGCAACTAATATGAGCAAATAAATGCAAAAAATCTATTAAAATAAGTATAACAACTGTTCTTCTCAAACAGCCTTTGCTTTGATTCTATTCAAGTGCCTAATGTACAATTGTTCTTTTAGACCAGTGTTTATACCGATATTTATGCATATACATATAGAAATTTATGTTTCCAGGAAGGTGATATTGGCTCCAAAGTAGTGAGTATTTTTGGATGAAAGCAATAGAAGTGTGGATGGCCAGAGATGAAGGCCTCCACTAGAAACAATTACTGTGTGTTTATTTTAAGTTTGGACTGATATTACTGTGGGGTTTTTTTGATTAAAAAAAAGTAAAATATAAAGAGAGATGTACAGTTACAGATATTTTTTACATCCAATCTATGAAAATGAAATAATAGGATCCCAACTGGTTGCATTACTATTTGAAGTTTTACTGTAAATATTAGGATAAAAATAACTTTATTGGTAGTAAAATACCTTAATATTACCCAATTGATGTCTCTTAGAGATGTAAAAATACTGAGAAGCAAATACTTAGAAACAGTCCATTAATAGTTTGGGAAATGTTGTAAAATCTAGAAACTTGAAAATGTTTAACATGCCATAACAGTATGAGCTGATGGGGTCAGCAGAAAGGATACACTGAGGTTTTGTACCACTATGAATATGTGAAAGAGGAAGAACAAAAATCCTCAAACACAGCCAGTGAGGTCAGGAAGACAAAATAAATTCAAAGGTTCAGTGACATTGCAGCCTTGCAGATAGAAGCCATTCTAGGAAAAGCACCTGTAATTTGACATGAAGCAGAAGTTGGATAACATAGTGGGTAAATAGCAGCCAGCTAAAGAAACAACAAGCCCAGAAAAGATGCAATAGTGTAGTCTAAGTTTAATTAAGGTATTAGAGTTTTAGACATAAACAATTACAAACTCAGATCAGAGTCATGGAGTCAAGAAAATCTTGTTTAACTCTCCTTGATCAAGTGGCAGGTACAAGAGCTAGAACGCCAACTCACAACCAAATCAGACAGAAAACCAAAGTCAGGACATTGTTGTAACCCTCTGTAGGTGTCATCTTGCCCTACCTGAAAAGCAAGAGTGTCCAGTGAAGGAACTGCAAACTAAGCCAAAACCAAAATATACAGCAAAAGTGTGTGTCTCAGAGGCAACAGCCATGACCAGAAAGGATTAGCAGAGACCACTTAAAAGTGAAAGAACAAGAAGGTGAAACACAATCTAATTCATCAGTTTAACACAGTGTGGGAGGCATGACAGCACAGTGAACCATGATGAGTAAAAAAGCAATAGACAAAAATGAAAAAAACTAAGAAAACGCACAGTTTTTGTCAAAGCGGGTATCTGAGGGAGGACAAAAAAAAATATTGTGAGAAAGCAGTCTAAGTTTGTCATTATAAAAAGCTGCATAAATCCAAATTTTCAGCTGTGGTAAAAAAGCCCACGTTCAGAGAGCTCTTCATTTACTTAGACCAGATGAGATTTATTTAAACTGAGGATCAGGTGGGATTTTGGGGGGTTTAACCCTCTATTTCAACTCTACCATGTAGTACATTTTTCTACAAAATTCATACTACAGAGGTTGAACCTCAGTCACTGGTGGTTAAGTCAAAGAATAGTAAACTGGTTTACAGAGAGAAAATTTCATGAGATCGATGTTTCAAGGTTCTGTGAGATCCTTATCCTCAAAAGTCCAGATTAGGAGCTGGCTGGGAGTGAACCATGGTCCTTCCTGGCATCTACATACAGATTTCCTTTCTATGGAAACAGAGCCACCACACATCCCTGCCTGTGGGTGGAATGAGATCAGAAGGTATGTGCATGCCCTAACCAGCCCCTCAGAAACATTCCCGAGCCAAACACTTTAAATAGCGACCGAGTTATCACAGATTTGCACTAATGTAAGAGAAACCAGAATTTCTATTTTGTTCAGTATCTTTTTCCATGATCAGCACAAATCCTAAATTTACTACCTGCAAGAGAAAAGAATACAACCACCCTATGGCTAGTTCTGCCTAATTACCTGCTCAGCCTGTACGGCCTCATTTTACTGAGAGATGAGTCTTTCAGCTCTCTGCCTTCACACAGCACCTAGAACAGCAGATCCCTTCTCTTTGCAAGACTTCTGCAAGAGAAAGTGTCACATTTATATGTCTGCAGCCTTCCATGTGGTTGAAAGGCACATTTGCATCTTTCCACTATAACTGGCAGCACTGCCTGCCCAGCACAGCCAGTTCCTTGTTCCAAGAGTCAGCATCTGATTGCCATGTGATTTTCAATTGGCCACATTCCTGAAGTATTGGCATGAGTCCAGAAATCTGATGATCTACCAACAAAAGTTGCAGCAAGAAGATTTTGACCCTGGAAAGTGATTATCAATCCTTTCCAAAAGTGGCTATTAATATTTATTTCTCCAATCATTCATCCACCTTGTCAGTAAAGTGCTTTGGAAATTTCTCTATTTTTTTCCTATGGCATAACTTCCCTCTTCACCTGAATTCTTTAAGCATGATTAAAGCCACAATTATTACTTAGTTATCTGGCTTTATTAACAGAGAACAATAGATTTGGTATTATCAACTTCCTGCTCAGATTCAGGGAAACACATCACAAGTATGTGTAACTCTCCCCCTTCAATGAAATTAAGAGAAGAAAAAGAATTTATTCTGTACAAATTTTGCCAATGTGCAAATCTGAATCCATCAGAACAATGCATCATAAGAACAACTATGAGTGTGAACATGCTTTTAGATATTAAAATTTCAGCAAATGTATTTGTTATATTTCATGTTTGCCTTTTTTTTTTTTTTTCCCTCTAGTAGAACAGAGAATAGAACAAAGAATAGTGGTATGTGATTAACTTTGCCACACTCCAGTGAATTATAGCGTGGAACAGCTCAACTCTCAGATTAGTCACTCTCAGATAACTGACAGAGAGGCTCACAGGTCCATGAGAAGCTCTCCTCTAGAGATAACACTCTTCTTTATAAAGATGACCACTACAATCAGAGGGAGGCAGAAGACAAAGGTGCAGACCAGCTGCCATTGTCTCTTTGTGACTTCTAACTTTCATCTTTAACTGATTAAACAGAAATCTGAAACCAAGCAACTACAATTCAGGGAAGTATGGGTCATGGGGTTTCTTCCTCCTAAAAAAAATGCATTAATAACTTCTCAAATGCACTGTTCCACTAATTTTATCTGAATACTAATTTCAAAAGCATGGCCTGTATTTAATCATCCTATTACAGTGCTCTGTAAATTAACTGTTGGAGTAGGTTACATCTAAGTCCACCTATGCCAATGAGTTCCTGAGGCACTGCTATGGCATTATTGCAGCTCTGCTTCTCATTTATTATGGCTCGGCCTGCAAGCTGTACTAATTTTACACCTTAAAACAAGCCTACTTTTTTGTAGCAGTTAGCATAGATCAATTGTATGTTATATGGTATATTGCTTATCTGCATATAGATCTGTATTACATAAACCAGCATGAAGGCTCCACCAAGCCTGCATTTGATAAGTCTCATGACAGATTTTAGGTTATTCTTGTGGCAGATGTAGTTTTTTCTTACTTCTGTTACCAGGAAAAAAAAAAAGCTCTAAAATTATGAAGTATGTGAACACATAGCATTTCTCTATATTGAATTTCCTACAGTAAGTCTGAGAGAAAGAGGCAGAATCTGATTTAGGCACAAGAAGCTATTCAATTTTCTGCTTCAGTCTACGGACACAAAAAAAAATAAATACGACTATCATAGGACAATGAAAGAAGACTTTGAAATATTTTCATTCAGTGCTGCCACATTCACACTTGGCCTTAAAGATATGGGTGTGTTTGCACATTTTCCTCCAAAGACAAGGAGCCTTGTCCTGAGTGTGTCATCCAGGTTGCAGTCAGTGCCTTTTCCACTGACCTCACTGTCAGGGAATGAGACCTCACACCACATTAGTGTGAACATGGAACAGCCCCACTAAAGTCAGTGGAAGAGTTCGGAGTGCCTGCGGAAACAAATCAACATTTGGCATCTTGGGAACAAATCAAAATTTCTGTCTTCTCACCAAGTTCTGAAACACCACAATTGCTTTCATTTACAGTAATAGAAGTACTTGCAGAACTTTGCAGAGGTGTCTTCCCACCTACCATCATCCAATTTTCAGAGGTTTTGTTTCAACTTTTAGCTGCAAAGTACTTGTGTTTATCAACATAAATAACCTGAAGATTTATCCATTCTTATCTCTGAAAAAGTTTCTTTCTTCTTATATAACAAAATTACGTTTTCTCCACCATAAAGGCTTTCAGAATTACAGAGAAAACTCAATTCTGGGAAACTGATAAAGACCTATATATAAATGAAATACATAAATATGTTTTATCAGAAAAAAACATTTATTCTTTGATTTTTCTGAGAAATTATGACTCATGCAAATTAAAAATGGTGGCATGTAATATTTCAGTGTATAAAAAAATTTAACATTTTTCTATTTACATTACACTCATACAGAAACAATGGTAAAAAAAATAATCACTGTTTTAAGGCTGTAAAATTAAGGCTGCACGGTTCAGCAACAAAACAAAAGGCAATTTGAGCATTTTGTTAATTTATTCACACACTTTAAGATACAGTGTTGAGTGACATGATCAAAGACTGTGATCTTCTAAAAGATCTGCTTCACACAAAAAGCACAGGAATGCCCGGGTTTCCTCACATGGGCTGAGCTTGTTTGCACAGCACTGGGCAAACTCCCCTTCTCTTTTGGTGTTCATCATTGGGTAGGTGAGTATTGCTGATCTTAAATGCACTGACTGACAATTATTATTTTCCTCTACAGACTGTGCTGTTCTCACAGTATTTTAGAACTATTTTTGAAATGTAATAATAATAATAATAATAATAATAATAATAATAATAATAATAATAGTAATAATAAAATCTGCTATGCCCTAGGGACGCCATCCATTCTATCCAGTCACCATGCAGGAGTTATATGAGCTTAAAGTGTGCTCAGTCTAAGTGGAGTATTCAAAACAGCCCCCTGGCCTGTTGTCCTGTACTCTTCTTGGCAGGCTAGAAATCAAACTCTTTAGAATCTTGGAAACCAGCAAAACCAAGATGATTTTTTTCAAAAACTGTAAACACATCTGTCTACTACCATAACAAGTCTCCTGAATAGTTAAAAAGATCGATATAATTCAAAATTCTGAAGAAAGTCCAGTGATCTTTTTGTCAGATGCAAAGAAGAAACAACAATATGTTTCCTTAACTTCATTTTTAGAAACGGCTAAGCCATTATAAAAATAATTTCCCAAGTCAAACATTCAACATGACGAATGTGTGCCCAAACACATTAAATTTTAGCAAAGTTATACACTGCTATAAACATGGCCTTGCAGCATAAATGCATTTATTTTGATAAATATGTTTACACTGCAGGATATAAAAGATCTAAGATATGAATTGGATTTGGAATTATCTGCAAACTAATAAACAGCACTGAAAATAAGTACTTTTATGTATGTTTATTATATAATAATTAAACTCTTCCTATAATTTTATTTAGGGAAAATGGCCTACTTCATGTCTATTATATTAGTAGATATACCTGTGTGGTTTAAGGACTGACTTGACTATGGGAGGGTACCAAATATCACCTAGTCCCATGCCACATTCTTTAGCCCCCATTGCCCCTCTTATCCATGACCAGGAAAAGAAAGGGACACAATTGTAGTATTTGTCCTCAGGTGGTGATGCTTCCATCTGCTGTGACAGGTAAACTGTCTAGTTCTTTCTAAAGAGAATTCCTTCTGATGGACTGTGATGAAGCAGCAGGAGAGAGGAGCTGTTCAAAGTAAAGGAAGGGATGTGTAAAAGGAGAGCAGATGCTAGCAGTAGATAACCATTTCTTTCACTTATAATCTTCTTTTTCTTAAGGCAATACATCAAAATATCTATTCAGGACAAATCTGTTATTAGATATTAAAAATTCAACATGTAGTACTAATTTGAGAATTTATGAATTTATAGATAAATGTCACCTCTCCACATTCCTTGAAGAGATAATGTTTTTCAATTATTTTGCTGTTTATAATTCTGCATGGACTTTTTTCTCACTTGTATATTAGTTGTTTTTAAACTTAAAAAAATTGCTTACAGCAGAAAAGAAGTCAAGCTCCTGTAATTGCTTGATGGTACCATCCTGTCCTTTTGAGGTTAAAGTAAGATAGTTTGGAATTTTTCCTTACCTCTTTCAACAGATGAACCAGGAGCAGACAGTCAGTTGAAACAGTGATAATTACAAATGACAACTTGTAGTATTTGTTATCACAGCCACAGTATACAGTAATTCTGCTAACAATGTATTTTGCTAACCATATGGATTCAGGGAAAATTGTTTTTTCTGTAGGAAATCAACTGCAAATGAATTACCACAATATGTCTTTCCCAGGATCTGTATGGGACAGGCACAGTTGTCCCAGCAATGCATGGGACAAATGCAATATTAGTTTAAAAGTTCTTTGGCAGACATTGGGTGAAAACCAGGCCCCTTTAAAGTGAGTGGCTAAACATGCATAGGTATTAGCAGGGCTGAGATTGTTCTATTTACTCAAATAACGGTTGGAGTGTCAAATATTTTAGGTTCAATTCAGCCTATTCACAATATAAAAGAAGTCTTTTCTCTCAATGGCTTTTTCTCTTGGTTATGTTAATCAAATAAATCACATCACAGGCTCACAGCTGGGCTAGGATGTGGCAGGTTCTTGAAGGTGTCAGCTATGACCCTTGCTGAGTTTGAAGTTTTCCTGAGACAACTGTGAATTTTAAATTCATCCCTTGAAGGACACAGTTCCTGTGTATATCACTTCAAACCTCATTACTGAACAGCTGTGCTTGATGGGCACATAGGAAGTAAGAGATTAAATGGAATTATCCAGTTTAAAGCATGCCTGGACAAAAGATTTAGATATGTCTGGAAGAAGGCATGGCACTACCCCAGAAATGGAAATGTAAGGGATTGCAATTGGGTAAACCCACTATTTCCATGTAGAAAGCTAGAGGAGGAGGAAATGTGAACTATGGGGCACCTATTTCTATGCCTCAGTGGCAGCTTTCTCCTGCGAGTGACAGACGGTGCAGCAAGGACCCTCCCTCAGCTTTCAGCAGTGACAGCAGAACCGTGCCCGTTCCCTGTCCTAAATCTGCTCTGAACCCTTAATGACAACTTCAGCCAAATATCAGTCCAGCCAAAACAGCCTAGGTTCACAGGTTAAGTGTGCTGGTGTCATTAAGCTAAGTACAAATAATAAACATGAACAATCTCCATAAATAACAAAGACTGGGTAGGGAGCACCCTTTGAAAACCAGAAAATAGAAACACAGCAGAAAAAAACAAAGAGGGGAATTATTCATGCTACTGTGAAAGCTGAGGAGATAGCTCAGAAGGAGAGATGTACATTTATAGCTTGCAGATTTTAACAATATTTTTTAACTTTTTTTTTTTTTTTTAATTAGGGAAGCATTTTTAAAGCTTGGGTCAGATTCTTCAGGCTCACTGATGCAAATCATTTTGAAGCAGTTTAATCCTCCATTTTTCATTATAATTTTGTTCTGTGGTTATTTGAAAACTGTTCAATTTTCCCAGCATTGTGGGCATCTCTCAACCTTACAGAAGTAATGGCAAAGGCAAAACACACCCAAATCTTCAAAGGCACTACTTTTTCACCTCCAGTTATTATTTTTGGTAAATATTTTCTAATTTACCAAGCTATGTGATATCAGATCAGCTGGAGACTTCACAAAAGTCACAGAAGCCCCCTCAAGCCTCAGTTTGTGAAATAAAAACAACTTTCAGCAAGTGACAGGAGAAAAAATCTGCATTATTCCAACATCCAGAAGAATGTTTATCTTAACACACTCACAGACCGTAGACACATTTCAGTGGGATGCCCATTCCTATGAACAGAATGCAAGGAAGTGACAAATGAAATCTGCTGCTTTTGGATAACCATGTTAACTGCAGATATTTTTATATTAAAAATCACTGCAATTAAATGTTCTAATGCAATCAATCAGCAGCCCCAATTACATAATTTATAGAAGAAAAGTCACTTATTTCATCAGCCTGCAGACCAGCGAGTGTGTTTGAGCTGTCAAGATAATGGGAACCACCAGGGAGCCCAGAGAGTCTCTTGCTGGCTCAGTCTCTCTCACTTTCTCTGGATGTACAGAGAGTTGTGAGGTCATGAGAAGAAAATCATGAAGTTACAAGGAGTCATGAGACCACAAACATGACTCCTTGTAACTTCACATATTCCTAGTGCCCAGATACTTCTCTCAGAGTATTTCTAACGTAATTTGTCTGGGAAAATGGTATCTCCCAGGATCATTCATTGAGACAGGGAGAATATAAAATATCCTGGGAACTGTAATTTATGCTTTCCAATTTATAAACAGTTTTCCTTGCAAATATTTCAAACATCTCTGAAAATAGTGTTATGGAAACACCATGAATCCAGTTCTCCATCATGCAACACTTGTCAGCTGTGAAATTGTGGTCAGTTTGCCACTGGCTGCTCCATTGTGTCTCCTAAAATGGGGATATTAAAAGAAATCTAAAGCCAGAAAGGTCAAAACTGGAGTCTCTGTTATGTTGACCTGGGGGTGGGCTCACACCAGGAAAGTCAGGGCAAGAGTGGTAGCCTTAAAAAATCTGACTGATAGCACTTCACATCCCTTTGAAAATGTGTTACTGACTGTGCAAGACTGCAAAAGAAGAGGATAATCAGGTCTAAAATTGGACATTCTCTTCCTCACATTCATTTTTTTCCCTGATTCCCAGAGGAAGGCTACTCTCATTTCCCTTAAATCCAAAAAGGCATTTCTTATTTTTAACCTACCCATTGTCATCTAGGTCATTATATAGTGACGATTATTCAAAAATTTCCTTTTACTGCAGTAACTTGAAATGAAATTTGCTCTCTGTGCAGCACACAAACTCAGAGTAGTGCACCCAGTGACAGGACATTTTCAAGCAACCTTCAGTTGTATGATTCATTTCCCTACGGCTGTTTCACATGAGTTCTAATACTTAGAACTTCCATGCCAACAAGGATTGGCCTCTTGACTTACTTGTTTGGTGAGGGCAGCTTCCCTTAGGCATTTACCTCATAACATCCAATTAGCAGTTACAGTTTTGTACATCAGAGTTCCTGCTTAACTGTGACTTGCAGGTGATGCGTTCTCTCTCTCCTTTACAGATATTACTGTTTTTTTTTCTGTCACAGCATCACAGATTTGGTCCTTGTATCAGGATTATATGTACAGGCTTGGCATATGTCCAGAAATACAAATAAATACTTAATAAGCTTCATCATGTGAGCACCAGAGAGAAAACTCTGGATTCCATGGTGATTGTGTCCAAAATCAGCTTAGTTCTGAAGCCAAATATTTAAATGGCTGTAATAGTCCTCCTGGTAACAGAAAGAAGACTATTCAAGAAACAACAAAATGAGTAAATATTCCCCATTTACTGTGCAAGTTGACAAGTAAGTACATAAGAATGCATGTCCTCAGGGAGAAGAGAGCAGACCCTGACCAGAGAGATCTTGTTTGGATTAGGGACTTAGCAGTTATCCTGCTCTTTCCAGCTCCTGAGACTGAAAGAGTGACACCACTATTGGAGTTGAGAAATGAGTAGCAATGCTCCATATGTGCATCAGCAGAGCTGGGAAATGACTTTACAGGTCAGCTGTTTTCCTCTGAACAGGTGGATACAAGTAAGAGCAAGATGATACCATCACAAAGCATCTGCTATGTGTCACTGATTAACACTGACCATAACTTGCCAGAAATAATTAGCACTGTGGAATAAGTCATTTTACCTTGATGTAGTCCAAAGATAAAGAAACCACATTTTATCTAAAGGTACCTACATCAGATCTAATCGAGTTAGTTTAAGCTGCAGAGCAAAGGTAGCCATGTTAGCACAGTGTGACACATTCTTCTCGACAGAGCTAATTAATCTGTACAGAGTGCAGCAGTAATGTGGCTATATTGTTTCTGGCAGCAGCCCAGAATGGGCCTTCCCACAGCTCCGTTGTTCTTTCTGTCAGGAATGTCAGTTCCACATCAGCCAACACTTCCTGAGCTCAATGAGAACTAAGGTTTAAAGCAGTGGCAAACTCTACTGGCAATTGGGACATATAATAGACTTTTGAAATTTGAAATTCAGGAATATATCACTCAAGCACACTTCCCACATAACACTCCCTCAAAAAAACTCCCCTCCAAGTCAGAGGCCAGGTATTGGAGGTCAAAGTGATGGGTGAAGAGGAAATGCTAATAGAAAGACATATTAGACTGAAGATTGTTTAGTGTCATCCATGGCAGGGTAAGAAGAAGATTCTTTGCAGTCTTTCTTGTGAATGTTGAGACATTGACCTGATATCCATGGTGGCATTTAAGTGGATTCCCATGGAAATACTTAATTATACATCAATCAAGTTTTCTTTATATGGGCAAAATATGTGTAAATTTTAACAGTAACATATCTGATGTGTATTAAAACCTGCTGCTTGATAACCTCAGTGGCTGTTGATTTCATCTGTTTATTTGCTAATGACAGTCCCTAATTAAGATTTTGTTGTTTCTGTTATCAACTTTCTGTTATGCCTATTATTGTCTTTAAATTTCTATTGTTATTTCTAAAAGACTTCTGCGAATTCTATTTGATCAGAACTAACTCTGAATGGATTCCTGAAAGAGGTTTCTGTTCTCCGGAATAATTATCAATTACCCTAGAATAAAACCAAAAAGCCCACGTGACACTTCACCTCAGGGTATGTGCACAGTTGCTTACACACATATATACACCTTTCTTTCAACAAACGTGTTGAGGTATTAAAATATTTTACAAGCACTTAAAGTCTCATTTTCCTTCCATCCTTTGAGCAATAAGGCTAAGGGCAGACTTTGTTATACAATCAGCCTGCTGTGCTTCAGGCCTGAAGATACAGGAAGTTTTCCTTCAGCTGTCATAGTGCTGGATGGAGACTTTGGAAATGAGGACCAGAAGTTCAAACAGTTGAAGATCTCTTTCGTGGCATGCTGCCAACCTCCTGTGTCCCCTCCCTTTTGTTCTGGCTGTCCATATGCAGACAATTAATCTTAAGGTATGATGCAACATTTGCAAAATGTATGGAGGTTCTTTGATAAAAAGCCATCCACGAATTCTATCAACATCATTATTTGCATTTATCCTGCTACTGAGCACTGTAATAGACTTCACTGTCATACACCACCAGCAACCCCTGAATCACTGCCACCTAACTCAGCGGGATATGAACTAGCTCTGGAAAAATTTTACTTGAACATGATTTATTTTTCCTCAGAAGCATTTGGACAGAATCCACCCTTCAGCTGAGAAGGAACACCAGTTCCATGGAAATTCTTGATGAACTGGGTCTTTTAATGCCTTGTTACATGTACAACACAATAATTCTCACAAGTGTAAAAAAATGTTTACAACCTGTCCCAAACACTTTGTCCAAACTTGGACACAGTGAGAATAGCATGGACAAGGTCATTATGAAAAACTTAACAGTGGGTGGCTTCACAGGTCTCAGACACTGCAATATTATCAGAAAATGCCTTATGGAAGGAACACGAATAACAGTTTTTCTGCCTCTTTTTCAGGATTGAGTGTGCTTACAGATACTTGTAGCAGCCTATACTGAAGTGAAGTTGTACATATTCAGCAGATTAAGTGTAGTCAAGTCTACACATACAAGTTGAAGCTTTGATTTCTAGCTGAACATTTAGCATTGTGACCATGGACCGCTTAATACAAGTTATTTTCTGTAATTAGGTGTTTGATATAGACTAGGAGGGGTAAAATTATTTTGCTTAATAATTTCTACTATTATACTGACCTGCAGAGCCTTTGTGCTATAGAAGGATTTTGTGTACAGATGAAAAAACCGTGCCAGGAGTACTGGAATGCTCCTATGAGACCTGCCTTTCATACACATCTTTTCTCTTAAAACCCCTGAATCCTGAGAAGAGTTGCAAAATGTTTTCAATTTACATGAAAAGGTATTGAGTAAGGCACTGCAATTGCACATGACTCATAATAAATCACAGCAACAATATGATTTCTCATCCATACCTTTAAGTTCAGATGCAATCGGGTCTAGAGTTATGCAACTTAGTAAGAAAGCTAAAGCATCCATTCAAAGGAGAACACGTAAACTAAGTTGCTTTTTAAAAACCCACAAACAAACAACAGAAAAAACCACTCCAAGAGTCCAGGAAGGAAAGCTAGCAAATGATAACTTTTCATGGTCTCCCATGCTGACCGGACATGCAACAGCCTTAAAAAGGCATTAGATGTGGACAAGATGATGCACATACTTCTCTTTTGGAAGGGTTGACACACCGCTTTCTAGGCATGGCATTCAGAGAGTATTTTCTACTGGATTAAAAAAAAAAATCAGAAAATTGATTAATGCTGTTTTTTCTTCACAGTAAGACTTCTTGAGCTGACTGACTTTCTTGCTTCTTTCCAATGCTACCCACACTCAAAATATGACAATTACACAAACACAGGCAGTGCAGTCTCCTCATTTAAATATCCTTTTATGACAGCAAGGGAATTAATCCAACTCCAGGAACTCATGAAGAAGAAAGTCATAGCTCCCATGTAATAGTACTGCTAACACTGTCAATAAAATTAGATTTAACCACATCTTGAACAAACACAAGGGTTTATTGCTTTTATTACTTAATGTCTGAAAGTATCCCTGTGTTCATATTTTCTTAGAAAATTAAGTGTTCACTTCAACACTTTTCACTTAGTCTCCACTTTGAAGTCTCCTACAATTATTTTTAGAAGAGTTAAACCTTCACAAACACAGGAAAAAGAAAAGCGGCTCTGGAACCAAAGACAAACTCTTCACTTAGCTGCAATTTTGATGCAGTTTTTCTGACAAAGCAGTAAAAAGAAATAAGGCAGATACTCACATAGCCACTGGAGAACTGAGGATATAAACCTAGGTCATACCTGCTATCTTTACTATGTCCATTTTTTTAAAGGCTGAGAGAAAAAAATATTTGATGGCATGGACACTTAATTTAAGATTAATAATGTGACTGAGAAATAAAGTAATACAGACTGGCACCTAGAAGACAGATTTCAAAACACAGATTCGTCAGATAGTCTCCAGTGTGGATCACAGCCACTGAGAATTAATTCCATTGAGAAAACTAATAGTCTGATCATTTTCATAAGAATGGATTTTTTTTCAATTATGTTTAATAAGAAGAAGTTGAAAAAAATGTCTCAGCTTTCTCAAAGCACACTAGAAATGGGAAACGATTTTATTTTAACAGTGTTAAAAACATTTCATGCTGTTTAAAATCTTAATTTATATTAGGCTGTATTTTATTATATTAAAAGCCAGAGAAAAGCAAAGGAAAACGTTGACTTGAAATACTTTTGCTATATTAAAATAATAATAAATAACAACTTCTTGAAATTAAAGCAGAGGACAAATAAAAATTAAATCCTTCAGTTGCCCCAAAGACAGTATTTTTTTTAAACGTGAAATTTCACTGAAAGATACTCTGCTATCATATCCTCTCTCTCCCACAAACACAAATCCAGTTTCTGACCTGCTTTACTCTATTAACTGCTTGTAAAGATTATTTTATTACCTCCTTATGAGGAAAATTGTTCCTGTTTGGCACAGACTACTGGAAAAATCAATGCAGACCCATATTACCATGGAAGGAGTAACAGGAAACACTGGGGTTTCTCAGAACTCCCTGGCTATCCTGGGAGATGTGTCAATTTAAGGCATCCTTTTAGTGAGGTACAGTATATTCACTGCTTATTAATCTCACTGTGCTGGTAACAATAAAGCTCAATGGCTACTTTCATGGCTGATTATTTTTAGAGTTGCAATGGAGGAAGAAATGGGAATGAGCACTGTAATACCCTGCATGAAAAAAAAGGAAGGCACAAGACTTACTGTAAGAAAGATCAACAAGATGTCCGTAAGAATCTCATTACACACACATGCACAAAGGAGAAAGAACCTGCAGTAAGAGTAGCTATGTGACTACTTATTTCAAGAGGGAAAACAAGTTTGATACAAATACAGTCTGTGTGTTATTTTGCACAGTATGTGAGCCCACAGGATGGCATACAGTGTGAACTGCCTTTGTCAGCAAGTAGAGAGCAGGCCAGACACATAAAAGGAGAGTGAAGAAGGCAGGAAAAGAATACTCGTGCCTCAATTAACTGGAGTATAGAAACTCTCCAAGCATCTCAGGTGTATACAACTCTAGGGTCTCATGAATCATCACCATGAAGCAAATAGTATTATTCTTTACAACAGGAATTGACATACAATCTACAGTTTACTTTTTCCTTCTCACACACTGCTCAAAAATGTAGGTTGAAATCTTCACTTGATTTTACTGTTAGGTGTTAGATTTCATTATTTCATAAGTAGCTGAAACTACGTCATTTATAAAGCAAACAGATTGTTCTTTGTTCATGTGATGGATATTCATTCTGTCGTTAGGTGAGATACCAGAAAATAAATAACTATGGTTTGGTTTTGAATGCTGCATTGCACAAACTCTGTAAAGTACCTCTTGGGAGAAGTTTGAGGGCATGTTGTTTTGCCTGTGATTAATCATTCTCTACTATTGCACCCTTTCCATGAGAAGGATGGTATAATACATATGGCTGCATAAAAAACATTCATACTTCTCAATTCAAAAAAGTTTTCCTCCTATGCTCATGTCCTACCTTGGCCTTTTGACAACATTTTTATGAAGTCTGTGGAAGAAAAATAAAATAAACAACCAATAAAATTTGTACTTAAAAAGGTCACAAAGCTAAACGTGTGTTTCTCTAATAGTGTTTAATTTGCAGCACTTACTAGTCAATAGAACTGACAGAGACGTTTTGGACCAAGTGACTGCCAGATGACCCTGATTACCTTGCAAGCTGCTGCAGCTAAACTGCTTTACATTGCCATGGAATGAAGAAGAAGAGATGAAGCTCCAATGCTGATTTAGTAAGAAATGTACAGTTTTAATGACAGAGACCATTACCCAGATAGTGAAAGAAAATGGTGGAGACATAAAAGCTGTTGCTGTCCTTCAGGTGTGAAAGCACCATGCCCATGAAACAGGTCCTCATAGTCCATCTGACTCCAGTATTGATCTAAAGATTATAGAAAACTGGCCTCAATATTTATTGCTTTCCATTTACTCCTCTGCTAAGAGTATAAAATGTTAGCAGTGTAGGTAATGATTCAACAAGGCAAGGCTGAGCATAATGCTCACCTTTAACCCCTGAGGTGAGGGAAACCAAAGAGTCTGCACTGGGAAGTTTTCTTCCTGTTCTCCACACCTTCATGCTTTCTAACAGATGTTACTTTGCAGTGCTCACAGTGGGAGTCACAGTTTTACCAATACTGCATATTTAATTTCAAGAAAGCATAAAACTAGTTTTGTCAAAGGAGAGAATCAATAGAACTCAGTTTGGCAACTCTTCATATTTTCCCCTCCCCCAAAACATTGATTGAAATATAAATATTAACATTACTTTCCTTTTTGCATTCTAAATTGGCTCAAGTCTGTAGACCCAAGTTTTTCCTGGATTACAGACTTAAACTTTTTTTACCTGATACCATAGAAAAAGCCAAAAGCAAATTAAAGAATAAAATCCTGCAGTTACTCATATATTATAAAATTTTCCCATTCAATCACAGTGAAATTCCAACATTTTCCGAGTACACTGGATACACATACAAATCCCAGTTTTTTATCCCTGCAATGCTACATTTTATTCTTTGAGCGCATCTTTATAATACAAGAAGACAAAGCAAAATGGCAATTCCATTAAAATTAATCTGGAAAATAGTGATAGATCACAGTGAACAAGCCAAATTCTTCCACAGTGTGAGCCTAACAATTTCAGTGGAATTACATCAAAAATTAATTTGGGCATACACAGATACACCACTGAATTAATTCACTGAGCAATTTTTTTTTTCATTATGCAAGAAAACCAGTTTGAAATCTAGCGAAACTGTGTAGGCTAATCTGACTCAATGCAGGCTGGAATGTTTGCTGTACAATCAACACTCCTTAGCAATATTGCATTATCTTTGCTTAAGGTGCACAGGAAATGATAAATGCCCGTGACTCCTGACGTGTTTTGGCTCTGGAAGCTTACATGAATGACAAGTTGAACAAATCTCCTCCTGGGATATGTGTGCACTACCAGTGAAAATTTTAAAGCAATTGCACATGTGAAGGTGAGGCCACAGAGGCTCTAATTTACTCATATAACCTGGATCAGCCACCTTATTTACTAGATACTTGATTGTTGCATTATGTTGGCTGGGGGAAAAATGAGAAAAAATAGAACAGGAATAAGCAAGTTGTGCTGTGGTAGCTGAGTAACAGCAGGTGATCACAGAGCACTTGAAAAGAAGAAATTTTACTTCTTATATACACTGATTATTTTACTTCTAAAAACGTTAGAAATTTGGTGCTAAACTTTTAAAGTGGAACAAAACAACACTGAACACTTCAAAATTAGATTATTTTGGGACTACAATTTAAATGTCTTTGTGACACTGTATTCCATAAAGAAACAGGTCTGTACAAGGATTTTCAGCACACACTAATAATAGCAAGGAAAATGTCTACGGAAGACCAGGGATTTCAAAAATGGTGCAGTTCTGTAAGAGACTTCAGTCATGTATCACAGTCCTGCACAGACCATAGCAAATTTCTCACAGATCACTGTGAGGCTGCAATATCAAATTTTACCCGAAACTACTATAAGAAACACAGTTGAGGTTCAGATATATACAACGGATTCAAAGTCCAATCATGACTGAGCCACCTTAGCTTAGGAACCTCTGAGCTTTGACGTGATGTGTTGGAAGTCATTTTCATAACTTGCAATCTCCCTCTCTCCCTTTCTCCTGACGTCCTTTCTTGTTCACACATGAGGAAAAAGCAAGCTTCTGAGCCACAGCCTCACCCTTGCTCTATTCTGACTCACACAGGAATGCAAACAAACACTTTGAAACAGATTAACAATACTGAAGTTTGCAACCACTAACGGAACAGGAACTGGTAGTTATCACGAGATGATTTTTATCATAATTTTTCAATTTATACTGACCCTCATAATATTTAACCAGAATTTTAACAACATGAATGATTGATTGCACATTGTTTTATCTCTAGTTTACAATCAGGTCAGAGCTCAAGCAGGATGCCAAAGTGCTCTTGGATCACACTAAAAGACATTGGCAGGATGGCATTACATTTGGCAGGATAGACTACAGCGCCACACGACCTAGGGTAGGGTTTAAGTGCTGCCCAAAATAACAGTCCTACTTTAAATGAACAAACAATTTTTTCCTGATAAGACCAGCTCGTTAAAAGGAGGCTGTGACTTGCAGCAGAGTGACAGAGGTGTGCCTGGCTTGTGTCTGCATCTCTGCAAGGAGTAGTGCAAACTTGCCTCCTGCCTAAAGAACTCTCTGCGCTATGTGATGAGCTGTGCAATCCTGCTTGATGATTTCTCAAGAAAAATGAAGCCTTATTTCTACCTAGGTCTCATCCTCATTAAATATGCTTTTACAACCTGCTTCAAATACTGATGTGGAAGGTGCCCTTTCACTTGCTTTTGCTTCTCAATGAATAAGTTAATATAGCTTCCACAAGTAGTGCTAACTGCTTTACCCTTGCCCTTCACTTCTGTGTTGTTAGGTGAGAAAAGCTCTAGAGCATTTTGCCTTCTCATTTACTTTGATTATTTACAGCCCCACTCTTACCTTCACTGCTATAATTGCTTATGAGTTACACAAAATCAGTCAGTTGCCTTTATTCATACTGAATAGCCCCATAGACTACAGTGAAAGCATGCTGAGTGCAGCATACTTCAGTTTATGACAACCATGAATCTCACCAGACTGAAGAACTTGAACAGGGGAAGTAATTCAGAGAGTAACTTCCACTGTCTCTGCAAAACAGGACATGGCTTCTGCCTCACCCTTCCACAGACTCTCTGTCTCTAAAGTTAACCCAAGATCCAAGCCCACCCCCTAGTTCTACTTCTGGCATAGCTGCAATACCTAGGCAAGTTGTGCAATAAAATTTAATGTGCAAGCAATATTAAAAAAAAAAAAAATTAAAATTTAAAAACAAACAATTCCCTACCTCCCGCACCCCACACCCTCTCCCAGAAAATGTGGAGAACTATTCAGGAAACCCATCAGAATCAAATCTACTTGAACTTGAGGCTTGAACTCCAGCCTCAGTTCAGGCTTCTATTACAAGCCCATACACAAGTAATCTTAAAACTGAGGCCAAAGAAGTCTGCATCCAAAAGCCCTCATGTTTTAAATTTGTCAATATTTTCTGTCCCTTCATATCTTCTACTGCAAAGGTGACCAAGAAAGTGTTTCTTTGAAGACAGATGCATTTACAATGAGAATGCAAACTACAGTGGACCACAAACAATAAAACCAGTGAAAAGTATGGCATGAAATCTTAGTTACCTTATAGCAGCCAAAAAAATCCTCTCCAGATTTTAAACTTCTCTTAGAAGAACTTGTAAAATATCTACCTCCAAAAATTATGTTGTGAAAGCTGTTAGATACGGAAGTAGCCGAATAACTATAATTCAGTGTGGTCATCACAAAGAAGGAAGGTTCTTCCTGGTCTTCTGATACCCTGATCTACTATCTCAAGTATCAAGCCAGAAGAAAAGGTTACATGGCAGTGACAGCAGCAGCACTTACAGGACCATAACCTGCTAAAGCACTGTTCAGCAACAGGCACAATCCAACCATTCCTGCACCCACCCTAACACAGATTGTATTTTGATGTACAATTTGCTCTTATTTTCAGCTCTGCTGCACAGCCAACAAAAAGGCATATTGCTTGAGTTGTTAACAAGACTGAAAATAAGCCCTGAAGCTTAGAATAATGTATTAATTCTTTGGATGAGCACTTATTGACACCCTAATGTGTTGGCCATCTCCTCTATTTCAGAAGCTTTATTATTAGGGAGTCACCCCATTCTCTCAGAACAAAAAGAAATCTAGGCGTGGGTTAAATTGTCCCTTCACATACTGCGGACAAACTATGCTTATATTTTCTTCTGGTTTTGCTACCCAAGGGATTTCTCCCTATAAATACAAGTACTTGGAATTTTCCCCATTACTCATTTAATCTTCGCTCAGCTGCCACCATGGCATCTGGGACTGCTCAATACAGTTTTCAAAGCACTGCATCTGATATTTATGAACCTATAAACTGGTGTTGTTTATTTGAAGCAGCTCAGGCTGTTGACAGGGCTTGTTTCTTGATTTGATGGTAAACAAGTTTTGACTGCATTTCAGGTTCATTCAGAGTGAAACCTTGAAATATCCAGTGAGAGACACCAAATAACTTCAGGCATCTCTGTATTCTTATCAGCCTTGGTTGTCTAAAACACCTTCTGAGGACAAGACAGATATGAACTTGTTCTCACTGTCCTTCTCCTTTCATGCATCCCTTTCTTCCAGTATTGTTAAATAGCCACCATGGTTTCAAAATAATTTCCCCAAGAAAACCCTATTTCTCAGTCCTACATTTCCCAATACATGCATTTTCTGGGAAAGAACAAAGACTATAGGGTATATATTTCACATTAGCTCAGCTGTGTCTGTGGAATGCAGATGAGAAAATCTGAGTAATGGCTTGGGCAGCTATATCTTGTTTTAGCAACATCACTGCAACCATTGTATAATGGCTGTAGTACAGTTCTTGCTCACTCCAAGGATTTTCTAAGCTAAAGAGAGGAAGAAGCCTGGAAAATCCTAAAATTTTCCACCTGATTTCCTACTGTTTCTTCTTTCTCCATCATTCATGCATCATCATCCTGAAATGATGGAAAAAGTAACATTGCGCATCTTTCCACTTATTTTTCCACTTTTCACAGTGTACAGTGGAAAAGCTCCCAGACTGCAGAGCACTACAAGCTATACCTAATGAATCCTAGTGTCAGAGAAAAGACTGAACAAAGTCTCATCAATGTTTCGTCATTTATGTGACGCTCCTCAGAGTTTTATTTTTCAAATAAGAAGTTCCCATAGCTCTACTTGCCAATATGAGTATAAACAAGCTCCTCTTATTTTAAGGACTTATAGGTTCTCCATCACCACAAGCAACCATTTGAACAAAAGAAGTAACATGAGATGTGCTGGTTTTGGCTGGGGTAGAGTTAATTTTCTTCACAGTATCCAGTATGCAGCTGTGATTTAGATTTGTGTTGGTAAGTGTTGATAAAACAGGGATATTTTAGTTATTGCTAGGAAGTGCTTACACAAAGTCGAGGTCTTTTCTGCTTTTCACCCACCTCACCAGTGAGGTGGGTGGGGGTGAACAAGGAGCTGGGAGGGGACAGAGTTGACCTCACTTGACCACAGGGATATCCCACACCATCATGTTCAGTATATAGAACTAAGGGAAGAAGAGAAAGGGGAAAACATTCAGATTGATGGTGTTTGTCTTCCAAAGCCACTGTTAAATGTGACAGGGCCCTGCTTTCCTGGTGATGGCTGAACATCTGCTTGTACATGGAAAGTGGTGAATTAATTCCTTGATTTGCTTTGTTTGTGTGTACAGTTTCTGCTTTCCCTATTAAACTGTCTTTATCTCAACTTGTGACTTTTCATACTTTTATTCTTCCAATTCTCTCCCCATCCCATCAGGGTGTAGTGAGTGAGCAGCTCTGTGGGTCTGTGTTGCTGTTGGGGCTAATCCACTTCATCAGAGAATGTTCCTGACATGAAAAATGCCACTTTCCATGCCATTTGAATCCTCTCTAGCATGGTTGTGTCAAGGTCCAACTACAGTCTCCCAAGGAATTCTCTGCAAAGGTTGGGTAACACAAGGACAGACCAGTTGCCATTCTGTTTTAAGAACTTTAACCTTAAGTTCACAACCAGACCAGACCACTTGACATGAAGGCCAATAGAGTTCCCTGGCATTGTTTAATTTTCTAGCAAATATGCAGTAACAGTACCGAGGTAACTCTCAAAACTTAATCTAGCAAGTTTCAGTTTAAGGTGGGAGGACAGGAATAAATACTGTTACAATTTGCAGTTGGCAAAGGCACAAGGACAATAATGCTTGCTTTCCAAATAGTATTTGTGTAATTCTCATGACTTCAAAGATCGAGGTAGGTCTAACTTTATTCACCAAGGATTTCCATGGGCAGAAACTGATTTGAACACACTGTAGCTCAGAAACCAAGAAAATGGAAGAAATTTTCTTCCTGTGGACAAAGCCTGTAGCTAGCTAGGATTAATGCCAAAGCTGATTAATGGTTGTGCCAGCACTAAGCCACAGCAAACTGGATACTTAAACAACTCCAGATATGACTAGTCCTATGCTAAGACAGGTCTCTGAAGTACATAAAGTTTTTCCTTCAGTTTAAGTTTTCTCTACTAATTATGAAGACAACCTCGATGATTATTTTGGTATATATACCTTAATTTTAGAGAGTTAAAATTAGAGAAGAATCCCACACTGAATCCATCTGTGAAACAAAAACCAAAACTAAATAAAGAGTGTACAGGGGGCAGTATAACTTAGGAAGCTTAGATTTAGATTCTTGGCTTAACAAGTTATAAGAAATTTTAGCAGGAACTTGTATAATTCAAAATGTAAGATGCAATCATTTCACTAACAGTTTTGCAGTTTCTAACCATTTTTTCCTCTTAATGGTAAGTTTTAGGGGCAATTATTTTTCATTATCATAGACTCAGTGACCTCCAGATAAATTACACTTATTTTATGAAATTCTTTTCCGTTTCTTTTATTTCTCACAATCAAATGTAAGTGTGCAACTGTAGTTAAAGGTTAAGAAGTCAGAAGAATTTATCATTGAAATTACACAGATAAAATCTGCTGAGGAACATCTGCTCTAAGAAATTTATTATCTCAATACTTTCTAAGCGCTCTCTTGATTATCTTGCAAAGATCTGCATACTAACAAATCTGCTGAATATCAATTTGCAGTGCATATATACTTACTTCTTAACACGTCAGAAAAGCATAAATGCCTGAAAATTTCAGGCACTCTCTATCATGGGGAAAACTCAATTCTAAAAGATTATTTTACAGTGCCACATGCTTTGTCATATTCTCCATCCCAAATCTCTATTTCCTGTTCTCAATCTTGAAGCAAACAGTGAGGGAGATTGTTTGCTCAGATACATCTTGGATGTCCAAACAAATGAGAATGAATGTCTAGTTTTCCTTTGGTGGAAACTGCCACTCCTTGCAGTTTTGGAAAGAAATAAATAAATATACATCAAATTATATAACATGTCACACAGCAGACAGTCACAAGATGAATTTGTATTTTTTAAAGGCATAGCTGAGTATAGATGCAGAAAAAATGAAAACAGTACCTCTGTTATAATGTACAGCATGACTCCTTTGACCTGGAGATAAAGGAAGAAAAAGCAACAAAGCCACGTCATATCTAAAGGATATAAAACCAGAGAAACCAGTGTACCCTGGTTTTGTGTACAAGTTTTCTCTAAAGAAAAAATATTTCCTTTACATTCTGTTCTCTTTATCAGCATAGCTTTATTCCAGAAAGCAGTACTATAGGTCACTTAGACAGAAATCACTCATTGCTAATGGAAAAAGAAATCAACAGTATATTTACTCAGCTAATGCACTTCCCTAGGTCACATTATACAGGAAAGCTTTTAAAAATATTTTGTTTGACTGATCATATTATAACCTGAACTATTAGCTCCTCTGAGTAGGAGGCCTTATTTTAATGCAAAGGCTTTAAAGGTACAGTTCAGATGAAGGAAGGAACCACTGTGCTGCAAAACAGCTGTATTTCTGGCAGATGAAAGGTGCCTCAGCAAAACACAAACACTCTTAATGCCACCTCCCAGAATTTCTGCTGCAAACTCTGTTCATGACCCTGGTCTAAGAAGGGACAGTCCCAGCTTGCGGGCACAGCTCCTGGTGGGTTTTCTGGGATGGTGTGACAGAAAGATGAGGTTTTTCTTGGGCATTTGAATTAACTTAAATAATCACCATTTTTTGGAAAAGTGAAAGGGGCATTTCATGGTGTGCAGTCTGTTCAAGTTAAATTTAACACTGGAGGAAAAAAAGCCACAGAACATCTGGACACAAGAAAGCATATCCTGACACTGAGGGTGACCAAAGACTCCCACAGGCTGTGCCTGATGTTTGTGGAGACTTCAACCTTGTACCTGACTGCACTGCACCTGTGCACACATTCCTGAATTTGCTATACCTGCAGTGTATATGCACTGATGGTTTACTGAGGAAGAATTGCCATCTCTCCTTAGACAAAGCCTTATAGACCCTCACTTAAATCAAAGACACAAACTGAAATCACTTCAGAGGAAATCTATCCTGGCAGAAAGTATCTGCAACTAATGTGAGTCCATCTAAATGCAATATTATTTTTATTTCTATATATATTTAGATGTAACCTGGGTTTTAGCTGTTTTTTATTTCTGGTTTTAATCTAAATACAAGTTTCTAAATATCAGAGAATCATAGAATATGCTCAGTTGGAAGAGATGCATCAGGATAATCCAGTCCAACTCCTGATCCTCCACACCACCACCAAGAGTCACACTGTGTGCCTGAGAGTATTGTCCAAAGGTCTCTTGAACTTTGTCAGGCCTGGTGCCTGGGGTGCCTCTTCCAGTGCTCAACCATCCTCTGGATGAAAAAACTTTTTCCTGATATCCAAATTAAACCTCCCCCAACACAGTTTCATCCCATTTCCTTGAGTCCTGTCACAGATCATGAGAGTGAAGAGATCAGTACCCACTCCTCCTCTTCCTCACATGAGGACGTTGAATACTGCAATGAGGTCTTCCTTCAGTCTCCTCTTGTCCAGCCTGAACAGACCAAGTGATCTGAGCTGCTCCTCACACGGCTTCTCCTCAAGGTCCTTCACCATCCTCATGGTGCTCCATTGCACACTCTCCAACTGCTTTCCCCAAAGCCCCTAAAACAGAATTAACTCCTCAAGGAAGCTGGAGACAGTACATGCAAAGAAACAGTTTGTCACAGAATCTGTTGAACTGGAAGAAACCTCAAAGGTCATCTAGTTCCAACCCCCCTGATCTGGACAGACCTTCCAACTTTCCACTATACCAGGCTGCTCAGAGCTCCATCCAACCTGGCCTTGAACATTTCCAGGGATGAGGCATCCACGGCTTCTCTGGGAAATCCATTCCAGTACCTTATGCCCCTCACAGCAAAGAATATCTTTCTAATAACTAATCTAAACCTACTCTTATCGTTTACAGAGTTTAAGCTATGTTACATGCCCTTGTAAAATCTTCCTCGCTAGCTTTTGTGGTCCCTTTAAGATACTGGAAGGTGCTATAAAATCTCCACAAAACCTTTTCTTTTTTCAGGCTGAACACCTTCAACTCTCTCAGCCTGTCAAGACATTTCCATGGTTTCCACTAGACAAATATTTCCCTCTACAACATTTTCTACTTCTGAAACTGAATTTTCATTAACAACTCAGTACCAGGAGTTGACTAAAACAGATAATTCATTATTTTTTGAGGAATATAATACACAAAAGAAGGGTCTTAAATGCAAAAAAAGTGATGGGCATGACAAATGCCTACATAGTACCCAAAGGAATTATGCATTGTCCAGCCTATTGCTGTATTCTTTCTCTGTCAGTCTAGTTCACATTCTCTGTTTTAGTCTCAGAGATTTTTTCAAGGGATGCTATTATTCTAATTATTTTACATCAATCAGAATAAATTGTATTAAAAAGAGGAGTATAAGAGAGTAATAATTTATGTCATCAAATAAAATCTTTTCTTTTCTAACATGAAACAAACCCTTTTTGGCTGCAAGGACAAAGGTCATAATTACATTTTGTTTATTTATTTATTTACTTTCATCCTGTACACTGATAAGTACAAAAGGCAACCTTCTGAATCAAAATGAATGCAACACTGTTTACGTTCCAAAACAAAATGGAAGCTAACAATTTTGTATCCCAGAATTTCTCTGATTTGAAAAAATATATCCCAAATATGTATTAATTTACAAGCTCTAGTGCAATTTTTGTTAATTATTTGTATTGTGCATTACTGCTAAAATAATTTAAATTTTATTCTGAGCAGCTGATAAATTATGATCCATGTAAATTCACCATGATTATTGCTGGTCCACTTCCTAGAAATCCTCTAGAATTTTGTTTTGGAAAGAATTCAAGAGAGGAAGTATATCACAATTTGCTTGTCCCATTCATGTCCCTAGCATCCTAAATTGGCCACTAGCATACATGCACAGCAGTACAAACAGACCTTTAGTTTGACTCATTACAGATGTTCTTATGTTCTCAGCATTTAAGATAATTGCTTTAGAGAAGAGAGTATATGGCTTTCCTAATAAGTTTGTGTTTTGTTTCAAAAAATCAGTGTCAGTGCCATTCTCTTTTTTAATCTGTTTTGCATTGCTTAGCACAATATTTTGCACTTCCAATGTAAACAGATTGCCCTTTGATGTCAGGCCTAATTCCTTGCATGTTGATGGAGCAGAATATCAGAGATGAAATCAATCATATGGCTCTGAGACAAGAATCCATCTGTACCATCATGTTAATTTGGGAACATATTTGGAGCCAAGATAAAACATAACACTGCATGGAGCTAAACATCAAGCTGATAGCAGAGACACAACTAAATGCCATTGAAGTCCAAGGAAAATAAAATCAGTGAGCAAATTGAATCAAGTTGTCCAGCAGTATTACTTTATAGCACTACAAACACGTGTGGTGCATGCATAAGCTCATGTATTAGAAATATAATAAACTGGGAAACATTTGCAAATGTACCACAGTTGACTTTCAGTGCAAGTATTAAAGGGCATTAGATTTTGGCACAGTTTCTTTGGATCTGACAAGGAAGTAACTCACCAACCTCAGCATAAAATAAATGAAGCCTAAAAAGTTGTTCCTTGTGGCTACTGGAATAGGGTACTTTGTTGACAAGAACTGTTGGCATATGAACTTTAGCTAATCCTATAGGATAAGGGAACAACTGGGTCCTTGAAATAGATGAGTACACTGAGTGTAAAATACGTGTCAAGCATTGTGACTATGTCTTTGTGGAAAGCCTTTGAGACAGGCTGATTGGGAACACCAGCACCAGAGACTTGTTGGGTGTTGAGGAAGGTTTACCAAAACTTTCTCTACCCAGTGGATAGAGAAACTTTTTGAGGTCCAAAGCTACTGAAGAATAGAAAGGGACCTCATGGCCTGGGTCCACGACCATGTACCCACAGCTGGAACCACTACTTTGACTCTCTCTTGGCTCCTCCATTGCATTGTATTTCCCATGGGACAGGCAAGTCACATAAATTTAAAATTACTTACATCTGTAATAAAAGTGTTTTAGCATCCAACACATTTACTTTCTGAATAGTCATTTTGGTCTTAAATCACAATACTTCTTCTTCATCAATTATATCTATAGTCTCAGACAATGCTTTGGGGAAAGAATTGTTACTACATAAGTGCCCTGATATGGAGATTATATGTCATGAGTGACCTAGAACACAGGTAGCCAACTTTTCATGTCAATAAAGCTCTCATGAAGGTGTGTGACTCCTGTACACTACGGCTCATCCCTGTGTATCTCAATGTGCACCCACCCTGTCATAAACTGCAGGTGCCTGCCATCATCCCCATCAGTCTGCAGGCATGTGCAAAGTCACGTGTACAGTGTACATTTTTATGTACCTCTTGTTTCTCAGCAAAAGCACAGGTTCCACTATCAGGAGACAGACCTGCCCTCATTCATGTAACAGGGCATGCAAACAGCCTTGAGGCACCCAGCCTTACATGTCTGAACATGCAAAATACCTTGTCAAAGACACAGCATGACATTCTAACCATGTTATGGATATGCAGCTGGACATAGAGTGGAAAGGACTGGTTACACAGGGAAAGATGACAACTCTCTGGAGGGAGTTGCATGGAAGAGGTCAGGGAGAAACAAAGTGCCTGGACTGGCACATATAGCCTGTGGTGCCCCATCCTGTTGGTATACATCCAACAGTCCTTCCTAACCCTGAATGAGCCTTGCTAAGTCTTTCCAGACACAGTTCTCATTGTCTAAAATACACGTGCACTAACCCATTATGCTCAAATCTCCCCATTAATGTGGGGAATGTTGAGGATGAAAACACACTTCTACAACACCTGAATGGATGTGCTCCATCTCCTCCCTTGTACAACAGCATCATGTCTCCTCCATCAACAGCAGCGCTGAGCACAGCAGGAGCACAATTTATGTTCCTTCTGCAGAGTCTTCTTATTTCTCAGCTGAAGAGAGGGAAGTTCAGACATCAGCTAATGGATGAGTGAGAGTACTCCCTCAGTCCCCTACTTAGATTAGGATCAGCCTGGCCTAGGCAGACAAGAGCTGAGAAAAATCATACCATGGTGAATCTTAATAGAAACTAAGTTTTAATGAATTGTTCAAATCCATAAAAGTGATGTCCTCCATCTGTTTTAAAAAATGTGTAATATTCTTCATGTCACTTAACTTGTTCTGAACACTGTGTGGGAGATCACAGAAGAAATATTAAACTAAGCTAGGAGTATTTCATAACATTTTGTGGCATCTCCTCTCAGTAAATTGCACTATCTACTGTAGTTCTTCACATACTTGAATCTTATGCTTCATTCCCAAAAAGCCACGACACTTGCCTTTGGGTCAAATTCATAATCACTCAACAGTAGCATGCATTCATACATATACTAGCAGAAATAAAATAATGTTTTTCCACTAGTATTCTAGTGGAAGTAATCTACAGGAACTGGGAACTGGGGAAATAGGCATGGAGAGCTCTAACTCAAATAGAGTCAAATACAGACAGCTGAAAAAGATGCATCTATATAACTTCACTGAAGAATCATAATTTCATGTTAGCTCATCATCATGATTCCTTGATTGTAATTAAGGAGGGACAGAAAAAGAATCAGATCATTGAAATGTGTTTCATATTTCACAGCAGTTTTGTCCTGCTTTGGACTCTACAGCTGAGCTACTCCTTTTCCTCTTGCACCACATGCCCAAAGCTGTATTGTCTGGATCTTGTAGGTTGCTGAGAATATCACTCTGAGTACAGGGGTTTTACCCACTTGGCTAATTTTTGTGTGACCTGCCTAAAGCCACAAGTGGGTGGAGTACTCTCCATCCTCTGGCATGCAATTAGTTCAACTTGTCTAATGTAAGAAATCATAAGAACGGGAAAAAAGTGACATCTTGTGTTAGGATACAGTCTACCTACAATTCCCGAAGGTATTCTAATAAGTTATAAAATGGTTTGTAGTCATGAACTATATAATTCTATGAGTGTATGGAAGCCTGGAGTTGGAGGAGAACCACACAAATGTGAAGATCACAGTCAAGGTCTCTCTGCAGCTTGGGTGTAACACGGAAAATGGGCACATTGGCCAGTATTTGAAGAAGAAAGGGATTCCACTATTCCACTGTGTCATTTTTTCCATTTTTCAGTCATAAGGAAATGCTTCCTCTGCTTTTCCTTAAATGTGGGATGACTCAACAAAACCTGAAACTCTGCTATCTTCAGCACTGGTTAAAGATGTGATGGGACATGTCACCATGAGGAAGACAATAGATGCAGAACATAAACTGAGTACAAAAGGGCTGAAAATATTTTTCCATGCTTCTTTCCAAAAGTAAGCATGGAAGTGTTTACAAGGTACCTATTATGGGGTGTCAGCAGGTCCAAATATTATACCTGAAGAGAGAATGAAAAGAAGAAAGAACCAAGTTCTTTCCAGTGGTGCCCAATGACAGAATAAATTAATACATAGGAAGTTCCCTCTGAATATCAGGAAGCAATTTTTTTACTGCAAAGGCGACTGAGCACTGAACAGGTTGCCCAGAGAGCTTGTGGAGTCCCCAGCCTTGCAGATACTCAAAAGCAGTCTGGACAGGGTCCTGGACAACTCTCTGTAAGTGGCTCTGCTTGAGCAGGGGATGTGGGCCAGGTGACCTCCAGAGGTTCCTTCCAAATTCAAGCACTCTGATTCTGTGACAAAAGGAAAAAGGAAATCTATTTCTTAAACCTGCATTTGAAAACCTTGGCTTGGCAGAGCAGTCTAGAAATAATTTCCCTGCAGTCAGTGAACTACATGGGAAAGAAAAAGTCAGAACCCGGCTGTATGTTGTTGTTCCACTTTATTAGACTGGTAGCCAAGTTTAAAAAAAAAAATGTAAAGCAATTGATGAATAAATGATCAATGCTATTTGCAATATATTTGCAGGTTTTAAAGTCTACAGATATCACTAATGCATACAATTGGTTTCTTCCTCTAGTATCAATGGCAGTGTTGAAAGATGTGTTCTGGGAGACTATTCACCCTACCAAGAAAAATACAGAACCTTCTTTGGTGCTGCTTAGTTCCTGTTATTCTCCTCTGGCATTGTTTATCATCTCCTATGTTATTTCTTAACAAAGACACCTATTTCTATTTAAAGGAGCTGAATTCCATTAGAACTAGAAATGACACACACCTGAGCAAACAGAGCAACCTTTTCTGCACAGCAGCTGTGTAGTCACCACAGATTATTTCTGCACTGCTCCAGGACTGATTGAGCAATGCAGCCCAGAGACCACTGACATCCCAAGAGGACAGGTGGGGTATTTAACCTATGCACTGAGACAAAGATTTAGTCCTAAATGCTGATTTCATTTTCTGGACTTTTAACTAGGCTTGTTTGACCTTGTGTGTCTAAAGAATTCAAATAAACATCTTCTCTGTAGGAGCTATATACCCTCTGCACATCTGACAGCAGAGTTTTACTGCAAATGTTTCCATCTCCTTTTAAAGGCAGGTCATTTGTCTAGTTGAATCAGACTTATATAAGACACAGCTTACTGGGGTAGCAAATGTGCATTAGCACTCTTTTATTAATGAGTTCTACACAATGGTACTCAACAATTCTTTCTGCTGTTCTCCCAGAGAACCAAAAACAGGCAACAAGTTTAAAGCAACTTTCTAACCAAGTTGCACCTCATTAATATTTTTTTCTTTTTTTTCTTTTTTTTTTTTTTTGGCTTTTATAGTGAGTCTGCTTAAAAGCACGCTTTAATTAACTCCAGGTAATTTCTGCATATTCCTCTCTCAATTTGATTTAGAAAAAAGGTCAAGTTAGCTGAAGCTCACAAATCAGAAAGTTTATTTTCTTAAAACTTTTTAAACAAATATACAAAAAATATATTTTATATTTTAAAAAACCAATGTCTTTCTAATAATATTTTCATTATGTCAGAATTTACATAAAATATAAATATTTATATGCACAATTATTTACATAGAGATATATTAGCCAGACACATTTTAGTAATGAAATATACTACAGTACACACCAGGACCCATGGACAAAAACAGCTAGAAATTGTAAGTACTAGAAAATATTATTATCCAAATATGTAATTAGATCAATTTAAAAAAAAAAATCTCAGACTTTGACTGAGAAATTAAAATAGGTTTTATCTCTGTGGGTAAAAATGTACTAGCCTTAATCATGAATATTTTAAGTATATAAAAGAATACTTTTCTGCTGAAAAAAAATCTAAGCAGGGGTTTAAGAAAGAAATATGACAGACTAATGTGACCTACAATACACTACAATTCCTACAACAAAGGAAGAAAGGAAAGGAGGATCCTATATTAAAGCAATAGGTCAAGCTGAGAACTGACTGTACCTGAAGACATGTCAGTGGAAAGGAAATCACAGAAATCAGGGAGATGATAGAATGCCAGATAAGGTAAACACAGCAGAGTCTGCCCAAGAGATTTGCACTGAATAAACAGCTTATATGCAAACAACTATAATCACAAGAATTGGTGGAAGAACATGGCAGCTGACCAGGCTCTGACTTTGGGCAAGCTGCACTAGATTATACAAGATTCCTCTCAGCCTGAGCTGCTATTATCTAGATAGGAATTCACATTAATGATGGTGTCCAAACCACAGTATTTATAGAAAGATGACTGATAAAAAAAATTGTAATTTTTTTTATTATATAGTTCCCTTCAACAACCTATTTGGTTATTAGCAGTATGAATTATGAAGAGGTTGAGCCTTCTATTCTCAAAAGCAGGATTTGGATCGCAGTAAGATTTGGATAACTCAAGGCCTCTCTCTGCTAAAATTATCCAGCCCCCCTGATGCCCACACTTTTCTTGTGCTTTCTTCTTCCAGCATCTCTGAGATATGCTGTCTCCTGCTCATTCCACAGATCTGAAATTCAGCCCCTTCTCTTCAGAGGTAATGGTAACAGAAGAAGCAATTCACAGCATTTGGGTGTGTTTACCTCATTTGTCACTCTTCCTTTATTATGGCTCTGCTGCAACATAAGGACAAAATTAGTTTCTTTGAACTGCAAAACTGGAGTAAAAGACAGATTAAACAAGTATTCTAGCACAGGATTTTTCAAACCATAGGTCTACAACTGTGTTAAGAGATGTAAAATTTATATTAGTCAGACACAGATACCTTTATTTGCTGGTAGCTGCTGAGGAAGGCTCATGATGACTCTGTGCCACTGGTTGCTTCTTTTCCTGAACTATGTAAATTTAGGTATCTTGTCTGTAATGGAAGAACAGTAGGTGGAATGAGAGGTTTCAGGTGTTTACACAAAGACACAAGAGCCTAAAAAGGCAGATGAATTTTAAATCTGCCATACCTTATCTGTCTTAGCAAACTGGTTACTATTCATATACAAACAGCTATTTGAAAAGCCTATCTTACAATCAGTGCAATATATCTTACCCCTCTTCCACTGAGAAAGAGAAGTTGGAAGGAAGATAATACAGAGGGAGATAAAAACAATCTATTTTTTTCTTTGAATTTTTTTGTCAAAAAAGCCAATAAATTACTTGAATTAAAATGCATTTTCCCTCTTTTTCTCTGCTAATCATTAAACTGAGACATATGCCCAACAGAGAAGCAAGGACAATAATGGCATGGGAGAAGAAGACTTTTCAGGAAAAGCTGCAGCTTATTCTTGTACTAAATGCTTATATATATATATATATACTATTCAATAATTTTATATTTTGTTTTCAATTATGAGTTTGGGATCAACCTTCCTTTCTGCCACTGAAAGAACTGAACTGGCTCATATGATATAGCTTCTCTAGGAATGCAGGGATATCCCCAGTGAGGATCCCAGGAACTTTCTTATACAGCAGTGCATGACCCAAGGATGCTACCACCTCTAACAACCTTTACCATATTTAAATTGGTCACAGTTAGAAGCAGATCAATACCTGAATTAGGCCAGAAAAATCAAGTGCTACCCTAAAGAGCATGGGGCAGTTGTGGGTTTGTGCTCCTTTCCCACTCCATAAAGAAAGTCTGAATGACACTAGCCCTAAGCATACAATAAAAGCTTTCACCCTGTCCATTGTGACTGCCTTTCAGGCTGGATAGCCCCATGCAAGGCATACTTCCACAGGCTTAGGCACATTAGGGTCACTCCATCTTTGTGATGATTTTGGTATTTCCAAACAAAATTCCTACTGACTACCATTCAATATTTAACAATGCCAAGGGCAGTATTCCTGCTGAATGAAGACTCCTGCAACCAGAGAGCCAAGATAATTTATGGACCCCTGGCAGCCAGCCCCCAGGATGCCGAGGACCTGGGCAAAAAATCAATCCCAGAAACCAGGAAGGTCTAGGCAGAATTTCACAAATAACTGTTTCTTTCAATCTTCAGCAAAACCACTTGAAATGCTGTCATCTGACTATGTGATTTGGGACAGTACTTTAGTTGAATCTACCTAAAGAGTTTTCATCTGTACCTAGTAAAAACACCCATAAAGAATTGGTGTCAGTCCTGTCTCTCAATGTCTGGGCAGCCTGGATCCATCTCTGGAGAAGTCAAAGAACCAGATTTTAAAAGGTAGTGAGTTTCATTAAAGCTGTATTTTCTAGTAAACAGATAAAAGACGTGCTTTTCATTGTTTCTAACAAGTGAAATAAGGAATAAATGTTCTTGCCCTGAAGCTGCAGAAATTTGAAACAAGTCCAAACAGCTTCTCTATTGAATTTACACGAGCAGCAGCTCTAACCTCATAACAATATATCACTGTAAAGCCTACAAATATGGCTTCATTTTATTACTCTTACAATGATAATTTGGAACAATAAATATTTTACACTGAACTTGTGTTCTCTCTACAACATGGGTCATCTAATTTCCTCGGACTTCACTCTCTAGTTGGAACTTAGATTTCATAACTCAGTTGGTCTGTGCCTGGAAATTCTGATCGTGTTATTGGCAGGTACATGCAACAAAGGCAAACACAGACCAGCCCACAGTACATGAGTAGCATTCGATGAAAGCCTGCATCACACTTTCTTTTTCTCTGTTAAATGTGCTTTGCTCTGCAAGGTCAGTTGATTTCCATGGAACCACTTGCAGACCTAGGCAACACTTTGAATCATAGTGCCACAGCTGAATGTTAAGGTTTAGAGGTCACCAAAGGAAAAGAAAAAAAAAACAACAAAACCAACAATGTTTTTAAAAGTAACAGTGGCCTTCAAGGAACACAGTCATGCTGGATATCATTTGGCAGGTGATGTGTCTAATAAAGGCTACAAAGCATCTGTGTGTCTGGGTATGTTCTTTTAGTCTAAGCTAATCATACCCCCACTTGAGCTATCTCAAGCACCTTGAACATTTTTTGGTGCTAAGAGCAATGGCAGCTTTTTCTAGGCCTCTAGTACATTTTGTGATGTTACATTCCATTTTAAATAAGAAAAGACCCTCCTGTCAAAAGGCATTTTTCCTGTAGCATAAACCAAGGTGACAGATGACCACACCATGGGTCCCAGTCTTACCCTGAGCAGGTAAACACTTCACATTCTCTACAGAAAGGATGGTTCCAAAGTGTCCCATCACTTCCTACTGCTCCTGAAAGCACATGGTCTGATTCACCTCCTATTCATTGTGTGAAAGAAAAGTGGGCCATGGCCTTACCCCTCTTTAATCCCTTTAAAGCCAGCAGACATCCCAGACAGCTGCAGTGCTATCAGGCTGTGTCTAGCAGTGAGCTGTGTACAGCACACATTGTGATTCCCCATTCCCTGCCCATGTCACACACTAAAGGCTGAGTAAAGACTGGCCCTCCGCAATATACTACAGTACTAGAAGAATTATGTTTGCATTTACTACCTCATGTAGGTTTTCGTTTGAGTTGCAGAGTATAAATTCAACAAAAAGTTGTTTCTTCACCTAAGCACAAAAGCCAGTAGAATACAGTTCAAATAGACCATGCAGATTAGTTCTGACCTATTAGTATTAAGTTCTCACAAACCATGTAACTCTGGCACGACAGGGATATGTTTCTAAAGAAAGCAATACATATGCACAACAGAGAAAAATATCAAACCCAATACAAACAAAACAAAAAACCAACCAAACCAACCAAACAAACAAACTGAACAAACAAAAACAAAAAAATCCATCTGGTACAATACATTCCATCAGGTAGCAGGCACAGAAAAACAAAGAGGAGTAGAAAAAATGCAGAACTGATCTTTCAGTCACAGCAATGCCCTCTAAAAACTGAGATGGAAAATGTCATTCTGAAGATCACAAATATCTATCATTAATATCTTTCTCTTAAAATAACCTGAGGCCAATCATTCCTAATTTAGAGCAGCCTGAAGACTCAGCAATGGACTAAGTTTTCTTATAGAGACCTTCTGGCTATTTCTTTACATTTGTACAAGGCTGTGAGTAGGAAAAAAAGTCTTTCAGCTCTCAGGCTGAAGGTATAATAAACCCGAATATTACAAGAGGCTTTTTGACATTGAGAAATGTCTGAAATTGCAAGTCTGGAAGCATAATAATGCTTGAATGGGAAGGCAACCCATTGTTTACACTGCCTCCTCTCACCATCTTCAGCATTTTTTCTGGATTTGAAACTGCACAGCAGGACACAGATGCACGGATTGCTGTCACCTGCTCTGAGTGAAAGGGTCTGTGTGCTGCTAGCAATTTCCAATGAATATAATAGCATTTGACTTTCCCCCTCTGATTTCAAGTGGCTAAGTACCACTGGAAATATGGATCCTAACCTTTTCTCACCAGCTCCTGGCCACAAGGGAGTCTTCCCAGGGCAGCTTGCACGAAACCAACAGGAAATTATTCTCTTTGCTGGTGGTGTTCTCCTGCTCCAGCAAACTCAGCTGCCTAACAAATGAGTCCAACAGCAGTAAGGTGAGCATGAGGAAAGTCATGTACCTGCCTTTTCAGCACCTGCAAGCTATGCTGCCTTTGCAAGGCTTTGCTAGACTTAGGATGTCAACCAGAATAGAAAGATGGGAAATCCTGTGCAGCTGCAACTCCACTGGACTCACACAGCTGTTTGGGAAGATGACATGGCAAAAATTAGCATTTTGTACCTCTCCCCTTCTCTTTATATAATAGTACTTTACTTGAAAGGGATACCCTACATTCTCAAAGAAAGAGTCTTAATTGCTTGCAAAGCCATGACAAGTCTGACACAAAACTGGAACTTATATCTCATCCACTGTCAACTTACTAGTAATCTTTTTCTTCCTTTACTTTGTTAAAACCAACATTCTTCAGATAATGTAAAAGCCATCATTGAGAGTCTTGAATCACCAAGTGATAATCTGTTTCTTATTGCAAACAAACTACAGCTAGGGAAAGAAAAAGTCTTAAAAGTTTATGCTGAACTACAGAATTTTGACAGGCCTCTTTCTTACAAGAGTATAAACCTCCATGCTCAATATTCAACTCCTGGAACTTGAAGTACCAACGTGAGAATGTCTGACTAAAGAAAATGAATTAGAAGGCCATGGCACCACTGCATGCTTCACAGAGATCATTTTAAATAAAAGTCTAAACTGAGCTATGAGGCAGGGCTGTGAGGAATTTTCAGACTAATCCTTTATTTATTTCTCTGGAAAAGTTCAATATTATCACTTAATTATAATTTATCCTCTCTTTTCACTGTAAGGTTCCTCTGCATGCTTCACTTCCACCCTGCTTTCATAAGCTCATCTATACTGCAAGCTCTCACTCATTCTCTGCAGTTAAATCATCTCTGAAAATATTTTTAGGAGATTAGGCTTTTTAGATTATCCTTGCACCTCCTTCAGTATTGTACCTAGGCTAGTCTGGTCCTACTCACACAGTTCCTTTCCATCTGCTACATTTTCGTTCTTTTCCCTGATTTTTATTTCTTAATATACTGGAACATAGGGAGGATATATGGTAGTCGTGGCTCCCAGACTGGACCACAATATTACATGTCCTCAATACTACTATTCCCAAATGCACCATCACTGCTTCTGAAAAGTAGTGCTAGTTATCAACAGCACTGGACACCTGACAAGCAAACTCAGCTATCAAAAATGTGTACAGATTAGCCTTTTGCATTTTTGTTCAAATCTGCTACCCATTCAGAATTAGTCTCATTCCCAGTTTGTTTCCCAATTTCAGCTGTGCCTTCTACTGTCAGCAACCAAACTGCTTTTTCACCTCATGGACAGCTCTTCCCTTCAGATGTACTATTCTAGTCAAAATGGTGCCTTACTCATGTCTTTACACTCTTGCCCTAAGTTAGACACGTATTCTGTAAATTTTAGACCTGAATTAACACAGCTTTTACTTCCTGAATTTAAAACAACACCACAATATATATCTATTTATTGTATTTTAAAATTCTACACCAGAATTCCATTAGCTGACTGGATAACATCAATTCCTCCCTGATTTCCCTAGAGTATTTCCTGGCGGCAAAATAGAAATCTGTGAGTCTGAATTCTTAAGTCACATCTGCATTACTTCAACCTGACAATTGTAAGTTTTGTTGGGTAACAGGCAGCTCCAATATAGACCATACACAGAAATCTCTAAGTATTTATTCAATTAAGAAATTTTCACATCTTTGCTCTTTCAGCTATTTTCCACCTCTGCATCTCCAAAACACCTATTGTGAGAAGCACAATGTTTGAAAGGAAGTTTTCAAATCCCTCTGATGCTTATGACACCACGAACCCAATGCTCTCCAGGCTGTACTGGGAGCTGCTCCAGAGCTGAGCCAGCAGTGAAGACACCCCACAGGCACTGGGGTCTCTCCTGGGAGCACACTGCTTCCAGTGAGTCACCACCTTCTCCTTCCCTGCTGTGCAGGCATCCCACCTCTGCTGTCCTCCTGTCTCTTCCCAACATGGGCCCATTCCCCAGCCCAATCCCCAAATTATTCAACCTTGGCTCTGAGTCATTTTGCCATTTCTTCCAGCAGAGTTTTTTGTTTCCTCTAAGCAGGTTCCCATTTAATTTACTCTTTGAACACCCTTCGTTTTGCCTGTATGGCACATGTCAGTCATCCAGGATACGCTGGAACTTTGGCAACCCCATTTTTCACGTCTCCATTTTTGGACTAATGAGGGAAGCATAAATGAGTATTGGCAATATTGCATTGATATTTTTTGTTTCTTTTCTCATTCTTTTGCTTTAAGAAGTCTCAGTCCCTTTTCTAAATCATTCATTATTCAATTAGCAAAATAAAAATATGGCACTGTTGACTCAGTGTCACTCTCTCTTACCACTTTACCCACAGTTGAAGAGACACTACCACCATCACGTCAAATCTGCTTTGAGGAAATTACAAATTTTCTCGAAAAAGAGAAGTATGAAGGCAGAACACTATCATAAGGCATCCAATTTAGTAGCTTGGAACATGTGAATTTAAAAAGTAAGGATTACATGACAATAAAAGATACTTGAAATAGCTTAAGAACTGTGCAAACAGTAGATCTTGAAACCTTATTGGCAATTTGGATTCATTATCAAAGCATTGTGATTATGCTTCCATTGTCAATATTAAGCATCAGTATTGTACTCACTGATGAGACCCTGTGAAAAGTGAAGCAATTAAATCTAAACTTTCTTGAGCCTTTCTGTGAGACACTGCAAGACATCATTTTGGTTAGCTTATTAAAAAGAGAAAAAGAATACTGAGAAATGACCTAATTAGAATAAGAAAATATGTTTTTGCACAAAACATATCTTTAATCTACCTGGGAAGGTGATAATATAAGCAGTGGCTTGAAGTTACACTTAGATACCTTCAGATGAAAAGGCACACAGTTGCTTTCTGTTATTATTTTGACACCAAAGATAGTTCATGATTGGAACAATAAAGAAATTATGATTTTTTCATCTTTTGATTCTTTTATATCAAGACTGGGTATTAAACATGAAATGAGTATTATGATATCTAATCTATAGATCACATGGAAGAAACAGTGATCCCTTATGACTCAGCTATGTGGGTCTCTAGCAGCTGAACAACATTTAAGCTTTTTGGTTTTAACTTGTTTCCGAGACAATCAAAACCCACAGTCATGACATAAATATCAGGGTTAAACAACAAGGCAAATCACAAATGAATGCATTTCTCTATTAGACTCTCAGATTTATAATAAAACATACAGAAAGGTATAAAAATACAAAGTCAAAAGTCAGTGTTATTGTTTGTTTTTTTTTTTAATAAACACTCTTGTGAAATGTTCTACCTGAAAAAATTAGAAGTAATATCTATTGGTGCTAAAGCAATTACACTACAATGATACAGTACACTTAAATACAGAAAACATCTTAAACGTTAAATATACAAAAGCATAAATTTATAGTTATATTGTCCTATTTTTCCTTAAATTGGTTTCTTGAAAACTTCGATAATATTCTTCTTGGAGATACTCCTTTTAAAACATAATTAAGTATTCTTCATTCCTCAGATGCTCTATTACATATTTATTTCACCAATTAATTTAGCCATAAAAAGTATGCTTATTCAAGGTTGGTGGTAAATGGTCATAAACAGAATAACTCCACAAACACAGCTACTTTCTCTAATCCACTTGAAATTGCTGGTGACACTTCAATAAACGTATCATCTTGGTTCTGCTTCCCTCAACAGAAGTCATAGCTAGAAAACAGAGTTCCATAATTGACAGCTTTGCCTCCTGTTATAGTATCAGTGCAGGACAAGGTTGAAGGTAAAGGATTTAAGAAAATATACAATTTGAATATTTGTGCATAGCATCAGCACACTGTGCTGGTTTTTGGCACGGTGAGTAAATGTGACCCAACATTCCCACACCCTGGGAATGAAAGGGAGTGAAAGGGGTGTGAGCAGGGCACAGCCCAGGGTTAAAGAAGATATTACCCCTGCTGAGAGGCTCAAGGAAGTTGAAACCACCTGATAAACAACACTGATCAATGGATGAGGAGATTGAGGTACCAAACCACATTTTTCCTTAGTCTGCAATGGCAACCACTCTTCCCACACTTCTATCATGGACGGACAGCAGTACAACAAAGCACTTCCCACTGGAAGCACAGATCAGATTTGTGACCGCTTGAAGAACCTCAGTATTCACAACTTTGTGGAACCTGATGAGATACATCCCAGAGTCCTGACAGAACTGTCAAACTACATCACTTTGGGCAAAAAACCTAAGACCTGTTTACAACCAGCGCTAATAGATTTTCTTTGGGAACACCCTACCTCTGTCAAATCTGTTAAACTACAAGGAATTGATCAAAATCAACTGAGAATTTGTATTTCTAAAAAATTCATCTAGGCCTGCATTTGCTTAGAAGTAAATTTCAAGAGTTTGGCTGTTGAGATAATGGATGCAGTATGTTAATAACAGTTTTAATTCATTTTGTCTTAAAAGAAACCCCTCAACTCAGTTCATGGTAAATAAACACCTGTTTCAATAAATTAAATAATTTATAAGAAATTATTTAATTTCAATAAATTAAATCCCCCGGTCTTTTCCCCATTGCTCTTACGGAGAAGTATTTCGGTCATTCTAGACATCCATCCTGCTTCAAATTCATTTGGCTGAACAGAAAGCATTTCAAAAGAAAAAAAAAAATCAGAGCCTCCTTGTAAAGTTCCAAGAAAGTAAACAAGAAGCAGAAGTAAATACAAGGACTATTAAGTCTGTTATTCACGCAACCTCGCGTGGGTGATATTTTTATAAGTACAGGAAGGAGGCAATCGAAGGACTTGGACTCCTTGATCCTTGCGCGTCCCTTCCGGACCCCTTGAAGCTCGCGCGTCCCTTCCAACGCAAGGTATTCCACGCTTTTACGGAGGCGGGGGCAGGCGCGCTCGCTGCGGACAGCCTTTCGTTTTCCCAGACCCGCAGCGCTATCGGGGCGAGCCCCGCCGCCCGCACGCCCCGCCGCGCTCCCGGAGCCGCCGCCGCCACCCGCACGGCGCTGCCCGCGGCCCGGGCGGGGCTTGTCGGTGACGCGGCCCGGGCGGGGCCCTACAAACGAGCCGGCGCCAGGCTCGGGCTGCGGCGCTGCCGGCCGGGCGAGGCTGGCGACAGCGGGCGCTCGCAGCCCCCGCACGCCGCTGCTCGGGCGCGCTGCCCCGGACGCCGCCGCCGCCGCCCGCGGGCGCCCATGGAAGAGCGGGGCGAGCGCTGCCCCCCGGCTCCGCGCCCCGGCGGTGAGTGACGCGGCCCCTCGGAGGGGAGCGGAGCGCCGGGCGCTGCCCTCGGCGGCGTGGGGAAGTTCGGGGTGGACGAGGGTGCCGGCGATGGTGGATGGGCTCCGCCGCTCCCCCGGGGAGCGCGGGCGCCGCCGCCCGCCCGGCACCTGCGGCCGGCAGGTGGGAGCCCCGCGGCCGCGGCGGGCGAGCGCCGCTGTGGGGCTGCGGAGCGTCTGCCCGGCCGGGCAGGACCTGAGAGAGCTGTCCCCAGCTCGGGAGGGACGCACCGCGCTGCCTCGGCTCTCCGGGATCGACGAGTCAGGCTCTGGGTGGCAGCGCTGTCGGGGGAATGTAGGAGAGAAAGGGGGAGGGGGAAGCAAAGTGTTCGGAGCACCTGGCCAGGTGCGGCTTTTGGGCACTTTCTTCGTCTTCTTTCCCTTGTGGCAAAATGACAAGCACAAGTAAGGGTAGAGTGGTAGGGCTCTGGAAGCGGGGCGCCTACCTGACGGGAGAATACTTGAAAAATCTCTGCTGAGCATCTTCGATCAGCTCCCTCACGTAACGCTGGAGCCGGCGGGATGCAGCGTGCGCAGCTGGAACCTGGCGAGCTGCGTAGGGCTGGGGGCACAGTGGTCTTTGGGGGTTGGCAGGAGGGTGAAAAGCCTTAATTCTAGCTTGTTTCTGTTTTGAAGGACTGGCACCCTAGAGTAGTACAGCAAAGGCTTGGTTACTGCAGTTCTCGGTGTGCTTTCCAAGGATAAAGGTGTGTGCAGCTCAAATCTTTTGGGTGTAAAAAGATGCTGAGAGGGAGGGGGTGGTAGCCTCCAGATGGAAGAGTTTGGGGTTGGTCTCATCTTCCAGACAGACATTCAAAAAATCAGGAGGGGGCATGCAGCTGAGTACGGGCACTTCAATCACCTTGGCTGACTGGGAATAAAGTACATTATTCTCCTTCCTTTCTCTGTTAGTGCAGTGGGTTAAGGGCTTTCCCAGTTTCAGGTCTGTTCCTCTTTGGATTTTGGTGTGGAAAAAGCCAGTAACCGTGAAGTTCTAGAAATACCGTGCTTGAATGGCACGGGGATAGAATGTTTGCAGGGAGCATCTTTCTGGCATGAGAGATCCACGCAGTGCCCACTCCCACTGAGAGAGAGCCTTTGCAGTATGTATGGCAAATGGAACAAAGTAGAACAGGTTCAGTTTGGTGAATGGCTATATAGCCTCTGGGTATCGAACTTAATTTGTAAGTATAAATATAACTGTTGCAATTTGCATCTGCCAGCATTTCTTGTGCTCTCGAATAAGTGCATTTCTCACATTGCTCAGAAACGAGCACCTCTCAGTAAGAGCACAGTCACTGACATCAACTCTAGTTATCTCTTGCACATCTACCCTTTCAGGACCCACACTGTTTTTTTTCTCCTTTTCCAAAAAATGGAGTGGGTTTTGATACTACATAGCCAAGAAATAAATCTGGTAGGTTAGCAGGAAGGTTATGCATTTGAAGAAAAGCCAGCTATTGCAGTGGAGAGACCCTAATTTGACAGAGCAAATTCCAGCCTCAGGATTGCCAGGTTCCTGTCTGTGTTCCTCCCCTTGTCAGGATACTACCTTGGTTATTCTGTACTAGCTATATGCTTACACAGGCATTACAGAAAAATAGAATAGGTGGAAAGTACTTCACAATACATGCATGTATGTATAGATACATACAGCTCTTCTGCTTTTCATTAGAGGAAATCAAAAATGTTTTATTAGTTTCACTAACCTAGCATGTCTTCCTTCCCTCATCTAGAAATGCCATTCATAATGCATAAGATGTCAGAGCTCAAATATATGTCAGAGCTGATGGATTTCCATTAAAACTTTTGATAATAAGAAAAACAAAACTGGTTATATGCTAAGGCAGACCAAGATGGGAGATCCTGCTGGTCATCTCATTTGTCTGTCCAGAACATGAGGGTTCCTTCCAGGTCACTGTGTAGTGCTTTGCTTAGTAAATTGATTGGTTTAGCTAAGTCTAATACAGTGATGACCTCACCAGTATTCACCCTGCTCCAATGCTATTCTGAAGGCAGGAGAGTGGAAGACGCAGAGGTCTACTTGGAATATGAACTAAATTACTGTATCAAGGTGTGGAGGTTTTGTTGTCGTTGTTTGTTTGTTTTTAATTTTTGTTTTAAGTACTGGTACTTGAAACAGGGCCCGCAGCCCTTTGTAAGTGGTAAGAAATTGCTTGGCAGAGGAAATAAGAATGGGATTGCTTAGTCTCCTGTATTCCTTATTTTAATAAATCCAGTTAAGGTGAGCCTTTGTATTGAAAGGAGGCAAGACAGGACAGAGTCATCTTTTCACATGCTGTTTTCTTGGGGATGGCTTTGATGAATTAGGAAGCAACTCCTAATTGCACTCTAACTGTGCAATAGATTTCTGCTTCCTAATTAGAATGTGACCCATTTTGCTTGGAAAGTGGGATGGGGAGTAATTTCTGGATTTTGAATTGAGCATTTAGATTTATGGGGGAGATAGAGAAGGCAGTGGTACAGTGTACCCTCTTTAGGAAAAAATCGAATCCTGACAAGTATTAAAGAAAAATGCTAGATGGTGTTAAGGGGATTCCATATTACTATTCAGTGCAGAAAAAAAGTGCATCCTGAGCTTTTTCAGCTTATTTTTATCCTGGTGTAATGTCCCATTTTATTTTTACCTGCATGAGGTTCTCTGAAATCTAGGGTATTTTCTCTTTTAACAGTTTTTATGATCTCTTGGCATGAAAGACTGCAATGGTCCCTTCTGACCTTAAGAAAGAGTGCATGTTATATATAACCACAGTCTATTGTAAATTTGATACCTTATTGCTCACACTGGAGCTGAACTCCTTTAGAAGTCATGAACTGGTCACCTAATTTGCATAAACTGTATTTATCACAGCAGGTGCAGAAATACAGCAGATTTCAGCCAAAAATTCTTCCTACCAAGTCAACATTTCTCAGCTTATGAAGTTCCCCTTCCCAAAATTTAAAGACCTTTTAGAGTGTATTTCTGAAGTCTTAGTGCTGATAGACAATATCTCATCTTAACAACACTGAAATTATGATTGGATTTCTTAACATCTGACTATAAAAGTTAAAGCCATGGTTTAATCTCTGCTGCTCGTGCAGCAGTTTTAATGTAATTTGGGAAACTTGCATATCGTCTAGGCACTGTCAGACAGATTCATGCAGTTACATAGTTTCACATCCCTTCTTTATATGCAAATTACTTTTTTGATATATCATGAGCTGATCAATAGTTTGTGGTTCTAGAGACCTTCACTAGTATGTAGTTCTATTTCATTTATTATACTTATCTCTGTAGCTCTCACTAATGTAGGAAGGTATTTGTAGTTCAGTCCTGAAAACTAGAATTCAAGCATTTCATTGGAAAGTGTTGTTAAAAACCTTTGTTAAAATGAGATTAAAAAGCACAAATGTCTGTGATGGGAAGTATGGAAAGAATTTCTTCATGGAGAGGGTGTTGTGATACAGTTTAATAGATAAAAGTAACAAAATACAGAATATATGTTCGAGGAAACACATGTTTCATAAATCGAATTACTTTTTTTTAAGTTGTTCTTTCCTTTCCTGCTCTGGGCTGAGCTTTAAGTGATAGCTGTACTGGGAAGTTTTGTGTTATCAGGCTACAAAGTGGCACTTGAGCTAATGTAAACAACTAAGGAATACATCTTATGGTGGACAGAGTCTACCCTTAGAGGATAGGAATATACTGTTCATATCAATGAGTTCTTGAAGGATTTCAAGTACACTGCAATCGCTCTCATTCAGTTTTTTAAAGTGCATCACTGAATACAAATGTTCAGAACACTGAGTCTTTATCAATTTAGGAAGTTGGTTATCTCAGTTAGGGATTTTTTTTTTTCCCCCAAGAGAAAAAGCCAGCATAGCAGATGTGTGGGTTGTACTGCACAGCAGCTAGGTTTAACCAGCAGTGTTAGTCTTATATTTTGAAGTACTGTGTCCCCAAATATGTGTAAGGGAAAATACAGTCCACAAACTGTCCTGAGGTTCTATCACATCAGGAAAACTAAGTATTCTTTATAAGTACAGAATGTCTCACTCAAATTTTCAGCTCTAATCTCCCTCTACAGACAAACTTCAGCAAGTGAAGTGTAGCTCTCACTCAGTTCAGACTGTTTTTTTTAAGGTGGCTGTACAGATGTCTCTCCAGTGGAGGGATTCAGTTCTGCAAGTAAATCAAGTGAGGCCACCTGAAACTTAACCTGTTTGTCCACAGTCCCTAAAGAAGCAGGAAAACACAACTTCTCTTTAATGAAGGTGAAGTCACTTGCATGTTCATGGAAAGGATGTGGTCTTACCTCTTCCTAGTTGCTGTGCTGGTCCTAGTAACTGGGTCCCATTAGCTCTGCTAAACCTCTCAGTGTGTTGCTGTGGGCTTTTTTGGTGAGGTATGTCCCTTTCAAATCTGCCAGCAGACTCTGCCTAATGCTTACTGACTGCCCTACAGACATTCCTTACGTCTCTTCCTACCCACTTGGGCAGCTAACTCAGAGGTGCTTGTGAAAGTTCAGAGCTAAATCTAACCCTGTACAATTCCCAGCAAAAAGGAAGTTATTGGTCCAGGAAGAAACCACCTTATTATTTTAATGGACATTAAACTAAGAAGTGTATATATTCTAGGTAGTTTAGGCAATGTCACTGACACATACATACAAAGGCATTAAAATACCTTTGTAAAATGGTAAGAAATAGAAGTTACAGAATAGTAACGCATGTTTCAAAGAGTACTGACACATGCTTAAAAGTCAATGATGTATGACAGCCTTTGGCCCTCATTATGCATTTACTGATTAAATTTTCTATTTATTTCCAAGTTAATATTACTGTTGAAGAGGTTTTAATCATAAAGTCCACATTGAATCTGGTTAAATAAACAGGATGGCACATTTCACTAATTAATTGGAGAAAGCTGAAGAAAAGATTAAGCAGAAGCAGTCAGACTTTTTGAAAAGTCTTGGTTTAATCTTCAAAGCACCATTTAACATAAACTATGTTTCTTTTACAACTTGCCCATTTACTTGTAGCAAATACAGTAGTAATGGCTGTCAGTTAAATTTTTTAACCTAATCTGGAATACAGACTCATCAAGTGAAGTCGTGTGTGCTCTGCATGACTTGTGGATGCAGTGAAGAGAATTCTTAAAGCAGAAAAGTAACTTGGCAAAGTGACTGCTTTAAACTCCTCAGTGCATGCTTATTATTGTTTAAAGAGTTTTTCAGACCCACAAATTATAAAGCTATGGAATAAATGTTTGCATCATTATTTGTAAACCACTGTAACTCTAGACATTAAACTACAGATTGACCTAAAGCATTAAAGAGAATGTGGAGATGAGAGCTGATTGATAACCTGTTTATATGCTGCTTTATTCCTGAAAACCACTCTTCTGACACATCATGTATTTTATGCTGAATTTAGAGGTGCAGTTGTGTCCATTGTGTTGCATTAGTCTAACAAAACAAAAATAATTGATCCAGTATCAGGCCTATATAGTCTGGGAGAAACAAAATAGAATAGGAAGAAAAGGCAGACAAAGCTTTATTTCTTGCAAACAGAAAAACAATAGCATATAGGTACTCTGAATGATATAATTACTGATATGATTCTCTGGAAGTGCATAAAATAAATGCTACTGATACAGTAGCAGTGTTCTGCAGTGGAATATGTACACCTGAACAAATAGCTGAGGAGCAACAGTGAAATTCTGTATGTCTGAAACAAGATATTCCTATATTATTAGGAGATTTCATGTTGAAACAGGAAACCATTGCTTTTGTGTATTTAGAAAAAGCTGTGCCCCACAAAAGTCTTTACAAATGGGAAGACATTGAGTCAGTGCTCCACTGAGGCTGAAAAACCTGCCTGAGGTGAGGCTCCTGGTACCACACCTGCAATATCCCACAGGTCTGATTTCAGAAATGCTGGCAAGAGTACTACAAGAGTAGAGCTAGAGTGAAGAAACACCATGCTGTCTTTTCCTCAGAAGTTCCTATGCTATATTCAGCCACAGGAAGGCTTGAATAAAAAAGTTTGCAACTGACTAATATGCAAACTATGAGTTACAAGTTAAGAATCCAAATGAATTAATATGTAGCATTAATTGTCTTTAAAAAAAAAACTAAAAACCTCCAACAACAGCAGAAAAAAAAAAATCAACACTGCCCCCCCCCCTTCCAATCCAGAGGTGTGTTGTCACTAGCAGCTAAAATTTAATCTTTCCAGAGACAATCTGTTACAGAACTTGGCCATTAGCATAGCATATTTCAATCTGACAATTAAGAAATAAGTGTTCCTAACCAGTAGGCTTTAAATTCACTTCTTTCCACACAGTTCAACCTGTTCCTCACTGGAATCCTATTACACTTTTCCAATAAGGTGTTAAGACACTTCAGCTTACTATTTATGGAGCCAGTGACTTAAAATATACTGAAGTAAGTGGCTATTCCTTTAATCTGTGACCTTAAAATTCAACAGAGTAGATGTTTTGTTGCTCTTATGTACTGAGCTGCCCATCAGTCCAATCTGGCTGGTGCTCTATCCTGGGCTCCCATTGCTGCTGAATATTGTGGCAGCACAGCTCAGTGAAATTACCTGTATCGAATTTTCTGTCACCTGGTGTCTTCCCCTATCAACATCCACAGTGTGGGGCTATTAAGACTATTTCTTGTTAAAAGTGATATAGATTAAGCTGAGAATGATTAGCAGGAATGGTGGACACAGGGAAAGAGAGCAGAAGACTAATGATGACAGACAAAATGGAACTCTTTCAGACGGAAAACTTAACAGTGGACGAAATGGAAATTTCTCAGCAAACTTGCCTCAAATCAGACATCACAGAATAGCCTGAGACAAGGTATGCCCACAAGTTCAAAGCCTGTGGGCTTACAAGGAGGCACTCTCTTAACTTCACATCTAATCATAACACCTTGCTTCTCTTTCTTCCTGGCCTCGATTTCTGCTTCCTAACAATATTGCTGCCTTGTAGTCCATTAAAAATGGAAAAAGGGAAAGCAAGGAAGTGATAATCAGTAGAAAACATCAGGAAGCAGACCTACTCCATTCAGGATGGAGTCACGACCTCTGTAAATGCAAAGCTATCAAACAGAACTTTAGATTACTCAGAAACACATCATTAGTCCTTTTTGCACTGGGACTTAGGTTATTGTGGAAAAGTCATTAGTTTCTTTTCAGATTCTCTGGAGAATTTCCAAAACCTAGCCCTTGCGTTTCCCCAGGTTGTTCGTATGTAGTTTTACATTTCAGCCCTTGTTAGCTGGCACAGTATGTGCTGTTCCAGGTTTCAATTCATAATTACGGTATCCTACTAAGACAAAGCAGTCAGGTACTCAGCTGTCATGACTTCTACTTCTAAGTGGAGTTAGCGAATACTGAAATCCACACCAGCCCATCACTGAGGGTATAAAGTCTTTGGAAGACACTGTAATTCAGGGAGCTTGTGTAGGCAGCCTGCTCATACTGCAATAATCTAATAGCTCTACTATGTGTGAAACCGTTACAATTCACTTCAAACATTGCATTAAAAATACCCTGACCTTTAAAGGGTGTTCAGTGGTGGTATTTAGTTAGTTCTTTACATCACAGCAGCTTGCTGGCTAACTCTTGAAATGACCTTCAGAAGTACCCATTGTGTATTTTCTTTCCTGAGTATGGAGACGGGAACCACAAGTCTTTTAGTGTTTTGTTGATTCAGTCATACTACTGTGGTTTCATTATCTTACCTCTTTGCAGGGCCAGTGTGCAAGCCACCTCTTTTATCCTTGGAAACAGTAAGCACAAAGTAAAAGTTAACTTCACTTAAAAATGACACAAAATTCAGCTTTTCCTTAGTGTGCTATTTACCTAGAGCTCTTCCTAGCTCTTTACTGGGAGAATGTTGCCATCTCATGTTGGACAACTCTATCTATATTGCATGAGCCTTTTTCCTAGGAGGCTTGACTTCTAAGGTTGCTGTTACATGGTTCTTTGGGAGGCTGTAATTCCCAGACATCCTACAAGACCCTCAGCTTTTAGGCATGCACTTTTGGTCCCCTCCACACATTTTCCTTTTTGTGTTTTGTTTCTGAGATAAACCTCTTCTTGTAGACTAAAAAAACAATTCTCTTGTGAATGTGGTTCCAAGGAAACCAGATTTTTAAAAAATAGTAACTGATGATACTGAATGAAAATGAAATTTTCATAATATTCATGTTTCCTGATGACTGGAAATAATTTTCTTATGGCATTGTTGTATATGCCTGTCTTTTAAAACATTTAATTACACTAAATTATGCATGAGCCCGGAGTTGGGAAAGCTAAAGTTTGTTCAGTTTTGAAAAGAAAAATATATTTGCAGTGTGGCTGAATAAAAGATAATGTGCTTTTTCTTTTCCCTCTTTCAGCAAAGTTTTTGCTTGAGAAATACGCATTCAGTCAGCAAAACAAAAACTACTTTTAAGGGTTATTCTTGGTGGAAATCGCTCTATGCCCTATTACCCGCTTGAGTGAAACCAGACTAAGAACTTCTGTCATGGCAGCTTTTCTGCTGGGAGCTGTGTTGCTTATTGTTCAACCTCAGATAGTGCCTTCCAGACCAGCTATAAATTCAAATGCTGAGACTTCTTCACAGTCTGTTCAGAGAGAGCTTTTAAAGAAAACATCTCAGAAAAATGACTTCAAGGAAAACATTCATTCTAATGGATCATGTCAGCAGCTGCCACAGACTATTATTATTGGAGTGAGAAAAGGTGGAACAAGAGCTTTGTTAGAGATGTTGAGTCTCCATCCAGATATTGCAGCAGCAGAAAGTGAAGTTCACTTCTTTGACTGGGAAGATCATTACAGGAATGGATTGCAGTGGTATATTAATCAAATGCCATTCTCGTATCCCCATCAGATCACTGTGGAAAAGACTCCAGCATATTTCACATCACCTAAAGTGCCTGAAAGAGTTTATAACATGAACCAATCAATGAGACTACTCCTTATTTTAAGGGACCCAAGTGAGAGAGTACTATCAGATTACACCCAAGTGTTCTACAACCACATGCAGAAGCACAAGCCGTACCCATCCATTGAACAGTTCCTGATTAAAAATGGTGAACTCAATCTGGACTACAAGGCAATAAACAGAAGTTTATACTACATTCACATGCAGAACTGGCTGAAGTATTTTCCTCTTGATCACATCCACATTGTAGATGGGGATAAACTAATCAAAGATCCCTTTCCAGAAATAGAAAAGGTGGAGAGATTTCTGAAGTTATCACCGCAGATAAATGCTTCAAACTTTTATTTCAATAAAACTAAGGGCTTCTACTGCCTGAGGGACAGTGGCAGAGAGCGCTGTTTACACGAGTCCAAGGGACGAGCTCACCCACAAGTAGATGCCTGGTTACTGGAGAAGCTGCAGGAGTATTTCCATGAACCCAACAAGAAGTTCTTCAAGCTTGTGGGCAGAACATTTAACTGGCACGCATTTGTGGCAAGTTAGTGGTAAGCTTCAGAACCTATGTTTCAGTGTAAAGTTAGAAGATTTGAAAAGGGCATTTAAGCTATTATTTATTTGTAAAATCCATAAATACTTCTGTACAGTATTAGATTCACAATTGCCATATATACTGGTTATATTTTTCTACTTGTTAAATTTGAAAGCATTTTGTATTGTTTTTCATGGTTGTTAACATTGTGTATGATGTGTCTATATAAAGAAACTAAATTATTTCATTGCAGAAGGTGCTCTCTTGAGAATGTGTTGTCTTTTTAATAAATAAGAAATTCATTTCAACAGAACATTTCTGAATTATTTCAATACTTTGGCCTTCCTGGACTGTTTTCTCTAATTGCTAATGAATATGCTAAACTTTACCTTTCCATTTTTCTTAGTTTAAAGTGTGGATTAATAATTTCCATTTGAAAATATTACTGTAGTTAACAAATGGTTCAATCCTGCTTTATGAAATTATTTCCTGTCAAAGTGGTGGTACTTACACATGTTGGGAAATGCACACCCAAAGGACAGTGGAAGTCTCTGTGTAATTTAATATATTAACTGCTATACTTAACCTTCATATTCACTGTTATAACAAGTGCTCCTCAATTCTTTGGCAGTACAGTGCGGGTTTCATGGCAGATTTTTAAAGATTCTGTGGGGACAAGTTCATAAAATACAGTTAGCTGTAGAAATATGGTCAACCTGAAAACTTCTTACAGCCCCTGAATGTATGCATACTTCATAGAGAGCTTGAAAGAATTTAAGCAATATAGAGACTTTTTCAAGGCTGCTTTTGACTGTTCCTACATTTCATTACATTTCATAGTACATTTATACTTTACCATGAATGAAAATAAACACACCAGAAAAATTAGTTGGTCAACATTCCAGTAAGCAGCAACTTCATTCACATAATTAATACATTTGTCCCCTACTTGAGGCTGTTTTTTTATGAGTTTTCAATCGCTTCATGCAACTCAAAATTGCCTATGGACCACTATTTGTTTAATGTCCTTCGAAGAACCATGATTCCAGGTCTTGATTAGATGTGTGTTGTGGGATTAACCCAAATTCCAGGAATTTCCCTTATTTTCCATCTGCTTACAATAGAAATTAGATGTTAGTACACTATAAAAATTGCAGTTGCCCTTATCTACAGTGGTTTTGATGTCTTGTTAATCATCAGTTTCTGGAGTTAGAGTTAATCCAGTTTCCACACAAGGCTTCTTAGAGTACTTTCAATCCAAGCTACTGATTTTTATTTCATGATCTTGAGTTTAATTGTTGAATGTACAATGGCAACACCCAGTAAATTTGAACTTGTATCTGATTGTTACAATCCTTTATAAAATTTAAATGTAGATTCGTTCATTTTTTTCTGGTGAGCTAGTGCAAACTTGGGCACTATGACAAGGTATTGTCTGGATGCAAATATCCCATATTATGCCTCTTGCATGAAAATTTGCAGATGCTGTCCCCTTCTCTCCCATTCCTTGTGCACCTGCCCAAGCTGTATTCAACCTCAGAGAGGTTGGTGGTGTTTTATAAAGCCTATAACGAAATGGTATTGTACTCAATAAAATATTTTCTGAATTGCATTTTTCCCTTCTGTTTTTTTCTTTTCTTCAGTTTCTAGTTTGGAAGACCAAAATTTAGGATTCAACTCCAATTTAGATTTCATCTAAATGTTACTTAACAACTTAGCTGCAGCCTGTGACTATTGATGTGAAAGCAGTTTTTTGCTGCTGGGTTGTGCCCCAATGGTTCACTGCTGACTCAGAATACACAACAAGGAGAGAAAGTTACTGATGGCAATAATGTCAAATCTTATATAAGGGAGATGCCAAAAATAACAAAATCATAGTACCATCATGTTTCTATTAAAGTTTTAGAAAAGAGAAATTCAGAGGATTTTGTGTAAGGTGGGGCAGTATTTTTTCCTGCACTTACCCATTTCCTTGGTGATGTTATCTCTGCAGGAGCCAGCTGGACCAAAGTGATTTTGGCCCGGACAAAAGGCTTCCATTAGTGCCTTCCTGCTGCCTCAGGTTAAGCTCGCCAAAATCACCAACATTTTGCCAAGAAGGGAAAAATATGAGCAGGTGTGTGACCTGGAACTGGAGGAGTACAGGAAGGCAGGGTTGCAATAAATCCACCTGCAGCAGGTTGAACAGGGCAGCATAGGGCATCAGCATGGAATTGGAAATGCCTGTGCAGTACTGACAGCTGATGTTGGTACTGAGGATACTTTTAGTGTCTCGTGCTACTCGATACCAGTGTTTTGCCTGTCTCTAAGCAGGACACATGCACACATTTCCCCACACAATGTGACGTGAACCATTTTCACTATTACTGTTACAATGCTGGAACCTCAGTAGACTGTTGTCTGCAGGATCCAGGGGTCAAGTGACCACTTCAAGGGCCATTCTGAAGCAGAATATCGCATGACTCAGGTCCTAAACACCAAGTTCAGAGGGTTCCACAGAAAGTGTATAATACCCAATGCATACACCTTGTGCAGGGATGGCACCTCCTTATCCTGGAGGTTGTGTAGCTAGCTCTCCGTTAGCAGTGGTGGTGATGAACAGTAAATCACTCCCACATTAATAATAACAGTAATGTTCACCTGCCACAGATTCAAGAGTTACAGTTCTCAAAACTATTCTGAGCGTAATGTTCTGTTTAACCAGAACAATATTCATTTCCCACACTAGTTACTGTGCTTAAATATATTTGATAGGCTATTTCTGAAGGAGTGTTATACAATAACAAAAGCCATCAGAAACTGAAGAGAGAATGAAAGAAGGCTGAGGCACATACCATTTGGGACTCTAGAAAAATTAATAATGACCTTTGAAGGCATGTCAGATCTATTCATAAAATAAAAATATCCCTGAAATACTTTTCCAGTGTTATGCAACATAGGTAAAGCTCTACTATCTCAGGTTTAAAGTACAGCCACTTGGGTGTTGCTCCAGAGACCTGTTTTCTCAGGGCACCTAGCCAAGCCTGTTGTCACTCTTGCAAACATAAAATAAATACAAAACTTTCTGAGAATTGAAAGCCTGGCACTCCCCTTGAGTACAAAGAGAAATGCCAACCAGATAATTATTCAGGGTGGCACTGCAGGACTAAGTCTTGCCCTTTGCGTCGCAACATAGATTAGTATGAGACTTTGAAAGCCAGATATTGTACCTGCAGAGGACAAAGATTAAACTGTAATGATTATCACAGAAAAACTGCTAGAAGATTATGGAAAGGAAAAAGAACATCAAAACTATTACTTCTTCAAGAGTATAGCTACATGTACTGCTGATGCTGCATGATCTTGTTACTTGTTCTTTGCTCTACCTTGTATATTTTTCCTGCCATTACAGGTGAAAAAATATCTACTGTGCTTGCATAAATCAACTTTTCTTTGGAACATATCAGAAAAAAAAAATCCATTTTTAATTCTTGCTGCATTCATTGATGAGTGTGTGAAACTTAGCACTAGAAAATATTTTAGACAAAAACTTTTTTAAGTTTGGTTCTCAAAGCTGATAATTTTATGTTCCCTTGTCTACTCCCATGTTCAGAGTCAGCTTCTGCAGAAAGCCAGGATTGCATTCCCTGTTGTCATTCAAACAGATTTCAAATGCCAAAGAGAAATATGGGTTATGGAATATGGCATATGGCATATTTCCATGTATCTTTCTTCTGCTTTATCTAGCATGGCTGACCATATATTTTAAATATATTACATATACTCTATAAGTAAGAGACTGTACATCAAAACTAATTTTCATAGTAATATTTGTTCTTTCTTTTTACTGAAGTCTGTGACTTGAAAGTCCTAATTAAGACCACATTGTGAATGAAATTTTGTAGGAATATATAAGTAGATGTTCTCTAATACAGTAACAAAGTAATAAAACTAAAATAAGGCAAAAGCATAAAACTAAACTAAGTCTACAACATATCTTGAACTTGGTACTAGGTATATACCTGCTGAAATAGCTGCAAGTATATGCCTATACAGCTGTAACAATATTTTCTCATTCTTAACCCAGCAATTTTATTTATATGACTCTGTCTAAATGCCCAGTTATGCTCAAAAGATTGTATATTCAGTGTTAATTCCTTCATTTTTCAATTGATTGGAAAGGCCAGTTATGGCTGGAAACCATGCAAATATCTTGTGAATGGAAAAAAAAAAAACATCATTAATAATTTAATGATTTAAAAGCTTACAAAAATAAATGAAATTGCATTTATATCTTCTAGAATTTTAGCAGAGAACAATACTCTTTTCCTGCAACAGTAACCCATCCAGAGTAAATTTTCTACTTAAATACCACACAACAGTTGATGCAATTTTTAAGATAATAGTGCAATAAACTCAACAGTGATGCTGTAGATTTTAAATGCCTTGTGGGAAGTATAAAATATGCAAGTGAGGGTGGGGAGCAGCTGGATGCATAGGAACATCTGATCTCCTTGGTTGGAGAATTTATTTTTTTTTTAATGGTAAGTAATATGAATTTTTTTTTTTTTTTTTGCTTGGAGACAACTTTGTATTGTCTATGAAAGCCATGTCTTCAATTAACTTCCAAGTCAATAATCCTATCATAATTACATCATCTTTATACCTAATATTGATATTATTCTCTGCCAAAACACATTTGAGGAGTCAAACTTCAGATAGCAGGTGCATCCCTTAGTATAGGAAAAAAATATAACTCTGACACATAGCTTCAATTACAAAGGCTCATTGCCTTGCACAAAGGAGTATTCTGAATCTGATGGCAAAATTCTTATTTTCATAATTTGAATGAAGATTACAGAAACAGGAACATTTATACATTCACAGAAAACAGAAGAGCTAACATGCACTCCCTTCCTTGGTTTACAGTCAATCAGTCAGCAGTACTTCATCAGTGAAGATCAGGCCAGCTTCCAGCATCCAACACAGTTCAGTCCAGGTAACACTCAAAAGGGAGAGTTCTTGCAGTAATTCTTAACCAAACAGACTTTTCAGGGTATCCCCTATTACTGAAATTTTTTTGTAATTCCTTTCTCCCCTGTATGCTGCTCTCCACCTATACTATTAATTATTATATTATCACCCTGTAAGAAATAGGTCCATTATCTAATATTGTTTTTATAGAATACTGTTCAAATGAATGAGAAATCACAGTGTTATGGAGCTCAAAAATACTTTATATGTGTTTGCTCTGATAAATTTTAAACTTTAATTGATTAAAATTCAGCTTATTTGGTCTGTGTCATTGCATTACAGGACAACCTATTGTCACGCCATCATCTCATGCAGGTAGTTACCTAATGGTAAATGATATTTTATAAATAGAAATGTGTAATCAAAGTAACAAAACTTTCTTGTTGCTACAGTAGCAACTATGTTATTGCCCATATTATGAGACTTTTATCCATAGTGCAAATGGTAGCAGTGTTTCTTTGGAAATGACAGAAGCATTTTGAGATCCATTCTCTTAATACATGTAGGAAAAGGGTCTTTGTTCCCTCTGTGACCTTAATGTAAAATACAAAGTGTAGGAATGCAAAAAATGCAAATTATGTTTTGTAGTCAATTAACAACAGTTGGTGGAGTTTGCTAAACGAAAGCTATCAAAAGTGTACATGTTATGAAAGAAAAGAATTTGAAACCATTCCAGGTGGTGTTCATTTTAATGTCTTATAATTTTCTTGCCAAAATATATGTGTTCCTGTGCTAAGGGAATAATAGAGGGAAAGAAAGGACACGTGCTGCAGGAGCAGAGCACCTATCTATTTTACTGTGACACTGGCTGGATCTCAACTAGGCAGCTGCATGAGTAAAGGATGCTGGAAGTGGATAGAAAGGGAACGCTGGATACAGGTGAACATCTTGTCATAACCTCATTACTTCCATTCATATCCTTGCATGTGATGAACAAGCACTCTCAACTCTCAATTCTCAAAACAACTTCTTTTCCAGTTCTTGTCTGTGCCAGAGAAAAGGCATCCAAATCCAACTGGGTGTCCATTGATTCCCATGCCTTAAGGCCTTTTTTACAAGTTAGTGCAATATAATGCAATTAGAGTTATTCACCTCAGTTTCTAATCTTCCCCTTTTTTGTTTTTAAATTTGCACTGAGTTTTCCATCTGCTAACATAAAAAGGTTTGATGAATAAATTATTTACAGCCTGCAGGAGGAGAAGGGTTCATGTGAAACATTTTGCAGACAGGAGACTTGCAAAAGAGGATATTTTCTCACAGAAAAAAGAGCATCTGTGGACCAGTTTGTTTCTTGCTGACTAAGCCAACTGGATATGATAGTATTTTGGCAGCTTCCTTATTCTTGTGTGGGCTTCAGTTATATGAATTCCATTACATATTTATTATTGAGTGTAACTATATATTGAATATCATGCATATGATGGTTTATGATGTTGGCATTGCTTTTCTAAGTTAATTATTTAACATAAAATTATATTAAAATCCCAGTGCTATTTTTTCATAATAAACTTGAGTCATTTAATTCTCAAACATTCATAAACTGGAAAAAAAAAGAGTAAAAGATTGACTTCCTCTAATGCTCCTTTTTGTGACTCATAGAAAAACTTTTTTTCTACAGCCTTATGCAAGAAAGTTAAATTTCAAGCATGGTAAGTGAAGGAAAGGATTTACTCTCTCTCAAAAAGATGGCAATGCATGAAAAATGGATTTTAGCAAGTGAATTAACTGTTCATGTCATTGAACAGAGATTGACAACTCATGAAAGTGAAAAGGAAATCCTTTCTTTTTCTCAGAGCAGGGGTAAAATGGTTGTCAGAGCCTCTGTGGGGACTTGCAGGGTTCTGGTGTGTTCCCTCCACCTCAGCACAAGCATGAGAGTTTTACTGCCTCTCACCTGTCACCTCAAAAAGACACCTTTTCTTCTCCTGTGCTCCAGATTACCAGCCTTAAATTGGTCTGTTTAGCTGTGAGTATACTGGAAATAGCAGTGTAAACATAAAGTGGCTTAGTAGATGCACCTCTCTATTCCACCCACATAACTGCTTGTCTTATAGCTGAACCAGCTGGGAGGACAGTGTGCCCAGTGCAGACAGAAGGAATACATTTCACTGGTATTGCTGCTAAACTCTGCACTGCCTTATTCAGGAGACAGCTTTGTTGTTGTTCCTACTAAGTGAAGGACCTCAGCCTTTAAAATTGCATCCATTTATTTGGCACACAGGCCATTTTGTCTTGTGTTTCATTGTCTAGTAATAAATACTTGCTAGGAATGATGCCCCTGAATTTCCTATTCCCCAAACCAGTAATTCAGAATGTGATTTCAGCAGATACAAGCCATGGTTGAACACTCAGAGATATTGCTTATTCTGGCCAAAGCTCTTCAGAGCTGTGCCAGAACAGGAGTGAATTCAGCTGAAAAAGAACCCAAACAAAATCTGTTTTTTCAGCTGCATCAGGTCCCTGGTTCAGGTCATCACAGTTCTGTTTGCAGAAGCATCCCTGAGCAGACCTGAATGTGAGACAGCCTTTATTTCCAACACTGCCATCAAAAATTATCCCATTAAACCACAAAAGTTTTCAGGTATTACCTAGAGATATCCCTTCCCTCTATTTTTACTGTCTTAGGACTGATACAACTTTGTGGGCAGTTATCCTTTGAATTGGATAAGGGAACTGATGTGTCTTTTTATACATTTGTGTTGGACTCCAGAAACATGGGGGTTTTTGAACTTTCTGTGCTTTCTGGCACTGATGCCCTAGAAAACATGGCTTTTGACCTGAGACCTTTGAGAAGGCTTCCAAATTTGAGTGATGAAGTTAAATCATGGGTGTGTAGTTAAATAGAAGTGTGTGATTTCACATGGTGAATGGTTTTAAATTTGAGGGTTTTATAATATAGTAATAAGTATGAGACAAGATGGAAGAATTTGGATGGTGTCTCTTTCAGTGTTCATCTTCCATATTCTTCGTGGTTTCAGGTAGTAGTTTCTGTTGGACAGTTTGTGCCACATTAAGGGTCATGAGAATTTAGTTATTGGGTTAAAAGTATAAATAAGTGTTATTCCTTTATTGAAATGTTTAGCTTTAAGAGACCTTGTAGCTAGCTAAATTCATATCCATTTTGCTTGCTTCTATCTGGTGGCTAGAAGTGTTGCTAAACTCTCTGTACTTTTGATAAGATTTAATAAACAACCAAGCCCAAACAAAAAAAAAAAATCCATTTCCTTCATGTATTTTTTAATCCTGGCTCTTGAGTGAAGACAGAAGAAACTCCAGAGAAACCGCTTTGCACCGGTTAAGTGCAAAACACCACCACCATAACATATTTGCTTTAAAGCACTGGTCATGCAAAGAGGAGTAGAGAAGTGGCATGCAGTGGCCATTATGGAGGTTGCCACAAATTGTTCCATGGAACAGTTTGAAGTGTGACACCACAGCCTTTGTACGTACATTTCAGCATGACCTATCTTCACCCACTGATTCCTCTAGCTCAGAGCAATCCGTGAACTGACAAATGCTTTTGATGAAAACATTTAAATTGAATGGATGCCCAGGCCTCATTTTCTCCTCTTGACTGATGTTAGATATAATAGTGTTCAAACACTCTGGGTGAAGAGGAAGCACTGGCAAATGACCCCTAAACCTGCCTGTGAGGACACTGCGACAGTGGAAGTGCAGAATTCCCCACACCTCTCCAAATGTTCATCTTTCTAGAGGTTGTGCTTTCCATTCCATTTTTCTCTTTCTGTTCAATTCTAAACATTTTGTCTGCCAACAAAGGTAGAGGGTCCAAGATAATTCTGGTTATTGAAGGAGACACTTTTAGTACCACCCTTAGCCAATTTCACAAGGGAATTGTGCCACAATTTTGTATATTGATAACTGAATATTTGTTGGGTGCAACCCACCAGAAAAAGAATGACAAGAAAAAGTCTTTCCTTTTCTAAACGAAAAAAACAATTATTGATAATTTTTAAACAAGATATCAATAAGTGGGAAAACCTTTATTCTAATCAGCAGGATTGTTATATTGCTTTGCTCTCAGATGCCCTGATTAAACACGCTGTCCTCCATACAATCATCTGAGGAAAGGGAGAAAATTCTATAGGTCCATAGATATAAACTAAAGTTTATGCAGAAAATGTAGAAAGGTAACCTTTGGCATTTTCAAAAGCAACTTCAAAAAGTACTGGATTCTCTTATGGGCTGCAGCTCTGATAGCCACCTGAAGGCTTTGTGAATATTGTCACAGGGAAATAGCCTCTACCTTCTGAAAAACCCCAACAACTCAAAACCACACACACATAAAAACCCAGAAACCAATACAAGGAGTCCACAAATGAAGAAAAAATACTACATTTTAAGTATCTACAAACTTAAATGATGCAAATAAAATCTTCTCATCTTTAAAGACACTAAAGACCATCCCAGTTAGGTAGTATCATTTTTCTGTTTATGCCATCTCCAGTGATAAATCCCCCTTAGCTTAGCTAACCTTTTCTGAAGTTTTCCTTCCTCCATAGGAAAAAGTTAAAAAGAACCAACAAGAAGGCAAGGGAGACTTACCTCAGCTCTACTTTCTATAGAACAGTTGCAAATGTATCACAGGAATTTAGCATTATAGCAAGTTAAATAATGGAAGAAAACCAAATAATCAAATAAAATATATAAACATTAGGCATGCACTAGGCTTTTCCAAATGGTAAGCCAAACTGTTATATTGTTTAATTTAACATAGATTCATTAAACCCTACACACTTTGATATCATAAAATTTTTACCATTGGAAAAGAGGTGAAGAAAACAAAAAATATCTGTAGTTGTTCCATAGTGCCTCTTCATTTATGAAATAATGCAAAGGACTTTAGTAAAATGAAACTAAATTCGTCCTTCTCTGGTCCCACAAAAGAATACCAAGGTTATTTAGCTATCCTTCTTAAACTAGCCAAACAGCCTGAGAGAAAAAAGGTATCTTTAAAATTACAAGCAGAGTTGTATAGAGCCAGATATTTTTCAAACAACAAGAAATTATGCATAAATTATCTATAATCAAAGTGTTCCTGAAAACAACCCATGTCTAATAGTATCCCCTCCACCCAAATAAGAACAATTCTGAGTCAGTCCAATGCTTGAAATGTAAACTTGTCTTGTACAGACTTGACTTGTTCACTCTTTTACAGTTAATTTAAAACTGTGCCTGCTCTACATATTTTTCAGCAGGACAGTCAATAAGCTTCTAACTTGATATGTTGCTTTACAATTTATCTCAAAACAGACAATTAAGTTAAATGCAGCAGAAGGATGCAGACAGTCCCAGAAGTTATGGTCCATTGACAGCATACTCTGCAGCTCAAATGAAAGATTTATGGTGGATCAAGCTATTTTTCTTTTATATCCCTAGAAAATTCTTTTAAATTACCCTTATTTTGACACCTGTAATTCAAGTATAAGGGCGAGAATGAAAACATTTTTCTTCTAGCTTTCTTGGAGTTTGTATAGCAGTAAAGAAGTTACTAGGCTTCTTTGCCTTTTCTAGTATATTTAGTGAATGCCTCAGGAAAAGGAAGTGCCAGTTTCTTTCTCTCCATTTAATACTTCAAAATAAAACAAAAAGAATATGCAGAAGTGGTTACTGAGGCAGATGCCAACTTGCTCATGCAGGCAAGATAAGCAGACAAGATAAAGCAGGCAAGTGCAGATTGGTTTATGAGATGTGAACCATAAGGACAGTCATCATTGCCTTGAAATCATTAATCATTATTCGTCTCCTAACACTTTATTAGCCTCCACAGAAAATCAGGAAAACCTATACTGGCAGTCTGGGTGTGCAGGTTAAAATGCTAGTTTGAAAAGCAGAAGAAGCCACAACCACTGCCTTTTATTCAATGAAACGTCTGCAGGATCATGCTGATCCGGTAAGAGAGGTCTCTTTCACCATGGACATAGTGAACAAAGACTTCCATAAACTGCAAAGCAGCATCATGACTATGCTCAGATGTCAGCTGTAATTTATATAAGATGTCAGAGAAGTGTGAAGTTGCTCAGCATTTTTCTTCCTTTTTAAACTATGTAATTCATGTTCACAGAAGAAAGACAACCATCTCTGCCTACAACACACCCAGAGGAATACTGTAGAATCTCTAACTATTTTCCCTCAATTTAGTCTAGATCAAGAGGTGGCCTCAAAAGAGCACATGATGTTATCATGAAATTGAGGTTAGATTAGGAGGGAACAATGAAAGCACAAGCTTTAGAATGGGTCATTAGTAGATCTCTGACAACAAACTGACATTTTAATTAATTCCTTTCTTGAGATGACTTTATCGAGTGCATACCTCCATAGTTGTTACGCCTCAAAATCATTAGAATACATTCTTATAGAGATATAGTGGTGCTGTTTGTATGTTGTTTAGTGCTTGCATAGTGTTTGCTGAATGTATGCTAAGGTCGCTTGTCTTGATTTTCATCTGGGAAAAAATAAGATTCATGAAGGAAGTGTAGGTTTAGGTGAACTTTGGTGTCACTGGAAAAGTGACAAAAATTGCCCCACTTCTGTAGAAATCATGAAAAGGAGAAGAAAATAGCAGGCAGGAAGAAAAAGGTGCTGCAGCAACTGGGTCAATGACTGTTAGTTTTATAGACTTACCTAAGTTAAGCTAAATATAGGACTACATTCTTTTCTAATAAACACAACAATGAAAGCAAAAAATACATGAAACATAATAATTTTTAAATAAACTTCCAATAGAATCAAGCTTTTCAATATTTTTGAAGTCCCCATATACATATTTCATTTACAGGAGGCAACAATGTTTCCTTAAATCATTGAGAGTAATTGGATATATCTGGATGTACACTGCTGTTCTGCAGACTAAAACAAGAAATGTAAATTGCCATTCTAGAGTTAATAGTCCTATAAAATAAACAAAGCCTTTTTCTGATTGACTTTTGTAGGTGAATATCAGAATGGAAGTTAATTTTTCACCTAAATAAACTGGCAGCAAATTGTTTAAAAATATATACACCTACTAGTAAGATGTACCTCATGTCTTCTTTCAAAACGTATGCAACGTGATGTGTTATACCATTTACAGTACTGCAGAAATTATGTTCTATTGTTTGCAAAAAATTATGTTCTATTGCGGCTCTGCCTGATTGGCTGTAAAAATCATGAACAGGATTTAAACAGCATCTGAATGTCTGTGACAACATTACCTCAGATATCCAGATGATGTACAACAAAATCTTTTATAGCTTTACTTGCAAAATCAGTCACATAAAGCTGATTTTATTGTGCTATGTTTTCTGCTAAGTGCAATTTAGAATATCCTTGCATGAACGCTATCAGGCAAGATTCCAAAACAGAATTTAAAAACCTACAGGTACCTCATCATCATCCTTTAAAATTGTGTGAGTACTTAAGTATGAAGTGAGATTGGGATTCTGGAAAGGGAACAATAGAATTTCCCCTAAGGATGCCTATGGAGATATTTTTAGAAACAGACAGCTTTTCTTCAGATCTTGTAAATTATACCCCTTAAATCACACAATTCTAACATTTATCATTACTGCAATTTTCCCCTGACTCCCAGTGCCTTTCAAATCACTGATACTTGAAGGACTCTAACTGAAGTTTAAGACCTCAGATGAGCTATATGTTGCTAGAGGTATAATAGAGACACCACTTAAATACTAAAACTTGTATTTAATGATTTATCTATTCAAATTTCCTCAAATATTATACAGTTTTCATATAACAGCTACATTTTCAAGGACACTGAGATTGTTTTGAAGAACAAAGAGATCAGGCTAGCACATTTTAAGCAAAACAAATATTGTCTTAGTAGAATTAATATAATGGAATCCTAGAATCACAGAATATATTGAGTTGGACGGGATCCATCGAGATCATTGAGTCCAACACCTGGACCTGCACAGGACACCCCAAAAATCACATCATGGGCCTGAGAGCATTGTCCAAATGCTTCTGGAGCTCTGCCAGGCTTGGTGCTGCGGCCACTTCCCTGAGGAGCCTGCTCCAGTGCACAGCCACCCTCTGGTGAAAAACTTTTTCCTGATATCCAGCCCTAAAGCTCTCCTGACACAACTTCAGGCCGTTTCCTCGAGTCCTGTCACTCGTCAAAGTGAAGAGATCAGTGCCTGCCCCTCCTTGTCCCATCACAAGGAAGTTTTAACTGCAGTGAGGTCTCCCCTCAGCCTCCCCCAGGCTGAACAGAGCAAGTGATTTCAGCTCATCCTCAGAAAGCTTTCCCACCAAACCCTTCTACTCTGATTATAGTTTTCTGAATGTTGCAACGTGCTTCAACATTTATTGCCCCTTCAAATCATCTTCAACTGAAAGCTAAGGGAATTAAGAAAAAAAATCCACGAGACAACACCTAAAGGGATTTGCACCAGCTAGAAGCTGATCAGCAATATATATAAAGCAATTACATTAACACAATATAAACGGAGTTAAAAGTCAACCCTTTATGTATCTGTGAATATAAAGCAGTAAAGGATGGAGAATAGTTTTATAAGAAACATTTTCACTTAATAGAAAACAGATTAAAAACAAAATTAACAGAGAGTAGATAACAAAGTTTAAATGATGTAACACTTTCATTTTCTACATTACCAACCCAGATAACTTCTGTACAAGGTCACTCTGGACAAAACAGACATAATCTTAGTGGTTTGTGATGATCCTGGCTGTCCTCAGTCTGCCTTTATTGAGGAGAAGAATCAGATTTATAGAATTCTTTTAATGTAATATTGGAGAAACAATTATGAACATCAGTGTCACAGCTAATATTTATACGAAAATCTCTTTCTTTTGGATCCTCAAGAATGTAAATCAGAGATGCTAGACCTTTATTCCATCTCTCTTTAGCAGGATTTGCAGCTTAACCTCTCCCTGGATTTATCTGAGTAACAATAAAACATTGGACACAACTGTTTCTTAAACATATGTACAGAGTCACAGCAATCATATGATTGCACCTGAGAAACAAGAAGTGAAACATGAATTCTGGAAAAGTACGAACATACACAGAACTGTGTGAAACTTTTATTTTCTCATGAGATGAACTAACCTCCTTTCCAGAAGTAAAGCAAAACAAAACAAAGCAAAAAACCTCAACACCCCATCAGCTCACCACACTCGATATTTTCCCATGTCTCTTGCAATCTGACTGTCAGCCTTCCATTGATTCGTCCCTCACAGCTTTTCCTAATCTATTGCCCCCTCCCCTTTCCTAAAGTCTTTGAAGTTTCAGATCTCTGCTGAACTCAGGCATAGCCCTAGGAAGAGTACCCCATTGCAGCCTACACAGAGCCAGTTTGTATCCCAACAGCCCAGAAGCCACTCATATCTAAAATTCTTTGAAGTTCTATACCTTAGGCTGCCTTATCTGTGTCATTGTTCTACCTTCTAAGGCACTGCTTTAACAACCTTGTTGCCATTTCCCAGGACTTAACTCTTTGTGTTAAGATTGGCAACTAAACAAAACTGAACCCTGAGTCAGAAATTGTCAATTCTAAATTCATAACAAATTCTGAAAGTATATAGAAAAAGCTTTATAGCTTGAATAGAAGGAAAATAATTCTGTAAATGCCAATTTGTTTTTTAAAATCTAAGTTGTTGCTTAAATTGCAATGAATTTAAAATCACAAAATAATTTTAAGTACAAGATGTTTTGTGATTCAGCTTTACTGACACTTTTAGTCCTTACAATATTTTTTGGAATTTGTGAAAAAATAGTCCTCCTTAGAATGAAATATGCTTCATTGCATGGAACTCACACCAGAATTTTGTCCCTTACCTTCCCTATCTTGTGCACAATGAGACTTATCCTGCAGAAGGGCTTCCCTGCACTGCTAATAGAATGTTCTTCTGAGCACCCATCAGAAAACACTGCCTTATGAATGCTCACTTCTGTTATTCTGGGGATGGTCCTTGCAGCTCTCCTGGAAGCAGGGTCCAGGACCTTCTCCCAAGGAGAAGAGCATACCTTTCACACAACTGAGGAGGACTTGTTTTCTTTTAGAAAAAAAAAGCTGTGCCTGTGGCAGGATTCCTATGAACACAAAGGGGTAACGTTCTTTTCATACAACTCCAAATGGCTGTGTCTGCTCCTTTCCCATTCACAGAAAGAAGGAAATATTTGGAGGGTTGGTTGACCTGGCATTCTGTAGATAGCTATCTTCATTCTATTAATCACATCCTGAAGGTGCTGCTTAAGTGGCTGATGTGGTTGCCACCTCAAAAGCAGGCAACCCTCACCTCCTCCCAGCAACCTGAATACTTCATGAGGACCCTCTCGAGACTGAGTGGGTTCAGCACCATGCATTGCTTCTCCAGATGGAGAGCCCTCATCAGAACTTTTAAAAGCCTGATTAACTATAAAAGTCTGTACATCCTTTGGGGCATTTTTTTCTGGTGTGCCTCTTCAGACCAGTGTTCTATATTAATTCACACAAAAGAGTCACATAAGAATAGTGGGACTTTATGTTAATCAATCAAATTATTAAACAGAAGTGTTTTCACCTCTTTCTTTTATTAGTATTTTGATTATAGAATTGCAATATGAGGTAAAAGCTACCTTGGTAAAACCAGAATTTGGAACAGAATTTCAACAAACATTAAAGTGCAAGCATCAGGGAAATTTGGGTCATTAAGTAAATTTTGGCAGGAAAATATTCAGAAGTTTCCTGCATGATTTCAATACAGCAAAATATGCTACTAAGAGTCTAAGATTAAGTTGCTATTTAGCCTAACCAAATCTGGGGAGAAGGATATTCGCAAAGTGACTGAAAAAAAATCTTAATACACATTATGTCAAATTTCTGATCTCTGGAGGGGAAAAAAAGAAAAACACAGACAAACAAGCCAAAAACCAGGCAGGAAGTGCCTAAGAAGTAATTTGGCATAATTGGTTTCAATTTAATTTTGATCCAAAATGAAAAAAAACACACAGAATTTGTTTATATTGGCCACACTTCACAAATAAATGAGGCTGGTGAAAATCTTATGCCTGCCAAGAAATAACCCCCCTTTGATTATTGGCATTTCAATACAATTACATAATTCAGGTTTAAAAATTAGACCAACTGATAAAAAGCACATTCTTCATAAATATTTAACCTTCTTCAGTATGACAGTAATTATAGTGTGGAGCTCAGTAGCTGCATATTCCATTTAAAAGATCTGTCATGCCTTCCATTTGAAATGCTTCTTTTCAAAGGTTTGCAATGCCAAGATAAAAAGAAAACTCCCCCAAGGTGGAAACTCGGAATAAAATCTCATCTTCTTAAAATTATTATTAATGGTAGATTCGAAGGATGAGAGACTGTTTGAAATATAGCGAGATTGTACAACCACTGCTTTCTTTTCCTGGGCTGAATATTTGATAACATTGGGTAGTCATTCAAATTTTGCACTCTAAAAATATCTGGAAAAAACTTGCAAAATAATTTCAAAATTAAATCACTGGTTTTCATGTTTTTCTATTGTTACATCCTTCAATCCTACTGATACCATTTCCTCATTTTAAAAATATTTGAAATAAAGTATTAGCTGTTCAATGCAGTTGTTTTATAGTAAATGAAATGTTTGTTTTCCATGGACTCTAGACAACCAAAGAAAACTGTTATTTAGCTTTGGAAAAGTATAAATACATTTTGATGAATAAAACTATATTTTCCTCTTATGGAAAGCTAGGGAATATCTTTGAAGAGGGTTTCAATAATGCTTAACTCAAGACTGAGTTTTTTAACTTGGGGAAGCTAATTCAGCCATCTGAAGTCTGACAGTCTGGGTGTGGGGTAAAGAGGGAAGAGACAAAGTGCTAAACCTCAGCTACATTCTTTAACTAAGTAAAGATAACAGGTCTTGTCAGGAGAAGCTGATATTTGTGGCTGTGCTGGTACCCAGACATTTGACCCAGGTTTTCACAGGAGTGGGATGTGTAATTCTCCTTCCAGGACAGAGTCTTGGTTTGTTACCGAGCAGTTGCAGTCAAAGCACCTTAGGAACAACCAAGACTTTCCTCCTTCCTGCAAGGAGAGAGCAGGAGCATCTTCCAGGAGCTATTTTCCCATTCTCTGCCCACACAGTGGGGATAAGGAACTAGGCTAGTTGTGTGTAGGTGGTTATGGGGAGGAGCTAAATAAAGATACATATGTTTATATGGCACTTCATCTCTACTGGAAGTCAGTGAATTTGGAGCCCAGCTTCTGCTTATGCAGCTTTGAAAAGCTTCTTGTCTGTCCTTGGAGTTGAACTCTTATTAAAGAGAAAACTTCTCTCTAGCTTTGTGACGGTACAGGTAACTGGATTAACAAAAAAAAAAAAAAGAAGCCAAAATTTGAGTTTAATTTGAGATTCTCTTAAGCACTGAAAGTTTTAATGAGACATCTGTGCTTCACTTCATCCCTCTTTTTAAAAATATGATGAACCTTTCTCTTCAATTTTTATTCTTAATAGTTTTAGCCAGAGTTACCTGGATACTATCAGAGACTATTATTATTCATTTACATTGCTTTGCATCTATGACAGTTAATGTCACTGCATTTTTGTCACTGTAGGATTTAGTTAACATGAGAATTGTCTGTAACTATTGACAGCCACCCTAAATATTTCTGGTTTAAATATGCTATCATAAAAATCATATACAAACGCTCTTATTTCCCTATTAATACATTTTTCAGATTTTTAAAAATTATGCTACATTGCACTTGGATCTCAGTTCTGTCTTCTATTGTCACAACCAAGTAGATACTCTACCTTTTATTTCCTATCTTTTAAACTGTTGCTAACCTATAAGGGGACTTTTCTTTATTTCCTGTGACAGCTTAATTTCTCCAGCAGTATTGGTTTGATCATCCCTACTGATATGCTGTTGACTTCAGAAGACCCCTAGATGTGTGAATTAGGAGTTCCCCCTACAGAGCAGCTCTTGCTTCAGATAACCTCTCACCATTTCTCCATTAACTCCAGTACACAGGATACTCATCACTTACTATAAAGTGTGTTTACCTTGTTACAAAATAACTTCATGTTTATACATTTTCTGAGAGAATCCTTAATATGTAATATATAAATCCTTAACATATAATATATAAATGCTTAACATATATTTAATATGCAAAAGGATACTGGCATTTAGATGCCTATTAAGCTAAGTAGACAAAAAGGCTGCATGAATCTACACATCTGTCTTGTAAAAAAGCCAGGTTAATTGGCCCTTGGTTTCTTCAGGTCCTTTTTGTTTCTACAGAAACTTTAGTATCACGTTGGCCACCTTTTATTACTTCTGTATTAAACAGTGTATGACATACCACAGTCACTGACTAAATTCACTTCATTAAGACGCAGTTCCCTTACTGCTACTCTAAATTTACTGAATTTCAGAGGGAAATAACAGGAAAAAGAAAGAGTGAACAATAAAAAATAGTAAAGAAAGGAGAAAAGAAGTCTAGCTACCACTCAGACACAAAAAGACGCATGAAATTTATAAAAAAAAATAAGGTGGGGATTTAAATGGAGCAGAAGTATAACTTTTTCAAAAATAAACTTATATTTTCTGCTACTGAAGACTATCCCATTCTCAACATTTTGCAGCAGATAGAACTCACTTTCTAGAAACTCACTGCTTTACATGCAGGTGCACCTCTTTTCTAGGATTACAAAATAGGAGGTATTCATCTCTTCTCCTACTGGGGATCCAGGACCAATTCTATGGATGTGCAGCTTTCATGGATTAAAACCTGTGAAAGAATAAAAACTGGAAAGAGAAGTAATCTTCATTCACTGTTAAAAAATTGTTTTCCCTCTAAAATTAGGACATAAGTGACAAGGTGATGCTTCAAGAAGGAATCTGGGTGACAATTACTTGGAAATAAACAAGCAGTTCATACATTCGTAAATTTGAAAATATGAGGGGGAAACAAGCATGATTTCCTCAGCAAGATGTGCTTATCTGAGTCATCACTGGGACTGGGCTACCTCTCTTTCATGCACTGTGCTATTTCTTCACTATGATCTGTCACATTTTAACCTCTTCATGTAACCACGGCTGTCAAGTACCAACGACAATTCCCTCACATTTATCTCCAAAAGTATGTTTGCATTTGCCTACATGCTTTCCAAATTTTTTGTACAACCTAAGAAGAGACATGCAAATTAAAAGATTATGGACTAGTATTTTCTTTGAAGAAATCCTAGTTATTTGGAACAGGTCATTTTTCTGGTTTGATTTCAAGGCAGTGATAATTTTTGATGTTTAGTTCATCTGGGCCAGCTATTATTTAAACATTGTTAAAATGCAAGAAGCCACAATAAATGAAATTAATTTCACTGAAGTTGCTTAAATTTATGTGACCATAATCATGTAAGTATCAGCATATACAAGTCCGTAATTTAAATTTTCTTGCCGTTTTATAGTTTGAGCTCCTCCATAACTCTTGCAGTGAACTGTATCTCTGAGTGTCCATTACGGGAAGGTACTGGAAGACTGTAAGCACTTGGTTGTCTTTGTCCTTATCCTCTTTCAGTAGTGAACACATCAGCAAAGGTGGATATGACACAACAGCTGAGGCTTAAGCACCAAACAGAACTGAAAAGCTGTGTGTGGATGTTGGACCTCACTGCTGCCATGCAGTCTGGATATGCATGCTCTGTCCCAAGCTACCCAGAGTGCCCAAGCATGCCAAGCACTACATGCTCTAGAGGGTACAGACACGCTGGGAGTAGATTCACACGTTCAAGATGTGTTATTTTTTGTGTTGAAAATAATGTGAACTTAAGGGATTTCCATGCCTATGCTGCCCTGTGCCACTTAAGCCTCTTGTCATTACCTCTGCACTGAAGTTTACTGTTCCTTCAGGGGCCTTCTCCTTTATCCTTACATAGTATGTGCCAATAAAATCGGTTACAGACCATTTCTATGAATTAAATCACTAAAATTATATAAAGTTTTTTGTGTCCCCTTGGAAAAATTTTTTCTATCATATTTTTTAAACCCAGAATATTTTCACGAAGCAGGTGTCCCAGATAAGACTGCCCTAACCAAACTCTTACAGAAATCCTGCTCTTTACTTCCTTCAGAAAACTGCTTGTATTAACACCATTGTTATAATCAGACAGTTTTCTTCAAAGAAGACTCAAAGAATTTATAAGAATTTGGCAGACAGAATTGAATTTTCAATTAAACATCAGTTTTACTGGCTGGAAAAATCCACGTGTAAATGCTAAAGAGAATAATACATTCTTCATTGATTTATTGCCGGATAATAAGTAAAAAGTGTTACTTCAATAAACAGTTATCAGTGAAATACCTGACCTATATAAAGCAAGTAACTGGGTGTGTGAAAGTACAAGAAAGATTCCGTTTTTGTCAACAAATATTTCTTAATCTTTATGACACAGATGGACAGAGACAGGGTAGAAGGGAAGGCACATAAATGGAAATATTTTAAATTACTAGATGCAATTCCAGATGATAGATATTTTCAGAAAATTCACATAGCAAGATAATAGCTAGAAATAAAACTCTAGTCACAGAGCAGCAAAGCAGAGAATGTGGTTGCTGGTAAGAGTCTAGAAACAGAATCAAAGAGGAAAATAAAGAAGATGGAAAACTCAAATAGGAGTATAAAAGATTGCACACTAGATATAGAGGTGTGATGTGGAAAACTACATGTGAAGGATGGAGACAAAAGATGATGGAAACAGACGCCCTCACCATTCTAAAATATTTGTTTTGTTTTTTTTTCAAAAATGGTGGGAGGCTATAATAGAAATAGGAGGTTATACTTTGCATTGAAAGCCACAGAAAAGAATTCAAGATAAGATCTGTAGTGTTAGCATACAAAGTGTCTCAGTCCAGGTCTATAGAACTTCACAAATGAGATTTCCACTCAGCAAAACCAATGCTTGTGTGTCAAAAGAAAAATGAAAGGTTGAGTCCTTCCTTATCAGGAAATAACTCAGTGCCATTGACTTCAAATAGAGATGGAGCAATTAACATCAATACTGAACCTGACCTGACCCATTAGTTCCCATACTAACAAGGGGTTACACAATTCTCTGCTAATTTGTGACAAGCTTAAAATAACTCTGACTGTTGCAGCTCAGAAATTGTAAGATGAAACAAGAGCAGTTGAAGAAAGGTAATTTTTATGAGAAACAGCTCTTCATTCTCCTTGCACAAGCAACACCAGTGCTAATAATCTCATTAGGGTTTTCATACGTATACGATGAGTGTAAATGAGTATAAAGGAACAGTCCTGTCTGGAAATCGGAGGAACACAAACATATTCATGAAGGACAAAATTTTCTTTAAGATCTTAACACAAAATTAAATAAATTTCTCCAGTCTCATCTAACTCCTGCTGGTTGAACTCATGGTGACTAGTGCTGTGTGTCCTTGAAACGCCAGGTGTGAGAGGTTTAATCTCTGTTTAGACCTGAAAGGGGGTGGCCCTTCTGTCCAGAAGATTTACTTCTTTGCTTCTGGTTTGGCCAAAAGAGAGAAACCCTGACTTAGTGTCTATTCCTGCAAATTTCTGGAAGAGTGATCTGGGTGGAAGCTCTGACCCTCCCACTGACAAAACAGCTTTTAGTGATCTTCCCATTCCTCATAGAGTTAGGAAGTCACTGAACTGTTACATCAGTGTAGAAGTGTTCTAGAGCAGGGTGTGGACAGAAGCAGGTAGGTTTCCTGCAGAGGAGAGTGCATTTACTGGCAGGTCATCCAGTTTCTCAGCAGTGTGTCAGAAAAGCTAAACATAGCCACAATTCTGGAAACTGCAAAATAACAACTGAAGAAACCACAAGTTGCAGCTCTTTACAGCTCCCTGCAAGGGAGTTGGAAATGTTTTGGTCATGCAAATTGAGTCAAACCAAGATGGTTGTGCTGGTTTGATGTGTCCAGGTGTTTGTAAACCACAACTGCTGTGGTGTCCAGAGAGATTAAGGTTGTTCATCAATATTTTGCTTTTCAGAAATCTATATATGATTCTTTGTGGTTTTATTTCATCAGAAAGACAGGAGTTCAATACATTTCTTTCTAAGAGAAATGAGTTTCATTTGTAGAAATGCAGAAAGATTTTTAAAATCTTCTTCTGTCTCCTACTGAAGGTAATTATGCATTGCAATGAGCCTCAGTACATGGGCACCCAACCATAACATTAAATATCCAAAGAATCTGTGAAGCTTCAATGTCTCTGCTAGTTTGGGCCTGAAAATTACTTCAGAAAATTAATTTCTTATTGGAGAAAGGTCTGTAGAAAACACAGAAAATGAAAGCAGGCAAATTATTAACCTGCAGAACGTAATATGTATAATCAACTCTGATGTTTTAACAGGAACTTTTGTGCAAAAGAAAACAAAGTTCTAGGGCTGGATCAATGTGTTGAGACTGCACATGAGGCAGAACATCAATTTCTCTCAATAACATCTGTGTGTCCTGCAGTCTGTAGTTAGCTAGGAACAGCAAGCCCTGGGAAAAAAAAAAATCTAGGGAAAAAAAAAGAAGAAAAACCCCAAATCTCTGAATACAATAAACTTATGAAATTGACCAAGACTTTTTTAGAACTGCTTAGACCATAGGACCTACACAGAACAGAAAATATTTCATTCCAGATATATGATCTGCTTATTCTTCCTGTCATACATGGAACTTCTGTCTCCTTCCAGCTCTCAGGGAACAGGAATTTCAAGACATGCTATTTCTTTTTACCCCCACATGAAGACCTTCCACTCCATAAAAATAATTAAATATTTAGTATACATTAGACTAAATAAATCAGGATGTAGGTCACACACCTGAGAGTACATGTATGTATGACTTTTTAATACATAATTTTATCTTGGAGAATAAAAATATGTCTGGGAAATGGAGAGGGGGAAGCAATGAAGTTGCTGGAGACTACACTTCCTTCAAGAACTGGAGTTCTTCAAAATAAATTGTCCTTTTCCTAGAGAAAAACTTGTTGGAGATGTGCAAGCCATTCCACTACTAAGAACTCCATCTAACATCGTTCCAGCTAGCAGACAGCTCATGAATTTGCACTGCTGTAATGTCACTTCCCCATTCCTTTGGTAACCCACCAAAACACCAGAGCTGTCTTTAACTATTGTTTTAGCTGTACCCTTAACTGTGCTGCCACGCTTCCTTGCTATGCTTCCCGTGGTTCCAGTGGGAGTTGCCTGCACACACCAGCCAGGCTACAGAGAAACCCACAATAAGGCTGACAGAGAGTGCTCATAATTTTTTTAAGAGCTCCATGTTCAGTTTCCTAAGGTGTAATATTTCAAATACTTTCACCGTACAGGAAATCTCATATTCCTTATTTTCTGCTCAAGTTAGGAAGAACGTTAAAAAAGAGAAAGGTCCTAGGGAGTAGACATACAATCTGCTTCACTGATTTTCTTTTAAACTTAGTTTTCAATTCTGAAACAGATACAACTAGCCAGCAAAACAAACACATACTCAAGCTCTGCCATTACCTAAATTGGCCAAAAAAATGATCCACTGATGTTTTCCATTATATAAAAATAAATACATAGTTAAAAGGTGCATACTCCTCACAGCTTACTTTCTGATAGAATTCCCCTGGGGGCCTAGTTAGTGCAAATCTAAAATGACAGTTCATAGAGTGTGTTTGGTGATAGAGTGTGTTTGGTGAATGCATCAGTGACATATTAAATTATATTTTACCTTATTTGTTGTCTTCTGTCAACAATTATTTTTTTTTTTAAAGACGAAAGGCATGCTGCAGAGCGTAGGCTTTTGGAATCCAGAAATTCCATCTAAGGAGAAATTACCAAATAAACAACATGACAGCAACAGACACTGAGCGCAGCAAAAGTACCAACAACTAGGCAAGCTGAGAGAACCCAAAACTGAACAAGATGAGAAGTCTTCACCACAGTATGAAGATGAATTGAGATTTAACATCCAGGTGGAAAAGCATACATTGCCTCTGATAATGATGCTTCATTGAGGGTTTGGATTTGGTTGGAAGTTTGAAGACACAAACCCATTTTTCTTTACATTTTAACAATTCCAAATATTAAAACAATGACGGTTTCATTCAAATTATGAAGAGTTTATAAATAATTGCTCAGGAACTATGAAGTAATGAGATGTCCTTGGCCATAAAAGGAAGACAGTCTTCAGGACTGATAGGATTTTTCTAAAACAGAGGAAGAAAAAACGTTCAGTAACACAAGTGGCTGCTCCTGGTTAATTAGATAAAAGCATTCAGAAGTGTTTGAGATCCAATGCTCTGCACGTTGCCATATTTTCTGTGTTTAAATTCAATGTGATCTCTGTGCATTGTGTAAACACAACATGAACATAGTACTGATAAACAGGGCCATTATATTCAGCATCATCGCTGGATTTCCTTACAACAGCAGCATTTGAATTAGAAGGTCTCCACAACAACCACAGCATTCTCATTGTGCAGCGATTCTAAATTCAATGTGCAGTTACTCAGTGCCTTTGTAACTTACCCTCAATTTCATCAATATATTTCCTGCTCATCTCTTCTGAGTAGGTACATCTGACTGGCAAATAACCTCACTGGGAAAGAATCCATAAGCAACTGGACATATGTAAAACATTTATCATCCCTAGGATGAAAAATACACACTGATGGAATTCCTCTCTGTAGCAAAAGATGTCCCTTTACCAAAGAAAAAATGGAGAAGTGGTGTTTGCAACTTCTCCTTCCCCACAATTTCAGAGGAAAATTCCATGTATTTTGCTGCTGTGTTACAGTGCATCCTAAGAGCTTTCTAAACATCTGTTGTAATCTGGTATGGCACTTCAGGTAACTGTAGATTTTTGTTGACCTCTGTTGATCTTCAGCTAGGGGTCAGTAACCACAACAAAATAAATATCACAGTAATAACAACAGCAAGCAGGTCTTGCTTACAGGTCCAATACCATGGTGCAACCTCAGAGCACTCTTCTGACTCATAATGAAAAGTCCCTTCTGTTCCTACCATTTCCACAGCATTGAATGAAACCACCCTTTGCAAACACAAGGGATCTGACATAACATTTGTAATGGGATATTAACTGAAGTACAATGGAAAAAGAACTTCAGAACTTTACAAAACTGACCATGATTTTTAATGACTGTATATCAAAAAATGTCAGGGTAGGGAGTGCAAATGAGACTAAAATAACTGAACGAAAGACAGAGGAATAAAGAACTAAAGATAAAAAGAGGAAACACTGATAGAGCTGTTAGGACATCAGTAGAAAAACAGCACTTGGAATTTGTCAAGTGATTAAGCTCAGATACTTTTCATTAGGGTGACTCTGGCATTCTGAACAATAACATTTGGCATTGGCAACAAATTAAAGTGAAGACTTAGCATCAAGAATGAATATATATCCTTTAGAGTTCAGTAAATAAAACCCAAACTTCAGCACCTGTGTAACTGAACATGGATTGTCCCTTTCAGTCCCAATGAAAATGTTTAAGGTTTCAAAGTTTAGCATATACATAGTGAGCTTTTGACAAGCTTGTTCAAGTTTTATACTAAAATATTGATATCAGAAAAGAAATCATGGTTTATATACAGTTCATCCAGTTCATCCAATTGTATTTTATTGTGTAATCAGAATACTGCATCCAGTTATAAGTATTACAGGGTAATACTATTGGAAATTAGATACTGTCATCCTAGTACCTACCCTTTTCCTCTAATGTTACTTGCACTTCTGTAACGCTCCTCTAGGTCCTAAAGTCAACAGTTAGAAGCTTCTGTAAGAAATGGGGCCATATGAGTGAGGGTTTTACTCAAAGAAGCTCGCAGGAAATTTTATTTCTTTTTCCCAATTTATAGAAAAGGGTGGTGTTTGTTACCAAATACATCTACAAGCTTCTAAAACAAGCTAAAATCAGATCAGGCTGAGACAAGCCCAGACAAGTTCTAAGATCCAACATTCCTAGTCTTTTTACTAGTAATGAAAAGAGTTGTTTTTACTGGGCTGCATCTGTGATTAAGACCAGCAGATGCTTGCGTAGAGCAGAGAAGTGTAGGTACACAGACACTGTGCCTTGCTGCCGACTGTAGACAACCTATGACTGTCACTGGGAATACTTGAACCCTAAATGTATCAGAACCAAGTGATACACACAAACCTACTATCAGAGCTGTTTTGAAAATCTGTAACCACATCAGCGTGCCAAAGCATATGTATAGTCACGTTTCTTTTACTCCTGACATGTGGCTGATGTGTAGAATAACAGAACTGTGTCTGTTACTTCAGTGTTGTACACATTTTTAAAATCATGTTTCTAAGTATTAAATATGTAGAATCAGATAACTTCTCCTGAAGTCAGATGGCTTTGCTAGTGGAAATTCATGTCCCTCTTAATTATTTAGAACTTTTGAAGAATTATCAGTTGAAGGTACAAAAAGGAATGGGAAAAAAAAATCTACTTGAATATTTTAAAAGCCTAGGAGAAGATACTCAGAAAATTAAATTGATGGAATCATTTTTCCTATGGGACTTCAATGACAAATTATGTGCAGAAGGGTTAGTTGTTAGCACAGTAGGTTTTAACAATTTGGAAAAGATTCGATGCTGCAGTTTATTTTAAAAGAGTGTAAAAAATGAATAAATAACAAAGCTTGTGGAAGACAAAAATTTGCATTAATTGGATTTACAAAAGTTAAAACTGAAGAAAAAATAAATGCACAAAAAGACAATAGGGACTCAGAGTGAAACTACCTCAAAATTTGATGGCATTTATATAATCCTTGACACTATAAAAACTTTCTCTTAGATACTTTCCTAGATTTAGGATTAAAATTTGACCCAAACAATATCCTATATAGTTTATTTTATTGCACCTCTCGATCCAACATGTAGTCAAGTAGAGAAAACTTGATGAAATGGATTTCTGGTCCAATTTTATGAATATATTCCAGTATATACAATGCTAATATAGGAAATAAAGAAATATTTAGGGAAAAATTGCTGTTTCTTACTCGAATAAATGTAATAACATTTTGGGGTTTATTGTGTTTGTATGATTATGTTTTGGTAGCAGGAGGGCTACAGAAGGGACTTCTGTGAGGAGCTGACAGAAGTTTCCCCTGTGTCTGACAGAGCCAATGCCAGCTGGCTCTAGGACAGACCCACCAGTGGCCAAGGCTGAGCCCATTGGAGCTGCCCTGGGATAGCATAGCTCAGAAGGGAGAAAAGCTGCACAGCTCAAACTGTGGAGATCAGTGAGAATATGTGAGAGGAGCAGCCCTGCCAACATCCTGGACAGTGAAGAAGAAGGGGCAGGAGGTGCTATGAATGTTGGAGCAGAGGTGATCCTGCAGCCCGTGATGAAGACCCTGGGGATGCCTTGCAGCCCATGGAGGCCACGCTGGAGCAGGTGGATGCCTGAAGGTGGGAGGCTGTGACCCCATGGGAAGCCTGTGCTGGAGGCAGTTCCCTCATGACCTGTGGTCACATGGAAAGAGGAGCCCATGCTGGAGCAGGTTTTGTGGCTGGACTTGTGACCACGTGGGGGATCCCCCCGGAGCAGCCTGTTCCTGAAGGACTACACCCCACGGAAGTGACACTGCACCCACACTGCAGCAGTTCCTCAAGAACTGAAAATGCAGCCCATGGAAAGGACTCGTGTTGGAGAAGTCCATGGTGGACTGTCTCCTGTGGAAACAGACTCCTGTCTGGGTGGAGAAGGGGAAGAGTGTGAGAAGTCCTGTCCCTGTGGAGGAAGAAGCAGCACAGACAGCATATGATGAGGGGACCACAGCTGCTATTCCCCATCCACCTGCACCACTGAGGGGATGAGGCAGAGAGAGAATTCGGTAGCATTGCTGAGCCCAGGAAGTAAGGAATTAGAATTATTCCATTCTGATTTTATTAGCAAAAATTGAATCATTTTTCTTTTTACCCAAATCAAGGCTGTTTTGCCCATGACAGTACCTGATGAGCGAAAACTCCGTCTTTATCTCGACCTCAAAAGAAGTTTTTTGTTGCATTTTTTCTCCTCTTTGACTGATGAAGGGAATGATAGAGGGGCTTTGGTGAGCAACTGGAGCCCAGCCAAGAACAGCCTAACATGTTGTTATTGGGAAAATGAATGGGAAGTTGCCAAACAAGAACAGGGGAAATTATAGGGTTATACTGTTGCTTGTCCAAATTTTAAATAATAAGCAAAAAGAGGACAATAATATAGTCAGAGAGATATTAAAAGAGTAAACTAGAGTTTCCATGTGAATCAGGCCTCTGTGGTAAAAAGTGTGTGAGTTATGCTAAATGTTACTTGCACTGGAAATTGAGCAATAAATTCTAAGGTCAGTAAAATTCTGAATTTAAATATATTAAGCACAGTTCAGCATTCTATAAGCTGAATTTATTGCTGGTTGCCAAATTTCTTGAGTTATGTCAAGACCAACTCTCAGCTTCAGGCTTGACTTAAAAATTGACATTTTCATGTTGTAAGTGCTTGAGCAGTTCTGTAAAATCCAGGGCTAAAAATATTTGTGTGGTGTTGTAGCATCTCAGGTTTTCTGTTTCAGTTTGCATCTCAAGATTGAACTTGTTAGTGCTGTGGTCAGGAATAGAATAACATGTTGGACTGACTAACCCAGAGATTCTGGTTCAGTTATTCTTGAGTAGCTGACATGAACAAACAGATGACATTTTATCTTGAGATTACCAATACCTGAATCATGAAACACAACCTCTCAGTTACTTTAAATTTCATCTGTTGTTTCTAAGATGCAGCATCTACTTCCCATTCATCTCAAAAGGTCTGAAAATAGCAAGGTAACATGTAATCCCTATACAGTAGCCACCCTGCAGTCTAGAGCTCATCAAAGATTATTTTGTAGGAGTTTTTTGTCATGGAGTTAATTTTGTTGGTTTTTTTAACACTGAAATAAATCTGCAATCCATGTGAGTTTGGCTCATTAACCTTCAGTTCTGTAACAAACTACATGAACATGAAAATGGAACAAAAATTTGCCCTTGCAGAGAAGACACTCAGTGGCATACCAGATTGTGTTATCCAGTGTGGACAACAGGTCCTGGAATTGACAATTCTCGTTTGGCTGACACTTGTGAGACTGCATCTGTAGTACTGCAATCGAATTTTGGGTTACTTGAGATAAGAAAGATGTTGTCATGCTGCAACTAGTACAGGAGCTAAGACATTAAAACAGGCAGGGAGTTGGAACACAGGATTTATGGGATGCTGAAAAAGCTGTGTTTGTTCAGCATTAGAGAGAGAAAGCTGAAGGGACATCTCCTTGCTCTGCATAACAACTGCGTAATGCAAAGATTTAGAGAAGATGGAGATGCAATCCCTTTGCAAATGTATGCAAAGAACCAAGAAACACTTTCTTACCTGAGTTAGAATTTTGTATTTTCAGACTGTCATAAAAAGAAGAAAAAAAGACCTGTAAAATTCTGAACTGTTTTTAAGTTAAAAAAAAGAGCTAACTTATTTTACTTATTTTTACTAACATTATTACTACATCTTCTAAAGTTCTAATTTTTATGCTGAGAGATGCACGTTATGCTTTATCACGAAAAAAATACTTATGTGGAGATGAGAGATTTTAAATTACAAGTGATTAATGACTGATGAAGAGCATCAATTTTCAAATATCAATTGGACAAACAAAACAAACAAAGATATAAGATCCAAAAGTGGGGAAGTTACAAAGCCTCACTTTGAAGCAATATGCCTGTCCTAGGAGGGAATAATTTCCCTGCTGAAAGCTACGCAAATTGAGATTTGGAAAATCAGATGCCAAATAACAGTCTTCAGTCTAACATTAATTACCAATTTGTATTGCTGGGATCCTGGGGAGGATGAAATCCCCCTGCTTTAAAAGTACCTTTTTACTGAGTGATTATTTTACCATGCTGTGCTTGTGACCTAAAAAAATAAAATATATATAAATATATATATATATAATACTTTAAATTAAATGCTAAGATTCAATAAAAATACTAAGCCTCATGGATAGCTTGCTTTCTCACATGGGTCCAGAGTACTTTAAGTACTGTATAAGATAAACAGTATTATTTCCCTCTTTGAAACAGAAGAACCTGAGCCAGCGATGCTAAATGAGTGGACAAGACACCAATTTCTCTTGGACTTAGACCTGGATTCTCTGAATATCATTCCCCTAACCGGCTACAAACCAACTCTGATTCCTGACAGTATGTTTGAGCACGCATAGATTTTGTAAGTAAAGTCATGAGCCTTATGGGTTTTATTACTTGGGGGAAAAATCCCAACAAGTGTGGTCAGTTTGTGTTCTAAGGTGTTGGCAAATTGGATGACCTTGACTCTATTGTCTGCTAATGTCTGCTAGCATTTATATAATATTTTTCTATCTATAAAAGCAGCCACTACATTTCAGTTTGTCCTGTCAGCTTCCTTGAGTCTTGCTAAATATCTTGGCAAGACTCGCTGTTTCCCTAAAGGAATCAGTGATGACTTGTTCAAATGGAGCTGCTGCTATATTGGAGAGAGTCTTCATAACAATGGGCTACTTTTCCTGTAGATGGACTTCTTTGTTCCCCTTTATAATTAATTTGAATCTAGAACATTTCACAAAACTGTAAATGCAGAGTATCTCGGTTTCAATGGAAAGGCATCTGCAGTAACTGTACTCTATATAGAATTAGTTTCTCTATTCAGAATGTGAATGCAGTGTGTGATGTCATTCAAGTAGGATTCAGATTCAGTATCATCTGCAAAACAAGAATACATTGTATTAGCATTCAGTTCTGAAATCTTTTTATGAAAAATGTAATATCTTTTTACCACAGTTAATTAGATGCAGTTCAAAGGAATGCTATCATATGCAAGAGATTTTTTGATTCACTAGTGTTTTATGTTTTGCCATTGACTGATGACATCAGCACCGACTGAAGTTACTGGAACAGTAATGTGCAAAACAGAGGACATTGACAGCTGTTACATTTGACTTTTGTTTGTAGAATTGTGCTTCAAATCCAGATCTATTAAAATGTAAACTTAATTAGTAAAGTGCCTTGCATGGCTGGAATCACAATATCAGAATATTATTAATTTTGTGTATTTTTGTGTGAATGAAAATATCTGAGACAGATCTTCAAATTTCTTTTCTACAGAGAAAGACAGATGAGATGCAGAAGACATAAAACTAGCCTCTACCTACTATAGACATCATTTTTATTAGGAAAAATAATGAAGCAACATACAGTAGATAAAATAGCATCTCCTGCATGCACCCTAAAAGGATTAAATTCACCTTGCTGCAGAGGACAAGAACAAAGTTCTGTATAATCCCCACATAAGTCCAGAAAGCTGTGTTATTTTAGTTGTTTTTCAGACAGGAAGGCAAAAGCAAGGATACTGCATTTGGAAAAAATAATTTCTCTCTTTGAATTGATTTAGCATGCTTAGAGTCAGAGTAAGCACAGAGCACTCACCCTGACAATTGCTTTGCAATGCATAACAGACACAGATGAGACATCGAAGACCCCTTAAAGGGTCAACTTCTTCCACTGACAGTGTTTGTTAAGTCCAAATAAAGAAACAGCATTTAGCCAGCTATGTAAGTGCTCTGCACAGTCATGTGCATGTTTAATATCTTGACTGTTTAAAATCACTCATGAGTAAGCTTTTGCCACCAATACTGTACAATACTCTATCATTTTGCTGGTTAGTTGTGTTTTACTCTGATACATTGATCTTTTTCAGTAACTGGCTGAGAAAATCCAAACAAATGATTTTATTTTTTTTCCTCTTACTATTTTTTTTAATATGGTGAGTAAAGATGTGATAAACTTATATCTGGTATCTTTATTTCAGACTATATATCGATTGAATAAATGACCCAAGATAACTGCAAAATTAGTGTTCATAGATGTGCCATCTTTGACATAAAAAGCAGAAATGGGGACCAAAACACATTAGTTGCTAAATTTTCATAAATATATGTGCAACAGAGGTAAAGAGAACTATAAGGCAGGTGCATACACACAAAGACATGTACAATTGCACAGTTAGTTTATGCAAGCCATTATTATGATTGCAGATGCAAATGGCAAGTCAGCTGTTTAACTGTTCATTTACTCATGTAAGTACTGTTTTCCTAAGCAATGACATTGTGTATATGTAAATTGAGAAGCAATCTGATTTGTTAGTGTTGTACTCACTTTGCACAGGGGTAAATAGCTACCAAAGATGAAAGAAAAAAGAAAATCATGGCTGTAAAGTTGAATGGCATTAATCACTTGTAGTGCTGCAGTTTGTTATATTGCAAAACCTCTTCCTGGTTAGATTCGCATTCAATAGGAGAGATGATTATAAAGGAAAAAATGCGGGGGAAAAAAAAAGGATGATTGCAACAAGAAATATTTCAAAGCTTCTGCAAAGATAAAAAATGTCCATTGCCATGTTCTAGAATTTCTCAGACAGACAAACCTCTTCTGGGATATAAACTATATCCATTACATTGACTATTTTTCTGTCAGGAGGATATGTACTGATATGCACCCTGTTTGTTTTATTATGAGACTCCTAGTGAGACAGGAATACCTGCTGGTCAAAAACAATACAAGCAGGAATGCCTTTAATTTAAGATGCATCTTTCAGTCAAAATACTATGCATATTCAGTTACACAAAAGGTCTTGCTAAACTCAAAAGCAAGCCCAAATGCTTGGGGTACAAATAACTATAAAGACCTCAATAAGACTTCTGTCTCCACATTTTTTATATAGTTTTTGACTCCCTCCATGTGTGTATCCCCTGGAAGCTCCTTCATATTGCCATTTGGTGTTGCTCTGGGCTTTCCTTCTCTCCAAATGCCAATCCTAATCCAAACCCCAACTTTAGCATGAATCCTAAACCTAGTGCTGGGGTAAGGCTTGGCTTTAGCTCAAGACACAATGCATGGCAGGAAGAAAAGGTTCTCAGGAGAGCCCTGAAGTCCAGTCCTTGTTTTGGCAGTCACTTCCCAACCCCATTTTTGTTACAGTTCTAGGCTTTTTCCTTCACCCAGCAATAAATACACAAGTTACCTTAATTTGCAATCTCAGGAGGTATGACAGAGACAGAACCTAGAGGTACAGCTGGAATGAGACAGGGATTTGGGAAATGGGCTCAAAATAAAACAGCATCCTAGGTATAATGTTAACATGTAGTGCTAAAGTTGGGAAAGAGAACAGAAGCACAACTGCAGCAGGGAAAAACTGGAAGAAGCACTGGACTATAAAGCAATTCTTAACTGAGTATTTCTTCCTCTGTGTGGCTGAAAACCTTGGTCCTGGTGCCACTAGGGTAAGGATTAGGATCAAGCTAAGGGTTGGGAGAAACTCACAGCATAAAGCAGCAGGTGGCATGGAGCTGGTGTCTCTGAGAGGACAGAGAAAGCTCCAAAACACCTCTTTCCTGACAATTACTCACATCAGACATTGGGCTGGCCTTCTGGAAAGGTTCTACTCGCTTACCCACTGATTAAGTGCTTTTGATTCCTCTTGGTGTTGTGTCAAGTAGATTTTGGGGGAGGCAGAACAGCATTATCATAATTTTTAATGACACAATCACAATTTTCAGTGTAGTTTAGGAAAGCATTTCAATATGAAAAGTATGTAATGAGGATGAACAGGAATTATTTAGCATAATAACACAGGAAATATGTAAAGAGATGGGCTTGGGGACATGAAAAGAGAGAGGAAACAGTAAAGAGAAAGTTTAGCTCGAGTCTCAAGGACAGCTCTACCCTTTAAGATTCATTAATCAACTACATAAGTGAAAGTATTCCTATTTATGATATTGATAAAGGATGGGATGCTAAAGATTAGGCATTTGACAAGATATATTTGACATGGCTTAATAAGTCTTTCCAAAAATTATATCCCTTTAAAAAATGCAGTTTTTACACTCTATTTAACATTCTAAAAACAATATCTTTGAATGCTTAGTCTAAAAACACAGATACTATTTTGCATGTAATAAAATTCTTTGTTTTTCAGTGTTTTCCACAGCCTCCAATAGGTGATGTAAACTACTTTCCCTGTTTAATAATTCTTTTATTTTCTCTGATTCCCTATCCACATTTTTGAAGCTTTTATGGTAGTAAGGATTTTACTTCTCACTAGTTGAACAAATTTAAAGACTGAAAAGCTTAAAACATCAGGGACCAAAAGTTCTAAACAAATTTGGTTCTGAGAAGAGACGGGATCAATCTCAAGGGAAATTTAAGTAAAAACTTAATGTCATCAGGATTATTGAAAGCATTATTTGTTCAATTAATTTATAAAGAAAATACCCTGCCTAATATACTACTATTTTGGGTACATTTATGGGTGCCCTTCTTTGTATTCATGTGGCTTAATGCTTGCATATACCTTTTCCACCCACTGCTTATTTAGACTCATGTGAAAATGTTTCAGTGCTATTTCTGCAAAAGAGGCCTTGCAGGGCACACATGGAATAAATTAATTTAACAAGGCCAAAAGACAATGATTCCTTTAGATACTCCTAAGTGCCGTCTTTTTCTGTGTTCCAGGGATTCTTTGAGAGAAATTTTCTACTACAGAACCTTGCAGGTGTCTGAAGTCTTGCAGGCAGCAAGCTGGATGCTAACTCTGAAGCCTGATGCTCAGATTCCCTGGGTCAGGAACTGGAAAAGGCTGAGATTCACTTCTTCATCTTCATCTTCTTCTTCTTCTTCTTCTTCTTCTTCTTCTTCTTTTTCTTCTTTTTCTTCTTCTTCTTCTTCTTCTTCTTCTTCTTTCTTCTTCTTCTTTCTTCTTATTTTTCTTCTTCTTTCTTCTTCTTCTTCTCTTCTTCTTCTTCTTCTTCTTCTTCTTCTTCTTCTTCTTCTTCTTCTTCTTGTTCTTCTTCTTCTTCTTCTTCTTCTTCTTTCTTCTTCTTCTTCTTCTTCTTCTTTCTTCTTCTTCTTCCCGCTTTTCCTACCATTTTATTATAGCTTCTGGTTCACATTACATTGCCTGCACAACCCTGAGCTATTAAGCAGGGTGCAGCAGGTGCCCTTGGAGCAGGCACTGCTGAAGGGGAGCCTATGTGTTTAATGACAGCTACATAATCACCATGGGGAAAGTACTGCAGAGGGCCCCTGCTGCACTGTGAAAGACCCAGAAGAGGATGTATATCTGGGAAGAGTTCTCTTTCCTTCTTTGTCTCATTCTAGATGGCCTAGGAATGGATGGAAAGCTTTATTACCTCTCAGCCCTCTTTTGTTTGGTTTTGGGTTTTTTGTTTTCTTTCACCATTTCAGTTAATGCTACAGATTCCACAAACAAATCCTTGTGCAAGTGAATATATTTCAACATCCATTGTGCAACGGATTCTTTCCTTGGCCAGGGCTGAGCACTGATTTATGAGTGCAAATATGACTCGTAAACAATAGAAAAATTCTATATGTCAGTCACACAGTATGGTATCATTAAGTGTACCTTTCCTAAGGGTACTCCACTTCCACAGCACCTTAGAGCTGAACTTCTCCTGATCTTCTCTAACCTCAATGAAGGTTGATACTTGGAGGACTGCTTGAAGTATCAGTTCAGATATCCTGAATTTGAGGCAAAGTCACAAAACACAATTACTCAAAAGACTCATTTTGTTCCTTTTGGACTCCTAATGTTCTTAATAACTGATGACCACAGTTAGGATCCATCCTCCTTATAAATCCAAAGCTTTTTAGATGTTGCATAGGCACTCTGGTAATTCATTCAGCCAAGACACTGGGAAATTGTAGACAACACCAGATGCTTAAATGCCTGCAGGGAAAGAAGAGATTTTAGACAATTTTTCTTAAAATTTTCAGTGGAACTTGTGCCTCTTATCTCTGCAAATAAATGGGGACAGTCATTTTTGTTTTCATTCAAAACTTATTTTTTTAGCATTTTAGATTTTGCTAGGAGGTTTTATCCTTCACTGCAGTGACTTATTGAGTGGTATCCTACTGGAGGACAGAGCAAGGGTCTTCTACAAGCTGTTGTACTAGGAATAGTACAATAACAATAATGTATATCATCAACTAGTTCTTAAGGCTCATCATCTTCACATATAGGAATGCATTTGTGTGCTACTGATTCTGAAAAGACTCCGTTTCAAAATTCTAGAACTATGGTTTTGTGGATTACTCTGTTTAAAAAAAGAATTATATTTAAATACACTGTATATCCCACACATTGTTATTAAGTAATTCAGGAACTGCATTTCCTAGTCTAGACTACTTTGATTTTTCTTCTCTTCCATCACCATGGCAGAGTGATATCACTGAAAGTACACAAGAGAAGAAGTAATTTCTTCTGTTGCTTTGAAACAATGAAGGGAGCTGAAAATTGAAGCAGCTGCTGCAAAAATTGTGCATAAATCTGCAGAGAATCTTTCTGCCAGTTACTTTTTTATCCTGTTTATATGACTTAAGTTCCAAAAGTGTTCTGTTGCATACTGTATCCTCCATTGATGAGTCACTAACATGACAGGGACTAGTGGACATCACAAAAATATTTACATTATGGGAAAAGAATTTGCTTTGGCTATGGTTTACTTTCCAGTTGCAATTTATGCCAATTCTGCATGGAGACTAGGTTGAAAAAGGCTCTTAGGTGTGTGAGGGCAGCAAATTTTCTGTTAAGCCAAAGAAGTTCCATATTTCTGTCAGAAATAGCTACAATTATTCAGTTACAGGACAAAAAAATATCATCTTCATGACATGACTAATCCAAATAAAGGTCCCTGATTTATAAGGCAAAATTGGAGGTTACACTTATCATTGGAGTCTAAGGGATGTGTAAGCTCCACGTTTTATTCGGAACTGAGATAGGTCAGCTTCATAATTCAGTCCTACACCAAGAGCCCTGTAGCTATGTGAGGTAGATTTCCACCTCCGAATATTTCCCAGGGCTCCAAAGAGGCTCAGGAGGCTGCCACCTATGCTGCCAGCACAGACCTGTGCTGCCAACAGAGCTGGTTGTTCCACTTCTGACACATCCATACAAGCTGCTGTCACATTCCCCAGCACAGCAAAACCTTTAAACATATTTGGAATATTATCAATGTTTAAATTTATGTATGATCATTTACATGAGGAAAAATGAAGCAAAGTCACCAATTAAATTAACACTGATTAACTTACGTAGTATCGCAGACAGACCATAGTAGAAAAAGATTTTAAAGCTCTTGTATTACAAACTGTATTGTTTCATGCCACTAAAATGGCATGAGTTAGTGAGGGCAGTAATCTCTACAGTGCTGATGAAGAATAAGAAGAATCATGAACCAAATAGCCTAGCAGCTAAGCTGTTTCTTTTGATATTATGTAAGGTACCTCACTTAAATGAACTAATTCTTTCCAGAAAATCCTTTTAGAACTTACAACTTTTTTTGTTTTCTCTTGATGCAGCTATTTACTCTGAGTGCTGGCAGCAAAGTGAAATTTACTCACATCCTGATGGCTGTGTGGAGCTGGTGTTTCAGTGAGCAGAATTTGAGTAAAGTCTTCTTTGCTGCCAGCAGTCAAAGCAGAACATATAGTATTTCCAGGGAGAATGCCACATTTGGGAATGCAAGAAAATACAGATGGCCAAAGGCAACTTAAAAGCTGGGTTATGCAGAGGAAGAAATGAAGCAAAAAGAAAATTGGAGCCCAGAGAAAGAAAGGAGACACAAAACCAGCCAGGACATACAGGTGTAGTGAAGTTCAGTCAGTGTAAATAAGAACAATTCTGCATATTAAAGTCCAGTTACTTTTCTATCAACTCCAGGTGAACAAACATTTTCCAAACACAAAATGGAAAAGATAATTATAAGTGAAGAATCAATTTTCAATTTGATGCCTTAGGTCATCACTGCATTTTATTTCTATTATATTTCTCTTTGTAAATCTAGTTGTTTTTCTCAAGTTGACAGTCTCTGAAAAACACACAGCAGAAGAGAGGCCCCTCCTTTAACCTGAATTTTTGCCTTCTTGAATATCTATGTAGAAAAGGTACATTTAACTAAACACTGACATAGTAGAGCTGCTAGAACATTTTATGGAAAGCTGACAAATCTGTGTCAGCAAAGTTGTGAGCTGTATGTGTCTGTGATTCAAGTTCTGAGGAAACAAGACAAAACCTGACCTGCCTTACTCCAAAAAAGCAGTTTTTAAATGGCATTTTAAGTGCCATTTCCTTCTCCAAAAAATTAAAAACTTTTTAATTCTATCATGGAATATAAACAAATTTTGAAATCCAAGAAACTTCTATAAAACAGCACTGCTATTCCCTCTCCACTTCTCATATTCTTTGGACTAGTTGAAAAACCATTTTCACTTTAGCAGGTTCACTGTATAATTTTTCCCCAAGTATATTGAAAGACCCTTTCTTATTTCTTTAGTACAGAGAGGTTTTCCGTTATCAAATTAATTGATTGCTTGCAAACATATTTTGCATCTCAATACAAATATTTGTGCAATTCAACATAAATTCACCACCACGTCTTGCTGTGTGTCACTGAGTTCTGTAGTCCAATTTTAATGGAATACTTGATGAAGCTGATGTGCATATTTTCATCCCACACATACAAATTCATCATGAGAATGATCGCCTTCAGCAAACAAAATAGCACATGCAACATTACAAATTTAGATATACCATCCTGCAAATATAGAAAGAACAAAATGAAAGACATAATGGCCAGTGAAAAAATATGCCTGAAATTCAAGGCTCTGAAAAGTGTCTTATCTTTGTCAAAAGAGGAATGGAGAGTAAAGGGGAAAAAATAAAATAATCATTATTAGAATTATACATAAAATAACTCAATCTGACAATCTGAAAGCAAAAAAAAAAAATAAAACAAACAAATTAAAAAAACCACTATAGCAATCATGAAATTATAGTTTTTGATCCTTGGAGAAGTAAGGAGAGTGGGTTCAGCAGAACTGCCACCTTGGACTTCCTGAGGGCAGATTTTGGCCCGTTGGCTGGTTGAGAGGCTCCATCAGGAGGGAGTCCTGTGGGTTGAAATGGTCTAGAAATTCTATACAGTCTTCAAGAAGGAAATCTTAAAGTTGTAGTTATCAGTCCATCCCTTTGTGCCAAAAGAGGAGCTTTGGGGAAGAAGATTGGACAGAAGAAAATCTGATTGATCTTCAGAATCAGAAGAAGAAGCTCTGGCTGAATGGAGCTTTGTCTGGAACTCAGGGGGGGAAATGGTGTATGACCTTTGAAGAGGGGACAGAAAATTCAGGAGAACTAGAAAACTACAGGGATTTTGTGAGGTTATGCAGGGGGAAAATTACAAGGACCAAAGCCCAGACAGAACTAAATCTAGCAACTACTGTAAAAGATAATACAAAGGTTCCTATAAATACATTGGCAACAAAAGGAGGGCTAAGGACAAATTCCATCCTTTACTGGTTGCACGAGAAAAAATGACAAAGAATGAGGAAAACAGTGAGGTATCTAATGCTTTCTTTGCCTCTATCCTTAATAGCAAGGCCAATTGTTCTTCCGTATCCAGCCATCTGATCAGAATGAAATCCCCATAGTCCAAGGGGAAATGGTCAATGACCTGCTTTGCCACTTCAGCCTGGATGAGTCCATGGGGCTGGAAGGCACACACCCATGTGTTCTGCATGCAGCAGCTGCAGTGCTCAACATGACATTTCCCATCATTCACCAGCAGTCCTGGTTAACTGTGAGGGTCTAAGATGACTGGAGGGCAGTAAAAGTGACAAGAGCAGAAGGAGGATTTGAGGAGTTACAGGTCTGTCATCCTGACCTCAGTCCCAGGGAAGGGCAGGGAAGAGAACAGCTTGAGTACCATAGCAGGGCAAAAGGTCCAGCCATTATTGGTTTATGGCTGGTCATGTCCTTCTTGACCAACTTGATTTCCTTCTATGACCAGGTTACCCACTTAGTGGATGAGGGAAAGGCTGTGAATGTGTCTACCTTGACTTAATAACATCTCTGACACAGTTTTCCACAACGTTCTGGAATAACAGGCTAGTTATGACTTGGACAGCCACACTGTTTACTGGGTAATAAATTGGCTGGATGTCCAAGCTCAGAGAGTGGTGGTGGATGGAGTTACATCCAGCTGGTAGCCGGTCACCAGTGGTGTTCCCCAAGGCTCAATATTGAGGCCAGGCCTGTTTAATACTGGCAACCTGGACAAGCATATTGAGTGCACCCACTGTCAGTTTGCAGATGACACTAAGTTGGGCAGAAGTGTTGGTCTGCTGAAGAGGGGAAAGACTCTGTAAAGTGATCTGGACAGGCTGCATTGATGGGCCAAGGCCAAGTTTACGAGGTTCAAAGAGTCCAAATGGCAGGACCTGCCCTTGGGTGACAACAACCCCAGACAGTGCCACAGCCTGGGGGCAGAGTGGCTGGAAAGCTGCCCAGTGGAAAAGGACCTGGGGGGGTGTGCTGCTTGAAAGTGACTGAACATGAGCCAGAGTGTGCCCAGCTGGCCAAGAAAGCTGTTTTATATCAACAATAGTGGCCAGCAGGACCAGGGCAGTGACTGTCCCCCTGTACTTGGCGCTGGTGGGGCCACACCTTGAGTCCTGTGTTCAGTTCTGGGCCCCTCAGTTCAGGAAGGACGCTGAGGTGATGGAGCAAGTCCAGAGGAGGGAACAGAGCTGTTGAAGCATCTGGAGCACAAGTCCTGTGAGGAGCAGCTGAGGGATCTGGGGGTGTTCAGCCTGGAAAAAAAATAGGGTCAGGGGAGACCTTGTCCCTCTCTAGAACTACCTGAAATTTGTAATGGGGTGGGGGTGGGCCTCTTCTCCCAGGTATCAAGTAACTGGATGACAGAAAATAGCAGGGTAGGTTTAGATTGGATATCAGGAAATATGTCTTCACAGAAAGCGTTGTCAAGCATTGGAATAGGCTGCAGAGATGTCGTGAAATCACCATCCCTGTAAGTGCTCAAAAAGCATTCAAAAAGTGTGGTGCTTTGGAACATGGTTTAGTGGTGGGCTTGGCAGGACTGGGTTAATGGTTAGACTTAATGGTCTTAAAGGTCTCTTTCAACCTAAATGAGACTGTGATTCTACAAGCTATTTGAAAAGTCGAATCTAATTGGCAGCCCCTTCCCTTTTCAAGGTGGTTGAGGATCTTTATTGTTTTTCAATACACTTTCACTGACTAAATATATTCCCATGTGTTCCAGCAAGTTTCAGGCAGCAGTGTCCTGGATGAGTGTTATTCTAGAAAGACTAGTGCTACTTTGTGGTCTTTCTCTTATTGATTTTAATTTATTCCCTGGATGTTTCATTAACAGGCTGCAAGTATATTAATAGAGGTTTAGATAAGACTAGTTTCCTTCCATTGGTCTCTCATGTCTCAACCATTCAATCTTTTCACCTCACTTGATACACAGCTGTAAATGTACTTTTCATGCATGTTGCTTTTCCAAGGTTTTTTTTTGTTTGTTTGTTTTTTGTTTTTTCTAGCAAGGCTGCACATCACAGAAACAAACACACACAAATAAAAACAACAGCTCCTCATCTATGGTAAGTCAGCAAAACTTACTTAAGGTGACAGATTTCCAACATCTAGAAACTTTGTATACACCAAAACAGCATTTGTGATGCAAGAAGGCAAGACTGATTCTATTCTCTGTTTCACCCCATCTTAATACTGTCCCTCTCTACCAGCTTTTAGGGCTAAGCTGTAGTATATGAGGTAACCATTTGGGATAAGAAGTCACCCAAAGCCACGCTCTTCCTTTGACTTTTATCCTAGAAAGTGAATGAACGTGCAGAGGGTTCCAGTTTGGTACTCAGCACATGCTACACAGCATGTTACCACAGCCAGCCAGAGATGCTGAGGAGCAAGTCCAGCCTCTTGTGCCAGCAAAGCAGAAGCAGTTCTGTTTAATTTCCAACCCAGAGCTCTCAGCCACGGTATGAGCAGGCCCAACAAAAAAAAAAAGTCCTGCCACAGAAAACAGCCCATTCTAGGAACAGTGCTGGATTTGGGGACAGGGAGTGGGGTAATGGGGACATCTTCCTTCATTTTGAGGTATTTCTAGTGCATTAGTGGATGTGCAAGAACATCTATCAAGAACAGATCCAGTGTTAATAGGACATAAATGATGGAGAAAATTAAGCTGCTCAGTGATTTATTATTCAGCCTGTTAAAAAAAAAAGTCACATCATGTTCATAGTTTGAATTTATCTCATTTCAGTGTCCAACAATTTGCTTCGTCTACTAAATTTAAAACAGCGTGTGCTTCAGACTTCTTCCTTATGTACATGCTTTTATAGCAAAACTTCTCTTCAACTCTTTGTTCCCAAGTCAGTCTGAATTTAAATCTCTTGTGATGAGTAGAATACTTCAGACTTTGACTAATTTGTATTAGTCCACCTCTGTCCTGGATCCTTTTAGGAATGAAAACCTCCCTGTAAAGGTGCAAATATTAACTTTGAAGACAGTGTTCCATTAATAGCTTCCAGTGGTAGCTGGCAATGCTCTGAATCAATGGTTTTCCTTTAGTGAATGCTAATTTGCAGAAACCAAACAACTGTAGTAATGCATCTGCTGTGTCAAATCTTTCAAAAAATCTAATTTTCCCTATGAGGTTGTTTGCTGGCTGCTGCAGAACCAGGACCTATGGGCTTCTGATACCACCACCTCGAACATTCATAATTTTTTAGTGGCAAAATGAATTGTAGCCTCAAATTCATTCAAAACTTCCTGCTCAGTGATAACAAATGAGACAACTCAGTCTTATTTCCTGGAAGGAAATTATGCTTTTCCTTTTTTCAGGCTATTAGTTTCCAGCTGGACCTAAGTAAGTGCCAGAAGTTTTTTGGGATGTGTACCTCAGTTTATTTACCTGCATAATCAGATTTTCTATCTCTCCTGTACTGGCTATGGATGATTACTGAAAGATGCTTCATTCTTTTCTAGCATCTGTGATACCAGCTTTTAAAAGTGCACATGCAATTTCTTATGCAGCCCCATTTCTCCAGAGGACAAACTCAACCAATGTGCTGAGCAGATGAGAAGTTTGTTCAGTAGTTGAAATATCTTTTACTGATCTGAATTTATCTAATAAGAGGTTACACTTACCTCAGACTTAAACAGGAGATAATTTTTAATTTCTCCCATTTAAGTAAGGACTGTATCAACCCTTTGGATTGAAAAAGGGATATATCCAGTACTTCACCAGCCAGTAAATCCTCCTGATGATTTTGATGACAAAGACAGGGTTCCACAGGAGTATATCCTGAAAACATCTGTTCCAAAGCAGAGCATTCCTCTTCTTCCCTTGCATGACCACACCATGAGCCATCAGAATAAACACATGCCACAAGCTAAATTGCACTTCTTCTCTCTTGAAAAAAAAAACATTAGAAAAAAAGTAAGCTCTGCTTCAGATTGTTTTAAACTGCCACTGAACCACATTTCAGGCTGTCATTAAACCAGATTTTTTTCTGTAACAGTATCTCTGCTTTAATGGCTTCACCTTTTCCCCCTCTGATGACATGCTGACACCATATCTCAGCACTGCCCACTCAGTTATACAAGCATCTGTGCAGCTGAGCCGTGAATCAGAGAACTGGCCAGGTTAAGAATAACTCAGGAAAAAGGTTTTAACTGATCATCATCTGATACAGTTCACTCCAGCTGCAGAAATTGTGGTAGGTGCAAAAGTAGGAAGAGAAGGAAGAGTGTCAGGAATAATTAACCTGAAGAAGGAAAGTGGACCATGACACCATGGAATGAAGTGCTGTCAGCCTTTAGCCTCTCCGACAACAACTTCGTGTGGCACTCTATCAGCCACTGAATGCTGTGTTTTATTTATTCCTGTAATCAATATATATATATTACCAATTTAAATTACTATTTTTAGCCTGTATACTAACCAGGATATTTTGTATAGGTTTTCTGTATAGGTTTCAGCTGGGGTAGAATTAATTATCTTCACAGTGGCTGCTTTGGGGCTGTGTTTTGGATTTGAGATGAACACAGAGATGATAACATAGAGATGTTTTTGTTATTGCTGAGCAGGGCTTACCCAGAGCCAAGGCCTTTTCTGCTTTTTGCACTGCCACACTGGGGAGAAAGCTGGGGATGCACGGGAGGCTGGGAGGAGACACAGCCAGGACAAGTGACCCACGCTGACCAAAGGGATATTCCAGACCCTGTGACATCATGCTCAGTGTGTAAAGTGGGAGGAAGAAAAAGGAACTGGGGGATGTTTGGAGTGGTGGCCTTTGTCTTCTCAAGTCATGGTTTTGTGTGATGAGGCCTTTCTCTCCTGGAGATGGCTGAGTGCCTGCTTGCTCATGGGAAGCAGTGACATTATTCCTTGGTTTGTTTTGCCTGTGTGTGGCTTTTGTTTTCCCTGTTAAACTGTCTTTTTCTCAACTCATCCCTTTTTCCAGCTTTTACCATTCCAATTTTCTCCCTGATCCTGCTGGTAGGGGAATGAGTGAGTGGCTGTATGGGGCTTGGCTGCTGACTGGGGTTAAACCACAGCAAGGTTGTAAATGGCTCCAAGTCAAAATGTCACTGATATCTGAAGGAAAATTCTCACTGGGTAGGTTGATATCTCTTCTGTCAACAAGACTGTGAGTAGCAAAAAACCCTGGCTCTCAGTTGCCTCAATATCTGTCTAAAGACCTAGGAAGTACAGAAAAGCTAGAATTGCCCATGGTAATCAGGTAGTACCTACCCATGATATATACTTTTTATATCACTATATCATCTCTACTAACCCTAACCCTCCCCAGCTTGGTGATTCATGCAGAATTAAATGCCTATTGGTAATTTTTTCCAGAATCAATCAGAACATTTTCCATTTACCACAACTAGAACTGCTTTTAGGAAAATCCTTAGTTCAAGAGTTTGTTACTTCATTACATTTAGTGCAATTTTAGACACTCTGAAAGCAGAGGAAGACAACTTCATGAATTAAATGTTTATGAATTGAGATGTGCAGAGAAAGGCCATAAAATTATCAGAGAGCTGGAACACTTGTCCTGTGAAGAAAGGCTGAGAAAGTTGGGGATTTTCAACTTGTACAAGAGAAGGCTCAGAGGTGACCTCTTAGCAGATTCTCAGTATTTAGAGTGAGCTTTAAAGAAAGATGGGGACAAACTTTTTATCAGGGCCTGTTGTGGTAGGACAAGAAGTAACAGCTTTAAACTAAAATTGGTCAGAATTCAGAGTAGATATAAGAAAGAAATTTTTTATGTTGAGGGTGGCAAAACACTGGAGCAGCAAGGTAGTGGATGCCCCATCCCTGGAAAGGCTTAAGGTCAGGCTGGCCAGGACCCTGAGTAACTTTATCTATTTGCTCATTTCAGGGGGTTGGACTAGATAACCTTTAAATGTCCTTTCCAACCTAAACCATTCTATGATCCTGTGATTCTGTGAACTTGCAGACTTATCTCACCTCCCATCAAAATCAGTAAGAGTTAAGAGCATTTAGCACTTTCAGACAGCTCATAAAATCAGATCCCAAGTGATGTCATTTCCCTTTGTTACACTATTTGTGTGAATTATTCGCTGCAGCTAATAATTATGATAATCACAGATTCATTCAGGTCAGAAGGTCTCTACTCCAGCTTCTTGCTTCAAACAGGGTAAGCCATCAGATCAGATTTGATCAAATCATAATACTGGATACCAAATCAACTCTAATATGTGGTTGGTATTTTCTTGTTCCTCATAATATTGCCAGAATTTTTTCTTTACAAATAGAATGTGAGGTGGTTCTATAACCAGTGCCTGGGTTTTAGAATGTCCCATTACACATATTCCACATATTCCATATATTCTCAATATTTAAGTATTATCTGAATATAGAGAAAAAAATCAAGAAAATCAGGTATAAGTAGTTTTTCTCTAGTACATGAATTAAGGTTATTCTGCCTGATGTGCATGGTTTTTCATAAAGTTGCATTGAAATGCAAAAACAACATAATCTAGTGGCCAATGAGTCAATTGCAAGGAAAAAAGTTTGAGTTAAAAGCGGTATATCCCCTGAAACATGAATATTCTTAAATGTTCAGCTGTTCCTATCTCTCCTTTGCTTGTGTCCTGCTCAGCTTAAAAGAGTTTTCTGGTGGAAAAAAAAAAAAAAGACATTAAAAGAATTCTAAAGAAAGATTTATGTGCTTCTCTTCAAAGCTTACTTTCCTGGTATAACCCATTCAATTTCACTGAACTCCTGCATGCTCCAGTTCTCTACCCTCTTTCAATGTCTTTTCAGCAGAGATGTCTTACACTGGGCTGGAGTTACCTTCAATTGCTGTAGCAGTGTCAAGAATTACATCTCCATCCATAAATTATTTGTGTGTGGAACCATTCACTAGCCCTGTGGCCAGCTGACATGCAGCAGCCCATGTTCCTGTCAAACTCTATTCCAAGATGTGCAAGGATGTCTTGAATAGCTATTGATAATGGTTCCTGACCCAGGCTAACTTCTGAGTGGTCAGTTCATGGCAAATGATTGAGAGCATAAAGGTTGATCTGAGGAATGTTCTTCTAAGGATTGTTCTGGCAATATAACCGTACGTGCATTTAAATTGTGGTTCTGGGGACAGACCTCTGACATGTCTATATAATTAAGTTAAAGAGTGACAAGGAAATGTCATAACATCAAGGAAGAGTGAAGGAATGTTCATGTCCCTGTTTGCTTCTTTTGAGCTTTGGCTGGAAATGAACTCTGGTCCACTTAGAAAAAGTTGAATTCAGGACAAACTTGGCAGCTTGGACTGTAGTGCACTCAATCATTGTCACGCCTTATGTGTCCAAACTTCATGAACTTGGACAAAACCCTGCAATAATTATGAGGAGAGGCCAAGACAACTAGGTTTGTTCAGCCTTGAGAAGGATAAAGGGAACTCTTAATCACCAATAAATATTGAATAGAAGGATACAGAAAGGACAGAGGCAAAATCTTTTTGAAGTACCCAGTAATAGAAAAAGACACAAAGGAAACAAGCTGGAAATTCTATTTACATGTAAGGAAAAAGTCTTCCAGCAGAAGTGTGGTCAAATACTAGACCAGGTTGTCCACAAAGGATTCATAATTTCCATCCTTGAAGATGCTACTCAGAAAATAGATGGACAAGCCTAAAGAAGTCTGAGCTAGATTAACCTGCTTCCAACAAATCTAGGTGACTTCCAGGGATCCTTTTCAGCCCAAATTGTCCAATTATTTTACAATTCTAACAAAAGAAATTAAACTTCCTAAGTCCACTCTTAAGGAAGATCTGGAGCTTTGAAGAAATTAGATTTTAGTATATGCTTGAGGGTTTATAATACAAGAACAGGTATGTTGTATTGAAAGTGAGAAATCACAATCCTGTAACATAAATGGATTGGCTGGTAGGCCATTTTATGGGGTTTAGGTGGTCTTTTTCCTCCATGAAAACACAATGAAGACAACAGCAAATTAAACTGCAAAACTACTCACTATCTGGGATAAAACATACACATAAAAAAACAATATTCATTTGTCTCTCTAGTTCTCTTGGTTCATAGGATTGCACTTCTGTGTGTACTTTTCTCTATTGTTTGGACTTAGAACTATCTGATATCTCTTTTGGAATTAGTGGTGTATTGTGTATATCACATTTCTAAGATAGCTTTCATATCTCTCCATCCTACCAACTCTCCACCTATTTCTAAATTTCCTTAGAATTCACTACCTTTCCTTGTCTAAATCTTCATTCTTCTCCCTGATGACATGTACATATATTTGTGATACAGGTTTTTGTTTACTTATTTATCCCCCATGATAACTTTCAACATAAATCATGGATCCTGTGGTTCATGAAATTGTCACAATAGTCCTGTAGGGCCATTTTCCCTAAACCAGAGATCTACAGAGTGAACACTGTTGTACACAACACCCAGCCTTCCTCCAGATCTCTTTCAAAAATGCCTGATTTGGAACTCATTACTTTTAAGAAATTCCTTATTCCCACTGCCATGAAACTGGAATCAAATTTGAAAGTAGTCTTTGAGACAGGAAGAGAGATAAAGACTAACTCTGGACTCCCTTTTTTCATGGACATGCATTAAAATAGTTTTAAGATGCCAGTACTGAAATTACTCTCCACTTTCAGATACTGCAGTAATGAAACAGCATTCTGGTGCCAGTACACACAAGAGAGGCCCTCCCCCAGGTCAATGTTTTGTGCCAGTTACCCGTACATTTTTCATTATAGTTTATTATTAAGCCTATCCCTGACTTCCAGTCAGTCAGGCTGCATATAGACAGTGGGCTAGGCCCACAGACAAAAAGTCAGAAGAATTTTAAATAAGCTTTTTTCAAAGTGTTTGCCATCTAAACCTAATTTCTGAAGTGCTACTGTGGATAGCTAGAGTGAATCAACCTACCCAATTTTGTACCCAGGAGGGAATTTCCATCAGGACAAGTGTCTCTCCATAGGTGATTAGCAGCCTTGTCATGTGTTCTCATTCATGTTTATTAATTCATATGTGTTTATTCATTCAGGTACACACAACAGAATTTTTGTTTCCAGTTGTGAATGTGGTTTGGCTGAAAAAGCTTATTCACACAAATCTCCAAACATCTGTTCAAGTTTTTCTCATTCCCAACCCCCATCTATTAGAAATTCTAGGTACACACTACCGAAAGTTTACTGCATCTTTATCAAATAGAAAAGAGAAAAAAAAAACAAACACAAATAAACAAACAAAAGCAACAAAAGGAATCCCACAACTGAACAAAAATATCCCACCAGCTTTCTTCACATTAAAAAAAAAAATCAGCTCTGTATAAAAGAATCTACTGCAGGCACCAGCAGTTGAATCAAATACTATTTAAGTCTGGAAGGACAGAATTTCAGATGTATACAGGTGGTGTTAAGGCCTCAGTGAAAAACTGAACATTATTCATTATGAAAATTTGTCTTGAATCATTATGAAGTTTGTGTATTAGTAGGCAGATCTAGGTCAAATGTTCCCGAGAGCTGGGCTGCTAATGAAACAGGTTGAAATCTAGTTGTGTTTTCATTATAATTTCCATACATTTTTTATGAAAGCTGGTACATGACCAGTAGAAAAGCCACCACAATCTTTTTAATAGAAGTACTCATCAAAATGACATTAAGATGTAGGACTACATTAGTTTTTCTTTACTGTTTCGATGAACTTTTTGGGTTTGTTGATTTTTTTCCCTATTTAAATAAAGCTTACAGCATGAGAACATACTGCATTATTTCCATTATATCTTTATTAAGGTCAGCTCTCTGTTCCACCTCAACTTTCAGGTACTTCAGAGACAAATGTCCATCTGTCTTACTTGCTAAAATCTTCTACTGTAGGATATTTCATATCATGGCATTGCAGAACTGTACTCCAAGAAACTAAAAAGATTTCAGCCTCTTGTTTTGCCAAGGGGAAAAAAAACAAAAAAGACAAAACCAAAAACAACAAACCAGCCAACTACTTATTTTTCAAATATCACTGTTTGAGCACCTCATGGTATCTAATGTATTTATACAACAGGTCAGTAAGGGGGGCAGATGTGCTACTGCTATCCAAGCAGGGACCTTGAGTACAGACTTATTTTTGGATGCTGAGAAACTTATCAGAAAAAAATAAAAAAAGTAATCAGGAAGAATTGTTTTACCACAGAATTCTGCTACCATTCCCCTGAAATTGCCAGCATCACTAATGATGTTTTATATAATACCTCATGTAACAGGAACCATCAAGTCTCAATGCAATTATGATAGCTGAAATGTTCTGGAATATATCAAAATATCTTCATCCTAAAAGGATGCAACATATTCTAGTTGCCATGTAATTTTCACTTTGCTCCTACACCTTAGGTAATAAAAAAGAGAGAACAGGTCTTAAACTGTCAACATGTTGCATGGAACAAGGGTAACAGGATGAAAGAGGCTCCCACTCTAACGACACCTGCACATCTGGCATAAATTGATACTTAAACACTGGGAGAAGAAGTGAGCAAAGAGAAACTGCTGAACTTGCTTTTGGCATCTCCCCCAGGGCCCCCCACTATAACATCTTCAGATTTCACAGTGGAGCTTGGATAGAAGTCAGGAGCTGTTACCATGTTCTTCCCTCTGTTTTCCAAAGTGTATAGTATCCATTTTATGTTTTTAACAAAATAATGATTTTAGTATTCACCTGTTGCTACTGTTTCAGTTATCCCCATTCCTATTTATGTACAGGATAAAGTTTTTATAAACTTACTGCTTTAAAAGAGAACAACATGTGCAACAGCAAAGTGACAGCCCACAATAAGATCAGCAAAACCTACCGGTGCAAGAAATCCATTAAACAGCCTCTTGCAAAAAGCATCCACAGTATGGCATGTAAGAAGAGGGGGAAGTGTAGTAAGCACAATTAGTCTATATGTGAAATCTGGTAGGACAACATAGTACAGGACAAGTTCAGCTACTGGAAACAGGTCACTAAGGTGAGACTTTGCAAGAAGCCAAGAAGCGAAGACGCATTCTGCTACTGCCCCCTCATACTCATTTACTAAGTCTGGCCACTGTAGATCTCTTTCATATTTCATGAAAGCTTTCCCACATGCAGGGAAAAAATAAACTGAGACATAATTCATTCTTTGTGACACCTGACACTTCTTCAAAAATAATAGAATTCTCTCCTGGATGGAGTTAACACTAACTTTAAAGCCACCTCACCACAACAAAAAAATTAAATTACAGAATCCATTCTTACAGAATGTTGTTCATTTAATATGGTGTGCTTGCTTCATATTGAGCAAGGAATCAAGTGAAAGAATACGAAACACTCAAGAGGAAAGATGCTCATGTATTTTCAGTGTGTCAAAAATGTTGTTTGTCTGCTCCCCATAAAACATAAAAAGCTGTAGACTACTTTCAGGGATATGAGAAAAAGTCATCAAACATGGAAACAAAGTCACCAGAAAACCCCTACAGAATAATAACCCAAATGTAATTTCTTTATTTTTTTATTGAGTATAATTTGTCTAACTTTTTTACTTTTTTTCATCCATTAAACACATTAGAACACTGGACTGCTAATCCCCTTTTCTTTTAAAGAAGACACAATAGCTTTTCATAATACAGTTTTGACCTTATCCAATTTTTATAGCCTGTTTGCTATTTCTAAAGTATTATTCATTGCCCATTATTATACTAATAAACTTTATTATCTTTTATAAAGCCAGCAATGGTTACATGCTTGAATGGCCCTCACAAAAGAAAGCTATAATAACATAACAAGGTAAACCTAATAAAACATTCTTTGTTCACAAAGTGTATTGTGATAATGGACCATTAGCTTTTATTTATTATTCACATAAATGTATGATGGGATTTGTACCCTCTCCAGTATTAACTGTCTCAACTTGCAGGAACCATCCAAAAATTTTTTTTGTTGAATATTTGGTCTCTTGTAAGAAGATAAAGAATGTATTGGCAAAAAAAAAAATATTCAAAATTTTCCTATATTATCATTTTTATAGTCTCAGCAACTGCATGTTTGTAGTCTCAGCAACACTCATCTAAGTGCTAAAGTCACTTTTCCTAGTTTCATACTGAGCTAATACTACCAACTTAAGTCACTTAAATATGCAATAAAACAGAAAATTTTAGAAGGTGAACAATGGTACTGTTTGGACCCTTGAAGTCCTGCTGAAATATAGTGGAATGTCACTATCCCTGTAGTTTTATATCAGAAACCATTATTAGATGCTGTGTGCATGCAACACAGGCAAAACAAAGAGCATAACTAAGAAACTTGTAATAAACATCCATGGTGTATGTCTCATTTCATTATGTCAAGTCTTGACACATGCCTATATATAACTTAGTAAATCCCTATGGATGTTTTTCTATAGCTATATGGAAACAAAAAACTTCTTTCTTTGTCATATAACTTCTTTAATTTGTTCATTTTAATTAAGTTCAAAATCCTTTTCCACTTAGGTCTGTTAAGTACCCCTGTACTAGAAAGATCTAAATCTAAGGTGTCTCAGTTGTGTCGAACAGATATGAAATACTGACCTGGATGTCCATCCAAACCACAAGACCTCTGCCATCCAAGACCACTGGAGGAAGAAACAAAATCAAAACCAAACTAAAAAACCCAAAACAGTACCAAAAAACCCAAAACAACAAAATCAACAAAACCAGACATTCAGCACAAAATACGTTATTTCACAAAAGTCTCTTTCTCTGTGGTACCAAAAATCATAAATTACATTTTTAACCAGAACTTCAGGTCAAACCTGTAAAAAACACCTGGGAAAACAGTCAGATTTAGCAGACTAGGGCTGCACGTCTGCTAACCATGACACTTCATAACTTCAACACAGGCAGGACAGACATTTCAACAGACACCAGGAGACTTCCCAAATGCCATAAAACTGAACTCCAAGGTGTACATAATCATAATCCTGACCTCCTTTTGTCCTACACCTTGTCATGCTTTCTCTGTCAAAATAGTGGTGTGGGATGAGCTTGTAAACAAAAACGTAATGGCTCAGAACTACTCTATGTTGGGGACAATTTGCCATTGAGCTCACCATAACCAGTTTTATTTTTCTGACATAACATTTCCATCAGTGTCATACTCAAAAACCAGTATTAAACAGGGATAAGACACACCCTAATTTGAACCAACACTTTTCAAAAGTATCATGTACAGCAAAGGCCCAGTACTAAAGACCTCTGATGTAACTTTAAGTGGAACACTCATCAAATGCAAGACAACCATTTTCTGAAATCAGAATACTGATTCAACAGGAGTAGGCTCGGATCATAACTTCATATAATATACAACTGTCAGGCAAGTAACACATTTTAGATTATTCTTGGCCTAAGGTTATATAAGCGTTCCTGATGTTCAGGCTGTCTTCCTTTTGAAAAGCACATGGTATTTCTCTGGTTAGCATCCATTAGCTGGATAGAACTTGGTAGAAGTTATGATGTTCCAGTAATATTTTCTTTACTCATGCTAACTCAATGTGCGCTGGTTCTCCCTTTAGAGGTAGCCATGGGAAATACCTCACTATACAATTAATTTCTATTGAACATTGTAGTAGTACATTTATTTTTCAAAAGTATTTTGATGCACAGTATGAAGGATAGAAAGCAAGAGGTTGTCTGTCTGATCAGACAACATGACATCCTACAGAATCTCAGCCATTATCTGCTTGGACCATTTTTTAATGCATTCTATGGTACAGCACTTTTCAGAATACCTTTTTATTTTGTAAGTCTTGGGATAACAGACAATCATTCTTTACAATCATGTAAATTGTTCCATTAGTTAAGTGCCCTAGCTATCAAAAGTTCAGCCCCCAGACACACACATCACAGTCAAATTCTCTCCTAAGTGGGTAGAGAACCTAAATTAAACACTTTGTCTGTCACTATTATTTTTCTTTTAGATTCACATCAGTGTTTCTCCTAATTATTCTAAGTTATTCTTATATATGCTAAGTAGCCTCTAGAAGGATCTGACATGCAAATATATATGCTTATTATTATAGAAAAGCTGCATTATTTTTAAATTATTCAGGCTAGTAAGTACACAAAGAACTTTCCACTCTTCTGATCCAGGGAATATAACATAGCAATGAATATTATCAAATCAATATTCTTTGAAACTTCTGCTACTCACTCAATTCTAATCACAGGTAGACAGTGGGGAACTCATAGCTGCTCTGTCATTTATGTCAGCAACTGTTTACCCAAATGATGATACAGTGTCATAAACTGCACGTGAATTATTTAATTTTCTATTATTAAGCTCATTTTGAAAATATTCAGAAAGGGCTGCCAACTGGCAGTGTTCTCAGAGATACTCTTTCTCATAGGCCAAAAACCTGCCCACATTTATTAACAGAAATAACAATTTAAAGACACGTATTGGTCAACATATTAAAATTATTTGACATTAACTTCCTAGTCATCATAATCAATCCCAATTCTAATACAATTTTTTAAAAATCAAGTGAGGCACTTCACCAAAGCTGTAAGTTCAGTGTTGGACTATGGCTGCCTGTGTCCTCAGCTCCTTAGGAAATCTGTTAGGAAATCACACTCAGTATCGGTTTCTCATCATGAGGGTCTCATTCTGAATCATCCTGAGAAGCAACTGCAAAGAACTGTGTGAGATAAACAGCTCATGACACTGCTGATTTCCCTTTATAGAGTTATAATCAACATCCTTTGGGGAAAATGACATTGGAATCCCAGAATCATTCAGGCTGCAGAGGACCTTGGGATGCCCTGTTCAAAGCAAGACAATAATTGAACTCAGAACATACTTGTGGCTTTGTCTAGTCTGGTTCTGGAAAGCAATTGGGCCCTCCATCTTATGAACTGCACCTTCTATTTCGGTATCATATGCAAATTTGATGGGGCTCCATTCTGTTACCAGCTAATTTATAAAGACATTAAAAAAACAAGGTCCCAGAATAGACCCTGGGGAACTTCACCTCTAACCAGCCTTCCGGTACAGAAGAAACTATTGACTAGTAATTTTTGAGCCCAGTCTTTTTTTTTTAACTTATTCATTCTGTGTGACCATTTTGCAGAATGCTAACCAAGGTCAAACTTAACATTATTTAGCTCAACTGAACTGTAGGGCTATCAGTGAAGAGTTTATTTCCTCCAAGTGACCATATGCTGTGAAACTGTTCTAATTTACAATGCAGACTGAACTGATGCCTGCTGCTCTGAGGACTGAATAAGTACAAAAATGACCCTAAGAAGAACTAAATTAATTCAATTAAATGTTTCAGAAAATGAAGAGTTTTGATCTATCAGTAGCTTAACAGTTCAGGATATTTTTCCAGTGTATTCTGGTGGTCTACACAGTGTGAACACTGTCCATAAGACCAGGAGGGAGTTAAGAGTAGAAACTGACTCATTTTAATAGCTGTGTAGAGCTGGTGCTCAATGAGCAAAATTTGAGTAAATTCTTCTTTACTGCCAACACCCAAAGCAGAGCGCACAGATCATCCACAGAGACATTTGGGGATGGAAGACAATACTGTTGGCTGAAGGTAACTTAGAAGATATGTTATGAGATGGAAGAAAGCAAGTATAAAAAGAAATCAAATAATCAGAATACAGAGAAAGAAGGGAGAGATGGAAGAATCATAGAATATTCTGAGTTAGAAGGGACCAATCAGGATCATTGAGTCCAACTCCTGGACCTGCACAGGACACCCCAAAAATCACATCATTGTCCAAATGCTTCTGAAACTCTGCCAGGCTTGGTGCTGTGACCACTTCCCTGAGGAACCTGTTCCAGTGTCCAGCCACCTTGTTGTGAAAAATCTGTTCCTGATACTGGACATTCTCTAATAGTTTAATTTTTTATACATATATTGTGGCACCCCAGACTGTCCCCAGCCCTCAAAGTGAGGCTGCCCCAGCTCAGAGCAGAGCAGGACAATCCCTGCCTTGCCTGGCCAGTGATGCTGTGCCTGATGTCCCCAGGACAGGCCTGGCCCTCCTGGCTGCCAGGGCACTGCTGATTCACATTCAATTTTTTCTCGATAAGGACCCCCAGCTTCCCTTCTGCAGTGCTGTTCTCTAGCCCCTCATTCCCCAGTCTACACATACAACCAGGATGGCCCCATCCCAGGGGCAAAACTCAGCACTTGCTTTTAAATTTCATACTGTTGGTAAGACAGACACAAAGATTCAGGAAGGGCAAAATGTGGTGAATTTCACAGACTTTTTCTTCTATCTGTAAGTGATTTGCACTATTTTCCGTAGTTTCTTTCAGTGGGAACTCCTTCATTTTAGCTTTTATTGCCAGTTTGTAATTTCCAGTTTTTCTTGAGAATCAACACAGATCCCACTGATATGGTTGACAAAATCCTGGGTTGGACCCAGGATATAGTTGACAAAGTTTACTTTGCAGGGCCAAAACATGTCCTGTTATTTGCAGCATTTCATTCTTCATTGTCTTGGAGGATAGATCCAAGAAAGCTGATTCCATCAGCTTTATGCCCAGCACTTCCACACAGCAAAGTAATCAAGCTTTTGGAATGACAGTAGAGAAATTATCTTCTGCCCAGAGTAGCAGAGCTATTTGGGTTCTTTATCTTGGTTTACATGCTAAATTCCTGGCAGATCCATTGAATTAACATTTGCTTTTTCCTCTGATCAATACAGGCAGAATAATCAAAAATGGGGATAACAGTGCGGGACTGAAGGCCCTAAACTATCTCCACTCTTGGTGACTATGGAACATACCATCTCATACTTAGGAACCTATTAAAGAAAAGAAAAAAACAAAAACGGTTTAATAGCTCATCAGCAAGTCAAATTAATCCTATCCCACATCTGAGAAATACCAGAAACTCCACATACTACTTAGGAATTCACTTGTGCAGAAAGCAATGCCAATGGCTGTCCAAAAGAACAGTTTCCAGAGGGGCATCCAAGTGTACTCTTGTCTTCACTTGTCCCAGTAGTGTGGTGTTATCAAGCCTGTTTGAGTAGTACAGTGCTCTTTGGTTCTTTTCTCCTCAAAGTATAGTTTAGAATTATTGGCAAGGTTTTTTAGCATTAGTTTTACTGACACTGCACAACCAAAATCCACTGAGTTTCATATTGACCCAAAAATGCATCTTCCCTGGTACCAGCCAGAACTTCAGCATAGCTTTATTCAAAGCAGGACAGGGATGAGCCTCTCTGTTTCTGCATAAGACCAAGGACCTGCTTCCCAGTAAGAATTTTAAGTTCCAGAGATACAATAAATTTTGATACACACATGCAGAATATCTGTCTTCTGTTGAACAGGTTTTTCACCAGAAAATTTGTAAAATTACCTTATCACTAAAACAGTGAGAGAGCAGGAATCTTGTCTATCTTCCACATGGGTTGCAGGATGAAGTACAGCCAAGTAGGGAACTTGTGGTTTAGACTTTCTTTTCTCTGTGGTTCTTGTCACAGCAGGGCCATACCTGCTCCTACACAGCACATCTAGAGTAGTGGGGCAGCAACAATGAAACAGCCTAGAAATGCATATAATTATTTCAGTCCATCCAAAACCAGAAGAAACTACTCAAATTGTTACATGCAGGAAAAGGCTCATTTGTCTGTCAATACTAATAGATTAACAATTCTCCAGCTTTCTATTAAAACACAGAAAAGTCATACTTCAGTCTTTATTTATCCTTTCATGTTATCTTGCCATAAGATGTCCTGAAGGAATATTTACTATTCCATATGCACAGTGTGTCTCCTCATTTTCTTTTAGTTCACTTATTTTGAAAGAAAATAGATTTTACTCTTCCTTTTATTTTTCTACACTCCATGAAATGAAGAGGACACAGAAGTCAGCTTGTAAATATTTATGCAAACTTCTGAGTAAACTCAAGAGCAAGAACTTAGTAAATCAACAAAGGATAACCCTTCCCAAACGAGTAGATGTAAAACTTATGGTGGTCAAGTGAATAATATAAATTAATAGTTTATATGTCTCCAAAATCTTTACCTATCTCTGAAACTCTCATTATGTTTTTCAGTTAATATTGAAGAAATATATAACTTGCTGCAAATGGAGGGTGAGTACCCCTTATGGCCTAAGTAACATGACAGCACATCCTCTCTCAGCTACCCACTCTTCCTACAGTTTCAGTCATCTGAGGGATGATTCTTAGCTCTAGGCAATCTCCTTGGCCCTTCTTTAGTTTTCTGGTGAGCTCCACCCTTCTCCCGACATCATATTTCATTGAGCATAACCACTTAAAGCATTTAACCAGCATAAAGCAGCCAACAAAAGAGAGCTTTTAGATAGACAATGTCTTTGAAAGTCAGTTCAGAGAGAAGTATCTGTCAGACAAGCATCTAAGCTTACTCAGTTTTCTGCTCTCCATGGGACTTGTTTGACCTTAGGAAGGTTTCCAGTACTTTGGTAGATATCACAAGCACAACACAGCAGCACAAAGAAACGTCAGCTAGGCAAGCTCAGCACCTACACATATTCCAGCACATATTTCACACGCAGCTAAGTGGACAGGTCTTCTCCTCTGAGAAGTATTTTTCACTTGGCTACAAGGGAATTCTGTCTTAAAGTCCAGTCAAGTGAGACAACTGGTTTAATAATGTAGCACACATTGATGCTTGTGTCAGCAAGACGTAAAAGAGCAAGTTGAATTATTTCTGCAACATAAAAACTGCACATGACAAAAGACTTGTAATGCCAGGATGCAAGAAAAGAAGTGAAGAGATTGGAGTTTTCACTACCTCTTTTTTTTAATGACAGAAAAATAAACAGAAAATGCAATGGACATTTTCTGAGTCGAGCTGGTTCTTGTTATGTTGTTTGCCTAGAGTTATAGTATTAGACTGCTATTCACAGCTGCTTCACATTCTCACTGTGCTGTCATTTAGCCCTGTTACTGGGCTTCTGGGAACTCTTGGAGATAATGACACATGCTTTCATTTTAGATAGAATTGTCTGCATGTTCTTAAAATTCACTAGAGAGTGCATCAATTAACATATCCCAGATATTAATCCATACAGCTTGCTTGTATTTTTGGTGGTTGTGATTCATTGGTTTTAAGCAGTCCTATTTTTTCTGCTTTCATTAAACAGTTGTTTATTTAATCAGTGATCTCCTGGTTTATCTAAAATTTTAAAAATTAATTTAAAACCCTAAACAAACAAGGAGAACTTTCAAAAGCTGTGAGGAAATGAGGAATTTGCATTGGGTAGAGATAGGAAAGTTAAAAGTGAGAGGTTTTTTGTAGCTTTTTTTAAAATATAAAATGTAGAGCTGTGAATTTTTTTCTTTTCTTTAATCATTGGATGCTAAATACTTTGATATTAAATTTGTCGGATATTAACGTGCTGGGTTTTGTCTGGGCTGGATTCTGTGGCAAGCTGTCAGGAAATTCCCCCATATCTGAGAGAGCCAGAGCCAGCCAGCTCTAAGACAGACCTGCCATGGCCAAGGCTGAACCCATCAGAGACCGTGGTGGCACCTGTGGGACAAAGGTGGCGCGGAGAGGAATAAACTACAACTTCAGCTGAAGGGAGTAGAGAGAATACCTGAGAGAAACATCTCAGCAGACATTGATGAAGGAGAGGTGCTCGAGGTGCAGGAGCAGAGCAGCCTGTGCCCCTGCAGCCCATGGTGGTCCAGGCTGGGGCTCTGCATGATTAAGGGTAGAAAAAATTCTGCACTTAAGAGAAAATGTTTTTGACTATTGAGCAGATGTTGAATAGTATAAAAGTTTAGCTCATAAATTTGAACCTGTTTTTTTCCCCCTCCAGAATCAATACAATATTGTAAGTGCAATGACTATCTTTAAAAATGCTCAGCAAGCATTTTAAAGACGAGATTGTGCTATTTCAAATATGTCTTAAAATTGCATAAATATCTCTTACAAGAAGTCTCTGAAATTTATGTACATTACCCATTTAGAAATAATTTAAGGAAAAAGCAACCATAACAAATAACCAACAAGTCTTTCTGCATTTCCTAGAAGTAGTTTGTCAGGTGTCATCTTCAGCACAGTAAAGAGGGCTTTAAAAAGAAAGGATTGTTCACTCAAGGACAGGTTGTCAGCACGTGAAATCTTGATTTTTATTCAGGGTCATTTAAATGCAAGGTTCACTCAGATAAAAAATCTGAAAAAAAATGTTCAAAACATCTCATTCAATGCTTCTTTGTAACCATATCACAGGATTGTAAAGACTCTAAGTGAACATTCATAGAAATTCTATGAAATGTACTAAATAATCACGAGATAAGGGCCAAACAATCTCAGGACATTCTTTTCCAATAGCTGTGTTTCAGAGTCTTTTTCAGTAGGATTTTAGTCTTATTCTTCAGTTCCTGTGTGCCAAAGCAATGAAAATACTTCAGGCAGAGATCTTCCAGTTTGCATGCCTCTGAGAAGAATCAATGAGAAAAAGAGGAAGAATAAGGGTGTCTCTTGGCCAAAAACATCCTCCACCATCTGGGTAAGTCCAAATAGTCCTTCTATAAGAAATGCTTTTACATGTACAGTTAGTTATTGTAATTTTGACACAGAAAAACATTTTTATCTTAAATAATCTTACCATTTCTATATGAAGGTTTCTGAATGAATGTGCAAAAGGAGTATATGTGAGCAATAGTTATATAAAGTGTAATAACACTGATAGAATGAATGTTTTTTGGGAAATAAATCAAAGAAATTTGCCTAAATCATACTTACAGCATATTGTGATGCAGTGAGGAGAATTTTGATCTTCAATGTCATAGGCTTTATGATTTTCCTACCAGGAAGATTTCTCTCATTGAAACACTAACACACAAATAAAGGAAAAGCAGAGGAAAGCCCATGGACTGAAAATACTAATCAGGAGTCAATGTAAAAATATACAGACTTTAACAGAAGGCAATAATTAATTCATTATTTTTGAAATTGTGACATAGAATTCTACTCAAGTTATTAAAGGTTCTTAAAATTTAAGTTATTACCCCTACCCCAAACAATAGGTGTGCTCCAGAAAGTGCAGTGAGGACAGCAGCACAGCACTGGCTCTTGGAGAGATTTTGTTGAACTAGACATGTAGGTCATGTTCTTAGAACATTTACATGTGTTCACATTAAAAAATGTCATGATATGGAAACAGGTCTAAAGCTCAACTTGTACTACATTTTATTACCTTATTACTATATTGTAGGTCAATATGCATAAAATGGGCTATATACCTTAAATAACCTATTTAATCATTCTGGATTTATTGTGACAACCACCCGTGAGACAGAGATGTCCAGATATTGCACCTAGGCCAACCATAGCATTGCCTGAAATCAGAGGCAATAAGGCAATAATTTGTAATTCAACCAACCATATCAAGCAGTGAAATGGATTTATGATGGTGTTCTGTGAGAGAAATGAAGGTCAGTTTTCAGCAGTGAAGGTGTCGTTGACTGCAGAAGTATGTGATGAAATTATATATAAGTTTCTGTCATCCTTTAAAAAGAGAAAAGGGACAGAATGAACTTCCATTCTGCGGTTTAAATGATTCCCTGTCCTTTTCCACAAGACAAGATGGAAGATCAGAGCAAAAGAATGATTCCTTGTTATTTATCTTCATCAGCTGAAAATAAAAATAACATCAAGTCTGCCTGAATCTTAATGTTAGGAAGATATTTCATAACTTAGGGTTTTTTTAGTATTTCACCAATAAAATTGATAACAATTGATATCCATTTTTAATTGATAATTAAAAAAAGAAAACAAGTATTGCTATTGATATCTTCTGCACAGATGGACAGAATGTTTCCAATGGTTGTTTTTTAGACTACTGCAAAAATTGGGATGTTTGGGAACTAAACGCTATCAAAGTTCTATGGGAGAGAGGAGATCCTGCTGTCTAATATCTGATAATTTTTTTCTACATTATTTAATATTACGTTAAATGTGTAACAATTTTACCAGCATCTCACCACCTTGTTTCACCTTGCCGTTACCTGCTAGGATTTTATCTACAGATGCTCACCTGTGTAAATATCTCTAAAACTGTCAGTATAAATATAGGCAAATCTACAATGGATGCACCAGAGCACTTTGGGAAGAATTCTTCATGGACTTTCAACCAACAATTCCCTTTCCCACCATAATTTTTTTTTCTTTTTGATCCTGAGGTGCACATCTGTGTCATCTTTTCTGGAACACTGTACTTCACCTTTATGTAAAGGGTCTTATCCTATCTGATCCCTTCCTTATGATCCTAACTGTGAAAATTCTTTTGTAGTGTCTAAATTGTGATTCTTTTTAAAATGCAAGTGAAAAAAAATTATATGAAATTCTAAGAGGAGGGGGGAAGCAAAGATGTATATCTGTTACCCAGATTAGCATAAAACACCTTTATTTTAATTTTTTTTTTCAATTCTTGTGACTAGGATGATAAGTAAAAATTGAAAGTCTCACCAATGCAGAAAATAAATTAAATTCCACAGAAACTCTTCTGGCAACTGAGCATTTAATACAGCGAGACTTGAGAATTATTAATTACAATGACACTGAAGTTTGCCAAGATGGTGTCCAACCACTAACTGTGAGTTTAATCTGTTGTCCCACTAACTCAGCTTTTATAGAACAAGCTGTAATGAAGACTGAGACCTGAAGTCTTTAAAGACTCAAGGATCAATTGTTATCAGAACAAGAGAAGGTTCTTAGCAATTTGGAAGATTGTCAGAAGGAAGTATGATGTGTATTCATTTGATTATGGTACATAAAGGATGCAGGATGAACCAAATAAATAGTGACTTTGTATTTAGTCCTTGATTGACTGTATTCCAGATATGCTGAAAGCATAAATTAATCAAAACTAGATCTACAGTGGAAAGGAAGGTCTAATCCTTTCACTAATCCCCAACAAAGGAATAGAGTACTGTATGATGCAGTAACTATTTTAATGTCTACTTGCATAATTGTGCTGCATTCTACAACAAACATCATGCATTATATACAGTATCTTCTTATTCTCTTTGAACAAATGTCTGTAGTTCAGGAGAATATTTTGCAAGAAAGACATTGGAATACCAGCTTGAGTTTTATAAAAATAAATGAGGAAGGAATCACATTGATTAAAGGACTTACCAAATATTAGAGACCCAGATAACTCACTAATATAAGTGTTTTCTGAGGATGTTTCTCCCTGAGAGGCTACAGGAGCTGCTTCAGTGAGTAGCTGACAGAAGCTTCCCCTATGTCCAATTGAGCTGATGCAGTTGGCTCCAAAATAGACCTGCCACTGGCCCAGACTGAACCCATCAGTGACAGTGGTAATGCCTCACGGTTAGGCCTATATAAAAAGGAAAAAAAAAAGTTTTTATTCATGTCACATTGGAGCCAGGAAAAGAAGGAGGGAAAAGATGAGGGAGGAACAACCCTACAGACACCAAGGTCAATGCAGAAGGAAGGGCAGGAGCTGCTGCAGGAGCCAAAGCTGAGATTCCCCATCAGCCATGGCTGAAGACCAGCAGTGGCCAGCTGTGCTGCCCATGAATGCCCATGGTGGAAGGGAGATCCATCTACAGCCCATGGAGGACTCTACACCAGAGCAGGTGCATGCTCAGAGGAGGTTGTGATGCTATGAGAAGACCATGCTAGAACAGGCTCCTAGCAGAACCTATGGCCTCATGGACTTGTGACCCCATGGGGGACACCGGTTCTAGCTGTTTGTTCCTGAAGGACTACACCCTCTGGAAATCGACCCATGCTGGAGAAATTTGTAAAGGACTTCAGTCTGTGGAAGAACTCAGGAGAAATTGTCTCATGTGAGAGGGAGTCCCACACTGGAACTGGGGTAGGATGTGAGGAGTCCTTCCCCTAAAGAGGAAGGAGTGGAAGAGACAACATGTGATGACCACAGACCCCACTCCCCGTCCTCCTGCATCATTGGGGTGAAGAAGGCAGAGAATTCAGGAGTGAAGATGAACCTGGGAAGAAGAGAGATTTGGGGGGACTAAGATTTAGGTTTATTTATCATTTCAGGGTTGTCTGATGCTTACAAAGCCCTAATTGCAGCTGTGGGTCAGCAGTTGCCAGCAAAGAATTCTCATTCTCTCTGCCGTGGTACAACAGATTCCTTGTGGGAAGCTGTTTGCTGAGAGTCAGCTAAAGGGATCATCAGTTAGTGCCATTGTTCCACTCTCTTTCTGGGATCAGGGGAACAATCTGTTTCTCCTTGCCCAAGGTACATAAATAGATATCAATATAAATAGTGATACAATCCTGACTATGCAGTTTCAGAATGCACTCTTGTAGTTATGGATAGAAATGTATAATGTGGAGTCTTGTCTAGTCCCAGTGAGATGCACTGCTGATTTACATCATTTATTTGAAGAAATATGCATTAAAATAACTAAGTTATTGTGGTAGAATAACTAATTATTGAAACCTTTTCCCGGTCTCTAGTACTGAAAGAAGAATGGTGCAGGGGATAGGAAATTGGGCTACAGGATACTGAGGAAGCACCTATCTGTTTTCTTTTCCTTCTGATCAAACTAGAGTAGCAGTGGTTTCAGGGAAAATGCCCAAAAATCTCTTTATTTCTTAATGTAATTCAGAAAATTCCTTCAGGTGAGAACATGCAGACTACTCTTAGGAAATAACAGAGATCTCTATAACTAGTAGACTAGTTATGCTGACTTTGATAAATTCACTAAACAATGGAGCATTATGATCTACAGTAATCTTCTGTTTAGTTCAAAACAGAGTTTGAGAAAAACCCTAGAAAAATGTGCAAAATGCTAAAGAAGGAGTGATATCTGAGCATGAGTGAAATTTACTTTTAAGACTATATTCTTCCTTTGAAGCAGGCTTATAAATCCAATTAACATTAATGACAAATATGTTGCTCCCATATGCAAACCTTGGGCCGAGATTCCCTACTGCCCCTCCAAGATTCTTTTGTATAATTCAAATATTGAACTGTTACATTTAAAGAATATTTTGACTTGAAAAGTTTCAAAGTTTAATGTTTATTCTGCTTTAATAAAAATTAATAGCAACAAAATATAATTGCTTCAGTAATGTTTTACAAAAACATCAGTCTTTTATGTTTCTATATTTTGAAAGAAACCTCAAAAGTAACATTGATGTGTTTTGCACAGATCATATAGCCTACACTGCATAAATCACAAAGTGAGACAGTTCTGTAAATACTGCATTGTAAGGTGTTCAAGTCAGATTTCTAAACAGACAAATCAAATAGAAGGGGGCAGGATCCCTGATTTGGAGGAAAAAAATAATCAGAGCATAGAACTACAGAAAAACTATTCTTGGTTTCAAGACAGCATTCTTCAAAGTCAAATAAAATCGTTAAAATAGAATGAAAGTCTTCAATTGTTCCCTGAAACAGATTTTAAAATGAGGAAAGTAAGGCATCTGCATTATTAATGAGAAAAATACATCCTACGAATTTTAATACTGTATTTCTTATTTTCTACTGAACACAGTGTTCCTCATAACCTGACAAGGTGATGATCCCAAAATCAAAACAGATGGTATTTAAAAGATCTAGAGATCCTCCCTTTTAATGAATCTCAAAAATCCTATAGGATTTATAATAAAGCTAATCATACATATAAAAAGAAACATGCTTCATCAATAGCTTGCTTAGCAATATTTCTACGAAATCAATTACCTATGTCTTGTGGTTTTATGACTAAGAGAGATAAAGAGAGTGAGTTTCCTTGCTGTTCCACAGCTGATGCTGTAATGATAATGTTCTAATTCTAATTCTAATATTGTAATTATTCTTCTTCCCTTCTGGACTGGGGCATGAGCCTATGATTTTCTTATTCCAAATTTTGCTCTGTCAGCTCCTTCAAATTCAGTCAATTTTCCCACTCTCCCATTTTGGCATGGAAAAAGACCAGCATCAACTTCCCAGACTGGGTTCCTTTGCAATCCCTGACACTGTCATGAGTCAACAGTTCACTCCTGTGTTGTATTAGACACTGGCTGACCTGTGTCTTCTACATTTCTGCCAAGCCCTCCATCTTTTAAAATTATCTCCTCATCCCAGACTGCTTCATGCTTTTTCTACCTTTTACATGCCTGAAGCCAATTGTATCCTATTCCTTGGAAAGAGATGTTCATGAGTTTTTATATATAGAATGCATCCTTGAGCATCTCTCCTTCTGTCAGCCACAGCAGTACAGGTAATCATGCAGTTACTGCTTCAGTGGATAAGGAAGAACTACATAGATCTTGTGTCTGGACTCAGTGTCCCACAACATCCTTCTCTCTAAGCTGGAAAAGTATGGATTTGATGGGTGGACCACTCAGTGGATAGGAAATTTGTTGCTTGATCATATCCAGAGAATAGTGATCAATGTCTTGATATCCAGGTAAAGATCAGCAATGAGTGGCAGCCCCCAGGAGCCCTTAATGGGACCAGTACAGTTTAATATCCTGATTAAAGACACTGACAGTAGCAACGAGTGCACCCTCAGTAAATTGCAGATTACGCTAAGCTGAGTGGTGGGGTTGACACACGTGAGGGATAAGATACCATCCAGAGGGATCTGGAGAAGCTTGAGAAGTGGGACCGTGTGAACTTCATGAGAGACAACAAGGCCAGGTTCAAGGTCCTGAATGTGGGTTAGGGTAGCCCCCAGTTTCAATATAAACTGGGGGCTGAAGGGACTGGGAGTAGACCTGCTGAGGAAGACTTGAGGCTGCTGGTGTATGAAAAGCTGGACATGAGTTGACAGTGTGTGTTTGCAGCCCAGAAAGACAAACACATCCTGGCTACATCCAAAGCTGTGTGACCAGCAGGGTGAGGGAGGGGATTCTGCCCCTCTGCTATGGTCTGGTGAGAACCCTCCTCAGTGCTGCATCCAGCTCTGGGGTCCCAGCACAGGCAAGACATGGAAGTGTTAGTCCCAGAGGAGGGACAAGAAGGTGATCAGAGGGATGGAGCATCCGTGATAGGAAGAAAGCCTAGGAGAGTTGGGGTTGCTCATCCTGAAGAAGAGAAGACTCCAAGGAAACCTTATTTTCACCTTTCAGTACTTAGAGGGGCTCATAAAAGAGATGGGAATGGATTTTGTAGTAGAGCCTGCTGCAATGAGTCAAGAAGTGATGGTTTTAAACGAAAATGGGGTAGGTAGACTTAGATAGGATATAGGAAAAATTTTTTTGTGATGAGGGTGGTGAAACACTGGAAGAGGGTGCCTGGAGAGGTGGTGGTTGTCCCATCACTGGAGACATTCAAGACTAGATCGGATGGGGCTCTGACAAACATGATCTCATTGAAGGTGTCCCTGCTCACTGCAGGACAGTTTAACTGATGACCTTAAGAGATCCTTTCCAATCCAAACCGTTCTATAATACTAGTAAAACACTTAGGGACACATATTTGTGTATTGTATAGACAATGAAAGTCTTTAAAAATACTATACAAACCATCCTATATATTTATTTATAACACTCAATCAATGATTTATCAGATTTCTACCAGTTAACTGGTTCCTGAGGACAACTGCAGCAGACAACTGCTCAAACCTCCTGGGTTTCTTCAAGAGTTAAGCACTCCCTGTCTTGGAGAGTTAGTGCACTGGAACAATGCAACTTGTAATAAAGGCTTCTGATTCTTTTGACTGACCAGGAAGGAAACCAAGATGGAAAATGTACATTGTATTTCACAGAATTTATCTAAACATCCCCGTGCTGTTATCATCAGAGTTTATTATTTGAATCCAAATACAGCCAAAAAACTCCAGAAAAACTCTTAATTGCAAATTTCAGCTGGGTTCCATTGAAGTCATATGAGACTTCAAAACTACAAAACAACTCGAATTCTGTGCTAATTCATAGCTAAATGGAAATTAGTTGTGGGATAGATTTATTGAATCATATAACCTAGTCCACTGACAGTATGCTCTCTATCCCTACTATTTTTGGTGCTTTGTTCAGGTTTGTTTTCAAAGACCTGCATAACAATTGGGAAAACATTTCAATATTTCTTCAAAATAACTGAATAAAATATAATTATGAGTAGAAAAACAGATGTTTCCTGATTTTTTTTTACAGAGTATATAGCTCATTAGTGGCATTGTAGTGATCTTTTACTGTTAAAAAGTTTGCTGCTTGAAAAAGCATCACAACCTTTGAACTCCATTTTGGTGGTGTTGTGGGGTTTCTTTTATTTTATATGACTGTTCTCATATGTACTTCCACCTGTACTACATAGAAATAGTTTTCTCCTCCTGGAGCCCTTCAGATAAATGTAGAGAACAATCATATTGTCTTGCAATCTCATTTTACTGAAACCTCATGTACTGGACTCTTTATCTTCCTTCAATCATTCATCTTTAACGTCTATTGTTTGTTTCTGGTTTTCACTGTTCTCCATCATCTTTGTGATAATGCAATGGTGTTTTCTAATTTTCCATAGGAATCTCTACCAAGAATGAGATTTTAAATAAAATTTTACAACTGTGTACTTTACATGGTTTGAGGCATTATAGACATGATGTGGTGCTCTAGTGTATGCCTTCTAATAGCCCTCAGCCAGTAAAAATTCTCTTGTTTAAGTGGAAGAGGCCTATGATTTCAGAGAAGAAAGTTGTAATTTCCTCTACATTCATCCATTCTGTTAGCTGGTAAATGTGATTTCTGAGTACACAAGCATCCATGAATGGCTTTATAATGATCCTGCAGTAAATTAATGTGATTTAATCTGAAGAGACTTGAAGGCAGCAGCTGCATCAGATGATGTTGCCCCACTCCTGAAACACAAAAGTAGTTTAATGGTGTATCAGAAAAGCTATCTTTGCAAAGGGGCAAACAGGACAAACCAAATGAAATCTAAGGCCACCATTTCAGCTACCTTACTAACAGTAGAACTGATGATGAGAGACTAGAGTTTCCAAAAGAAAAGAGGTGAGCCTGTAGAATTGAAGGGAAATGAAATGCAGCCAGGAGGAAAATAAAGCTGTTGAGTTACAGCTTACACTGTGAAGCATTAAGAAGAAGTGACCCCTTGCAAAATGTAGCTGAATGAAACCTGTTGGCCATAGAGATCATCATGAACATAAAAAGCTGGACAATCCATTTGCTTATAAACACTGAAGATTTTCTTGAAGTTGGAATATAGGGGAGTAAAAGGAGAAAGAAACCAAAATTCAGAGATAAGGATCTACCAGTAATGCAACCTTAGAAAAGCACAAGTATATGTACTATTTTCTCTCTGGGAAGGTACAAAACTATACACAAACCCAGTCAGATATTCCCTCCATTTCATTTTATGGACTATCTTATTTTACTTGGTCTTCCTCAGGGATTGGCTTCTTTGGTCTCCTGCCTTGGCACAGATGACACAGTTCTTCATGAGCCCTAACTCACTGACCAGCTGGTACCAGACCTGTGAACATGCCATCTGGAAACAAACATCGTCCCAAACACTGTAAAAGAAATGAGATTTGTTGCATCACTTCCGACACCAGGTAGCACAAAAGAGAAGATGATTATGCATTTCTCATTGCCATTAGCCATCAGAGTCGGTGGGGATTCTGTTAAAGAGCTCAGGCTTCTGACTTAGCCTCCATATGACCCTTACTAAGGGGCTAAGCACTCAAATTTCTGAGAGATCATCTGTGCGAACCCATTTGACCAGAGCCCTCTTGTGCATGTATAGATTTTGTTTTGCAAGCTATGAGTCATAAACACCCACACATTTCTAAAAACTTAGCAGTGTATAGCACTGTCATATATTACAGAGTTTCTACACACAGAAATCAATACCTAGTGAAATCAACTATTAGAAAAATGAAGAGTGGGATACAGTTAAGAATAGTAACCAATTAAAGCTGATGCAGCTTTAAGTAACAGATGTTTTAGCAACATCTGCAAAAATGAATACACTTGTTTTTCACTCATTTCAGAGAAAAGTTTTCTTTCATAATTCACTGTCTGCATTAGAATATAGTAAACCACTTAAAGCACTCAGCACCTTTTGTGAAATTTATGTCTCCAGACATACATAGTATTTTGAAAAGTAGAGAATTCTTATTTTTTTAAGTCTTCCAAAGTGTTTGGTTATTACTTCTATGCTATGGCTGTTTCTACCTCTAGACCATTCATCTTCTCATAATGAATAGTGCTAATGAGTTGTTTTTCTGCATTGATAAGCATGCAGACTAAATAAGGAATATCCATTTCTCTGGTAAAACTTTAATTTGATTAAATCTCTCCATGTTCTGGCACTGTACTGCTATGTAGTTTTTGACTTAATGTGCAGCATTTGAGACAACTTCCATGAGAAAAGATGATGATGATAACTCCCTATTTATTTACTTGTAATCAGAAGATAAATGAACTCATATTTCCTCACCATGAAATCATGAGAAGCTCTAAATCTAAAAAACTGACTCTAAACAGTGATATATTAAACCATGCAAGTATTATTTGCACATACTTTGTGTATGAGATCAGTTAAGAAATAGGCTTATCTCATGGATAATGGACCTACACTAGTCAGGATATTTTTAATTTGGAAGGATGTTCTGTTAAAACAAAGATAGCAAATTTGGAAGATCATACATTATTGAGTTTGTTTTGCTCTGCTCAAACATTCTTAATGACCAGATAGTAATCATAAAAAATAAATTTTAAAAAAAGCAGAAAAAAAGCCAACATTAAGTACAATATGAAGGAATAGAAGAGACTGGCATCAGCCACACCAATGAAAAATATTACAACTGGATTGGAACCTCTCCCACTTCTATTATATCATCAAATACATGTATGTTTCTTAAGTCATGATAAGAGATGGGACATGAATATTTCACTTTTTCTAGAAATTTGAATTAGAAAAACAAGATGAAATATACACAAGCTATAATTTAAAAAAAAAACACAAAAGGAAAGTTTGCTATTTAGGAATCATAATGTTTATTCTGTGGTTTTACATCTATTTGGCTAAGCACTGTTTTATTTATAAAAATATAATGAAAGATCAAGTGGAACTCAGGGTTATAAAAAGGAGATGGATGAGGAGATCTTGTGAGACTCAGGGAAAGAAAATTTCGGAAGTTAAAGGCAGAAAGCTCAAGCAGAATGAAAGTGTATGAGATAAAACTAAGTCTGCAGAAGCAGAAACCTTTAGGGCAAACATAGGATGAGGCAAAAATGGGATGAAGGTGGGAAAGGATATAAAACAATAATTAAAGCAAAATCACCAAATGGGTTTTTTATACTCCAAGGAATATCAATTATGAACCCTTGGAAAGCCTGGACCCCACCTGTGTGAGCCACCTGGCACACAACATTTGGAGAATTACTGTAGCATATTTAATTTTTTGAGTTGCATATGCACGTGAGTGGCATATACATATTTTAAGGTATGACAATAAAAAAGGGGTACGAATTGATGCATTATGTTGACGTGGCAAGTAAACATAATGGGAATTGGATAGGCACTGCAGGCACTGTCTCATCTGTGAGAAGAGACTTGGGGTCACCCTCATACTGGACAGATTCTGTGCCAGTCAGCTCTTAAAGCAGAGCCCAACACGGCAATGCAAAAGAAGGGAAAACATGCTGTGCAGCAGCTGTGGAAGAGCGGAGTAAGAAAAGATTTCCCAGGAAAACTCTGCAGTCACCAAGGTCAGTGCAGAAGGAAGGGGAGAGGCTGTGCAGGTGCTGCAGGTGCAGCCCCTGGGGCAGCCCAGGGTGAAGCAGCCGTGCCCCTGCAGCCTGTGGAGTCCGGGCTGAGCAGAGATCTTCAAGCAGCCAGACCATGGGAGAGGGAATTCATGCTGCCGTGACTGGGTATGTCCTGAAGGGAGCTGCAGCCCATGGAGACGAGACTGCACGAGCAGGTTTGCTGGCAGGATCTGTGATCCATGGGGAGCTCATGCTGGAGCAGTCTGTTCCTGAAGGAGTGTGCTCCATGGAGGGGACCCATGTTGGAGCAGTTTGTGAAGGACTGTGTTCCATGGGAGGGACCCCAGGCTGCAGCAGAGGGGGAGAGTGAGAAGGAAGGAGTGGAAGAGACAAGGTATGAACTAGCTGCAACCCCCACTGCCTATCCCCTCCATCCCTTCGAGAGGGGCATGTGGAGGATTTCAGAGTGAAGAGGACAGTGAGCCTGAGCAGGATGGGGAGAAGTGGTGGAGAGAAAGTAGTTTCAGTTTGTTTTTGGTTTCTCACTATACTGCTCTATTTTAATTGTTAACAAATTAAATTAATCTTCTCAAAGTCAAGTTTGTTTTGCCCATGATGGTAACTGGTGAGTAATTCCCCTAGCCCTATCTCACCCCATGATTTTTTTTCTTATTATTTTATCTTTATGTCCTTCTGCGTGAGGGGAGTGAGAGACCAGTTTGGTGGGCATCTGACAGCCAATCAAGGCTAATCTACTACTGTTGAACAGTAGTGTTTAGATTTTTATCCATAAATGTCATTCAAGGTTTAAGGTAAAACAAAGTTTGCCACTCTCTAACATAGGCACATTAAAGTACTAAACTGCAGGAAGTGGATTTCCTACAATAAGAAAAACATGTCCAAAGGAACTGTCATCCCCCACTGCCTTAATATGTAATAATTCCACCAACAGTAAGAGGTTAATGTGCAAATAAATTTTGAAGGTGAAATCAGATGGATTTCTAAAGGGAAAAAAAATAAAAACAAACAAAAAAAACCACCAAAACTTTTAAGCTGGCTCCATGCCAGCTGTCAGGAAATCTCACAGGATGCACCCTTCAGTACACTTCCTGAAAGGAAAGTAACTTTGGGTGGAGTTTGGTAATGCAGAAAGCAGAAATTCCAGGCATATCCGTGAAAGGGCAGAGTGCTTGGATTAAAAGCAAATTTTCTTCCTCCAGGAAGTGAGTATCAGATCAGCAGGTCTGTGATTGGGCTCACAAATCAATAAATGGACAGGAGAACAAAATGTTACCCAGTAACTCAAATAAATTATTTCTTGTTGGGAACCAAGCTGAGAGGAAATATATACACATTGACATAGTGCAAATACATTTATCTACTGCAGTAAGACTAATATTTTGGGAAAATGACTGCATGAACATCAAGACCAAAAAGTTGCATTTCTCAAATCCTCACAATGTTCCTAGATGAGTGCTACTCAGGACCAAACTCTTGGTACGTTTTGTTGCAGTGAAATATTATCCTCTTTGAATATGAACACTGACAAGTAGCCAGAAGGGATGGAGCACCAAGTATTTACAAGGAATAATTTGGATCTCAGATATCATTACTATGCTCAGAAAATAGAACATCAAAATGTGTTCATAAGCATGTTGGCATAAAACAGACATAAAATATCCATGTGTAAAATGTCTGTGCAATTTTCTCTTACTGCAACGCCTTAAACTTATCCTTATGAATTTTAGAAATATCTTTCTGATTTTAAAAATCTAACAAGGGGTTAAAAAGCAACAAAAGTAATATTTTGTATCTTTAACTGCAAAGATTTTAGAGAATTTTAACTAAGCCAACACAATTTTAAAATCATGTCACACAAATGCTTCTGCTTAAAGGAGATGAAAGCAAGTGTGCTGAAATATATGATCCGGGGTTTCACCCCATCTTTCATTTCATGGATACACAACCTGAATAAAGACTATAGGATAGAAATTTAGAGCTCAGTAATATTTGCAAGGGAGGTAGTGAATTACAAGAATTAACAACTTCCTTTATTCAGTAGAACCTATAAAGCTTAATCCAATTTTCACAGAAGGCAAAGACAACCTACTTGTTGCCTTCTGGTCTTTCATCATTGATCATCTTGCAAGGGCCTGTTTCTTTGATGTAAGTGATACATTCAAAACAAACCTTCATTGTAAGACTAATTGCACTTCTGTGATAACGTAAATGCCAAGCTTATTTTCTAATGTGCATTTTTCGAATGATAATCTGAAATACAGTGTGCTAATGTTTTGTATGTAGGCAGACTGAATTACTGAAGGTCAATTCAGTCAAGTTATTTGGAAATGAGAGTATATAATGACATTCACTAGGAACAAGAGGGGTGAGTAACTTTCTTTTTAGATGAAGAATAATGGAGTACATTTTCCTGTGCATGCATATTATTCAGTACATTGCAAGACTAAAAGACAGGAAAGTATGTCCCGGATGTTGTTCAGTCGCTGTTTCCTTGATAGTAGTGAAGTCTGAAAGTAGTAGTAGTGACTCCTCCATTCCTAGGCAAGAAGGTGCTTTGAACACCAGAGAATCTTAAACTCAACAGGAATTTTCTGCCAGCCTCATCTGAACTAAACTTTCAGTTTGCTGGGGACTTGTTTTTTCACATGAAGCTTAACTGTTGAGATTTTTTGGACCTCTTAATTTTCATAGGCAATTATCATCATCTGTCTCTTCAGGAGTTAGCTAATAAATGCAGAAGCAAGAGCAAACCTGCTATAAATTCATTACTGCTTTTACTCCAAAGACCCAGGTTTTCTACAGTACTGATAGGGATAAAACCCAGAGAAAAATTAAAATAAAGAGGATTTGTCAAGACCTGTTTTCTGGAGAACTGACAGAATCTAGAGGGCCAGCTGATGAAGGGTCTCCAATTCAACTACTTTTAATATAGACAAATCAGAAATAGCATTTAAAAAATATATTATAGCAAATATTATACAAACAAAAGCTTTACAGGAGAGTCAGTTGTGGATTTCTGCATTTAAGAAAAAAAGAATTAACTACTTACAAAGAAGTCTATTTTGTTTTGTTTTGTTTAGATTTTTTTTTCCCCTAAAGCGAATGAGTGCAATGTGTGATATATTCCCTGGGATCACACAAAATAATCTGTCCAGGACAATGCAAAACCTGTAGTCATGAGCATGGATCAATGCAGTGAATACTGAAGCCCCAAGACCATGGGCCTCATGATAACATACAGTGGAGACCTCCACACTCACTCACTAACTCTTGCATCATACTGGCTCCTTTCCTGTCAAACAAGAAACCATACCCATGTCTTCAAGCCCATTTTGATAAAGTTTGAATGAGCTGATAAATTCATGCCTTTCCTTGACTGATCGTACTAGTAAATTATAGAAATATTAAATGAGGTGTATTTCAGGTCATGCTCGAATTTTAGTCTTACTTCAACACAAAACTGACAAGAACAATGAATTTTGAAAACACTTCTGTTTCATAATTTTTCCACTTCAAGTCTCACAAGAAGGACAGACTTTGCTTTAGCAATGCTGATAAGCAGCACTGATAATTATCCTGGAGTATAAAAAGGCATATCAAAGGCTTTGAGTTTGAGGGAGCCTTTTCCATTCTCTCTGTTGAAAATGAAGACAAACACCTTAAAACTTATTTACAGAGTAAGAAAACTATAACATATAGAACTAATATAAAATAAAGTATATTTTTGTTAATAATTCAAGGGTTGTTTTTTCTTTTCTCTTTAGGGATCATCACATATTATGAATTGAAATACAAGCATCTGCAAATTCAGATCCAGGATATTAAAATGATATTTAATCCTACATCATAAGTTTTTGGAGATTAAGTCCCAAACTAGATCTTAATTTCAGCTCCAATTCAGAAGGTGTAGAAATCTCACATCACAAGAAACATCACTAAATATTTCTCTGTAACATGGCCTCTCTCTCACGATAACATTAAGAGGAGTCAAGATTATGTAGAGATAGTTCATAATGAAAAATATACCTAGGATTTTGTATAGCAGGAGGAAGTTATTTGCTTCACTTTCACAAAGTATTATATTAAACATAGACACTGGTACTTTTTGAAAATATAATAAGATTAATCTCACCTGATTTTATTTCTTTTCTGAGTGTCCGAGGGTTTCTACTGCAAGGTTGGAAATATGCTTGATACCCTCTAGTGGACAAAGTAATTTATAACTTCTTATACAAAAATGGCTTCAAGTTAAGAGAAAAATACATTTTCCCAGGCAGGTCTGATCCACAAATATATATATATGTATATTTAATATTTCTCTTGTCTTCTAGATTAAATCATGTGACAAAGACATATAACAGATTTCTTTTCTCTCTCACTATGTGGAATGACTTAATGCAATTTCATGTCCCTGATCTGTCTGTTTAGCCCCAAAGTAATGGTTTTGGGTTTTCAGAGTTCTATCAGAAAAAGAACAAAAGTCCCTTTAAAATGCAGGATAAGTTAAAAAAAAAAAACACAAACAACAGCCTAGGAAACTGCCACTTACTTTTTGTAGTATATTTCATAAGGAAGTGCAAAGTGAGTTTACCATTTAAAAATCCTATTTTTTTTCAGCTTCTGCTCAACTCAAAATTAAACATACATATTTTTTATATCACATCAGCTACTCATTACCCATTCAATGTAAGCAGATACAGATCAGACATCGTAGATTTTATTGGAGTTCTTTAAGGAAGAGCTGTGTAAGTTTCACAAGATGAATTGAGGATTACTGTAGTACATAGATGCTGAAAATATTTTTTTCTTAGACATTAACAGCCTTTCTGGGTGAACCATTGCTGGCTATCTGGAGCAGTAAATCAAATATGGTATATTTCCTTTTGTTTTTTTTTTTTCCAGTTTTTTCTTACGTCTTATCTATCAGGTTTTTTACGGAAAGTGGAGTTGCTTTTGGCGTGTTTTGATGGTCACTACAAAATTTACACTAATTTTTCTTCTTCCATGTAACTGACTGACATTACTGGCTTGACATATCAATTAACACTTCGTCAGTCTTTCCTTCCCACATTATTCATTAGTAGGTCACCTTCACTTATATACCATCATTATATTTCTATTTCCATCACTGATTTGACACGTATATTATTAGTGCTCCTGTTTTCTTGATGCAAATGAGAGAAAATGTAATTTGATTTGGAATCCAACAATGTTCCTCTCCTCATATATTAGAAAATTTCATAATACATATTTAATATTCTCTTTGTCTCAGTACTTCCATTTTTATCACCAGACATTTCCATCTGAAACAAGAAAGGATTTATGTGTTTAAAAACAGCAGCAACAAAGTTACATTCATGAAAAAGGAACAGAATTTCCAAAGGCATAGACTTGGCTATCCCAGACTGGGATCCAAAACAGCTAGCACACAGAATAAAGACAAACCAGTTGTTAGCCCACAGAGATTCCTAGACAGGAGGGTAACCAAAATCGTCCCTTTTGGGAACACAGATTCAGGGACTCTCTCTGTTCACAGACTGAGTCACAGACTAAAACCCTCCCATCCATTTTTCCACATAATTCTTTTCTCTCAGAGGCATAAGCCAGGCTCACTTCTGGAGCCTGGCTGGAGACAGCTGTAGTGCTGCCCAGTTAAGCAGTATGGCAGACAGTTCTTATCTAGGACATGAAAAGACAGAATTTCAACTTTTTTTCAGATTCAGATGTTTAAGATTGTATTTTTTGCCTCTCCCTCCCGGGAGGGTGCCCTAACCATAAAGCAAATATGCTTATCTGAGTGGAGCATATGCTTTTCTCTGAAGTTACACCAACACTCACCAAAGGACACACGGGGTGGTGAGCAGAGCAGGATGCTGCAGCTCACTGTGAGGACCTGTCTTCCCTGCCTCTGTGCAGCTACTGTTCCTACATGGAGGTTGGATTAAACAGCCACTGGTTACAGTGAACAGAAGACTGGTGCAATATATACTTTTACTGTGCTTAATATGATTGTCTTTCATTTTAGAAAAAATAAACAATCTTGCTTATCTGAAGGAAAGAGCAAAATTATTCACAGACCACATAAAAGTATTCCAGGGAGCAATCTGCTTTGTTTCTTACTGTCTTCCCCTTTCTGGTCCCTATGGACAGCTTTCGTGTGAGAGGAGAGAAAAACAATTTCCATCACCTTGAAAAGAAAAGCCCTTGTGAGGGGACAGGGAAGTTTTAGGACAATTATCTTTCAGCCACTAACAGGCAACTGTAACCTTCGAGGTTAGATTTAAAAAAACACTTTTCAGGGTTTATGAAACCTCCATGTTTCCAGCAAAATCTTTTGTTCATTTTTTTATTTGATGAAAAAATAAATAAAACTTCCCTACCTCAAGTAGCTTTTTTTCTCAGATGTTATGATATTCATATTTATAGAGGAGTTTACATGTATTCTATACACCTGGGAATTTCTCTCCAGTCTAAAAGACTGATTAGTATTTCTTTCATGCCTGAATAGAGTTCAAAATGCTCTCAACTGGAAGCAAGGGAGGGGAATCCAAATCTTTTTCTCTAACAAATCCCTTGAGCCTTACAAGGGCTCAGAAGGTAAGGTGAAGTAAGGATTGCCATGTAGAGAAATTGTGTCATTATTTTTCTAAAAGAAATAACACCAACCATTCTTGAAATCAAAATCAAACTAATGCTAACCCAGACAAATAATTAAATATTTAAAACCAGTTAAATTTTGTTATTTCTATGGCTAATTCTTTAGCATAAGTGGTTTATAACTATCCCATCTTCATGTAGTGAGTTTTACTATCTATATAGATATTTTTAACATATGTTTAGGAGACTGGGATAAATTAAGGCTGCTTTCTTATTGTAGAAGGTAGTGGTGACTGCATTTCTGTGAAGAGATCAAAAACTTGGTTTAAATTTTAATCTAAACATTTTGCAAAATTAGCAGATGGTTGATGGCACTGCAGCATTGTCCAACAGAAACAAGCGGTAGAAACTCTAAACATTTGTACAAGAAATGAAAATATTACTGAATTTACATCATCAAAACAACAAGTTCTCAAAATTTGCCCATTCCTTGATGACAGCAAAGGAATACACATACACACACCAAGGAAGGAAGACTGCTTATTTTCAGGAGGTACATACAGAAATAATAATGGCTTAATGGTGCTTAAAAGAAGGATTTGTGAGTTCCGGTCCAGTGCTACAAATGTTCTAATTTAGTCATTACTGAATTGATCACAGCAAAGAGACCGTTTCCAGTGTCTTTAAGCAAAGTGCTTGCCATAGTGTCTGAGCATGTTTGTAGTGAGTTTTATAGCTTATCTCATAAAGCCACACGCAGGAGAAAAGTTTCCTTCACATAGTATCCATGGAACTGCTCACACTCTATCCCTGGAAAAGGATTAAAGTAAGAAGGAAGCTGATTAATAAAGGGCAGATCCGTGATATCACCCTCCTCTCACGCTGCTAAGGATGTGAACCCTTGTATCAGACTCACTTCCTCCTGCCACTGTCAAACACCAGAAATTGCTGCCCAAGAAGGATTTCCAAGGTGGGTTGCCTTGCTGCAGTGGCCCTGGCAAGGGGGCAATACCTCTCCTAAATACCTCTCCTGTCAACCCCTTTGAACCCCCATCAAATGTAGGGTCCAAATGAGTACCTTCCCTTGGCTGTTGGTAAATTTACCACATCTGGGCAAGGAATCTGTAACCTACTGCAGTGCTCAGCTGCAGCTCTCCACAGTGACACCCTACTTTCTCTCTAGGCTGCATTTGAGGACCTTGTCACCTTCTACTTTCCCCTGGAGTTTGAGAGTTTCTGGCACTCAGGACTGGGGGATGTCTCAAACTGTGAGGCAATGAGGACTGGGAATACTGTGAGTATAGGTCCAACAGTCCATCAGTTCCAACCCTGCCTCAGGCTCTTCCTGCAGGATTTCCTGAGCCAGTATTCCTCAGGAAGGCTTCCCCTGCACTTTTCTACTCCTCCTGCACATTCAAAATGTCCTCCCTGAGTTTTTTGCTCTGGTCACAAAAATTCTCCTACAATATGCTTCCAAAACTTACCTCTTCACATCCATTCTGCACCCCTTGTACGGGTGCAGCCTCTACTCCTTGCCTGGGTAATTATGCAGCAGAAGATAAGCACCAGCTGCCTGACAGTATTATAAATATTATAAATCGCTGGAGGTTCTACTAATTTTGAATTCTAAAAGTCTTTCTGTTCTCAGATGCTCAGCAAATCAATTTTTTTTTCACAAAGTATTGTGTCACAATAGCCTGCACATTTATTTTGCTTTATCATTAGTAGACTTTCAGTTTTCTTAATTATTTTGCAAAGAGTATGAATTTCTTAAAATTAATGATCTGCAATCCTCAATAGACAACACTTCAAAAGAAATTTAGATGGGCCACATATGTTCTCTTCCTTCCAGTCTCAGCCAATCTAATGACTTCTGATAATATCTAGTAAAGGTATCACAGCCCACAGCCTGCAAGTACTGCACCTTATGGAATTTGACAATACATACATCAGTTGTGGTTGTCCCCTACCAGCTCACTTTATCTCTAAAAAGGCCAGGTAGGATCACTGGAGTTCTCAAACTCTGAAAGAAAAGGCAGATAAAACAAGTTAAAGGCAATCTAGGATGAGCCCAAACATTTTCCACCCTTCTCTTCCTGGATGGTTGATTTTTCACATGTTCAAAGAAATAGGCTTAAAGATACTTGAGTGACTCCCTGACTAAGATGTGTGGCAGATGATTTTACTGTCTTGAAGACAATCAATGTACTTTATGTTTTTATTTATGACACTACACATACATTCATCTGGATGTAAATATTCCTGCTTTCCTCCTGTGAGAGGTGAAGAAAATAAACTCATAATTTCTTTTGTCATGTTCCTCACCAAATTCTGTGACAGTCTTTGTCCTCTCACCAGGAAAGTGGTCACTGTGCTGTCACCCTACAGGCAATGCCAAAGAAATTTGCATCCTTCACAGATCAATTTACTGAAATTAAAACATCTGGCTAAGGCCAGCCTCTGGGGCTTTAGGGTGTTGGGTATTTTAGGGTGTTTTTCTTCTTTATTTTTTCTTTTATCTTTTTTTCTTTCCTTTCTGTAAAAATAAAACACTTTGCCTGGGAAACTGGTGTATCATTTCCTCTAGACCCATATTACAAGGATGTATAATCTTATAATCATGCACTGAAAAAAGAAGAGTCACCTCTTGTTGCATATGCCAAGGACTGAATAAACAGTGGTGGTTTTTTACTCTGTGTATATTCAGTGAACGTTTCATTCACACAGACTATCATGCCCATCTTCTGTAAAGTCCCTCTTTAGATTCAGGTGGATGACTTGGCAAAGTGCTGTGGGACTGCTTGATGTACAGATGCTCTGAAGTATATATAACAGATTTTATTAGAACAGTAGGCAGCTAAAATTTTTGTACAAGACTATCTCATGGTTTCTCCCTCATGTCCAACAACAATAAATAAATGACAGGTCTGAAGCTAACTGGATGCTATGCAACTTAGGTCATGCTTTCTTTCAAGTCAGAAGTAACACAGACACAAATACAGGGAAAGGAATCTGCACAACATTGTGTGCCTCTTTGACCCACATACTGATCCTGAACAACCAAAGGGAACTATAAAAATCAGCTAGATCCTATTTTAAATACTCTGAAAGATTCTTTCTCCTATTCCTCAGCTTTTAAATCTTGCTTCCCAATACTGCACAGACAGTTTCACTTCAGCAGATGTTTCCTCTTTGAGTTTTTCTATTTAATGTATTGCAAACCAAAGTCTCAAGCTGCTTGCTCACTTCTCTCTACTTCAACGGAGCAGTTGAGATGCAAGGAGAAAAATCAAGCAGATGTTTCAGAAGCTAAAAATGTTAGAAAAATTTAAAAATGGAGATTGCTAATGTGGGATTTATATTTGTCTGTAGCATTAACAGATGCTCACAGACTAATAGCTACTTCTATAATTTTTGAAGAAAAGTGATACTAAATTTGAATTTTAAAAAGCTGCTTTGAAAAGCATACATGAAGTAATATGATTTATTACATGCAGTGAAAGACAATAAAATTTTGCCAGAGAAACACTTATTATGTTGGAAACAATGAAGATTATATGCCATTCCCCAAGGAATTTAGCAGGTTGTGGCTTCCCTGTGTAGGGTTATACAAAATGTTGAGGAAGAGAAATTATCCTCTCTGCACTGAGCTGCACAAGATCCAGTCGATCACAGGCCTTCACTCCTTTTGTCTCTTTTAAAACAAGGAAAGTAATACAACTATACCTTTGTGTATCTTGGTTGCAGTGGTTATTCCTCTTCAATATGAACAAGCCAACTTAGTGCATGTGTTTGTGCACACTCTCCTGAACTGAGTGGCAAATGGCATCTTCAAGAATGCAGAACACTTTCAGCAGCACCAAAAGGTTTATAACCTCTTGAAGGTTATCCAGACTTCTCTATGAGTGATATTCTGCTGACATTAAAAAAAGAAAAAATCTATATATATTCTAGAAGTCTAATGAGGGAGTACAAAAGATGGGAAAAGCCAAGGCTGTTGATGCACTTGTTAATAATTATCTTCCCAGTTTATTTTTGGACTTATATTTCCAGGGACACTGAGGGTCAGAGTTCAGTTCTGGGGAGGAACAGGAGATGGCTCAATGGAAAGGACTATTTCTGAAAAAGATGAGCTACAAGAAACAGAAGGAATTAAAATAATTGGTAGCAGTGGTTTAGAATATCATTTGCAGTAAAAGATGGCTGGTGATAAACAGAGTTAACATAGGATACAACAAAAACAAGTTCAAGTTTTCTAGCTGATGGATTAGCTACTGCACTTCAACCTATGGAAACTGTTAGTACTTACAGATGTTCACTAAGACAGTAAAAGTATTTGATGTGTCCAAGGCCAGATAGTACAGAATCCCAGCGTTATAGAATGTGCTGAGTTAGAAGGGATCCATCAGGATCATCGAGTCCAGCTCCTGGCCCTCACAGGACACACCAAGATTCACACCGTGCACCTGAGAGCATTGTCCAAATGCTTCTGGAGCTCTGCCAGGCTGGTGCTGTGACCACTGCCCTGAGGAGCCTGCTCCAGTGCACAGCCCCCCTCGGAGTGAAAAGCTTTTTCCTTATATCCAGCCTAAACATCCCCTGACTCAGCTTCATGTCACTTCCTCGAGTCTTGTTACTGGTCAGGAGAGGGATGAGATTGGTACCTGTCCCTCCTCTTACCCAAACAAGGGAGTCACAGACTGCACTGAGGTCTCTGCTCAGACCCCTCCATGCTGAACAGAGCAAGTGGCCTCAGCTGCTCCTCATACATCTTCCCCTCCAGACCCTCCACCATCCTTGTGGGCCCTCCTTTAGGTGCTTTCTAATAGTTTAAAGGGTTTTTTTTAATATATCGTGGCACCCCAAACTGCCCCCAGAACTCGAGGTGAGGCTCCCCCAGCTCAGAGCAGAGCAGGACAATCCCTCCCTTGCCTGGCCGGTGATGCTGTCCCTGATGTCCCCAGGACAGAGCTGGCCCTCCTGGCTGCCAGGGCACTGCTGATTCACACTCAACTCTGTATCAACCAGAATCCCCAGTTTCCTTTCCATGGAGCTGGCTCTCCAGCATCTCATTCCCCACCTTGTCTATATATCCGGGATTGCCCCATCCCCAGTGCAGCATCTGACACTTACCTTGTTCACCTTCAAAAGATTGTATCAGAACTGAAAACAGCAAACCCCCACCCCTCTCACACACTCTTCTGTCCTGTTCAGAGCCTGAGCCATGGACTTTCACTGTGGGACAGTGCAGAGTTCTGCCTTGCAACAAAACCTGCCAGAATCCTACTGAAAACCTGAATCCATTTCCCCTTGACATCAATGGCTGTCCAAAAATCCTTTAATTTCAACAAGACTTGAAATGGACCCTTTATGAGTGAAAAATTAAGAAACTAGACATTTTTTTCTTCAGCTTTCTGTGATAGACACTTTCACACCACACACTGGTGTAAAAATGTTAGTCAAATAGTTAGCAGCATATGCCAAACTGCTATGTTGGTTGTTGTTTTTTTGCTTTTAATGCATTCAAAACATGCTTTATGTTTTCTATACTGAGAGATGGAAGAATCTCAAAACACCTGAGAGAATAAGAGATACACCAAGCCTCAGGGAATACACTTCAGAGAACAGTCTTTATGTAAGCAACAGCAATTATATTTTAACATCAGTCTAGTTACTTGTGAACCAAAAAGCATGTTTTGAGATTTTCTTGTAGAGTATAAATAAATCTGTTACACAGGAGAAATAGAGATTGTTATGGAAGCTGAAAATTTTGATGGTCTTGAAAAAATATGCCATACATATTTATATTCAGACCTGTATACATTGTTCTCTGTAGGAGGTTTGCATTATTTTCTTCCATTTTTCAATGATACAGTGTTTGAAGCATTTTTAACATAGAATAGGATGTAAATATTTATTCTCTTTCTCCCTTGTTTTCCTAGGTTCACTTTATGATGCTGAATTGTATCCCCATTCATCTGTTTAGCCCAGAAATAAGTTTTGCACCTTTAAAACTAGGTCTGAGAGTGAAAGGGGGAGAAGGAGAAGTGGTGGGATATCTGAGGTGGCTTTATTCAAAACACAGAGATAAGAGCTTCAGCATTCCTGCTCCTGGACTGCGTCTGCAGTGCAGACAGACAGCAGGACAGAGCTCTCCTTTGCTTTTGGTTAGTTTTTAGCTAGCTGAGGCAGAGAAGTTTACTGGACTGTGTTTTTTTCTATTTCTTGGAACTGTTCAAATCTGCTCTGTACTGAAAACAGAGAGGAACACCTGGAGCTCACACCTGTGTCCCACCAGGGCTGGGACATGGCATTTTCCAGCAGGAGGGACTGATGGAGACTGAGAGAGCCAAACTGCACCACAACAGATTCAGCTGAAGTTAACTGCACATAACTCAGTAATTTTATCTGTGAAGGATGGAGGGAATTTTGTATAATTTCTCCACAGAATTCCCTTTTCAGCCAATTTTCTCAGAAGTGAAAAGGATTTAACATGGCCCATGAGATTCAACAAAGATACCTGAGCATTATGTAATCCTCTTTCCATATGGTCTTTTGATCCATAATTTCAAATAAAGTGTAAAAAAGTTGCTCTTAAGTGAAATTGTGAATTCCTAAGCCAAGTTTGTAGAAAAGCTCTTCTATATTTTCTATTGTGTGTGTTACTGAAAGGGTATCACTTCACAAAAAAAATAAGAAAGATGTATGCACACTGCTGTTTAGGTTAGTTAAACTTATACTCTCAATTCTGAAGATCAATTTAGACTGTTGAGCTTTGATACACTGCCATTTTTTGACATGGAGTTGTTTTTTTTCAGCTGAGTGTTTGGGAACAGGTGATACAAAATAAAAGTAAAAATGTACATTTGTGACTGTGAGCATATTTTGAAGGAGTCAGTGTAGAACTATTTGCATTATCCTTTCTAGACACTTGCTTCAGTAATGAACTCTTCAATCCTGTATTCTTGAGATCCTATCCTTCCATGAAAAAAATTGTCAGAAAATGAATGCTGGGTGTTTACTCAGAAAAGAATAACAATATTCATATTTTCAGAAGTGAGTTCCTGTCATTTCCTTGGAAATAATAGCATTTTCTAGTGTGTGTGCTTTCAGTATTAATTCTTTCAGTATTTAATTCTCTTTCATTAAAATGGTATTAAAATAATGTAAAGGCAATGTTCTTGAAAAAAAACCTTACAAATTCTTAATTGAGTGATATTTATATAGAGCTGTGCCTAAGGAGTATGTAGTGGTTTTCCTCTAAAACACAGAGACTGTTGTTAATATAACATTTGGCCTCCAAAATAAATACTTTAAAAATATGTCATTGTACTTAGATAATACAATTTGCTAAATTGCTTTAAATATTTAACACAACAATCTAGGAATAAATTAGTAAAATAGTAAATAAACAAGTCCTTGTCAGCAAGAATGATTGTATATTACAAAAAGAAATAGTTCACTTTATATTGTATCTTAGTCTACTTTTTGATCCAGTAAAAAACCAGTAATGAAAAACTTTTAGTGAGCTAATTACTTACAGAAGTACTTATTGACAACACTTCCAGATTACTTCCCATAGTCACCAACTAAGGGAAAGTATGTGCCTAGTTCCTCTATCACAGCCAAGTTTCTCTTTGCTCAGAAGGCCACACCTTTCCTCCTCCTGGTCATTCTTCAATTCCTGGTGGGTATTGCTGATCAGGACCAGGCTCTGCCTGACTCTCAGGGTGTGAATTCTGCCTCCTTCCTGCCTGCACTCCTGCGAATGGGTTACAGGAAATAAGGTTGGTCAGTGACCACTCAGAGACAGAGCGCCCGACAGGTGTCATAGCATCACTGAACACCTTAGATGAGCAGGAACCTCTGGGGTTATGTCATCCAACATCCTGTGCAAAGGGTTGACTTTGAACTTAGATGAGGCTGTTCAGAGTCAAATCCGGTTGAAGTTCAGGTGACCCCAAAGACAGAGATTCCACAGTTTCTCTGTGCAAGCTCATCTGATCCTTCATCACCCTCACTGCGACAATTTTTACCTTAGATTCTATTGGACTTCCTCTTTTTGAAGCTTTTGTCTGTTGCATTTTTTCCTTTGTTTGTGGATTTCTGACAATAGTGGCTCCCTCTTCTCTTCAACTACTCATCAAAGGAAGTTAAGAAAGCATTTAAGTCTCCCATATGATTGCGTACGTATCCTGATTTTACATAACTTGATTTTACTCATCTGCTGCACCACTGAGGATGTGATGGCACTACTGTGGCACTTGGCACAGTAACCTGTAAGCAGACCATGCCAGGAAAAAACTCAGTGAGAAGTACCTTGTTCATCCACACCTGCCTTCCACCACACTCGCTTGACTTCCTGCAGGTTGGAACAGACAATTCTTGTCCTTTGAGGAGCTTGGTCTGGAGTTTTCCTTCTCTGAACAAAGTGTTCCCACTCCTCTCTGACTGATGATTTCTGTCTTATTTAAACATGTTTTCCCAGAGACACCACCAACTTCAGCAATGTGCTTAGCAGTGTTCTGCAGAGGGTCTGTTCTGGAGCCAGCTTGTGTCCAGCTTGGGGCACAACTTCAGTCCTCCCACTATCAAAACCTTACCACCTACGTGCAATATTATATGTCTGTGTATTTCTGAAAGTGTGTGATAATTGTCATGCTTACACATGAAGACACCTTGAGGCTTTGGGGCAGTCCATACCTGCATCTTTCTGAATTATGATAAATGCTTTAAAATTCTTACAGCTTACAGTCATGTCACTGTAGATACCTGGCTTTAATACCTCAAATCACAATTTGCAGTATGTGACTGACTGAAAGTGATAATGTGCTGTACAAAATGAAGATAGCAACTATATCTGCTAATTTTTGTTCTAAATTTGCAATTTCTAACCTAAGAGCCTAATTATTGCCCACTTGCATCCATATTAACTGTTTTATTTTGATTTACTTAAGTACAATTGCTTGCAATTTATATTAATTTAGTATCAGCTTCAGTTTGCTTCCAGTTTTATATATCAATGTCATTCAAATCTGTAAAGATCACTTAAACTGGTAAGGACATAACCACTCAAAAGAATACATTTTTTTAAAATATATTAACTTAGGATTTTGTAAAGTAAAATGTGAAGTTAATTCTCCAGTGCTCTAAGCACCAATTTGTCAGGTTGTGGTTGTCTTCTGTAATGAGCCAAGCAGCTAAGAGTTGCTATAAAGTTGTTTACTGCAGAAGCACATCAGTCTCAAAAGGCAAAAAGTCACAGACACTGAAGTCCATGCTAAGTTTTGGTTTAAAGTCCCAAATAGAAGCAGAAGCTGCTCCCGGAGGTCCTGGCAGGGCTGATGTTGCTGGGCAGCTCGTGTCTTCTTGGGTGTTGATGATGGTGGTGAGAGAGCAGGAACAAAAGCAAAGCAAAGCAAAATGCAAATGGCAAAAAACACCAGCTCTCCCTAATGCATGTTCTTATATAGAAACTTTCCAAGAAGCTAAGACATGAACCACTACTCCTTAACCTATTAGAATTACAGTTTCTTAGCATGCCAGGTTATATATAAACTGCACATATGGTCTCTCTTGTTCTATCTGAAAAATGTAAGCAATATTCTTACTATAGTTTTATTATGTCTAAAACTAGTGGAGCCTCCATGGAAACACTAGTATCTAGGACTATGTTTTCAACCTTCACTAGAACTTGCATTTCTCCTCTGGCATCTGAGACCTTTTATCCACTAAAAGCACTTAAAGGTTATACTTAATTGCTTACTTGTTTATTCTAAAACTTAAACTTACAACTCTACTTTGTGTGTGAGGGGCTTAACATACTTCAATCCATCCAAAGGTTTTAATTCAATCCCTGCACTCTGATTTCTCTCTGAATTCTTCAGAGAGACTCTTGACTTACAGATTCCAACAGTAAAAGATGTGTGAAAGTTCACATACTGGTTGAAAATGCTTAAATTATTTATTTAGTGTAAAAATATGACATATATGTTGATAAAGGGAAATTACTGGGGTTTGAGTGAGTGGGTGAGTTCAGACTCTTTTCATTTGTCCTTCAAGGCACAATAAAGGTAACTAAAGTCAGAAAAACATTTTCTTTTAGATAAGAAGCATTCTGGTTTTGTGGGTATTTGCAATGTATAAACGGTAATTTTGATTTCTTTATGTCTTGCTGTGGCATAAAATTATGGTAGCTGAAGGATAACAAAGGCTTCCTACATTTCTATTTCTTATTAAATGATTGTTCCATTGTGTTTCCCTTTTTCTTTTATTTATGTACTATTTCTCCAAATATAAACTACTGTTTAGACCAACTAAACTAGTTTAGGTTGCGTAAGAATGTTGAAAGTGTGAGTATTTTAGCCTTCAAAATAATCCTAAAGTACTTCTTCCTTGTACAAACATTTTACTTATTATTAGCCCTCCGGGTCCAAGGAGCCAGGTCTCCACAAATCCTGGCTCCTCTGTGCTGCAGAGCTACTGCAATCCAGCTGTAAATGTAAGCTGAGTGAGTGTGAGATTCCCTCTCCAGAGCAGTGCAAAAATTCAGCCTGCTCGTGAGAATCTGATCCAGAGCATATTTCCTTTGATCTAGTTGTTTTCTACATAAATACCTACACTTATTTTTCTACAGCATCTGTATTCATATCCTCAAGTCATATTTTGTGATATGTACTTTATCCTTTCAATCTTCAAAATGTATTATTTTCTTTGTATGCCTTTGAGTTGTTACCCTGCCTTGCTCGCAGTTCTTATGAACACAGTCCACAATCTCATTTCTGACACATTAGTTTCATTTCCCTTTCCCCATCTTACCCAAACAACAGACCACACATAGTAGAGCTCAGAAGATAAATTTGATTGTCCCTACCACCACAAAATGTTGACATATAAGGAAGCTAACACATTGCATTTTTATCTTCATTCCTTTTACAATGCAATATCTGTTTAACCTAAGCAGTGCAAAATGGAGAGAGGATTCTTGGTATAAAAGCAAGGCTTAAGCAACAAACAGCGTTCACCCTGTGCCTTAATAGGAAAAACAACAAATGAAATGATAAGGTGGCTACTCCACCTCAGGAAAGGTTTCCTAAAATGTTACTACCTGATTCTCCTTTTGTGGCTCTAGGCAGTAAAAAGAAAGCAGCAGTGGGCATAGAAGCAAGAAAATAGGTCATTTCTTGTTTAAAAGTTCATGCTGCACAGCAGTTCCTGCCCTCAAAAGCTGTTTTCTTTCAGAAAAGCAGCAGGCTGAATGCAACACATTGTGCAAAAGTTATGAACTACAGTCTTTTTGGGGTTAAAAGAAAACAAACTAAAAAGAAAATGTCAACCCAAACCACAAAACACCAAAATACAGAATACTTGCCATAGTTAAAAAAATAAAGAATCTGTATTTTCCTAGAACAAAGCCAACATTGCACTATGCAGATCTGATAAAGTCTTTTTTTCTGTATAGGGGTTTGCTCTCAAGGGAAGGATTTAAATTATTTACATAGATTCATAGATTCTGTCCTGATTTGTTGTAGAGATACTTTCTGGGAGAAGCAGATCTCCATGGACTGAGGAGATGTGCACAATATCTTCTGTCCTCTATGTGGTACCTGCTCACAGATTTTGCTGACAAATATTGAACATTTCTCTTTGTCCATGACATTAATACAGTACAGGTGTGGCTGAACATCAGCCATTAAAAGAATAATAAACATTTTAAGTAATTTTCTGGGGTATTTCTCAAATATTTTTATAGTGGTTGGCAGTGTACTACCCCTCCCAATACACTGAAACAATTTATGTTAAGTTGTTTAACAGGTTGCAATGCCTCCCCAGCCTAAGGTCAAAACTACTGGCTCTGTCTGTCTACATCATGGCTTCTTCCTTGGAAAATTGGTGCTGTTAGCCAGGCTCTTTCTTGAGTGCAATACCTGATTTCTACCAATCTTCTCTGTTTGACCTTTTGGGTTCATGCTCAGATAGATGAGACCTAACTCCCGGGTAAAACATCCATTCACTGATAGCTGTATTTAACCCCAGGGTACACCAATCTTCTCAGTAATCCACCTCTTGCTATTCATGTTTCAGCAGTGAAGTTACCTGATAAACACAGGCTGATTCACTTCAAAGAAGTACTTAACATTCAATCTTCCTTTTTTTTCTGCAGAGAGGCTTTTGTCTAGGGAAGAGGACATGCAGAGCAGTGAAGTTTACCTGGCCGTGAAAATCAAATCCTGCAAGCTGAAAGGGACAGAACAGGGGTCAAGAAAAAATATCAATAGATATGTAATATGAACCTAAAAGATTAATGCACTGCTGGGGATTTGTATGATTTCCAAAGTAAGCAGAAGTAATGGCTGCACAAAGGCCGTAAAAGGCTCATCCAAGCATAACTCTGAGATCATCATGACATGAATATAGTCTCTCTCCAGCTGCTTGAACATCCCGTTACCTGTGCTGCATGTAGTGTTCATATAGAGTCATAAATGTGCAGTAACTGCTGCCCTTCTCTCACTAGACAAGATCTACTTAGATTTTAAGTAATCAAATACCAAGACCTGTTAGCAGTTCTACCTTGTACCCATACATTAAGAATCACATGCATATCTTGCACTGTATCAAAAGACACAAACCGAGGGAGTTATCAGGGAGATGAAAATAGGCAGCCTGAACAAAAGGTGGGATCAGATGCGGATACCAATATTACCAACTCTCGTGAAGTACTTTTTACTTCAGCACTCAACATCATTCAACTCAACACTCAACAAACATATAGATTATTTTTGAACACCAAGGACAAGTAGCACGAGTAACATGGGGAAACAGACTAATACAGGAAAATAGAGCAGATGCTACTAGTAGCAAGCTAAATTGAGGGGAAAAATCCTGCATCTTATCCCATAAGTGCCAAAAATGTGGTGAGATGTCTGATGAGTCGCATTTCTGATGAGTTGCATTTCTGTACTATCTTTGGTTATTTTACTGCAGAGAAGAAAAAATGGTCTTTTCTATTTGCAGTATTTTCAACTTAGGGGTCAGACAATTTGCACAGAAGTTAGGTTGAAAAAGAGGTCTTAGAGTAAAATGTCACAGATTTTTAGTACTCTGTGGAGGAACAAGTCTGAAAATGCCCTCCAGACTAACAGTCCTTTCAGTTCTCAGGATCCTCTTTAGCTTTACATTTTTCACAATGCAAATCAAGGAACAGATCTAATTTTTGAATATCAAGTCTCCATTCTTTTGCATTCCTCCACACACAACTCATGGTCTGTCAACTTCCTTTGCCAGTTTTTCTTTTGTTCTCCACTTCCCTTCGTATGATCCTATTTTCTTATCATTCCTATGCCAAAAACTGGAGCACCTTTTGATTATTTTAACCTCTTCCAATTTTTTGCTTAACCAAATTCAGCACCAATCCATCAATCCTGCCTTTTTATTGGATGTTCCAATCAACATAGTATGGCAGACAGAATACAAAAGGACCTTAGAAATGCATATGCAGATTAAAAATATAATGACATACTAAAAAATTGAGACTGAAATTGAAGCTTTCATGAATTACAGGAGAAGAAAAATGATAAAGATTTGTGGGAAAATGAAAGTAGTCTCATACATAGAGAGAGCAAGTGCCCTTAAAAGTCAATTGTAAAACAAGAGAGAGGAGAGTCAGCACTTCAAAAAATTATCACAGAGGTAAAAGTGTAAGTTTTACCAATGACTGTACAGCTCTGCTTTGAAATTCCAGACTGACAATTAAGACAAAAGCAATTTTAAGGATCAAGGAAAACATAATGATCCTAGAGTCTGATGAATATGATTAAAAGTCTCTTAATTAATTTGGGATAATGATTGAATCAAAATTTGTATCGTAATGGAAGATGACAATCTAATTGCAAAGCTGCTCCAGATGTGAGTATACAAAAGAGTGTCAGAGTTCAGGTTTATTTTGCTGCAAGAAGGAACATAAAGATTTTCTATGAGTTAAACAAGAGTAAATAAATCAATTTATGAGATGAAGTGCAAAACTCCCCATTATATTCCTACTGGAAAAAAAGCAGACCCTAATAATGCCTAAGAGAAAAAACATTTATGGAAGAAAGGTACCTCTCCATACTTTTCCTAAAATTCCTGCCCATGCCACACAAAAGCTTTCTTCTCCCCTCCATTATCTCAAATATTTTACATTTTTTGAAAATCCTTACTCCCTTAGGACCAATTCAGATTTGTTATGTACATCCTGTGCCACATATTACAGTAGGTGAGATGATGTTTTGGCTCGCATCCCACCAGAAAGCAACTGAAAATTAAGTGCAACAAAATAAAAATGTGCTTCAATATGACATCCTTCCATACAACTGAGCTCAAATAAAAAATTCTCACCAGATTTATCATGACATGAACAAGAATCATGAGTTTTGCACAGCTTCTGTCTTTCTAAGCCATTTAGTAAAGTATTTCATTGTGAATTTTTCCTCAAAAAGTTATCTTCAAAAGGAGATAAGGCTGATAATAATAAAAAGCTCTTATAAGAAAGAAAAAATTATATGACTCCCTGATTTCATGGTCACAGATGTTCAGGTTCCACAGCACTCCATGTCTTCCTCTCCCAAGGGTTAGTGGAGCCCTGGACAGTGTCCTGGCAGGACCTGTGGAGAGAGAAGCCCACACTGGAGCAGGGCTGCTGCAGGACCCCACAAGGGATCCACAATGGGGCAGAGCTGCTGCAGGACCCTACAAGGGATCCACAATGGGGCAGGGCTGCTGCAGGACCCTACAAGGGATCCACAATGGGGCAGGGCTGCTGCAGGACCCCACAAGGGATCCACAATGGGGCAGGGCTGCTGCAGGACCCCACAAGGGATCCACAATGGGGCAGGGCTGCTGCAGGACCCCACAAGGGATCCACAATGGGGCAGGGCTGCTGCAGGACCCCACAAGGGATCCACAATGGGGCAGGGCTGCTGCAGGACCCCACAAGGGATCCACAATGGGGCAGGGCTGCTGCAGGACCCCACAAGGGATCCACAATGGGGCAGGGCTGCTGCAGGACCCCACAAGGGATCCACAATGGGGCAGTTCACAGAGGACTGTCTCCTGTGGAAGGGACTTCCCTCTGGCTCAGTGTGAGCAGTGGAGACAAGGTGTGAGGAACGGACCTCAGCCTCCACTCTTTGTCCCCCTGTGCCACTGGTGGGAAAGAAATAAAGAATTCAGGAGTGAAGCTGGGCCTTGGAAAAAAGGAAGGGGTGGAGGTTAGTTTTTAAGTTTGTTTTGTTTTATATACCCCATTATCCAACTCTGATTTCTTTGCTAACCTTTTTCTGAGTAAAATCTGTTTTGCCCATGACAATAATTGGCGAATGGTGTCCTCTTGTTGTTATCTCAGCTCATGAGTTTTTCATTATCTTTTCTGTCCCCTGTCCAGCTGAGATGGGCAGTGATAAAGTGGCCTGTGGACTACTGGTATCCAGCCAGGGTCAATCCACTACAGTATTTTATCTCTGTTTTAAATGCATATCCTGTTTCTTTCAGCTTATTATTTATTTCTTAAAAAAGAGATAATTTATTTTAAATATTGAACTTTTGTATATATTGAGGTAGTCATTAAGTTTTATTTTGGAAAATATTTAGATTTCTCAAATCTTTCCATTTTACTTTCACCTTGAAACATATGTTTTGCCTGCACATGTTTACTAAGTTGTATTTTTTAAGTTGGATTTTAGCACATTTCTGATGGAAACAAAAGTATTTTCCCACTTCCTTCCTAGCATAAAAAAACAAGACTAGTGGAGTGAGAAAAATAAAATGGATTTTTTTTCTACTGTTTTGAAATATGAAACATTTGAAAAAAGTTTTCTGCGAAAATCTTTTTCCACAATGAAATTGCCATTGGAATATTTTTGGGGGGAAAAAACAGGACAGCTAACAGATCTACAGACATCCAGCTGCCTTTCCAGTCTGACACAGATTGTTTATACTGCATATAGCAGGAAAACACTCCAAATGCTCTGTGCAAGGCACCTCCCTGAGCTACTGTAAGGGCATCAATGACCTTCAAAAAGCCAATGCATATACTGAATTATATTTTCCCTAGCAGTTTGATTCTTAATGTTATAAAAAAGAAGCTAAATCCCATCTGATTAACATTTTCCACAAAGAGACACAGTAGGGTAGCATAAATTGTTTTTCTATACTGGAAGATCTTGCAAAGAACAATTAAAACCCAAACAGAACTCTTGAGCAAACCACCATAAATGAGAATTAATCTACAAAATAATGTCTCATTTTTGCCAAGACTCTCATTCACATACTTTTATATGTCCTTTTTTCTTTACTTCATTGAATAATCCTATATATATTAACCTTTCCAGAGTAAAGATCTACTTTATGAACTGGAGAAAGTAATTCTTAAAATACAAATTACTTTAGATATCTATACTTTATTTTGAATTCTGCTTACAAAAAAAGATGGCAGAGTGTAACTACAGAAGAAACTTTATTGAAAATATTTACTTTATTCTCTTTGGTTTAGTATTTGGAGTGTTTAAAAAACCTTAATAGACAAGTTGATCAGAATATGCAACTATATCACAGAAATAAATCTGCACTACAAACCAGAATTTGCACTACAACACTCTTTTCCATCACAATTCACAAACATCAGTTCCAGGTGCTCTCTAATTAACAGTACCAGACTTTGCCATTGCATTTCACATTATCTGCATTCACAGATTCACATGGCATTCAGCAGCTTCTTAATCCCTCAAAGGAATTTTGTAAAATGTAAAGAAAAGAGCAGATTATGAACTCTGAGTGATCACTGTAACCTGTGTCAGCTCAGCCTTTCTTACAGAAGCTTTATTCTTTTCTGCCTTAGAAACATCAAAACACACTTGGTTTTAGCAGTGTCTAAAATGTCTAAAATTCCTAAACGTCTAAAATGTCTAAACTCCTGTCTAAAAATTTTTGTCACACACTTCTGTTTCTCCTCCCAGAAACTTTCACCACTTCCTTTACCCGTGCAAACTGTTAACGTGTCAGATAAATTTTGACATATTCCAAAAATAACAAGTAATTTCTTTCTTTGTGATTCCTTTTTTCATCCAAGGATTCAGCAAACTCAGGCAAATAAGAATGAGTTAAATTAAAGGTCATAAATCACAGGAAACAAAAATACTAATTTCTGTGACAGCAGGAGATAACGTAATACTATTAACAGTCTCTTTCCAATGTATTTAATCACATGTATATGGTAGTAAGCTCTTTTTGTCACATTCAGGCATGTCACCCTTGTACAGATTCAGTCTGCTGGGTTTTTTTGACCTCTGCTACATCAAATTAGCTACTCCTCTCACAGTGTCACTTATCTGGAATTAGACGACAACTGTTAAAATAAAGCCATCATTTATTTACTATCAAAACAAGTTCCCACTCTGTAGATTTCATTTACTTATGCCATCTTCAAAGAAAAGAGCCATAATAACAAAATAATAATATTACACTGATTTTTATATAGTGTTTTCAGATGCTCTTCTCAAGACAGTCTTTAAAATAAATTAGCTATAATTGCCATCACTTTTGCTCTAGACATTCTATTAAACACAGTTTTTATGAGCTGTTTACCAGTGAATATATTTGTTTTCTAAACATGAACATGTACCTAAATACTGCTAATAGGGCAACACTTGTGATAGAAAACCAAAGGTTTAAATATGTAAATTTACTATGTCTTTTCCATAGACTGGTTACTCAGGAAATGCTGGTGAGGAAGGTGAGGTACAATATCATTTTCCTCCTCTTATTGACTCAGTGTTAGACCCCCAAATCAGTACACTTGTGGCATTGGGGTATTTCCTTTCCCATGGATTAACTCAGAATTTAATCTTCATAAGTTAAAAAAGAGGACTGTTAAGGTCAATAGAGTTACATTGCCATAAATTCTGGATTACTTATCAGTTTTAAATATTTCTAGATAATTAGCCCTATGGAGGTTGCCTTTTCAGAAAGTTGGGAATGAATCAGGCCACGTGCAAAGGGCATTTGGTATGATACACAATTTCTGCTGCTGCTGCAGACAGTCTCTACTGACTCCCTAAAATTTTTGCCAAATGTTACCTTCTCTTCTACTATGAAGAAACATTATTTTTTATCTTATGCAGGTGTCACTGATTTACTGAGATATTCTCTAGAGCTATGATTCATCAAAGTGAAAGCCAAATAAATACCACACTGGCATATATATAATAACGAGTGTTACGTAGCTTAGCTTGTGTCACTACAAATCACCTCAGCAGACGCTGGCATTATCCTTTTTCTTAGGCTCAATAGGTCATTTGTCCCTCCAGGTGAGCGCACGTTTGCAGGTAATGTTTGCACCAGTTGGCTGATGAGGAGTTGTTGTACAGTGTGAAGGGCAGGGTTCACATTGCAGCTGCAGCCTCTCAAAGGGAGCTGTGGGACAGGGCACGAGCTTCTCAAAGGAAAGGGGTGCCCACAAGTTAGTAGGGGAGCACAGGGGCTCAGTAAGCTAAAATCCTTACAAGGAAAACAGGATTGCTTCCTTTATCTTACTCTTATGTTCTCATTCACACATGAAAATGACTGAGACGACAAACAAAAGTAGACGTGCATCCAGTTAAAGACAGGCAGTGGCATAAAAGAATAAAGGGTTGAATGCATCTCCTAAACACAACTCTTTTCTCTCCAGGCCTTTTCTTCATAATAGGCTTTAAAGAAGTATTAATAACAACAGCATGTAGCATAGATTGAAATTTGGGGTAATAGTGAAAGGAGAAAATATCCATTTCAGGATATAAGAGGCCTAGGAGACAATGCTAAGAATTTACTTGCTGTACTGCACTAATAATTAAACCTGTCAAGACAATGAGTGAGTAAATTAAATTTACTTACTAGCCAAAATATTTATGAAATTGAAAACATATTACAAACATATTTAATAAGGTAAAAAGTATTCAGAGAATGTAGAATTTTGGATATTGTTGACTACACTTCCTCAGCAAAGCGAGTTCCATGCTGAAATCTATCTACTGTCTATCCAGTGCTACATCTTCTAAGGAAAAAATTGGATCTAAGGTCTGTGATATGCAAAAGGAACCATGTACCGTAAAATAAATTCTCTGTTCTGGAACTTTTCATAGGAAAGAATTACAAGGGACATAATAAGTATCAGTTTTAAAAGATAATTCTTTTTATTGAACTATTCAGATGTTTCAGCATTTGTACAAAAGTCTGTAGTCTTAAATAATATATTGGCTGGTTCAAAACCTGTATTCCAAATTATTTCAATCTTTAAGTATTTTAAATCATTGTAAAATCTAGAAATGTTCAGGATAGTGTGGAATTCATCTTTCTCAGATGAATCTGAAATAGATTTGCATGGTAATATGCCATGGGCTCTTACAGATGAAGCATGCTCCCATGTTTTTGTTCCATAAAACCTAAATTACCAGATCATCAAAATTACTTATTGCAGTTGTTCTGCTTTATGACTCTCTTGCTGCTGTTATTTCCCTTTAAGAAACTAAAAAATTTAAGACACTTTGTTGTTTAGGGATTTTTTTTTAAAGAGGTCAGGAACTGTCCAGGGAAAAAATTTCAGCTACCTCAGTTGGGAAAAGAAACCTGGTCTTGGTCATCTCTGGATTAAAAATGGATCTTCTTTGGTGTTACAAAACCAAGCCTCAAAGGAGCACTGAAGTCTCTTAGAAAATTCTATATGTCTTTGGCCCTGTTAATACTACACTGTGAGGACATAATTATATTTGATGCTATAATTATTAACATGGTTATATATTTCATATGATTGATAAGGTTAGCACAATTTACTAGAAGGCTAATAAAGTTTAATCTTATTCAAACAGGTGCAGAGTGCACATTCTTTGGAAGAAAAAAAGTATTTACAGCTGCTATGAGGCCAAAATAATTAATTATTAATCAGAGCCAAATGAACAAACTTTAAATTACATTCAAATATGGTTCTCGGCTTAAAAAATTCTATGTTTTCCTTGCTTCTCCCACGCTTTCCTTGCTACTGTCTCTTCTTTTAAATCCTTAATTATTTTGCATTCTTTTATTCTTTCAGGCAGAGAGAGATATTTATTGTTCAGATTATTTCTACTAAGCAGGACATCTGTGCATTTTTATTTAACCAGTTTCAACGTTTAACCCACAATTTCATTTTGTGGTTATTTCAACTGCCTCCATTGGGGATGTCTCCATAAGAATTTGCAGGTGTTACGTCCAAAGCCTGATCCCTACTCGAGTTCACAAAATTCAGAACATGTGTTTAGGTACAAAGATTAAGTCTTGTGGAACAAAATAATTCTGTGCATTAAGACAACAAGGATTAGAAGTATAGAAAAGATGCCTTGGGTAGCTGGATAGAAGTGAAATATTGGAGTCCTTATCCTAAACACATATTTTGTCAGGTAGTTTATTTCCTTGCCTATTTCAAATGGACCTTAGAAAGAAAAGCTAATGAACATGACATGAAGTTCCACTGATTAAGACACTGGGATAGTCACATTTCTATTCCCAGCCTCACTTTTGCTTTCTGTGTTAGCAGCCATTGGCTAACTCCAGGAAGAGTCAACAAAGAGGAACTATGAACATTGAAACCTTTGTTATCCAAGAGCCTAAGCCCAGAGCCAGAGATGGTGTGGTCCCTGCCTAATGGCTGGTTGAAGGGTATTCTTGTGGAACATAAGGGTCGGAATTTCGAAGGAGCCAGTAAATCCAAGGTTCTAGGTTTTATCTCATTAAGGCTAGGAAATGTCAATTTGAGCAGGATTTTTAACATGAAATCTGCACTCTCATTATTATGTGTATTCCAAGGAGAACTGTCCATTTTAGGTCCTTCAATGGAATTTGGTCTCAGGGACCTTTGGCTTAAGATGGACACAGAATAGTCTCAAGTAAGAAGCACATAACTGTTGTGAGGGGAGCAATAGTTTGCTTGCAAAGAAGAAACGCATGCACTTAAGAATTTGTTTTTGTAAAACTGAGTCTGGTCTAGAGTTTTACATGCATAAATAAGACAGGAGTTTTTTGTATTTGTTATATACTTAAATTTGGCTGGTGTGATACACGGTGCTACCTCTTATGGTCCTTAGTAGCTACTTTGAAGAATTAAGAGTCTACAGAAAAAAACTAATATAATTTTTTGATCTACAGTAATTAGCTCCCTTACAAAAACTTCCTGAATTATTACATGTCATCATAGTTGAGTAGTAATTCCCCAAATGCAGTAGTTCACATGGTTTTCCAGTTTTATCACAGGAACACAAACTGAAAGAAAGAAAATGAACCCAAAGCTGTCATATGAACAGATTAGAAAAGGCAATTTCTCTCTCACTCAGAGAAAGCTCAACCTTTTCTCTGATGCTAATTCATTTCTTGTTGAGGCAGAGCTTAATCCCATATGAAGGTCTTGAGAATAATTTGTGCAAATAAATTAAGGAATACATTAAATACAGTTTAAATGTAGCATCTCTCTGCAAAACAATCTTCCAGGAAAACATCTATATATTCTACATTTTTCCCAAGTCTCCGGTCATTTCCAAGACAGTACTTAACTGTGTAATAATTGAGTGCACGTTATGATTCTGCTCCTTCATTATCCTAAATCCTTTTCCACTAAACGTAGACCTAAGTAGGCAACTGAGAGGGTAATGTTAGTGTCATGCAAGCATTTTCTTATATCAAGAAAATATTAACATAGTTCTTAGGAACAACCTTTCTAGAAGAGAAATAGTGTTAAAAAAAGAAAAACAAACTTGGCATTAAAAAAGCATCAATTTTGCTTTTTCCTTGAATTCCATACTTATTCAACAAATAAAGCTGCCTTTCTTGTTGACAGTTATCAAATGCACATTGTTAATTAAGTTAATGACACTGCTATTAGCTAGATTCGTTCCTATCTATGGTAGGTGGTCCCAAAAATTAAACTGATACCTGCATCATTTTTAATAGGATGCTCATAGCGTATGCCGTCTTAGAATTTAAAGCTGCATTGCATAAAAACAAAAGAACAGATATTCAAATGAAAATAAGCATTCAAACGAAAATATATTAGTATTTATCTCATCTCCAATAATGGCAAAAAAGCAAACACTTAGAAAAAGAGCATAAAACCAGAATTACTAACCAGCTTATACTCTGCATATAGTCCACTGACATAGTTTCCAAACATAATATCCTCATAATTCTCAGATTCATTAAGGAAGATTAAGTGTCTGTTTAGGGGCAAATACCTTTCTTTTGATTTTCATTATGTCTGCTGGACCCAAGACCTGACTAGCTGAAATTAGAAATTTATCTGCTCAGGTCTGAAAATCCTTAAAACTCATCTATTCCTTCTTCAAGTATATTCCCTGTAGTGATATGGAAAAAGAATATCTTCATTCTTCTTTCTTGAGTACAGAAGGCTTCATGCCCTCACTACTTGAAGTGATAACATATCGCAACACAGCTTTCTGGAGTTTACACACTTCAAACTCAAAATTTTATGTGGATCAGTCTCTGATGAAGTTCTGAAAGTCAAAAGTTTCATTTTCAAATGCACAGTCCCATTAATTTTTGAATGTCTTCTGTTTCCCCTATTTTTAAATGATAAATATTGCACAAAATAAATTGGATGAGTTAAAATGTGTTACAGACCTCTCAAACTACAGATACATAGAAAAGGAAAACTAACATGCCAGCAGTTGGATTTTCAGTAAACACCCTGAATATATCTGCATACATGAAAAATCAATATTTTTACAGAAAAAAATCAATATTTTTACAGAAAGTAGAATATAAAATGAAAAATGATGAATCACATGGAAGCTCATAATCGTATGAGTGGCATATCTGCCTAGCTGGCATTCATTTTGGATAAGAAATCTTAATATCATAGGATAAAGATTATAGAAAGTAATTGCCAATATTTTGTTATGGAAATGAGAAAATTCAGGGTTAAAATAGAGATGAGAGATTTCTTTTCATCATCAAGTGAAAAGATCAGCAAAATCTCACTTGGAGCATCTTTCTGTATCTCTGTGGGAATTCTGCTTCTTGTGATCTGCTGCTGCCAGATTTAATGTGCTGAATTTATTATACACAAAGTTGTCTGACTCACAAGTTGTTTTTATTTCCTCAGTACGGATACAGCTGTGTGTTGTTGTTCCACAGCATAAAATGGTTAAATAAAGTGTAGTTTTGCACTATATAGTCTACATTTTAACAAAAAGATACATGGGTTATGAAATATATGAAATATATATTAACAATAAGTGGGTTTGCCAACTGCATGTTACTTGTAAAACAGCCTCTAATTCTTTCTTCAGATTCCTCTTTTAAACATTCATCACATACAGTGATTCTCATTCACCTCTGACTGCATTGCCTGTCATCCCTGAGGAAGGTATTATTCTGGTCAGGATAAGAAATACATTTTTTTCTAGTTTATTCCATTTTGTTATTTGAAACACAGTGAAGTGGAGATAAGAAATTAGAGGAGGGCCCCTTTTTTATTTGGATTGACCTTATCACTGCAATACTGAGTGTTGTCAGTGAGGAAGCAAGGGTGGGAACACACAGACAATATTTTCATTTGAGCATCTTTTATCTTGCACATCTAACATACACAATTTATGGTTACTCAGATATAATTTCTTGGCCAACAGTATATAACAAGGACTAAATATACAAGTAGCATCATCATTAAACTCTTTATCAATGCCATGGTGGGGACAATCGATGAGCCTCACCCAACCAGGGAATTGTCAGGTCAGTGGGGAAGGGTTGGTTTTGTTGTGTTTTGAAACTGACCTGATGCTGCTGAAATGTTGTCTTCTGATGTTCTGCTTTGTCTTGTTTGTTTGTTTGTTTGTTTGTTTTATCCTTTTTCATGTCAGTATTTTTCCTCTTGCGTCCTTCAACTGCTGAAGACTACTATCTCATGCAATTCTTGTTTTTCTTTTTCTTATCTTGCATAGCTCTAGCTCCCATACTTTCTTATTTCTTAATAACAGCTTTCTTAGTAAAACCAAGTTTTAGTCACAGAATTATCATGCACCAAACTAGGCCTGGTTTACATCAGCTGAATCCTTAGACAATAACAGCATACAGAGCTGAACAGATTTACTCAGTCTGTGGTGAGCCTGGATTATAGTCTGGCCATCCCATCTGAGCTCAATGTTTTATCTACTAGGCCACATTGCCTGCCTTCAGTAACAGCACAAATATACCAGCATTGCCTAACCCCTGTGCTGAAGAGCACCACTAAAATTGCAGAGTGATTTTACAAAGTCATTATTCATTTGCAGATGCTGTAGTGGAGTTACAGATATCACCCAATTCACTGTTTTTTCTTCTTCTATAATCTGAGATAGACTAATTGTATGAGCAATTACTCTTTTAAATAAAAGCCCTTCACTATTTAGCCCTCATGGTGAAAGGAGTTATTCAATATCCTGTTGCCTTCTAATTCCAATGTCTTATTCATTTCACCTCATTAAAGACAATTATTAATTCCTCATAGGCATTCCCTATAAAGCTCATCTCTGCACTTACCTACAAAGTTTAACCAGAAATTTTGGCTGTGCCACTCAGGTTAGTTAGGATCTCACTTTGAGACAAAAGACTTTCACGTAACACTTCATTGTTGCTTCCACTCGTGCTGTGAAAATACAAAGTTCTAGCACCAAACAATCTTCAAAATTAGCATGGTTCATTCTTGTAGTTAATAGTAATAATAGTAGCTATTAGTCCAGTATTGAAAATCAACTACCCCTTTTCCTTTAATTTTTGCTTGTCATGAAAAGTGAAGGTAGTCAAAGTCAGGAATTGCTCAGAGCTGTGGGAAGCCTTTTAGAACAAGCCTACAGAAGCAGGGCCTGAGTATTCGTGTCAAGTAAAGATTTAACTGCTGGACTGTTTGTTTAACATTCTGCTGTCTGCAGGAATTCTTGATCTCCCTCTGCAAATGTCCTAGGGTCCTTGGAGAAAGAAAGATGAATTAAGAAATACTGAGGAAAAGCTAAAACAATTTCACTGTCTGGCAATAAAAATCACAGATTTTTAGGTAACAGCTATTTTCATGTCTGAGTAATCTTGAGATTTCTGGTGGGATTTATTTTAGGTCCTCATTTTTTATTTTTTTATTTTTTTTTTTTAGGTCCAGTCCCAATTGCAATCTGTGTTATTTAAAGGTGAACTAAAGCACTGAATATATATTTTATACATCAAGGGATGTTTACCAAATAAATGACCACCTGTTCTTCTCTAGTTTAAGAATAAAGAGTTTACTGTACAGATAATTAAGGCAATGTAAGTAATGTAGGCTGAAGAGGAAAACCTTGTGTCTGAATCAGTGCAATAAAAAGGAGGCAATAAAATCTCACAACTACAGTTCCAATAGGTGTAATTGGTAATTACAATTATATATGAGCAGTGTTCACTTCCTAATGTCTTCTTTGTTTTCTACAGCTCCCCACCATAGATCTAGGAACGCTGGGAAACAAAATTCTCATTTTACAGCATGAGATTAAATAGGCATCAGTTGTCTGCAGAAGGTTTGTTCTTGCTCTATACCTTTGGCCAAAATCACATTTTCTTGAATATAATTTCTACTGTATATGTGACTGGCATATCAATTGCCTAGTAGTCTTGACTAGTATTTTTCTTATATTTTAGTAGTTCAAAATCCTAACTCTTATCCCTGTCAGCCTACACAAATAATATTTTCATAAAGCACCAATGTGAATATATCCATAAAAACCTAAAAATGAATACTTAGGATCTAGCAAAAAAATTACATATGTATTTTATTTTCTTTCTCATATATTAAGATCTACACTGATAAAAATAAGCTTACAGAATGGAGGGCCCTACTACTTTGGTAGATAATCAAGCCCTCCACTAGCTCCCAATTTCACTAGGTCTGACTTTCTCATTTATACAAAATTTCCTTTCTCTGATTTATTTGAGAATTTAGAAAATATGCTCTTTGGAGTACAGAGTCTCAGTTAATTTGTTGGAATTAATAATAGCATGATTTGGGACTCTATTAGCCAGTAACAAGATTATACTTTCCTCAAATATACTAACAATTTTTCATTTTAAAGGTTATAGGATTTTCACATTTACAACACTATTTTTTTCAGCAAAAGTGACATGAGATTTTCCTTTCTGCTTGAAGAAATTCCCTATAGTTGCATGTGACTTAAAAATCAGTGTGCCCAACATCTCTTAAAACAATGACTATTTGTTATTTTTCCCTCTGGTGCAGCTCAAGTTCTGTGTCATTCATCTGCTGTGTTGCACACATGAGGTATTTTCTGATACAAGATCCTGAGTTTTTTAATAAGAATTTTGCATTTTGACAGTCAACGAGATTTTCCCAGATAATTAATGAACATCCTTGCTCACAAATTAAACTTAATTAGTTCTGGAGAAATCCAGAACAACTTTTTTGTGTGTGACAGCATGGTGCATTTTTTTGCATTATAAAGTGACACTCTCCTAACCTCTCATTCTTCTGTAGATATTAAGGGCTGAAAATCTTCACTTTGCTGAAAAGGACCTCTCTGACTTACAATGCTCATACTTACTAATTTATCTGTAAAGGCCAATTAGCTGACTGAAGTGCTCAAATGAGTCAGTAGTAAAATGGCCATTGCAGCAAGGACTTAGCGACTATCAAAGTAAATCATTTCTCCCTTTTAATAAGACTCAACAAAATTATTTGAGCTGTTCATTGCTTATGCCTCCTTCACTGATTCAAATTCAGATTTCTATAGGCCAATTAAAGTAATGTTTGCTGAAATATATTTCAATAAGGGGAGAAAATGAAAAAAAACAAGGCAGATGTTTGTATTAACCTTTGCAGTAGACTCAGACTGCAGCAACAAACGGATAAAAATCAATTTTTTTTACAGAAAGCCAGAAAAAGACAAAATACATACATAATTTCATAATAAAATAAACACATATATTAAGATTACACTGCTGATTTTCCGAGGATGAACAGTGTTAAGGTATGAGCTGTCATAGAGCTGTTTTTTTGTTTTGTTTTTTTTTTCCACACTAGTTTAGTCTATGTCTTGTTTAGTAGGTGAGGGACTTTGCAGATTTGTAGAGTTCATCAACAACAGCGTTGGTTGTTCTACCATTTGTCATTGAAGCAATTTTTCTGCCTAAAAGACACTTCATGTCCTAAAGTCTGTTCCTTCCTGTGCCCCCTGCAGTTCTAGCAATCCAAATAAATCAAGGTCCCTTTACAGCAATGCATTAATGTGGAAGTAACTCCGAGTTTCTACCCAGCTCATCAGAGTTTACATCTTCTTGTGTATTTTTACCTTGCAGTTATATAGCGACTTTGAAGGAGATGAGGGTATTATCTGAAAATTGCATACATATATTTTGTCAGGTAGCAAAATTTATATAGATCTATTATTTGTCTGGGTCCTTCCACATCCATCTTGAGAATATATGCTCTCTTTAAAGAACTGTAAATCTAACAGTCCCCTAAACCACCTTGGAGACTTGTATCAAAATGAATAGGATTAAAGCTATCAAGAGTTTTCCAAAGTACTTGTCTTTCTAAAAATCATAATACTGGCTTTATTTTATATTTATGACAATGCAAAATAATTATTGATTTATCCAAAGGCAGCAAAGAGTCTTTCTTAAAGTGTTGGAAGACGTTCTGAATTGGAATGATGAAGTGCTAACAGCCAATAGTCTACAGCAAAAAGCAGATCTCTGTCATTAAAATATATGCAGCAGTCAGGCTTTTTATGAAATGTGTTTAGTTTTAGAATGTATTATTTATTAAATAAACTTGATTTTCATTGCCTCTTTTATTATCTTCTGCCTTTTCTATTGTTCCAGGATATTTTATAGCCATTTGCATTCAAAATAAAATGTTAAGATTGTAGAGTATTTCCTGCTGGATGAGAGGTTCAGAAAGTCCAAAGAAATTTATAGCAAATGGCAGCATATAACTGATGAAGTCTTACTGGTTGGTTTATTTACCAAAGTTGTATGGTATTGTAAGCCTGGTACTACATTAAATAAATGTCTTCAATTTTAAGATGCAGTTGCCTCTTCTTAAATTTGGATGGTTCTAGTGTTGCAGTTACTGAAAATAGCTTAGCTATTTAGTCTCTGAATCATTATTTTAATACACTGAAATACAACCATAATAGAATCACTTCATCCTCCTGTTAAAATCCTGGAATGAAGCTGAAAGAAAGCAACAGAATCATCCAGGATCATTAATAATGGTAAAGAGTCACCAGAATGAGAACAGGATGGAAGAGCATCTCAGGATATAACTGCAGAAGGAAACGCTAAGGAAGAAAAATAAAAAGAGAGAGATGCCATGGAGCACGGTGAAAGTTAAGGCAAAAGTTTTATAATGGAGGTCCTTATTCCATTTCCAACAACACCCCTAAACAGCATACTTAATCTGGCTGGAACAAAAGTCTTTGCCATTGAGCTAGACACTCAAACAAAAGACAAAAATATTTGCTTGACACCTTCGAGTATTTATCTATGCAACTCCAGTAACTGATTACATAGCTAGGGCTGTTTCTTTTCCCTGGGAGGTTGGATTTTGAGCTTTGAGTTTGGGGGGGTGGAGGGGGGAGGGGCAGAACTTTAAACAGTTTAAAAACATGCTTGTCTCATTCCTACTTAAATCCACAACAAAACATCTTAGCCACTCCTAGCTCCTTCTTCATAGGTTTAAAAGAGAATTAAGGTCTTTTCCTCCACTGTTTTCAGCTTGCTGAGTGCCACTCGACTTAAAAAAAGAATGAAAGTCTAATAATGTACACTGAAGTGTACTTAGCTATTCATAATGCATAATGTCTTTCAGAGAAGAGATGTTTAGTGACTCAAAATCCTAGGCCAAGTTCAAAATCTCTTCCTTTCCTCCCATGCACTAAAGAACAACACATGTGCAGACATGCGCTCTTGCACACAGTGGCTGGGAAGAGTGTCCTTCGTGCTGGAAATAAGGTGTATTAACTGTTAGACAGAAAATCAGAAAATAATTGCCCAAGGAGTGAGTATGGCTTCCTGATTTCAAAGGGCCAATCAGGTGGATGTCTTTATGAGCAAAGAAATTCATCTATCACGTGGTCTTCCACTCTCTGATGATAAGATGGGAAAATTAACTGAATGGACTCACAGCTGCACTAATACACAAAAACAAAGGTAGTTTTCTGCTCCAAAGACTTAACGCAGCATGTATTCAATCAAGATTGTATTCTTCTATCTTGGTAATTAGATTGAAGATAAAATGCACTTTCTTCTCACATTTCTACTCTTTTTCTACAAATAAAAATGCTATCGTCTGTTACACTTCATCTGCAGTTCATAGTTAGTTTTGAAAGCTTAATAAACAATTTTTATAGATTAAATTATTCTGATGCATTTCATGGAAAAAGCTGAATGCAATTGTATTATTTTGCAGACTATTTTTTTCCAAATAAGGAAATTGTGACAATTGAAATTAGTTGTTAACAAAATATGTCAAAAGGAATCAAGTAAAAAAAACACATAAAACCAACCCCAAAAGTACAAAAGTTGGTTGTAAGCAGAAATTTATCCTACAGACCAAATGAGGACTTCCTTACAAAAGATGCCTCTTCTATCAGTTTAAAATGATCAGTCCCTCACTGGTACGTGCAACCCAGATTCATAGCAGCTACTAGAGTCATAGTGAAATCTGCTGATATAAGGCATAAGATAAAAAAATACAGCCAGCAGTCTGAAACACCTTATCTACAGGGCACTAGTGATGTACTTAGGAAAGATTACTACAAAGGACCTAGCACCTAACTCTTTACAAGCCATCTGCACTACACATTAAAAAAAGGAGAAACTAAGTCAACATATAAGACTATGAATCTATTTTGCATATGATAAAAGGCTGATTTTCACTTGTGGTTTCAGTGGGGCAGGTAACAAAACCAACATGTCTTGAGGTAAAGAGACTAATTTCAGCAATATCTGAGGATCACAGAAATACTCCTGAGGCTATTAGGCTTCAATCAACAGACTACTGAGAGTCAACAAATTATTTTTAAGAGAGTAATGAATTTATTTCTAAAAACCACAGCAGTTTCAATAGATTTTAGTGAACTTTAGACTTCGTGAAAAACAGACTAGAAAATCTTCTTAATGGAAGTGGTTAACCAGTCTGCAGCAATAGAAGCCCCAGTTCATCAAGATGTTGTTCCAGTTTTGACTGGGTCAGAGTTCATTTTCTTCTTAGTAGCTGGTACGAAGCAGTGTTTTGTATTCAGTGGGAGAACAATGATGATAGCACACTGATGTTTTGGCTGCTGCTCAGTAGTAACTACCCTGAGGCAAGGAGTTTTCAGTACCTCATGCTCTGCTAGCAAGGAGGCCCACAAAAAGATGGGAGAGATCATGACCAGGACAGATGACCCAAGCTGTCCAAATGAATGGTCTATACTATAATGTCCATCATCATTTACATACTGGACATCATGTCCAGTATATAAACTGTGGGGAGTTAATTTGTAAGGGGATGATCACTGCTCGAGGGGAGGCTGGGCCTCCATCAAGGGGTGGTGAGCAACTGTAGTGTGCATCACATTTCACTTGCTTTTTTTTCTCCTTTCCCTCTCCTTTTTATTAAAGTTATAAGTTATAGTTTAATCATAATTATATTTCACTTTGCCATAATTATTAAAATTCAGTTTTATTTTATTTTCTTTCCTGATTGTCCTTCCCATCCCACCATGGGGTCAGAAGGGAAGTGAGTGAGCAGCTGTGTGGTACTTGGCTGCCAGCTGGGGTTAAACCATGACAGATGCACAACCAAAAGCTTGGAGATAAGCAAGTTGCATCTTTTTTTTTTGATCTGATAAAATCTCCAGTTCTCAAGTGATAGAAACAACAGTTAAGGTTTCAAGGAGGCGTAACACATTAAGATCCTCATCCTAAATCATTTTGCAAGTGCAATGAGAAAGAATTTTCTGTTGCAATGAGCATGTTTGCTGAAGGGTGATATGCTTCATCAACAGATGTGTTACTGGAGATGATTTCAAACATGGAGAGAAATTAGGACTGACAAGCTAAATAGTTCTGACATTTCAGTGTGTGGGCAGGTCTATTCTGGTACAGGTTTTACCACTGGAACTCTGCCCTGGTTGCCAGCCAACACACAACCCTTTGAAATAGAACCAGTAGGAAAAACATCCATTTCTTGGGCCATTTCCATGCTGGGGAGTTTTTTGGCTAATAGAATTTGCACTTTAGCCACCTGGATGGGATCTTAAAAACTCTTAAATTTTGCACAGAAATTCAGCGTAACTAAAAAGTATCTGAGATCAAAAAGCCTAACAATGTCATTTATTCAAAACCAAGGTTCACTTCACCCATCCATCTGCATTTTGCGCTACATCCATTATGATAATTTCAAATGTTTTCAATAAAGAAGATATAATTTTAAGACTAGTGAAAACCATTCCCTGTGAAACAATGAAAGCATCCCACATATCCAGTAGCAGAGCTTAGTTGTAAAAGAATGTTATTGAATTGAAGAAAGCTTCATATCTTATTCCCATAGAATTTGATAAAAGGGATAATTTGAAGTGTATTGTTGTATAACACTGAGCTTTTGACTTTATGGGCATTCATTGTTTTTCCTGTGTAACATTTCTCAGATAACTGTATTAGAATAAAAAAAAGTTATCAAGACAAAGACATCTATCATTATTCTAAAGTACAGAGCTGATGAAAGTGTTTAAAAAATTTGCCCAAATTTCCCTAGTAAAGACCAACTTTAACTTGCTCAGGCCATCATGAACTTTGGAGTCATTTAGGCTTAAATGTTTTGTGCTCCAAATGCCTCTGTCAAGTGATCTGTGTGCACGTGTGCAAGGAAAGCTTCAGACCAATTTATATCAAAGATCTTGCCTTGAAAACTGACCAAAACCAAAGAATTGTCTCTAAGTCTTCCATATTGTTCCTTCCATACTGCTTTGTTACTAGGCTTTACTTGCATATACTTTCCCCTCTCTCTCAAAGTAGTAGATGAATCTTTCTTAACCACAAATTATAACTTCAGAATGTATCATAGAATGGTTTGGGTTGGAAGGGACCTTAAAGATGATCTGGTTCTTACCCACCTGCCATGGACAGAGACACCTTTCAGTAGAGCAGGTTGCTCAAAGCCCCATCCAACCTGGCATTGAAGACCACTGCAAACAGAGTCAGAAGTTCCATCTACTTGTAGCTGTTACCAGGGTGAGGGATAGAGTGAAAAGAAGGAAACAAACCCACACGCAAAATTCGAATATCATTGGGATTCTGCTGGATTTGGGTAGCTTAGTTGTGTGCAAATTGTGGCTGCAGCTGTCAAAGAATTTCTACGATTTTCATTTTCCTATATCTCTAGACCATGCTGTGTGCAGGGTTTGACAGATATTTGCCATACCACTGCCTTAAATCCAGAACCAGACAGCTACCTCCATTATCTGTAAAGAAACATAGCATGGCAGAGGTGAAAAAATGGGACATGGATCCTGGGTGAGAGGTCTGGACTGAGGCTATGGAAAGTACTATTGAGGGAGAAGACCTGATACACATGAATGTTGTTGTGGAGGTGCACAGGGAGTTGGGAGGGGACACATATGGGACAGTTAAACCCACCTGACCACAGGGATATTTAAAAGCATATGGCATCATGCTTAGCAAGAAAACTAGGAGCAGAATCACAGAATAACAGAAGAAATTAGATTGGAAAAGGCCTCTGAGATCATTGGGTCCAACCTATGAACAAACACAGCCATGTGAATTAGATTATGTCACTAAGTTCCACATCCATGCTTCCCAAAAGCCCCCAGTGAGTTGATTCCACCACATCTCTGGGAAGTTCATTCCAATGCCTAATCATCCTTTCTATGAGGAATATTCTCCTGATGTACAACCTGAACCTCCCCTGGCACAGCTTGAGGCCATTGCCTCTCTGGCTGGTTTCCTGGGAGAAGCCCCCAATGCCACCTGGCTCCAGCCTGCTTTCAGGCAGTTGAAGTGTGTGCTAAGGTCTGCCTGAGCCTCCTCCTCTCCAGGCTAAACACGCCCTCAGCTGCTCCTCATAAAACTTGTGCTTCAGACCATTCACCAGCTTCATCGCCTTTCTCTGGACTTACTCCACCACCTCATCATTGTTCCTGAATTGAAGTAGGAAGGAGAGGATATTTAGAGTGGTGGTATTACCTTCCCAAGTAACTGTTAGGAATGATAGAGCCCTGCTTTTCTGGGGATGGCCGAACCCTTGGGCAGTCTAGAGTGAATTCCTTGCTTTGCTTTGCTTGCACAGGTCCCTTTTGCTTTACCCACTAAACTCTCTTTATCTCAACCCACAAGTTTTCTTCCTTTTACCCCTCCAGTTCTCTTCCCTGTCCCAGCAGGGCTAAAGTGGTGTTTGTTTAGTGGCTGTGGTTAAACAATGGCATCTTCAATTTTAGTATTATTTTTTCCTGTTTCTCTTTTTCTAACCCCTTTTTCTAATATTTCGAACACAATATTATGTGTATGTCCATGTCACTACATGGAAATGACTTACATGAGTAACTGTGACATTTGGTGTGACTGAGGGATGCTCTCTACTCAAAGCAGAGATTCAGCCCTTTTTTTAGTCTATCTCCAAAAAATATTCAGCTTTCATTTTCAGGACCAGAATGAGTTGGTGAAATTAATTAATAGCTGTACCCTTTTGATTAATTTTGGAAAAAAGCCCTGTCTCAGTTTCATCTTTCCTTCTAGTGATATTAAAATCACAGATTTAATTTAACTCTTATTGAAAATCTTATAGTCAGATTTAACTGAGATGTTAGCAATTATTTGTTTATATTATTATAACACTATGAACAGGCTCAGAATCATTTTTAAAGGACACCCAGGCACTTATCTCTCCTCTACTCATGATTTTCACCAGCAAGTTTTTTCTTGTGATAATTCAGTAATAAGGCAGAGACTGACACTTGTCAGGAGTTTTTATCAATTCTTGACTTTTCCCATTTGCCATTCCAGCCTTTGGCTGTATGTTACCATGAAAACTGTTTTCCAGAATTGGTAATTATGCTTCTATAGCTGATGCAATTCAAACATACAGCAGGACTAGGAACAAAAGAAGGGTTTTGGAAGGTATATTTAATCTTAAAATAAAAAAGGTGGTTTTGTTTGCTTTTGAGAAAGATTTAAGGACATTTTTTCATTAAAAATAATGAGTTCTATTTTCTCAGAATTTAATTCAGGATTAGTGTTTGTTTATGAAATCCACTACTTTGTAGGTACTAAAATTTCCAAAAAATAGTATTCTATTTGAAGGAAATTAAAGCTGATAGAATATAAGTAACAAAATGAAAACAATAATTTTCTCATAGTCAAGTTACATTATACCTGGGAAAGCAGACATACATTTAAAATGTAAAGAAACAATGAACTCCAGAAAAAAGTCTAACCAAGTGCTATGTAAAAAAAAAAAATAGAATTTTTTTTTTTTTTGCATATCCTAATATCCAAATCTACACTAAGATTTTTTCCATCTGTCTCTCACATTACTTCTATTATAATAACAATGAAAGTATCCCAAAACTGAACTTATAAACTGGGGAAAACTAATATATTCAATATATAGTCTTATATTAATGCTAATATGGGCTGAGCTAAGCTAGAGTGGTTTTAACTCAAAATAGATAACATGATTTGACTATGCTTTAGGCTTATGTTTTTTTAAAAATAATTTATAAATCCTAGTTGTTCCAATAGAAATAAGAAAAAAAACTTAAAGGAATTTAAAAATATATTTTTTACACAAGCATTCACATTAAGTGGAGATTTATCAAGAAAATATTACACACTATAAAAATTTACATAATTTGGTAAAAGCACCATTTTATTCACATCCTTACATTTATGATCTTTTTTCAGTTCTTTCCTTTCACCCTATTTGGAACAGTCCATCTTATTTTCCATTAGACATAGTTTTAAACACCTCAGTAAACAAAATATTGCAACATCTGGTAATATAGAATTGAAAAATAAAAAAATTTCAGTTTGAAGTTCAAAACTATGCAGAATAAAGACAATTCTGCTCATCCTAGGAGCATTCAGAGCATTAATTAGAGAACTCCTAAACTTTGATATCAGTATAATTAATATTTTAATGCTAAGGGTTTCTCAGGTAGAATTTTTACACTAAGATTATTTATACTATAAGCAGGAGCATTATTTAACATCGGCTCTTCCTACATTACTTGCAGAACCGACAGAGGAACTTAACTATTCTGTATGAAAAGGAGAGTAACCCCAAAACCTGTCAAAATTCAAATGTCATAACAACAAAGAAAAGATAAAGTTGTTCAATTAGAAAATTTCAGAAATTACTAGGCAGACAAAAAATAAACAGGGTCACAGATTTCCACACATTTCCAGAGACACAGCCCCACATCCTGTACATCACAAACTTCAACAGACCACACACAGAGCCCCCAAAAGCCCTTCAATGTTAGTTGTATTCTTCATGTGTCAAGAACTGCCATCTGTCTTAAACTGCATGCCTTCTCTCATTTGGTAAAATCAAAACTGGGCGACAAAATGTTAGTGCAGAACCCTCTCCACTGCTTCCAATGGACCTTTAGACTCTATAGAAACCTAAAAACCCAGATAAATATAATTTTTACTGTGGTTTGACAGTTCCTAGTGACACATGTAAAAAAAAACACTATTCTTTTCAGCTATAAGAAAAAAGAGCCAAATAAACCCTCTTCATCACATCTACCATGCAAGGGCAGAGCCCGTATCTGTTTTTTTCCTCTTAATCTGAGCTAATTGACTCCAGGTGCCCCTCTGCAGGAGTGGTGCTGGGAAGAATTACTGATTTAAGGGTTTTGACAGGTTCTGTATAGAAGCATAGTATTCAAGCATTTCTATGTCTTAGTAGGTTATTCTTCAGAATGTTTTTGCCTGCTGAAGCACTGAAAGACACTATTTTGACTTTTGAGACAAAAATGGGGTAGCTATTTCTTTAGAGAAAAAATATAAGATGAATCAGGTTAAATTTCAACACAAACAGTCTTGTGGAATCTTAAAAATGTTTGCTAGTGTGTTAGAACAAAAAATATGGCACAAGACATAATTCTCTCTATAGGTATCCTATGAATTCACATTTCCTGTTTCTACATTGTTATTCCCCCACATGTGCAAGGTTCATTCTCCTCCAGGAGTGCAGATTGATTTCTGTTGTGGCAATGCAGTAGCAAGTTTCAGTGTTTGAAAGCGACTCAGTGACATAGGATTTATTTCCACATTGTCACTCAGAAGTACAAGTTTTTTTGAAAGCCTTTTTGAATGTATAAAAAAGAATTTCTGGTATAAATAATATATATATATGTATATAATATAAGTTTGAAAATATGGACATTTAAATCACATTGAATCAGCCACATAATTATAAAAGCAGACACTGTGTATTTTTGTAACTTCCATTCAAAAAAGAGTATACAACCTTAATCCAGATACACTTTTAAACTGAGATATTAATAAAACTCAACATCAACCCTGACACTGTTTAGACCATACATATAAACATTTTAAGTTTAGCCACTATCTCTAGTTTCAGACTGCAGTTTTGCTGATAGTCTAGAGCTCTAGGGACTCATGTCTGTCAGGGATCCTCCTTCTGTACAAAACTTACTCCATTTAATTTTTAGCAGCCGGAGATTAGAAAGAAAGCAATTATCACTCCCAACCATGGCTGGCAGAGAACAGATTGGGGTGACATGGCCAGATGATTATGTTACTTAGAGACAAGGACAATTTTTTTTTTTTTTTTTCCTGACAGCATTTCAAGAACTTGTTCAGACTTAAAGAGGTGAGGAAATTATGGAAGTCAAACAAGTGCAAGCATCTCTCCAGAACCCTCAGATCTCTGGTCCATTGTTCTGGCATCTCATATAACTATACCACAGCCAAAAAATCAGGAGGGAAAAGAAAATTCAGGCTTTATCTTGTAGAACTTAATTTGTAGGTTCCACAGTTGTCCACACCAAAGCATGTGATAAATTCCCTAATAATTTATTTTGCATGTGCTAAAGTGATACATTCTCTCTGATTTGCAGCAAAAGGTTTCCCTAAGACAACTAAAGCAAAGTGCCAAATACGAACTAATTATAGAGCTATGGTCATTTCTTAGCCTTTAAGACCTCATCCAGCCTACAGCCACTTTTTTATATCTTTTAACAACTATTCTCAAATCTCATATATTGAATTATAGTAATAAAGCAACAATGAAGGAAAACTTTTAAACTTTGAAAATAGACTTGAGAAAATATCTAAGGAAAATTTCAAACTGATAATATTCAAAATGTATTGTGAAAAGCCAAGAATACATCATTGTATGGGGAATTTCAGGGGAAAATCTTCTGCATAAAGAGAGTCTGACAATAGAAACTTAGAAAGCTAACCTTTAAAAAAATTACCAATTTTCCCATGTCACAATGTCATTCTATAGCACAAAAAGTAATAGAATAGTAAAACAATCCCAGTCTCTCTAAAACAGGTCCCAAAATCTTTCAGTTACAAACCCCTTACTAAGCCAAATAGAATAATTTGTTATTTAAAAGGAAAAGTAATAAATTGGATTTTATGCCTGGAGAGTAACCTAATCAAGGTGATGTTGGATGCTGATAATGAGACTTTACCAGGAAATCTGGAGATTAGTTTATTACTTTCCTACATGTTATTTGAGTTCAGATCCTATTTATAAATTCAGGCACATTCTCTCTTAGGTCATTCCAATTACTTGGCATATAATTCAGCACCGGAATCAATTCTATCAAGTTGAAGATGATGCACTTGATGAGATCCTATTTGCTGAACAATGGTGGATAGAAGCTAGAAGATATTTCCTTAATAAAAGAAATAGAAAAAATCTGTGAGCACGTAAGACAAAGTGGAAAGTCACTCCGGAAATGCAGGTCTGTTTCCTGTGGCACAATGAGTCCCAGCCCAGGATTTACATGGTGGAGAGTTACTTACAGATGGAACTGTCAAAATCTGGTTTTCATTGTACAGGATGACAAATGTAGTCCTCAAAGGAGAAACTTCTCAGCATAATGAAATCTAATCCATCTGGAAGGTAAAAGATTCATTCCCTGTTCAGTTCATTTCTCCTCAACTTCCCCCTAACTACTACATGTTTTGTAAGGGTTTCATACCTTTTTCAGCCATGACCAAATAGCAAGGGAATAGAGGGAGAAGAGGCAGAGTTGCCCATAATTTCAATTTTTTCTCCCCCCTATGGACAGCTGATTTCTTCTATTTCTGCTCTGTGCCACAGTGATGCCCAGCAGGTGGAACGCAACAGGGAGTACAAAGAAGATCTGCCAGATCTATACCAGCTGGACCAAGCTCAGTTCTCTGATATTTTCTCTACTGTAAGTTCAGTAGATTTTCAGATCTTCCTGTGCATTTAAAATATGTGACTAAAGGGAAACACATTAAAATACAGTGACTAAAGTCACTGCATTGCAGTTACCTTTTCGTCATTTCTTTGATCATTTGATATGGAATCAGCTTTCTCCATGATGCTTTGCTTCTCCTTGGTCTCATCCCTTAAAATTACTGATGGCTTGGAACACCTTTCTTGGCTGCAATTTTAAAATTAATAAAATGTATAAAAACATATATATAAATCACAAGCTCCAGACAGATCTGTAGCCACTTCCTCTGTGAGTTTTCTTTCACAAACATGAATTTTGAATCTGATGATGGAGCTCCACACCTGGATATCCTGCTGCCAGAGGCCTCAGAGCACTATACAACCAGAGCATCAAATTTCTTAGCTTGTTCACCCTCCAATTCCTACACCATGGTATTTCTTCTCTTGCACATCTCAGCAACATCTGTGATGGTGGGAAATGAGCATACTGTGCAAGACAACAAAAAAGTTGAATGTCAATGTAATCATACTGAAATGATTCTAAATTAAGAAGACAGAGTACAGATCACTTTTATATCTGTAAGGTAAGATGAAGATTACATTTTGACCAGTACTTAATGCTGTCTTCATTTGCTCTTGTTCAGCATAAGTTCATTTTTCGGAGAGCCCCTCTGTGTCTGTAGGAGTGTGTGCAAACTTCAGCACTGATATTTGTAGAAACAAACAGGTGTTGGCTTGTCAAGTCTGTTATAATATCCATAATAACTACTTTGCACAAACCAATGTGCTTGTGTGAGGTAAACAGATGGCATCATATTTTCTCTCTTGAAAAAAAAACCCCACTTTTTAAAAGCTTTTGTAAATACTGCTTAAGGATAGTTAACAGTGCCAAATGCAAACATATTTAGCACCTCTCTTGAGTTCTATATCAAGGTATGGATGCATTTGGTATTTCTCCATCCATATGCCTCAAGATGTATATTATCCTTCTGATATTATGCACGATTCCAACTGGGCAGTCTTTAATTCAGAGGGACTTTTGCCATTAATGGTAAGATTACCTCTCTGTTAAAGCTTTTTGTTTTAATCACAAGCTTTCTCCATATTTCAAAATTCTGCCACTGAAGCTTGGGTCTTCCAAGTACACAGCAGGCAATGCTTTCACTTTGATACACCTCATGTTCTTGAGAGGGAAGCACATGCTTACATGTTTTTGGAATACTGTGAACAAGGCTTCAGAGTTTTGTCAACACTGTGCAAATTCCATGCACTTAGATTGATTTTTCCTACAAGTCTTGGATCAAGTTAAGATATCAAAAATCTAATTAATTAATAATTTCTCTGGACAGGAAATTATTTCATTTAATTGCCTAAATGACAGCTGAATATTATTTACTGACTTTGTCTCAGGACACAAGTCATAGTAATTTCTGTCCTTCTGCTCCCTTCATTTGATTTTCTTTGCACAAAAGGGACAAATATTCTTTTTAATCACCTATAGGAGTCTCTGTCGGAACCAGCAGCGCAATCTGCAAGGCCAGTGTACAACACCACAAAAAGTAACCAGCTGACATATTTGGTAAGATTCACCTCGCTTAATTCTTGCTTCCTTCATTAAGCTAGCTTGCCAACCTTGCTTCACCCCAATAAGGAAAGAGAGACATTACTGGATTCACAGCTCATGTTACCTTAATTAGATTTACTTTCATCTGGAAAGACAGGATATTGATTACATTGACTATAAAGAGTGACTAGGACAGTTAACTCCTGATTGAGACACTAGCTCTCTGACCAGAAGGGCTTACTATTTAATTTGGAAGTTAGATTCAAGCCATTGCTGCCAATCCATAGGCTGCCCAAGTAAGAGAGAGAGAGAGAGAGATCCTACAGTGCTGATTCCTTATTCTATAGATATAGTGTTTGAAAACTGTGTTTGGAAACATTTAAAAAAATACCAGAACAATTTTTTCTAAGACTACATTAAGAAATATAGAGCAAGACTAAAGAAGGAAACAATATTTTTGCAATACTGTATCTTCATAATGCCTTTGATGGATGGAAAGATTATAAAGAAAAACCAGAATCATCCTTCCATCCACGTTTCTCACAGCTCCATGAAGAAAAGCAGTACAGTCAAGGAATAGTACGAAGTAAAACAGCAGAAAAATGAGCAGCTAAGGGCCCCACAGCTGATGGCATGTCCTGGCACAGTGTTCATCTGCAAAGCACAGTGCTCTGTTTTCATTGTCACTTCCCCTTCCTTCCTTTAACAATAAAAATAAAAAGGCAAAACAATTCAAGGCAGGAGGAAAAAAAGTATTTGCAAACAGAAATGATGCATTTAGAGGAACACAGGTTCTCTATGTAGAAGTCAAAATGCTCAGAGTTCAATAGATATAGAGACTCAGTGTCAAACGAAAACATATGATGTAATAAAAAAAGATAGCAAACACCTAGATTACTGATGAATCAATTTATTTTTTAAAATGTGATTCAGATTTAATCTTTCATTGTGGCAGAAAACAAAAATGAAAAATAAAGATTTTATAAAACAGTTTTGAAAATTTGTGAAAATACTGTCTGAAAGCACAATTTACTCTCTTCAGTAAATTTATAACCAAGCAGCCATTGACAATAATGCCATGAGCACATACTGCACTGCTGCTTAATTTTGATGAACCCTGTTGAGTAATCAAAGTTTTAGACACTTCGTTCTCATGGCATTAGCATTCAGGACAGTAATAAAAGAGAAGTCAGGAAGAAAAGGCAAGAATGAATATTAGCAGAGAGCTACCGTGAAGGACAGGAGGACAACCATATTACAGAAGGAAACCTGCTGGCAATTTCTGTACCTAATTCAATGTTCAGGTACAAGTCATACTGGAGGGTGTTGGCATTGAGTCCTGTGTAGCTGAACCCAGTGATGCCTTGAGAGGCTGACCTGGAACAGAGGCTAGGCAGTGTTAAGGAATAAAGTAGATATTTATTAAAAAGGCCTTCAAAGGATGCACCATGGGCAGTACAAGAGCCCAGCCATGGCTCTACACAAGATGGATGACCAGTCACAAGTTTTCACACTTTCATAAGTTTTGGTCCATTTACATATTGGGGTTAATTGCCCAATTACAGCTTCAGGTTATGAAGTTCCACCCTAGTAGACTGCTTTCTTAAATTTACTGTTGTTTACACTTTTGGGCCCAAAGTTGCAACAGTGTCCTTGGTTCTCAGGCTGGGAAAGGATTGTTTTGTCTAAACTGTGAAGATAATTTGCTAACACTTTATATTAAATTCAGAGTTGCACACTAGCAGTACAGAATCTGAAAAATATGAAAGTTTAAACTTCAGTTTAGCTACAGTATGAATACAGTACCATGAATTTTTTGTTATTCTGTGTTTATTGATTGTCTAGTGACAGAAAGAAAAAGGAAGAAAGAAAGAAAGAAAGAAAGAAAGAAAGAAAGAAAGAAAGAAAGAAAGAAAGAAAGAAAGAAAGAAAGAAAGAAAGGGACAACCTTAACAGTTTCCTATCTACTTGCACATTTCTATAGAAACCATATCTTGTGACATATTATTAATATGAACTTTCAGTGAAGATCAAAGTCTCCTTTTCCAAATACAGATCCTTTAGATATTCCTGAAATATAGGATATTTTCATTTAGATTAAATGTATTTTTATTTAGTTTCAGGCACCCAAGTATAAAAGTAGAACAGTTTCTCAGCGCGCGTCTTCCCAGGTCACATCAGAAAGCCTGACTGTACTGAGAAGCCCTCCACGAGCTGATGACTGGTTATCCCAATTCAGAAAGCCATGAGTCCCACATGCTGAGTCCCATGAGCCTTAGGACACTGAAATAGAGAATCTGTTCTACTGCACCACAGTGCACATTTAGATGACTGACTTCATCTGTATCGTTCCAAGCAAAGTGGGAAACCTATTTCAGACAAATCAACAGGCATAAAGACCCTAAAACTCTTATCTTTTATTCCAAATTCAGTTACAAATTGATTTGCTCATTTTTTTCCAAAGTTACATGTTTCTTTTCTTTTTTATTGTTGAATATAGTATTTAAACCTCTCCTGTTCTTACCCCCACCAGTGGTTATCACTGCCATTCAGTTTGGCAATACTCTGCTTATCTTGTCCCACTTGTATGATCAGATAAAAGGAGCAAAGTCTTTCATGTTTTTTCATTCTGGATATTGATCCTTAGAATAAGTCTTGTTTCTGTGTCATGATAACAAGAATATGAGTGAACAAATCCAATGTATGTAATTACCAACACAATACCACATATTTATTTTTCTTTTTTTTTTTATAAAAATAAGAGTAAGAAATAAAAATTATTCTGACTTCATATAATAAATAAAAACATGCTAAAGTCTGACAGTGGACACTTTTTTAAAATAATGAAAACAACTCTCCACTGGTGTTCTATTTGACATGTGAAAATATTTCATTATGATATTTCATCTGTTTCTTATTTCAGCCTCTGATTATGTCAAAGACTAAAACTCATGTAGTACATGCAAATGATTTTTATTTTGCGTGATTGCATACGTAGGTGAGCTAGGCTACTTCCTGCCATATCTCAAATTTCAGTCATGGGATCACTGGAATTACCTTAAATGTCTTTCAAAGACATGTAAATAGGCTGTGGTGATGAAGGAGTGGAACTACTATGTCAAAGCAATTCTGCTTTGGAGAGAGGCAACTGTAAATATTAATGTTTCCAAAAACCTGAATAGTTTCTAAAACTCCAGCTTCACATCAAATATTCAACTACTAACAATCATTAACTGCTAATTTGATATTAGAAAAAAACTAGCAAATATAGTATAAGTAGCTCCTTTTTCTTCCAGCATATGCTTCATTATTCTGAAAACTCATAATCTCTGTAAAAAAAAAAATATTGTTGAAATCTACATTAAAAAAAAAAAAAACCCTAGGGCCATCCAGATTTGCTTTCAAATTCTGTGTAAAGCTGAGTTAACCTCAGTTCTTGATCAAAGAAATGTGCAAAACATTTCACTTATTCACCCTCCCAGAAATACTATGAAGGGCACAGAATGGTTGCACTGGGAAATGTGTGAAACCCTAAAAACAATCAGAACTACAGACAATCATTCATCTGTATCATTACTTGATTCACAGCTGTATAAAATTACCTGATACAAAAATTGAATATGAGAATATTATTTGAGCATTTAAGAGATTTTTTTTAATGGACCCCTATTTCTCCATTTAAAAAATATACTGATAAGCAATATTGAGAAGCAACTTCCTTTAAAGTGGAATATAACTGAACATCAGAGGGAAGTAGAAAACAAGGCACCTCTCAGAAAACCAAATGTGGCAGCCACTGTCCTGTGTATAACTCTACATCTGTTTGATGTATCTAGTTCTCAAAAGATACCCATGTAAATTGTTGCTATTATGGTAACATATTAAACCTCTCTTTAGTAAAACAGGTGGACTGAAAATTCCCCATCAACACAGCAGTGATCTTGAAGAACATAATTTCTGAAGAGTTAACAGAGGTAAGAATACAAGAAGGGAAGGGACCACACATATATCACATTATTTGATCATTTTAACATGGAGATGAGAAACCTCTGCTGACAATTGTTTATTTCAGAAATGACTTGAACAGACAGCTTAATGCAGAACTCACAAGTAGTTTTGTTTAGTACAAATTAACAAGGCCCTTGACTCTGTGGCATTTGATGTCTACATTTAGAGCATTATAAGCATTATTAGCATCAATTCCCTGAATAAAAATATGTAGATACAAAGGTAATATGGAATTATTCTGTAAAGATATTCACATGAAACTCTAAATATGATGTAATGGAGAGGAGAAAAAGACTTAGAACATTTCAGGACTACAAGAGAGAAAGATTGCTTGCTAACAAATAATTACAGAATAATGATGTAATATTAGTTTGATTTTCAGGCAAGTATTAACTAGAAAAAATAGCAAAAAAAGATCTGTACAAAATCAGATTAATAGAAGAGTTCAGGTTGGGAGGGACCTACTGAGATCATCTAACTCCCCTACTCGAGCAGAGCCAAGTCCAGTTGGTCTCCTGGCAATCTGCACCAGTACTTGGTCACCCTCCGAGCTAAAACTTCTTTCTTGTGTTAACATGGAATTTCATATTTTTCCACTGGTGCCCTTTGATTCTCGTCCTGTCAGTGAGCACTGCTGAAAAGATCCTGATTTTCTTGCCTTCATTCACTTCCACAAGAAGGGAATGCACACAGATAAGGTCCCTCCTTGAGCCTTCTCTTCTCCGGGTTCAACAGTCACAGCTCTCGGATTCTCTACATGAAAAAGATGCTTCAGTCTCTTAAGTGTCATGCAACCCTTCTCCAGACTCACTTCAGTAAGTCCATATCACCATGAATTGGTGATCCCAGTAAATCCAAATAAGCCCAAATATGTTTGTGCATCGTTTTCTAGAATGTTGTGGGGAGAAAAAAATATACAAAATCTACTGCAAATGAGAAGAAAATCTACAAGAGGATTTTGCATGTCACAAAAGTTCAATTTTTTTGTATTTTTATTTGATTTCTTTCTCATCAATGAAAGACTTAGTAGACACCAAAAGAAGAGGAGAAACTTGCTACTACATGCAAAAAGAGGACAAATCAGTGAAGAAAACTAAGCAAATCATATGTTCATGGTTTGTTTCCTATGGATGTAAGGCCACACTGATACCAAAGAATGAAGTAAGGCAGTGCTGCAGAAGCAGTAGCTGTCAGCACAGTCAAGGAACCTTGTGAAAAAGAGGAAATCAAGCAGCTCACAGCAACAACAGTCTGTGGACAATCTGTGGGAATATTCATCAATGTATGTCAAATGAATAATCTGGAGTGAGTATGCACAAAGTAAAAATAGGTGACAAAGCTGTTCAAACATTACCTGACTTCTCATTTTACAGTTTCCTCACATAATATTTATTTTCTCATCTTTCTGCTCTGGATTTCTTCCACAGCTGAACTGAGCAGACATACATATTGAATCTCACCATATGTGCTCTGCCTCTTTTCTATGACTGTGTTGGATGCTATTCCACTGAAACAGGGACTTAAGATGCCTGCTTGTTTTAATTTCTCATCATAACTCCAGATGTGCCCACAAGCTGTCCTGTGGATCACACTGTTCCTCAGAGTACCTGTTCCTTATTTTGGCCTTCATACCCCACCACAGTGTGCTAAACAGACCTACACAGAGGTTTTACACAAATGCTTGGGCCACCATTCACTGGCGAAACCTACCATTCACCCTGACATTCCACAGATTAGGTTTAGTGAGTAGTTCTGAAATACCTTGAAGATCTCAAAATTCAGTCTCTTCTGCTGCATACTGCTTGCAGTGTCCACGGAGATCCAGGCTTTGTGGTTTTTTCAACTCTAGATCTAGCCACAACCCTAATACTAGGCAGAGAAGTAAAAGAAGTCATTTGTCAGACTGAGATTTCCAGCAAAAGAAGAAAGATGTGGAGGGAACAATGTTGTGGCAGCGCCCTTGATATGCCTTTTGTAGATGCAGTGTCCCTGGAGCTGAAGGCTTTGTGGTTTGCTCAACCCTAACCCTAAGTATAACCCCAAGCAGAGCATTGGAAGCAGCCATTTGTGAGGCAGTGGTGCCAAGGGGAGCACAGCACTGTCACAGCACTAATCCCTCCACACCTTTCTCCTCGGAACCACCACCTTGCAGATGGCTGCTTTTAACGCCCCGGTTAGGGGTCAGGTTACTCCTAGGGTTAAGGCTGAGAAAACCACAAAGCCTTCAGCTCCAGGGATACTGCAACTACGAAAGGTACGCCAAGGGCACTGCAGCAGCATTGCTCCCTCCTCAGCTTGCTCCTTGGCACCACCCACGTCCTGGGAACCTCAGCCCCACAAATGCCAGCTTTTAACTGCTGAGATCTCAGCACAACACCCTCTCCACTCTTCTCTACTCCACTGCATAGTTTAGAGGTTCAAAGGGACTGCCATGGGAAGTCCCATACCTTTTGCAGTATATGAGATAAAAGCTATGGAACATATCTTCTCAAGGCACATAAAAACCTAAAGTGACTTTTTTATTATTTCTAGTTCATTAATTTCTTTTCCTCCTACAATTTATAATTGATATAAGGTCATTCTTTTCATACCGGGGTTAGAGTTTAGGGAGGATAAATACAAGTACTGGCATAAATTACATAAATCAGTTCACTGATTTTTGTGTTGTTTCATACCTATTGAAAAGCAATGTCATTATTTTGCTTTCTCTATCCCATCTACAATAATTTTAAAAAGTATTTTCAGTTACAACTTTTGGTTGCAAGTCTTGCCACACTTTTCTTTCTTTTCTGTCATATATCCACAACATAATTATTTTGCTCTTCTGAAAAATTTTGCAGAGAGCAAAAACATACTCTCAAGCAGCTTATCCACAAAGCACCTCACTCTGATGTTACTGCAATTTTCCATCTCATATGTTTGTTTATTTTCTCACTTGCTGGAATTTTGAATTTCTCAACCAGACACATTGGCACAATTATTTTTACCCTATTTTATGCACCCTGCTGAGTATGTCTACAGGCTCACAGTCAAACGTCTGCTTCCTCAGCAGCTGATAATCTTCTAAGCTCTGTGGGACTTGTTTACTAGTCTGTGCCAAAGGGGCACAGTATTCTTTGAGTGGCTCTCATAGAGAGCTGTTGAATTTTTTACCAAGAGGAAAACCAGCAATGAGCAGAAGCAAGGATAAATTTTCTTTCACTTAATTAACTCAGAAAACTATATTTTCAGAACAGTGTCCCATTTACTCAAGTCTGCTATAGTAAAGACATAAACTTCATAATTATTTGAGATATTGTTTTAACTAAAGCATAAACATCCAATCAGAACCTAAGAAAATTAACAGGGTGTTTTGGTTCTTTCTTAAAATATGCCAGTTAAAATACTGGTAGAATGTGGCAGATGTACAGCACAGATGTATAAAATCACCATAACTAAGTAAGTGCTTAATCATGCCAAGCTTGTAGTCACTCTCTATCTGTATGTAAAACAAAACTCTGTATCCATATATTTGGTGTTGAATCAGACTATGGCTTCTTCTTTTCTTAAGCAATAATCTACCCTATGGTGTAATTAAGATGAAACAAATAGGATTTTTTCCTCTGCACTCTCTTGTGCACAAGAGACATCTCATCCCACTAGACAACCAAACCTAATTTTATTTGATGCACTTACCTGTCCATTTCTGATTCAACCCCTGTATGCTGGACAAGTCACTTTACTTGTGCTTTTCCTGGAAGCAGTAATAATAATAGACTTCCACTTCAAATTGCTTTGTGATTTAATGATAGAAACAAAATAGAAAAGACAGGAATTATCACAATAAGATGATAATCATTCAGTTGTTCACCCATCAATAAAACTTAAATCAAAAGGTAGTGCGATAACCTTTGAACTGTATGAAAATTCAGCCTTTGAAGACTGCTCTGCTGTGCATTTGCTAAACAATACACAGTGGTTTCCAACATTAATTTTTCAAGAAGAAATTATTACTTGTCACCTGGAGGTATAGCAATTATCAGCAATGTCACTGATAAGCAATAACTTACAATAGATAATTGAAGCCCTTCTTCTGTGAAAATTGTGCATTTGTTTTAATATATTTGATTATTTTCAGCATGTTCAGATTTTCCTTTTCTGAAAAGTGGAATAGCTATTAACTGCTTCTGTTAAACTATCGAGGGATTGGATAAGCTACATGCAAAATTTATCACAACCAAATTTCAGTGAAAGGTAGAGCTTGAACAGCATCCCTCTGAGCTGCATTGCCTCATGGAGGCAAATGGAGAAAGGACCCATTTCAAATTTATCACCTCAAAGTTCCTGGTGTCACAAGATTTATTTAGTCTTGCTATGAAAGTCTTGATAAACATATAATTCTTAGAAAATCCTGGTATTGGCATCATCCCTTCAACAACTTGCATTAAGTGAGACAGAAAGATTAAAAAATATGTGTGCTAAATCACAGGAGTCAGCATCAGATTCTGCTGTTCTTCCTAATGCTATAGCAGTTACACTCATGCCAGATACCAGGGTATCTTTTTCCCCACATCCCAACCCTCCCACCAAAATAAACAGGCCTCTCATTTATATTTACCTATTCAGTCCAGTTCCTTCGGTGAGTAGAGTTTCAGGAATAAGGTGTAAATCTGGTATTTGGTGGAAATGCATGAGTTTTCTGATTAGGAGAAACATTTTCTCTGTAATTTTGAGCATTGCGAATTGCCTTACTAGTCCAATGCTGAAATATAAAAGGTGGTCATTGTTGTAACAACCACATGACATATAACATGTTTGTCTTGACCGTGTTACAGCACAGAAAAAATTGATACTGGGGTTTGTTTCTGTTTATCTGGGGAACAAATAGAATGGGGTTTTTTCATTGTATTTAACCAGTATCTTCTACAGTAGCAAGAGTCTGGGAAAATTAAAAAAAGATATGCACAAAGAGAAATTTTGTGACTGCTTTTTTCCTAGGGGCCTCTCCTGGAGCCCTCACAGTAACAAAGGCAAGGATACCAGGGGGTAAACAGCCAGCCAGAATTTGACATGAAAAATACAATACATGCATCAGCTTCAAGAAGGATGAAAGGAATTATGCCTTGAGTACTAGGCCAAATTTGAGGTATCTTGCTGACTTGATTGTCAAATTGCCTCTGTCATATTTTATAGACTCACCAGATTAAATGAATTGTTAAATAAGGGTTGGAAAAAACCTTCTAATATTTAGTGATGATTGCTTTTTCATCTTTACATAAGACACAACTCAAGTATTAGAATGAACAGTGAAATACAGGAAGGTACAGCAGAAGTGATAGATGCAGTCATTAGATTAGAGATGGGAAAAGTCTTCTGCAGATTGAATATCTAAGAATTCAAAGAAATAGGCAAAGTAAAACAAGCATCTGTAATAGAACAAAGACAAAATGAGGCAATAAGGATTAATTAATTAATTTTTTAAAATATTGATGTTGTTCTTTTCCATTTGACACATTCACTGGCTCTTTAATTTATTGTTCCTATCATTGGATAGTATTAGTAAAATGCTGCATACTTTAGTTTGATCTGAATATATTGTCATTAAGATTTAGCAGCCTAATGAAATAAGAAAAAATAAATATAATTTTCAGTGTTAAACCATGGCTCATATGTAATATTTCTATATCACAATATGTTTTTTAGGCTATGTTTTTATTTACATAAAGTACTGTTATACAGAATGCAGATAAACTCATTTAATAATGAAAAGTATAGCTTCATAAGTTGGGCCATATGGGAGATATTAAAATGCTTTCCTCTATGGAACTCATATTTCATAAGAAAAATAGAAATTAATTTAGGTGCCCATTCTAATCCAGTGTACAATACTAGAGGCACAGCTACATGATTCAGAAATCCCACATTTTTCATCAAGAATATATTAAAAATTGGTTTGAAAATTTACTTTGATTGGTGAAATTTTAGCACCCCTGACTGACATGAAGCTCTATACAGTAAGAACAGAAATATTTCACAACGGTTGAGAGCAGGTACTGTTAGAATGATCAGTGGTTTAGCATCATTTTTCCTTTCTTTGTTCTTCAAGTCCAGATTTACTTTGGGAAAATAAAATCTCCAATACCTCGTTTAAAAATTGCAAGCAAAGTATTTCCCTGAGTATTATTTTCTTTCTTGATATGTTTTCTCTAAAATGTTAATATATTTTTGCATTTCTACTACAAATATCTAAATTACAGTGAGAAAAAAAAAATAAGCCAACATTTTGTGCCAAGATAGCACATTCAGATCTCTAAAAAGCTACATGAGATTAAGTAAATTCCTTTCCTCTCCAAACTGGAACCTTTTCCTACTGCGTTTGAATCAAATGCATTAATGCACCAAGGCCCACAGAATCAATTGTATGTCTGTTTCTGTAAACTTCTGTTACATCCAGTTTAATGGATCTTTGAGGGTGGGGTGCCAGTTGCAACTGCACTTTCTGTGTAACTTAGAAAAAGTTCCCTTCCTAATGTGAGTGGATTTCACTTTTGTCTCCGGTGTGCTTGTAAATTAAAATGGGCGAATCTTCTCAGCATTGTTAACCTCCTTGGATGTAACTTCTATAGATTAAAGATCCAAAGAAGGCTCCACATCCCTTCTCATTTCAGATGAAAAGGTGTGAACTGGAAATAAAACACATTATACATTTTTGTCTCAAGATCAAAAACTTCTGAGTATTATTCTATTAAACCCAAAGACGTCTTATAGCAGAAGAAAAGAAACAAAACAAAATCCCCATATTCTCTGTTGGATGTTATGACCAATCCTTGATCTTTACAGTATCAGGCATGGAGAAACCTACAGACAGAAGTACCAAGTGCTCCCATCCAAATGAAGATAAGCACAACTCAGTCATCATTTCCAGTCTGATTGTCCAGAGTGTTTTGGTTTGAAAAAGTAGGTGCTTGCTAAAGAAGGCAGGAGCCTTTTTTGAAATGGAAAATGTAAAGTCCTTCTTTCTGAATTATTATAATTTTGAAATTAAGGAGGTTTTAGGCAAAGATATAGGAATAGGAATAACAGTTCTTTACTAGGAAAATTAAAATAAAAATTCAGTAATACAAAAAAAGATAAAAAAGAAAAAACAACAACAACAACAAAAAAACCACTGACAGAGTCAAAATACAACCTGATACCTTATTGATCAAGGTGTTTTGTTGGTCAGGGTGTTGGTAACAGTCTGATTAAATGGTAACCGCAGTCCTCCTGGAGTGACAGACATGGTTCTGTTGAAGGGTGTAGTTTTCTTCTGAAGGTCTAGAGGTGGTGAAGGGCCTGATCTTCCTCTGGGAATCCTATGGAGAAAGGCTGCCTTGGTGTTCCAAATCTCAGATTTTTATCTAAATAAGAAATGCCTGGCTCCTCCCCATGAATAAAACATCTCGCAGTAAAATGATGTCTTTTTATCAGTCATGCAGTAAGACTCAATAGCTCATTAACAAAATGTCTCCCTAGATGAAAAGTTGTAGAAGAGATAATGAACGCTTTCCCATGTAGTTTTAATAACTAGCCTGTTAACTGAAGATATCCCCCCACCAAGATATGAAGAATGAGTCATAAAAGAAATTAAAAAAACTGCTTCACCTAGTTTCAACAGATAGTGGTAGAATATATACTTCTAGTTACATCTTGCATTACAACCTAAGACACAGAGCCATGGTGTCAAACTCTGGCCATTGACCAGGGTCCTTGTTCAGCTCGTAAAACCCTGCAGGGCACTGGTTTTAGATCCTGTAATCAATGTCTATACAGCCTGAGCCCACACTCACATTTGCAAAATCTTCACCAAAGTATCAAGCCGCCTTTTAGTAGTGACCTTTCCATCACCTCAGCTTTCAAAATTCCTCATTATGGCTTCTTTTAGACAAACAGACTAGAAAACAAGGGAGCACAGACTTAGCCATGCTAAGCCAGGCTTAACCAAGGAAAATGCTGCATCCTTGTCTTCTAAAAGGATTGGGGTGATAATCTGTTCTCCTGTTGAGAAAAGCAGTCCTTTCTTTCTTCTGCACAGTCAAGCTGAATATTTACAGCAGCTCAAGTTACTGCTGAGGAGACAATCCAGTGTTATGAGGCACTGGACCAGCAGTTCTGAGGCAGTAAAGGACTTTGGTCCTTAATTGCTGTGTCATCTTTGCCACTCACAAACCTTCCAGAGTTTGTCACAAACCTTCTGTGGAATACATCATAGCAGGTTTGCCTGGTCAAGCTTAGACACACACACTGAGCACTTACCACAAAAGGAAAAAAAAAAGTGCAACTAGTGTCACAGCCACCTTCCACCATCCACAGCCACCTTCAGTTCAGAAACAAAACTGAGCCGCTGATCATTAAAAGTCCCTGACATTACCATGATATTTTTCTTTATTATTTTATCACTGGTATCCAAGCCTGATTCTAGACAGGTTATTCCTGTATTCAACTTCTCATACTCCTTGTTATCCTTAAACTGGATTATATGTTTTCTCTCACATCCCATTCTAAACTGATAAATATTTCTAAGCAATTTTCCATCTCCCTACTTTTAACTAAACAAAATAATTGCTACAATTATTGGACCTACTGGCAATTTTTATACTAATACTGGTTCAGTTAGTGCTACTGTTCTTTCCTATATATTAATTCTGTCTACTAACATCTATAAAAGCTTAAATCAACATATCTCATATCCACACTTACTATTACTGAAGAAATAGCTTTCTAAAAACCTGTCCCAAATGAAAATGTATTAAATGAATAATGCAAAACAAAGGCATGTGATACCAATTGAATAACATAACTTTACTTATCTCATAGCAATCATGACATTGATGATGTGCAATAAGGGACACAGCATGGGGTACTTTCATAAAACTGTAAGGATTATAGCTGAACATAAACAAAACAAGCCATGAAACTGGAAATAGCTTTAAGATTATCCTTTTTCCATAAATATGTATGAATTTATCAAAGAAAGAGAAGGCTCAGTTATTTTACCTCATTGGCTTCTTATCACTTGTCACAAATGATAACTAGTCTGCACTCTCTCAGTATCACCCCTTTGCTCTCAATCTGTGATTTTTCAATATGAAGAGATTCTCCTTTCAGCAAAACATACTCAAACTATGATGTGGAAGGATACAGATTATTTGGGCACCTACTTGGATGTTAAAAGTCGGCCTTCAAAACTGTAACAGTGACACCTGTCCAAGTTCCACAGTCTGCTTTTTCATCTGGTTTTTCCTGAGAAATTGTTGGTTACATAGTTCAGAAAAATTCGTGGGTAAAATAATGCATCTCTACTGCAGTCAGATCTTCTGAGACTATTGGATTTTTACCAGAAATAAAGGAACGCCAGTGATAGAACTATAATGATGCCATTTGCATAGGTCTCTGTGACCACATATTTTTATCAATAGAAATAAAGACAACTTTTTTAATGGCTCCTGGACCCTAAACGCTTTGACTCAGAAAATTCTGATTTTCCTTCTACAACTCTGTCTCCTCAAATCCCCACACTTTTTCCTTCAAAAGTGTCCATCTTTACAATGCTTTTTCTTCTAAGATTACAGGTATTTAGCTTTATATGCCTCTTAACAAGTGGCCACACTCTACAAGGCAACTTCTTTGAGAGATCAAGGAGGATTCATAGTTCCTTTACAACCTTTCTATTCTGGAGGATTAAGCAAGCTTTAATCCCTTAGTTCATGTTCTAAGATTAAAAATCTAGTGTAAATTTATGATCTACAGATACTTTCACCAGATCAGCACCCTCATTATTTAAAACACTGCATCTGGGAGTCCTTCCTTAAATTTCATCAAGAGGGAATTAAAATGATGGAGTATCTTTTATCTACAGCCGTATAATCCAAACAGAAATTGTTATTCACTGAATATATTTGCTGATGTGACCAGTGGGAGTCATTGATCTAAGAAGTTATTTACATCTTTGATTTAACTATATTTTTGTTCTTTTTGTAATAGATGTAATAGTATAAACTCAATAACAAATTATACATATAAATAACTTTAATTTCTTTAGAAAGCTGAGCAAGCAATGTAACAAAAAAAAAATACACAAATGGAAGAGGGAGTGGATCCCCAGTCATCTGCATCATGTCACCATTAGACAGCATTGCCTTTGCTTCAGTTCACTCCAGGCAGCTCAAGACAGCTCTTCTATAGGGGAGACAAGTCCTAAGATATCCAGCCATGATCCAGTCATTTGCATTTATATGAGTACTAATGGTCCCTTCTTGGCCCTGCTTTGCTTAGTAGCATGCACAAAACCTGACAGTACCAGAGATTTCAGGAAAACAGCCTATACTCCACTAAACTCTCCTTCCAAATGAAAACCAGTAAGTTTTTATAGCCAGACTTCTGAATCTTTTTGAGAAGAACATGGTGCGAGTGCAATCCTGCAACATGCAAGATTTAACAGCTATCAGAGGCCAGTTAGATCTGAGATAGTTTCACTTAAAGTGACAACTGAAATTATGAAGAGTCATGATGTAAATTGTATGGAATGTACAATGCTCAGTACATAAATGGTGTCAATATAAATATTGGCCTTTTAAAACTGACGGAGTGAATTTGAGAATCCAGGTCATAACCATTTCCTAAAAGTGTAAGTTTTACATGAAGGAGATGAATGTAAGAGGATATGCCATTACTTTAACCTACCAGCATTCTTAACCAACAAATTTCTGACTTCAGTAATCAGGTCTCTTCCTGGATTTTACCTTTCTTGTGCTGCAATGAAAACTTTTTCAAAGATCCAAGGCTGTCAAGAGCAGATACCATTAGTGATAGGAATCAGATCCCTATAATTCAAATACTGATGTCCAGTACTGTCAGTACAGGATCTGAAGAGCTATTCAACTCCTGTTAGCCTGAGACTTTTGAGTAGCACTTGACCAAAGTCACTGGTACATTTATCATAGCTTAAAAATTAAGATTTTCCTTGAAATTTGCGTTGTTACTCTTTTTTCTTCTACATCCATTTCCCTCTCTCTTATGGATGTCTTTCATGACATCATTCATTGCCATTTCTAGTGGCTCAGTATCTACACCAGGTATGGGAATATGAGACAAGTCCTACACATTTAGTGCTATACTAGTAGCACTGACTGTATTAGTTACCAACGTGGGTAACATTGCTGTGAGCTGTCACATGCTCAGTACAGCTACACCAGCTGTATGTCAGCATATGTAAGTTCTGGAAATTATCAGGACTGTTATTTTACACTGTTATTTTACACTGTTATTTTACCCTATGAGTGTTCCTGAGAGATAACAGGAGGACTTTTAAAACCATGAGTCTCGTTCCTTCATTTTAGGCTAGAGTATCCCAAAACTTTTGTGTTGTACTTAGTCCAGACAAGGCTAAATAGTTCAGTTCTTATTTCACATAAAAGTCTTTCACATATTGACAATCCTTGCCCTTCTTTCCTCATTTTGAAATAGTCACTGGCATTCACTGTTTCTTCTTAGGTCCATGAGGGGTCTGATTATGTACATTCCTTCTATTTCTACTTTTCCTATTGCACAACACCAAATGTCACTATTTCTCTGTCACTATGTCACAAATGTTACTATGACTTTTTCCCCTCTGTGCAAGGGAAGACAGTCTTTTAAATGTGGATTTTGCTTATGTGGGAAGAGCTTGTCCCAAAAGTAGTTTTCCTGACACAGTTCTGAATTTGTAATTTAAATACTTACATATATGTTACATATGAAGTGTGAATTGCATGGATAGACTATTTAATATACAGACAAACCAAGAAAGGGACATATAAACCAAGAAAGGAATACCATAATCAAGAAGTACTGCGACATACCTGTGATTACTGGGTGTATTTTCCATCTTCATTTTAATGAAGGTCATGAAATGTAAATGCTAACAAATAGGTACTGCACACATGGAAGATTTTTCTGGTTCTGTTTCAGGATTTTATGATAAGGATGTATTGTCCCCTCCAAGGATATCTGAAGAAAGTATGCTCTTTGACAAATATTATCTCCAAATTAAAGGCAGAATTTTACGCTGAAAACAGCATAAAACAGATTTGTTTCCACAGTACTCCCTGAAAAAAATTATTTTTTAAATTATTTTAACAGGTGTAATGCAGATCAAGAGCTTTGAAGGAAAAGAAAAAATAAACAACAAATAAAATGGGTAAATGGAATCAATAAAATCACATAAAATAAAACTTATTTATAGAATTAAAAAAATAGAAGAAATAAAACCAGCTTTAAAACTAGCTCTTAAAACTCTCAGGTGCTAAACCAAGAGCTCCCAAAGAAGAAATATCAAGCCACTTGAGGTCATACAAATTACCATTAAAGTCATGAACTTGATGGCAATTCTATTGCAGAATAGATTGGCTCTTGCAATCAGACCTGGGAACCAACAGCTGCCAAAGAAGCCTGATTCTCAGGCTAACAAAGAGCTTCACTTAAAATCATAATCTCAAATACAATGTTAAATAAATAATAGTACCTTACAGATACAAACAGACAGTTTACATGCAAAAGCAGTATCAAATCAGAGTGCCTGGATAATTAAAAAAGATAAGTTTGTATTCAAAACTTCAACTATTAACTTGAATATCACTAATGAGTCACCATTTCATTGGAGAGGCAGCAAACTTTGGTTTAGAGACACAGTTTCAAAGACCCAGGGGACTGAACTTAATGGAAACTAGAACCTGTTCCTGAACATAAGTTTAGTGCAAGGCAAATACCATTTTAAAGCACAGCATCTCTTTATAATCCTGTGTGTAATACAGAATTTTTATTTTCTTACTCTGAACTAGTCAAGTGAATATTATCATATGATTTTCAACCACATAAGAAAAATAAATACACATATTTAAAGTTTTAATTATTTTAAATTATTTCATATTTTAAAAGAAAATTGGTCTATTTTTAATTAAAATGCCTTTCAAATTTTGACTATGAAAAGCCCTGAACCATTTGTTATTTCTGATTCTCCTTCCTGACTATTGTTTCCAGTCATCTTATTTCCCATTTATACAACTAAAGCCAAATTGGATCTGTATTATCCATGACTTTCACTTATGCTTTGCTAAACTTTTACCTTTATTTATCAAAGCTTTTTTGAGGACTATAAAATGAATTAATGTTTGATGACAGACCTCAGAAATAAGGTCAAGACACTGGAAATAAGGTCACCTGTGAATATGTTCAAAACCGCTGATGTGGAGAAAGACGAGTTCTTCAGATTGACAGGAAGTGTAAAGAGCATCTTCAAAGCTGCTTTGTGTATATGTGTTATTTACCTCAGGTACTAACAGCAACTCCATAATGAAGGAACCTTCCATCCCTGTCTAGATAAATAAAGACAGCTTCACTGGCACAAGATTTCTACTCAGATATCTTTTAAAGACAATTTGTGAACCACAACAACTTACCATGAGCTCAGTACTAATTAGCAGTTAAACTCACTTAGACAAGAAAAACTTCCATCTTAAGCCCAGAAATTTAGCTTTGACAATGAAAATTTTGCTTAAGGATCTAAACTATATTAGTTGTCTGCTTGAGTGTCATATTGAATATATGGTTCAATACAGGTACTAATAGCAGAGGATGGCACAGAGATGATTTTCTGGAAGAATGCAATGCAAAGAAAATTTTTGTTGAAGTCACAGAGGACAACAGCACAAACTAGCTTTCCTAGTCTGTAGCTATAATTTTGAAATCATTAAATCTTAATGAGATGTGGGAAATGTGAGTGTTGGGCCCGACATCCTTTGCTGAGGCAATTTCCCTCATAGACATATCAAAATTACAGAGTTGTAATACCTGTTGAAACCAAAGTCTAAGTAGGTTTCATAGGAGAAGAGAGGAGAAGGGATTATGGAAAGGATAGTTTGTCTCTCACAGATGCATATATCTCTGTGAAGAATCTAGCATCTTCCTGACAACCCTGTTATGCTTCCTTTTTCATTTGTTACACAACTGTCACGCTCCAACCTTAATTTGTATGTTATTTCTTTTCCTCTCCCCTCTTCCTTCCCACAACCTCAATTCTCTCTACTTCAATTTTCAACTTGCACAATCAGCAACCCAAGCAGTCAAAGTAAGAAGTTCCATGCTGAATCAAAAAAAAATATGTGCTGTCTCTGTCAGTCCCCCAGTTGCCAATACTAACAGAACAACCTAAGCCCTGAAGCATAATGTTGGACAACTTTTCAAAATAAGGGCTGTAATACTCTTTCACAGAGATTGGTATTCCTTCTGCCTACCAATATGTCCCTTCCTTTAAAAAAAATTGCTCATATATTCATGTGGGATACTGAATTTGAGTCTTATGTACATGAAGGAAAAGGATGGGAAGGGAAAGAATTTAATCATTTCACTCAGAAAATCTTTTGATTTATTTCAGTCTCAGTTTGCTCTTGTGTTGCTCTGTTTGCCCTATCAGCACACATATGCCAGATTTAATAAAGTCCATTCGTGCTTCACTGTCACTTTTATTTAAAGACTATTAAAGCACTGATATTTAGAAATTTCAATTTAACTAAAGGTGAAGGTTTGGGTTTCTTAAGTATCCCCAGATGCTTAAGAAGAAATGTTAAGGTATCAAAGGGTGGCTAAATCTCAGGTTTTGGATTACTGGTCTTAATCTGAACTTTTGACATCTGGCATTTCACTCAATTTACTAAAAAACGTGCTTCAGAAGTGATATTGCTTTGGAGATCATGGCACAAGCTAATTAGCACTAACAGATGAAGTGTTGATTTCTCACCACAAGTGAAACCTGATATAAAAAGAAAAATAAAATAACTGATAAATGTTAGTGATTAGCATTTGTAATCTTTGTTTCCATGGTACACACAAGAAATATGGAAGGAGGTTTGCATCGACAGCCTGTATGAAAATACCTGCACCTGTACTCTGGGGGAGGGAGGAAACACGAGGCAGCAGATGGAGGAGCCACATGGATTCTTCACTTTCTTTGCTTTCAACTAAGTGCTTCCTGTCCTGTTCCATAGCCCAGATCAGAAGGCACTGCAGGTACAGGTGACACGACAGTCCAGATGAACATGTGGATTTGTACTAACAAGAACCCAGCCAGCCTCTGTAATGGCTTTCAGAGGTTGGAATAGCAGCCACAGAGGAAGTTCCACAGTTACCAGGTAAGCCGTGCTGGCAGATGCCTTATTGATGCCTCCACAGACACTAACCATGAAACCCCCCCTGGTTGCCTTCTAGAGTCAAAAAATTTTAAAAGCCTTGAATTGTTGTAGCCCATTCTTATACTAAACATCCATACTTCAGAGGAAAAAAGAACTGGAGAAAAAAATTGCATTCTTAGTCTAAATTAACCATCTACACTCCTCTGCATTCAATGAAGAGAGATGAACACTGAAAAAAAAGGTAATTCATCTCATCTATGTTGATACAATGAATAGCTCTCTGGAGATAGCTCTTTCTCTCCACTGACTACAGAGTGAGCCTGGATGACTACTTTGAATTAGAGCTGTATCTTTTTTGATGGCTGAAATAAAGTAAGATTAATCTAGGCAAAAATTACTAGAACTTCTAGAAGCCCATTTACTTTTCTTTCATCTCAGGTTACCTGCAATCACTGGGAACCATACAGACGAGTATATTTTCTCTGCTCATTAAATTTAATTCAGTAACATGCCTTACAAAGCATAATATAAATTTCTTCAAAAATGCCATATGCTGCTCAACTCTAATAAATTCCTACTAACCCTTCAACTCTGTTTAATTTTTGAAATTGATTATTTTAACCCTACATCATAAATTATGCAGTATTCCTGTTTAATAGTCTGAACAGTGGTCTGTGGGATCTTAAATTCTCTTGGTTAATTCTCTGTCACTTTTCCATTTTATCTTTTTTCTCTTAGTGGCTATTTAAGAGAAAAATCTATAGGAGCTATCATATTTTAGAACTAGCATTAATTAATAAATAATAAAGTATTATTTTAATTTAACAGAAAGACCTTAGCAGATTTAGGTTTGCTTTTTTGTGCTGAAATAACTTTTAGATTTAGTTTAGTATATATATATTATACCTGGGTCTGTGCTTCTTTTACATAAATGATGTAAAAATCTCTTCTCCAGCTTGCAGAGGATAATTTGCATTCAAATTCAAAGACACATGGATGACCATCATTCCACATTCTTTCTGCTAATTATCTTTCTTCCCCTCTCCAGAGCAAATGCAAAGAAGAGGTGAAGAACGAGTTGGACTTCAGCTGTGCTTTTTACAGAGCACTCTGCACTGCTAAACTGATGCAAACCAGAAGCTGGCAGACTATGGACACCCTGAATCTGCACAGAATTCGGATCAGCAGTATTTCAGGAGAACATTTTTGTCAAAGACTACACAGAACAAGCAATAATAAGGTGAAGAAATTCAGGAATATTCTACAGACCTGCTTATTTGGAAATCCCAAATTCTAAATGAATTTTTGTACAACATATCCTTCCCCAGAAAAAAAAATATATTGAAAAAATATTAAATAATGTTCCATTCATCAAATCCAGAATTATCAGAGCATCCTTCTCCTTAGGGGACACGTATTGTTACCTAGGTGATGACACAGTGGTAATAAATAGCATTAAACCAGAAAAACTGAAAGAACTTCTTGTCCAGAAAGGGGCAAAAAAGCTGGTGAAGGGGCTGGAGCTCCTCTTATGAGAAGTGGCTGAGGGAGCTGTGAGTATTTAGCCTGGAGAAAAGGAGTCTTAGGGGGACCTTATTACTCTCTGTAAGTCCCTGAAAGGAGGTGGTAGCCAGATGGAGGTAAATCTCTCTTTTCCCAGGAAACAAGTGACAGAACAAGAGAAAATGGCCTGAGATTGTCCCAGGGGAGGTTTAGATTGGATATTAGGAAAAATTTCTACACCAAAAGGATGTTCAAGCACCAGAAGAGGCTGCATATGGAAGTGATGGAGTCACCATTCCTGGAAGTATTTGAAAAACTCTCAGAACTGAAGAGGACTTAGCACTCTCATCTGCATACATTGCTCTACTGCATTACAGTTTTATGGTTTCTGTGCAATACCTGGCTTCACCTTTTGGTTGGGTAGCTTCTCAACAGAAGAAAGAGATTAATTCTATAGTGCTAATTCTTTTATGGATAACTCCTAAGAAGATAATGTATTTTTCCCAAAGGAAACTTGGCTATGATAGCTACATAACCTAGTGAATTCATAATTGTTTAATCCTTCAGACTTCAGACTGGAACAGTTTTAACTGTTCCTTCCATCCTACTTGTCAACAATTGGCACAAATTTCACAGATTTCCATTATCACTAATTAGAATTAGTTCGCTTGGTAGTACGTGACAATTTTGTCACTTCTTTAAACTTTCCAGAGTTTTGCAGAGTTATCAGATTAGAAAATTTGGAACTATGTGACCTCAGAAGTTCAATAATTATTTGATGCCAGCAAATGTCTATTCTAAATGGCATCCGTTTCCCTTTAACATTAAAAAGGATGTATTTTTATTTACATCTCTGATTCCATTCTTGCATATAAGTCTAAAGAAAACCTATTATAGAAGTAAATCAGCTGAAATTCAGATGTATCTGTGCTTTCATATTTATGTAAATATATCTGAAAATTCTGTATGGCTCCCATTGCTGTATAAACTCAGCTTTGTGTCCCTAGAAATGGATTAAATTAGATCAAATCAATAGGCTTTCCTTTTGATATATTGCAGAGGCAAAACACAAAACTATGAGCTTACAGTGATTCCATCAAGAAGGTAGTTCCATTCTGATGGGTCTGCAACTGCAGCTGACTCAGAATAAAGTCTCTCAATGCTCAAATCCCCTACCGGTGGAAATAAAGAGCAAAGTGCTCCTGCATGTATAAAAGCAAATTTTAAGTATTTTAAAAATAGAAATTCTGAATGAACAAATGATTATTCAACGGGGACGATATCCAAATACTCAAATACAATGCTCTGGACATGCATTGAAAACATGGGTCTTCACAATCCATTACTTGCTTCCATTAATTTACCTATAAGAAGTTTTAATTGATTTCCAGAGATGTTGCAATTGCTATTACTTTCTCCCTGTAGAAATACCCATCTATCCTGACTGTTTTGAAATCTGTGAATAAATAGAGATTTTGTTAATCCTGCATGTATAGCTGAACTTGATACTCTTTTCTGAAGAATGACTTGACACAATGAAATCCTACTAATAATTCAATTTAGCACGCAATTAAAAATAGGAAGAATTTAATACATGATTTTAAAAGCTGTTATGTGCTCTCCAAGGATCTATCCACGCAGCTGTTCCAGAAGCTTCTTGTACACCATTAATGAGTACAAAGTGGTGCAGATAAGTGAGGCCCCACTTCACAAACAATGAACGTCATGTTACAATTATTTGTAGCTCCATGACATCTCAGCAATGCAATAAGATGAGTAACGGAGGAAGGAAGAGTATGAAATGAGAGATTTAGAGATGCCACATACTAACTTAACCCAGAGTCTCAAAGATATCAGGTGGCAGAGCTCAAACTTTTTATTGCCCTTTTCTTGACCGAAAACTGCCCTTAGAACTGTACTATTCATGGGATACCCTCAGATATTTTAATTCAGTTTTTCTTAGGAAAATGTAGTTTTCAATTTTTCAGTTTTTTCAATTGCAACATCTTCAGAAAAAAAAATTATTAAGACTTCCTTTAGATATTCCAAAACATCTATATGACTTTAATATAATCAAAGATTTACTATGTAGCTCCATGGTACATTGCTTTATCTTTGACAAACTATAAGAACAGTTAGGGGTGTTTTTCAGTTTATACTTGCCCACCATTTTAGAGACCCCCAAAAATATACCACAAGAAGGAAGAAGTGTTGCTTTGTCCCTCACCTCCCATCTCTGGTTGCCTTGACAAGCAGGTTGATGTAAATTCAGGTCTAGTATTGATACACAGACCTTACTAAATATGTTTCCTAGTTAACCATTTGGCAGTTTTGCCACAAGCTGTGTTGGCACATGCTGTCACTTATTTGAAGAAGGTCTATAATTTTGTTTTGAAAATGAGCTTGTACTGCTTTATTGTTAAATTCAAATATGAACCACTCTCATATCAAGCACTAATAGGATAGAATAATTTAGGAACTACTTGGCCAACCATGGCATTGATCACTGGATTACTACCAACCTTGTTCAAAAGACTGTCAGGATATTCTCGGAAAAAATCCCTCCTGACGAACCTTTTAAAATGTTTGAGAAGGGAGTATTAGTTAGTGTGTAAACCTACAAAACTTTGAGTACTTTGGAATGGCTACCAGCCATGAATTTGAGGCATGGATTTTTCAGGCAGAGAGTTAAATCTCTGCCCCAAAAAAAGCAATATCAAATGCCATATGGTAGCCTGACCTTAGACTGATCTATTCATCCCCTTATCCCTCTAACATAGTTCTAACCTATACCTACACCTGGATCCAGACCAGTTTATTTTTATCCATCATTAAAACTGGTATTTCCAGTATTTTTAATAGCTGTTTACTCTGCCAGTGTTTGTTTTCCAAGAACACCTGCTCTCTAATGGAAATAATTTAAGCTTTAAGCTTTTTTTGCCAGTCTGTTTTTCAGCATATGAAAGCACTGTCAACTGTCAGTTTTCTTGAGATTGGTTTTAAAATAGAAAATAGCCTATACCAATACTTCATTGTAAATAATAAGAACTTTACATTTAAGTCTGCCTTGCTTCTTCTACAAGTCCAGTGCACCAGCTTTGGCAAATATCACTGCAAATGAGGCAGCAGGATCAAAGAGTCCTGCACAGGTGGAGCCAGAGATGTGCACTCTAAGAATGCAGACTTCTAACACAAAAGTCAGTGATTAAGCAGCAAATAGTTGCTGAAAAATTGGAATCACCTTCCAGTACTATGTTTTCTGCAAAAAAGTGATGATAGGAAGGAATGTCCTCATGAGAACACTGTGTAACTAGGGTGTAAGAAGAATAAAAGTAACCCTTTTTTCCCAGATATGAAAGCCAAAGTGATAAAACAACCTTTAAGAATTTTGTGATCTCCTAATTACTCAGATCAAGGGTTTTCCTTCTGAATTTACAATTTCCAGATGTTTCAGATTATAATGCCAGCCTAAATTCTGATTTGACATCAAAAGGAGCGAAAAAGAATGAAAAATAGGTTTCAAAGGGAAGTAAAGGACAAAACATGTTTTTTGGAGAGCTCTTCATACATTTTTAAAAACAATTATTGCTTTTAAATGTCACACAGATGTCCCTGCATAAGTCACTTCTCCCAAAGCATTGATATTTCACACTCCCAGACTAACCCTGAGTGAAATCACTCAGCTATTTTATGTCTTCATTTACCCAGCTACAATGCTCAGGAGAAAAGGAGGTTTTCCAACCTCACACCCTTTCAGTTACAGAATGTACAAATGTTTAATTGGTTTGTTCACAAATACTACAGGTTTACATGGTTTTGATCCTTTACAAAGTTATATGTGGACAAGCATAAAATTTCTTTATTGTCTTTGGCCCAGTATGTGCACTCTAAGTCAAGGACACCTGGAAAAGGGGGAAATTTACTCCTTTCTAGAGGGGAGCTGAGAGGAAACCAATGAGAAGAAAGGGATACTCAGCACTCTGGTGGTATCCCATCCCAGGGTGATTTCTTGGAAGAAAACACCCTAAATAATTCATCAATGTTTAGCCAACATATATTAACTTTTAAGGACATATACTAACTTTTAAGACACACACACACAAACACACACACATATATATTTATATATATGCATAACTTCAAAAATTGACATTAAAAATTTCATATCACCTAATTCAGTATTATCTTCTTTTACTTGGATAAGTAGCATAAATACTAACTTGGATTTTGACAAAAATAACGGAATTTGGGATCTTTGGTACAAGCATTTTTTTATTACTAGGCCTCTCAGTGATAAAGAAATAATGATGTCTCACAGCTACCAGGCACTTTTAGTCAGTACTCTACCACAAATTCTCCCAAGGCTTGTGTTTCTGTAGTCACAGCAAGTTTTGGCATTTTTATTTTTGTCCTTGTGTGTTCTGGCTTTAATTTGCTTCTCTCAAAATAAAAATAAAAACATTCCACCTAAATAGTTTCAACCTTTAAGTGACTATACATGTGCCTTTTTTTCTATTTGGAAAATTTTATCTCATAAGTTCTGCAACCGTAAGTTCAGGGCAGGGCCACATCCTCACTCAGCTAAGTGTTTCTGAGATTTATTATCTTTATACTAATAAGTATTGCATTTATTTCCTGCTTTTTAAAGTAGTCTATTATTTTACTCACTTTGAGTTTTCTACAAAAAAACTTAGATTTTTAACCACCTTTTTTACCTCAACATACCAGATGATCTTTAAGGCCCCTTCCAATCCAAACCATTCTATGATTCTAGGATTCTAGAATAAATAAACAGATAATATAGTAATAATAATAATAACAATAATTGCATATTTCAAAAGTGTTTAATATTGTGCCAAATATGATATAGCTAATATTTTTGAAGTTATTTATCAGAGTTTTTTGTTGGTATGGAGACATATTTATTGCAATGCCAAAAAAATCATCATTTTTCTCTGTGAAAATTCTTTATAAATAAAATTAATAATAAAATTATTTTATTCCTCTGTTTCCAGCAGGTCTCCATGGAAGCTTAAAGTGTGAAAAAATAGTAAAGATTGGTGGCATCCCTCCTATTAAGAGATAGCTTTGCTTCTTCTGCCTCAGAGGATGAATTCAGCTGCCCAACATCTGTGTGTCCCCAGCTCCTAAGCACTTCATAGCACTTCTCCATTTTTATACCACTCAGAAGCAGGTAACTGGCTCTTGTGAAACAGGATTTTTTCTCCCAATTTAAAAGAAGACAGCTTCTCCCTCTAGCTACTTTCCTCTTTGAAACTGTTACACAAATTCTTTCCATTGATTTATATAACATTCCAACTTTAACATTTATATAACCTTCTAACTTTAGCATTTGACTAAATTTAGTCAAATGTATGTTCGCATATACACTTGTTCCTGTGACAATTTTGTTTAGTTTAAATAACTTCTCTCCCTGTTACTTTCACTCCTAGTATGAAGAATCTCCTCCCAGACTTTGTTAGACTATCTGTTCCTGTTTCTTTTCATCAAATATACATTTTCTTTACATTCTCCTTACATTCCGCATTTCAATTTCTTATTTTCAGGTAAGATTCTAGAAAACATTCTTGCTCCCCATAAATCTGCAACAACATTTACATAAGGACCTCTGTTCGGAAATAATTTAATGAGAAAGAAGAAGCTGAGCATTTATTCTCTTATCTTGAATTTCTGGGGAAAACCAGACTTGGTCACTCAAAAAAGCAAGCAGATAATAATGGCAACACCAACACATCCATGTCCACCATATTTTGACAAAGAACTGTCAAAGCTGGAGAAAAGTTCTGAAAAGTTTAAACTTTGTTTTAAAACAGTGAAAACTGTGGACATAGTGATAAAAAATTTGCGGTGAAACTGAGGATTCCCTAGAATGATAAAGAAATAATACTCTGTTTTCTATAGAAAAGTGAAAGTTTTTTTGATCTTCTAGCCATAACCATGTAATCTGTTGTAAAGAAACCTTCCAGATTTTTCTCCAAACAATGAGGACGAACAGACCTCTCCTAACAGACTTTTTATGCCCAGTTTCTGTCTTCCTGTTTCTGTCTTCCTGTTTCACAAGCAACAAGCTATCTTCTTCACATTAGTAGTTAAACAGGTACTTAAATTTTCTGCTTAATAAGCAGCTATCAGGAAAAAGAAAATGTTATCATATAGCCCACAGTTTGGAGGATACAATAATATGCCTCAAACTTTTCAGTCATGGTGCATCATTGCACTCAAAGTCAATGAAATCTCATGCAAACACAAAGTGTCTGTGTTAAGAGTGATCTGAGAGCTCGACCATGAACTCCAGGGTTCTGGATCTATTATAGAATAATGTTTTTAATAATTTCCCCTGTGATATTCAAATAGTCTGAATGTGCAATAATTCTTGCTCAGCCTGAGTCCCACTTATGTACAACTAATAAGAATGTTAAAGTTGAAAATATTTGTTTCTATATAGTCTCTAGTTACTTCTGTCTCTCCTGAGTGGGGAGTGTAGGTTGCTTCTATCCTTACTATTCATTTCATATAAACTTGAGCCATTTGGCAGCTTTTCGGGTGAAGGCATATCAAGGTACTTAAAGTATTAGGTTTTTTAATCAACAGCTCTTTCAATTTGTTTTCTATCAAATTTTCAAGTAGTCGTCCCCCTTAATTCAGGTTGCCAACAAGAAATTATTCTTTCTAGTACAGAAGCTCCTCAGCCACAGGAATGCATGACTATAAAGCTGGCTCAAAACACCCTCATTATTTTCTGACAACTCCTTAGGAACAGTTGTTTTGAAAACACTGGGAAATAGGTTACATTTGAATAATGTAGAGGTGCCTGTAAATGCACCCTGATTCAAAGCAAAAGCAACAAAATGTCAAGAATGACTAATTTTAGTAGGGGTAAAATGGAATAGTTTTAAACTTATCAAGTTTTCTGTTTCCAGCTCTGTCTAGATCCATCCTTCATCCTCTTTTTCTCTCTCCAAACCTTTATTTCTGCTTATCCCTGCTGTTCTATTTAAAAAACACCAAGAGTAAACCCGCTCCAACCTCAGCTTCTCAGCTCCAGCTCTACACTCAGGCCCCCACGCCACCCCTCACTTTCTTGTCCACCACAAAGCCCCAGATGGGAGGATGCAGTAAGGATCAGTACCTCTGCAGGCAACCTCACTGGTCTTCAAATATGGGCATTCAAAGCAACATTGCTAAATGAGGCCATTCAAGAGCTGAAGCACTTACAAGTATTTTGGATGGGGTGAAAAAAAACATTCTCATTGTTTATTCCAGGAGTGTTTGAATACTTTTTAAAAGTATAGGCAAACATAACTTCCGTTTAAAAACATAACTCCCATTTAAAGGAAAGCTGAATTGCACATCAGCATGTGATTTGGGGGCTGTGGCATGCTAAGAGACAAACATAAATGGATTACAAGACTCACCCATGAGAACTGGCAGGAGCGAGTGCAATGATAGCATTTCAATCATCATAACAGAATGTTTGGAATCAAATATATAAAATCAAAATAAAATGTGACAAATATTTCTGCCAGTCTCAATTATATAAAAGTTTGTTTATATGCAGTGCACAAGCCAAATCTAAGTTGGCATAGTCCCTGTAAACCAGAATGAGGAAGAAAGCTCTAGACAAATATGAATAATACTTTTTAAGAACAAAAGTTTATCTGAATCTTAAAAGTGTCTCTTGAAGACATGATAAACATTACTTTTTGTTTTCTTTTTCTTATATAATGTATACTTAGTGATTTTCTTAGGAAGTTTTAGAAACAGATTTTTAAAGACAGAAGAATTAATGTGTGAAAATTAATTGGAATTGTGAGGCTTTGCTACACTTCATAATAGAAAATATAGTCACATCAGAAATTAATCATCACAAGCAATAACTTCTAAGAAATTGAGACTCACAGTCTATCTATTTGTCTATAAAATGTTGTTTTTCTTACAGTACTTAACACCATGATGCCTTATTGTGACGCACAACTAAGGGGCTTCCTTTCTGATTACTTCAGCATGCTTTTAACTAGTTTCTAGTTGGGAATCCCAACAAAATATATTACATTATGTGAAACAGATGTATCTGTTATTTCAAATATTTCAGCCACTTATAAAAATGATGATTTGAGTGCCCAGAACCACAGTTTGGAAAAAACATACTGAAAGAAATTGTTATTATCCAAATCAGTCCCTTGCATATAAACACAGCAGTCGTGGAGCAAAGTATTTACTTGAAAGTAGCTTGTGTTCAGCCTTCCTCCAGCAATACTGTGCATTGCTGTAAGTCAGTTCTCACCCTGCAGACTATGTCAGAGAAATCTTCCTGCAATAATCTCTCTTTATATCTTGCTCTTTTCTATCTTTATTTCGTTACAGAAAGTTTTAGGAATCATTCTATGTGCTATTTGAAGTAGCCATCTGCATTTAAGTTATATATGTACTGGTAAAATACAATACTGCTCACTGGTGTGTGTGTGTGCTCCTGACACACATTCATAAACACAATTATTTGACACAATCATTCAACTCAAAGCATAACAGTCTTAGAAAATATTTTCTATATATTTGTCTCTCAGTCACCTTGTGAGGTTCAGAAATTGCTGGTTATTTGTGAAGGGTTGGATTTTGGTGGAGGATATTAATGAGTCACACCCAGCCAGCAGCAGGATGGACTGCGTATACAATGAGAAATATGTACCAAGATGAAAACTGCCCAGAAGTGCCTTGAAGGACTAAATGTATGAAAGAAATATGAGTAACAAAGTAAAAAGCCTAGACCACACACGAGACCTCAGCATAAAGAGACACTGACACACTTCCTATTTTGGTTTACTCTGAAGAACTAATTCTCATTCGGTTTGCTAAATGCTTTTGCTCTCATTTAATATAATGGTAGGTGTTTTGAGATTTTGCACTCCCATGTTAGAAAAGTGACCTTTTCTGTAGTATACAGGGCAGACTTATATACTGGAGATTAAAATAATTTACAGATGCACTTTACCATATTAAATATATAATGCAAATATGCAGAAATAATAAATATACAAAGTTCACCTGTAGATTTGCTTGCAAAATAATGAGTACATTGTATAGAACTAGAGCCCTAAAGGAATATTTCCTCTGCATATTATAGGAACATAATAGAAAAGTTAACATGGAAATTATTGTATGTAGCACTAACAGTACATAATAGACTCTGCCAGTGATGACAGAATAATTAGATCTGTCAATGAACAGCTATGGACCCACACCCTGGGTTGGTTAGACCAGTGCAAGCAATGTTGTAATTTCTCTGTCATCCACAGATGAAAGATGTGAAAATGCAAAGGTAGTTCAAAGCAGGGCCAAAATAATGAATGAAGGGATAAGAAAAATAAACCCCATTATATGAGTCTTAAAGAGCTCAACTTATAAAATAAGTGCTTGATCATGAATATGTGAAATAGCGGGAGGCCTTTGAACCTTGCTGACAATGACATAACAAGATCCAATGACTAGAACTGGAAATTCAGCAACTCAACTTCAAAGTAGCTGAAATCTCACAAAACATGAAATTTCAGAGAAATTACACTGATTAAATACTTCAACAACTTAGCTTTACCAACACCTTGAACCTGTAAAGTGAGATTAGATACATTCTGGAGATATTTCTCCAGAACAGAACTAATTCATCTTTTGGAAGAAATTCTTTTGCTTATGATCATGGTTTGAAAGGAAGAATAAGAGTGGAGAATCTTCCTGGGTTTGAACTCCTTGAATTGGATTAGTATCAGTCATGTCTTTTATTTCTGAGCCCCAGGGAAACCAGGAATTGCATGGACAGCCCCCACAAGCTCTGTAGTTCTTAAGTAGTAGTGCATTAAGATAAGGATTAAAAATTTCATGCTTTTGGATTTTTCAAAATGCCTGCAAAGAATTGAAAATAAGTGTTTTGCCATTACACTTTTTTTTTGGTGCAGAGTGGGGCAAAGGTTCTCACCTCCCTCAGAAGCAACAGAGCTTAGCTATGTGGAAGGGTAAGACATGGAGAAGTATCACCCCCCTGAGCCTCCCAATTAGTATATTTTATACATAAATTATTAATTAATAATGTAAGTTGATGTAGAGAAATAAATTTCCTCTCCACTGAGGATGGCATAAACACTCATTTTCCCCAATTGTACAACTTAAAAAGAGTACTTCTGTTTTCTCCATGTCATTTTCACTGCAGAAAAATAATTTCCTTGTTGCATGTAGCAAGCATTTATTTTCCAAGTACTGAAGTTCTTGATCTTATGCATTATACCTGATAAGCTGTAATATAAAACAGTATCAAACAAGTTCTCGTGGACTACTAGTGTTTGACCTGATTAATTAAAATAAATTAAATTAATGTAAAAATCTTAAATATTGCATTTAACATTTGGCAAGTCAATTTATGCAAAAGGTGATACACAATACCTACATGCATACATATGCAAACATGATTAATTGCCTTAATAGAGAAATTTTACAAACAGGATCTTCTTTTTCTTGGTGCTATTAAATATGATCAGACTTCTGTATGTGCTATTACTAAGCTATTCCTTATAATTTTATATGCCTATTGCACTTAGAAACTCAGAGAAAACCAAGAAAAATATTTTAATCACATCCAACGTTGGCCCAAATGACTCAGTTATTTCTAAGGTGGATACTAAGGGTTATTATAATATTTTGTCCATGTACACCTTTAAATGCATTTTAACCATGTGAGAATAATTTTCACCATTTCATATAGAAATCTAGTATTCCAGCACTCAAAATATAAAGAAAGTCTGTGGCAGAAAAAATAGTGTATATATATAGATACTTTTTCTACTGGCAAAAAAAATTAGCTGTATTTCAAAGATTTCTGCAAACTAAGTAGTCTCACAGATCCACAGGTGCTTAGATGACCTGAGCTGCAAGATTACTAAGTGACTTCTTGAAGAATCTTGTCAGCTGTGACTCTGAAAATTCCCCTCCTTGCAGAGTACTCCAGGGTCCTCCAGCATCCTAAGTCCCAGCTTCACAGCAAAGTGTCCACAAACAGGGAGATGTGACTTATACTGAGTGGACTCCTAAAATTAATGGAAGTTTTTATCTGAATCCCTCAGCCCCTCATCAGTCAAATTTGGATAATAGCATGCCTTCACCTCCCAAGGGTGCTGTGAGGATTTATTAGTTAATGCCTATGAAGCACACAGATACCACAGCAATGCCACAGGAAATCTGTCAAGTAAATATTCACTCTTCAAACAGGTTTCCAACAGCAGGAAACGAAAAGATGAGGGACAAAGTTAACAGCAAAGAAACAATAAACTATGTCTGAGCAAATCCCACTCACTGAATATACCTAGAAAGGCATTTCATGATTTTTTATTTTAATCTAAACAGGAAATTGGGGAAAAGAGAATCTGAATCAATTTGCCCATGCAGAAATTACAGTATTTCGCAATTATGAGTACAGACAGTGCAGCTTTCAGAAAGCTCTTCTAAAGTTGATTTTTTATATAATCTCCCAGAGTTAGATGTAGTTTATCATATCTCTTTAATATCTTTCATGTATCACGCATCCAGTGATATGTTCTACTATTTTTTTTATGTAGATGAGGATCTATTTGCTAAGTCCTACAGTGAATTTATTTTATTTTTTTTAACAAGTAGTTTTATTAACTGAGAGCATAGCTCTAGTAACCTGTTCCAGGAAACATGGACAACCACAAAAAGACTAAATTTTAAAAAGGGTACCTTATAAAAAAGATAAGCATATGCAGGGGTCTTCAAGCTTTCAGCTCAGTGTGAGCTTTTACTACCTTCTCTAGTTCTAAAATTGGCCAACTCACATTTGAACATGTTCAATTCAAAGTAAAATTGTGAAATACTCAGTCTTGGGTCAGACACAAGTGTGGGATATGTTAATTTTTTAAGAAAATATTCTAAAATTAAAGGGTAGTCATGCAAAAGGAAAGCAGTGCCCAAAAATCACTCAGCCATTGATTTTTTTTTCTGAGCAGAGTAACAGCTAAGTGCCACTTCCAGTAGAAAACAGCTGAACCGGGGATGTGTACAAGAACCCAGTGAGAGATAATGAGTTCTCAACTAGGCAGATCAGCTCAAGAAGTCCTATAGTTCACAAAGGAAAAGTTCAGTGATTGTCTTGTCCACAGTATCTTGGCTTGGCTTGGTTCCTGACTTGTGCTTCCTGCTGAGCTTTGAGCTTAGAATTGGATGAAGGTCTGTTGTGCTGGGCGACAGTGGGTTTTGGACAGGCAGTAAAGTCCTACTTAACCCTTTTTCCAGCTGCATGCCATATCAGAAGCCCAGTGCTTCTCAGGGTGGCAAAAAGTCCTTAGCCTTAGGATCAGGGTGGTCCTCTGCACTGCACATGTTAAATGCAGGATGAGAGCTGGGCATCCATGATGGACAGTGTTAAATCAGTGCTACATTGGTGAAATATTGCATTTCACACACAAAATCACACACAGTCACTAGGTTGGAAGAGACCTTCAAGGTCATCGAGTCCAACCCAGTTTGTGTCTTCAGTACTTGATACTGAGGTACACAATATACAGGTGGGCTAATTTTAACTGTTTAAAACTCTTCCACATGCAAACATTTCAGAGTTGACACAAGAAGAAAAAAAAAAAGAAAAAAGAAATCATGTTTCTCATCTCTGGAATTTGGAAATTTGGAGTCCAGGTTGAGTCTTTTTTATGAAAATTGAAAAGACATAATATGACATGTAATGCCTGGGCAGTGTGATCATGACTCTGAAACTTAGAGGAAAATAAAAATACAGAAAAGTAACTGCCCAACATCTCAGTCGCTCCTCCATGTACCAATTAGACATAAGACACTGAACTATTTCACCATATCAGCTGAATTGGAAGAGGCAGAAATAAAGTAGTGTTTGAGTATTTTTTGAGGCAGAGAAATCAGGAGTGTGCTTTGCTGATCCTTTTGACAATCCCACATTAACACCAGGCACACGTGTGATAGGAGGCATTCTGCTCCAAAAGCATGTTCATGTTGTTGGGGAATTTCAAAATATTTCACAAAGGTATCTTTGAGATTACTCGAAACGTACCAATGAACTCTTCCCCAAACTCAAAGTTGATTAGAGAGATATTCTTGCAATTTACACAAACTGGCCAGAATACTTTCATTCACAAGTGTATTGATGTCAGCAACTTTTACCCAAAGCCACATTTTATAACTTTTGTTGTTTAAACCCACAGGCTGAGTACAAAAAGTTGAAAGCAGCTAAGCTCATTATGACTTGTGCTGGTTTAAATTAGTATATTCTATGAGAAGCTGAATTGGATTAAAATATTAATAGATATTATTTTCATTGTTCAGTAAGCTTGATAGGTTTTTAGTTCTTAAACAGCGCTAAAACTTCCATCTGATTTAAGTCACACTTCATGACAGCACAGTATGAAGATTTCAAAGCTTGTGTCTCTGGAAAAACCAAATAAAATAAAGTCCATGCAAATGAGCATAATCAGCATAATATCGATGAAAACTTGATTTGTTACCAGTCAAAACCTCTATCATTTGTTTCATTAAATTTTCTGTACCTCATAGACAGATATTTTTACTATATACAATTATCACATTTCTAATCAAAGAAAATGGAGACTATGGGAACAACAATGGAAAGGAAACCAAAAATATTGATAAATTTATCAAAGTAAAATGTCCTCGTCTAAGAAAAGCAAAATGTATTTTGCCAAGAAAAATAATACTGTACTCACCTCACCTGACCAGTAATTAAGCAAAGGCTCTGTCTTGGGTTGCAATGCAAGATGTAACCAAAAGTATGTATTCTATCACCACCTGTTAAAACCAGATGGGACAGGGCTCTTTACCTTTTCCACAACCCATCCTTCATCCAGGAAGATATCTCCTGTTAATGGACCATTGAGTCCCACTGCATCACTGATAAAATTACATCATCCCATTGGGAGATGCTCCATCCAGGGGGGGACCCAAGCATTTCCTACCTAGACAAAAACTGAGATTTGGAACATCAGAGAAGCCTCTTTTCCACTGGATTCCAGAGGAAAAGTGGATCTTTGTACTTCATCACTGGACCTTTGGAGGAAAACTGCACCCTTCTACAGGACCACTGCTTCAACAGAACCACATCTGTCACTGCAGGAGGACTGCAGCCACCATTTAATGGCACTGCTACCAACACCCTGACTGACAGGGTGTCAGGTTGTATTCTGACTCTGACAGTGTTTTGGGTTTTTTTGTATTACTGCATTTTTATTTTAATTTTCATAGAAAAGAACTGTTATTCCTATTCTCATATCTTTGCCTGAGAGCCCCTTAATTTCAAAATTATAATAATTTGGAGAGAAGGGGGTTACATTTTCCATTTCAAGAGAGGCTCGTGCTTTCCTTAGCAGATCATCTGTCTTTCAAACCAAGACAGGCTCCCATAAGGCTTCCCTGGAATTACGGTCTTTTAATTTAGCTTTGAAGAAGAACACATTTTAATTAAAAAGATATGTTCTAACCTCATTTATATTGACAGAGTTGATCTATTACTGTAGAGTCTGTGACCTTGATAACACAGACATTTTAATATGGACATGATCTCCATTCAAAAAATTGCAGATGAGCATTTTAAACATAGCTTCCCCATTGGATACACCAGCCTTGTTTATATTAGCATTTCATACAGGAGGCTTTGGCCTTGTAAGTGACACTGAGGAATGTATAAAAAGAAATTTGAGAAGTCAGCAAAATGTCTTGTAAATAGAGGGGCATACTTTGCTTTTCAAAGCAGTATTACAAGCAAGAATACAGTGAGGACTGTCTACAGCAATTGAAAAATAACCTTCCTAGAAAGGTTTAATTGCAGCTCTGTAATGCTACAAGCACCTTATTATTGCCTCAGGGAAGAGATGTAGAATAAACATGTTCCACATAAACTAGAAATTCCATTATGGGTTTACCCACAATCAAAACATAACTTGAGAAAAAAAAGGATGGGCAAATATTGTGGGGTTTTTTCATTGACCAAAACACAAGGACAATCCTGTTGGACAGGATGCCATCTGTAGGGCACAAGCATAAACAGTGCATAAATAATATGTCTTGCCCTGCCATTTACTAATTCCTTTCTTCAGCACAGGGTTTGGATGAACCCAGGTAAGACAGAAGGTTCCTGCTTAGAACTCATACTTTTAAATATTTTTATAACCTTTCACTGAAATTGGAAAAACAATTTTTCATTCCATTTAACTCAAAGCTGAGTTTATTCATCATTCAAATTTTGTTGTAAAAGCTGTCTCTCTGTGTTTACTTTCCCATCATAATTGTATTATTAGAAAACAAGTTTGGTGATTCTGGCATTTTATCCTGTCCTGTGGCTACCTGTAGCATTTAAGACTGTGAGGATGTTCCCATGCTGTCATGACTAACAAGGTAATTGACTAAAAAGAAAAACAGAAGATGCAGAAATTAATTGAAGTAAGTTGGACATGTGAATGTAGGACATTTAATTCTTCATCCAAGAACAAAAGGGAATAAACAGACAAGAGAATGTCCTGCAACACAGAAAAGTCAATGTTCTCCTAACCAGAAAAGGCAAAGTACGACCCATTTGTCACTCTACCTCATAAGGAAAAATGTTCTTTGTCTTTATAATTAATGAAAGGGCACTTCTGTTGGCCCTATCAAGCCTCAGCTCTTCAGTATGTAAGAGTGGCTTTGCCAGGGACAGGAAGGCTCCTTTCCAGTACAAGACAACTTGCAGCTCCATGGCTGCCCAGCGTGCTCGTGTGCATTAAGCCTGTCCCACAGGCAGCCTGTAGCTCCACCAAGGCAGCCATGCAGATGGAAAGCTTGCAGGAGGTGAACCATGCTGTGTTTGTATCTGTCCTGGGATGCTGCACCTCCACAGGCACAAAGACACAGCCACTGAGTGCCTCCACTGTAAATCAGATATTTTCTCACAGTGAACAGCTTGGGTATTAAAGCAGTAATGTACCATTTACTAAAGGCAAATTACTATTTGTGTTAATTATAAAGCTAAAAAAACATTTTTTGAAGAAAAGAGACTTTGAGGAAATTTAAAATCTAACCATTTGGAGACTCTGAGAAATTTTCTAGGGACGTAAGATTTTTAAAATTCCTCTCATTGAAACAGGAGGTCAGTGCTTGCACATTTTAATTTTTGTCAATGTCTGTTGATGGAATGATAGTTACACAAAGAAATTAGGAGACTGGTCACTCCACTGCAGTAGCATGCACCTTATTGTTCAGCCATTAAAAAGACACTTATTTGTCACAAACACTTTTCATGAAAATTCATTCAGGAAGGTTTTTTCCCTTGGAATCAAATAGCTCTTTTATAAATGGTACCTTTGTGAACTTTGTGAACTTTGTCTAACAAATGTTTAATTTCATAAATTTCAAAACAGTTTCAAAATGGCTGACTTTTTTCCCCCACTATTTCTTCAGTTGAACTATTCCTGAGTCCCAGTATTAACAGAGTCTGCAAGTAGATGTAGATAAACTGAAATTATTTTTACCAACAATTAAAGCAAAGAAGTCTCAACAAAAGAATACCACAGTAATAGAGTCATAAGCATAGCACAAAAACACTGTTCCTCAGAAACTGCCTCACAGCTCCAGAACTTTCTGTTCTGCAAAACACGAGCAAGAAAACACTTCTGGAACAAAACCAAAAGTCATGTTATTACTGCTTCAGTCACATGAAACCCTGACCTGAACAGAAAGCAAGGGATGATGAGCAGATGTGGAGGCATTTCTGCAATATACACCACAAAGGTCCATCCTGCAACAGACAGTACTAGTGTCATCACTCCATCAAAACTCTTCATAAGAATTCCTGTAGTTACTCCTCCTCAGCAGGATGGTAAGGAATGCCCATAGCACAGCAATAAAAGAAAGAAGAAGCTGAATTTCCAGTGGTGTTTTACAAAGGAAGCCATGGAGTGCATCTTCATTTTCTAAAGAAACAATTAATGAGAATAGTACTCATGTTGACTCCAGTGCATGCTAAACTGGCACTCTGCAGTTTTACAGATAATAATTATAAATGTGTTCAGTTGCCATAATGACGGTTCCATGCAACATTTTAATTATAATATTTTATTTATGCACAGGGTACTGTCAATGTTATGGCTTCCAATATTTGCATTAAAAATCCCAAATAAAAATATAGCATGCTTTCCAAACACAGAAAAAGTATCAATTGGTTTGTGGGTCATAGGCTGATCTGATTGAGAATTAGAAATACCTATTCTATTTTTGACTGATTTCTTGCATGGAAAGAGTATTTTCAGATAAAATACCTTTTTTTTTTTTTCCTGAGAAACACAATAAGCCAGCATAAGAGCTATTTGAAGGGGAGTCAGTACTTCAGCAGAAGTATTTGTGTTGGTAACTCTAGCACCAAGATTTATTGGGGCTATACTGTTTGTGCCCCATGCGTTCTAGTTTCTGGGCTCTCTAAAATGCTGCCAGTGTGCTTATGCTGGGACATCATTCCTGTATGCTATGGACTGATGTTTTCAGGATATACATTTTTCTCGCACAGCAATACTGACGTTTTTTACAACATGTTATTTTTAGCAGGGAAAAATATTTAATGAAGTATATCTTTAGAAACCTCATTCATACTTTCTATTTACATATAGATCTAATGTTTCAAAATATAAGATAAAAACATTCTTCATGTTCTCCACGGTAGTTCTATACATAAGTACCAAGATTTACTGAAATCCCTTGAAACCACGGTATAAGAATATGTACATTGTTCCCAAATTATTAATTTTGTTTTGAGAAAGAGATAGTGAAAATAGTTAAACATGCCTTGAAATAATGTGTGAGCTCTTTGAAAAGCTTTAGAAGATGAGAAAATTTAAAATCAGGAGATATACTTTTCCCCATTAAAAGTAAATAACAGCCAATTTAAACAAAACATTTTTCTGTGTTAACGTTTGAAATAGCTATGGTCACAGAGATAGAGCTGCTGAATGTGGGTTAGGGCAGATGAGAATGAGAGAACATCTTGTCTGTCTTATTTCGCTTTGCGGTCTGTTCTTGGAGTGGAAAGGATGAACAGTCTCACAAAGCTGATTGTTGCCAGGGCTGTCGTGGCCATCCACAGGAAACTCACCAAAACCCCAAGAATATTTGTCCACTTGCACCATTTCAACCTACCAGTGCCTCTGATCTTCAGACAGCTTTGTGGAGCTTTTAGCAAAGCTGCAAAAATTTGTTTTACAGGGCAAACCACCTTGGCATTGTGCTAGCTCCAAACCCACACTCTGTGGAGGAAGACCTCTGTAAGTTGTGCTTGATTCCTCTTTCTCTTCTGCTATTAAAATGTTTCTTCTAAAGAGCTTTATCCAAGGGATTATCTTGTGTTCCATAGTCTGTTTCTGCTCCAGCAGACACCTACTATGTCTTGAAACCTGTGAATTTCATGGGATGAGGGTCCTAGAAATAGCCTGACACCTTGGGAGGTGACACAGAGCAAAACCTTGAGCCTGCCTTGTTTCATTGTTTTTCTCTCTATTAAGAAAATCTATAGAGCCCCTATAAACCAACTTTACTTTTTGGCCTAATTCCACTATGTGTTTTTTCTGCATTATTAATTTATGTTTCTGGGTCAAAGTTAGGCATTAGAACTGCATTACAAAGTTAAAATTAATAAAAATGCAAATAGTTTCTTTAGTAACTCTCTCTGCAGAGAGCTTTGGCAGGTTCTATTAGAGATATATATTGTTACTGTGAAGCTTCTGGTTTCATTTCTGGCAAGATCAGGAATCAAATTAATGTCCTATTAAAATAAATTGAGCAACATGCTAATTATTGCCAGAAACAAATTAGTGAAGCCAGATTTTATTCATTTAAACCAGATAAATAAGTACTTCCTCCTACATGTAACTGCTTGTTGTTGCTGTAAAGACAGCCTTTGAAAAAAAATTTTGACAATGCCTTTTGACAACTGATTTTCACTTGCTGGTGAAACTACTATTTCAGTTTCTACCACTGTTCCCTGTTGCACCAAATACAATTGGCCTGGTGCTATGAAATGCTTCAAACGGAGATTGAGCAGCATAAAAATTAAGCTTCCCAAGAATTCCCACACCTTAGCTGTAATCTCACAACTGTTTTTCAGAAACAGGAATATAGTAATGCCTATGGCAACTTCTACCATTTCCATTAATCTTTAATGTGAGAATACAGATGGCCAAACGAGCAAGAACAACAAGTGCAAAGTTTACACGATGCCTCTGTAGTGTCGTGGTCTCAGCATAAAGATCTGGCCCCTGGCAGACATTTTTAGCTATTTATAGGTTGAGTTAATGATTTACAGAACTGAAAACCAAATTCTTCAGTTCTTCCTTCAGAAATACTTGACATACTGGCTGTGCTGCTATTAGGATTTTCAAATCCAGTTTTCAAATGTGTCTAAATTGTTTTAGGTTATGTCCCATTCTCAGAAGCAAGATACATGTTTGTTAACTCACATTTGATTGAAAGAAAATGTCATTGTTTTTCTGCATCAGCTCCATGTAGGTTTTGTTTTGGTTACTTCCTGTTGGGTCTGGGTTTGTTTGGGGTTTTTAAAGTAAATATAAATTCCCTGAAGAACCTGCGTATTTTCTTCTCAGTCAAATAACAGTGGCAAAAAAAAAACACCTTAAAGCACTAACAAGGATATACTGTATAGCAAGATATTAATAGAACAAACTTGTTCTAAATGAACAGACAGAGACCTTCTGTTATAAAATGAAACATTTTTAAATGCTCAGCATTTTAATATACTGGGTCACCCCAAGGATAATGCAGGTTCCTCTGATTTGCTCCAGTCTAATGTTTGGACAAACAACTCATGAAATTTCCTGCAGGGCCCTGAAATTTGTTTGCACTGCACATCCCTCTTCTTAAAGTAAAAGCCCCAGGAAATCTGCTGCCTTTTGTGCAACAGAGCTAAACCAAAAGCAAAGCTACACATCTTCGCTTTTCCCTGACTTTCATTTTGAAATTTCATTTAAGTAACTGTAATTGAAAGGTTTTGATCATTTTTTATTGTTCTTGGCAAATAGTACTTGGCTGAATTTTTAACCGTGCTTCATATGTTGACTAGTCAATTTTTTAGACAGCACATAAAAGCTAATTCTCATTTTCTCATTACCCTCAGTTACGCTTTTTACAAACTCTTTGTGGCTTGGGGCCTTTTATTTTTCTTGCTTCTTTTTAAGTTGCATAGAAGCACCTCTCCTGAGACTAGTTTATGGGAGACTGGATTTTTTTGGTTGCAATTGATATCTTGACTAAGATGGTCCTTTAAGGACATGGGCATGACTGGCATGTGCCTTGCTTCAGTTTGCTTGGCAAAGGACCTCTGGACCACAGGGGTTTAGCCAAAAGAAACAGCCAATCTCCTTGACTCCTGCATAGTGTGCTGCATGTCCTTGTGTTCCTGTATTTGATGGGCAGGAGAATGGCAGTGCAAAGCTCATTATGAAGTCCCAGCATTTTTCTTGTCTGCAAAAGACTTTGTGCTGCTGATGAAAAGCAGACACATAATTACGATTTGTTGTCACTTGCTCCTCCTTTCATCCATGGAACGTCTACATTTATAATCTGGGCCAAGCCTGCTAGTCTAAACGGTAGCAAAATCTTTTCTTAATCAATAACAGATGTGGTTGGTAATTTTATTAGTCATATTTATCTCAAAGATTTTATTTCTAAAGGCCTCCACACCCACAGTCAAGGCAGACACCCAAATTCAGTAGGTGTAAACTGCCAGAAAAGTGGCTTATCACAACACCTCTGTAGAGAAACTTAGAACAGTGCTACTTCTGCATTCTGGGTGATATCCAGCTAGATTAAGTTATAAAAAATAAGGAGGTATTTCTGTGATTCAGCTAAATAGGGTTCTCAGTTGAATCTGGTAATGTATTTGAAGTTTTCTCCCTACTACATTTTTTCCCCCCACTACTGACAGCTTCAATCTCTTAACAGTCTCAAAGCAAACTTTAGAAAAATAAGGGGGTTTTTTTAATGTGAGTTTTCTCTTTTGTTCCCCCTCTATCTTAGACCTTGTATTTTAAGATCCAGTCTGCATCAAAATGCCTATAAATTAGAAAAAATGGATTATTGCATAACTAAGTACTTATTACATTCATAAATAACATATCTATTTAAAGTACTGTGAGTTATAAGAAGTTTACAGTTAGGCTCATGCCATCTTTGAATACTTTGAAATAGGTTCAACAAGTGCAAAGACAATGTTGGCCACACTGCTTCAAAAGCAAGCACACGTTTGATAGCAAATTTTCATGTAGCTTTCTTCAGAATACAAAGGACTTTTCAGATGTTTGAAGCATAATTTTCAATATTTAAGGCTGGAAAAATAGCTTTCATTCTTTCAGTATGTGGTAACAGAAGTCAGCACTCTTTGATGAACTTTTTTAAAAGAAGCTGTTGAGAGAAAAGTGCTGTTTCTTGCACAACTTCCAAAATTTTAATCTTTATTTTATAAAGTAACTAGGAACTCTTTTTCTCAGATGTCCATCTGCTTTACCAACACTGCTTACCAACACTGTAATTCACAAGCCATTATTGACATTTTCCACTATCACAAACACATTATTGTGATTTCAGAGAAAGAGAAACCTGCTCTAGAAATCTACCAATACCAAAAACACAGAATAAATACAATCCATACAGAACAACAGCAGGAGAAAATTAACTGTAGACAAATAAAACCATTTGGTTCACTACCAATACAATTCAGCAACTGCTAAAACTGGGTTACAGCATTTTAAAATAAACTGAATGTGCACACTCATGGGTAAATAGAAAGCTTAAGAATTTTTGTCTGTGAATTTATGGGCAATGTAAAAAGAAAATGTAAAATAGAGTGACAACAATAGAAAGCTCAGAAACAGTTGATAAACACACAGTTGCAAGTCCCTGCCATTTGACAAGTTGCTGCACATTAGGAGAGCAGACAATAAGACTATTTTTTACTCTCAGTGCCATTATTAAGGTGAGACAAAGTAATGGCAGTGGACAGTGATAGAGACAGGGTAAATGGAAAAGTTATAAATTCCATTTTTATGTCTAAATTATGTGACTACTGAGGCTTCTATTAGGAAATATCAGGCAGAGACTAGCAGACAATTGGAAAATTGATTGAGTCATTAGCTTACAAGTCTTGGCAATACAAGAGCTGACAACTCTGAAACAGGTTTTAGAATTCTAGATTTCTTCCCCAAAATGGTAAAACCAAACTTTTAAAAACTATATGTGTGTGTATGTGTGTGCGTGTGTGTGTGTGTGTGTTTTGTATTTATATATAAGTATTTTAATTCCCTCTTTTGTGACCAAGGAGTTTCACAGACCCATAGTGTTTAGATTTGATTTTCAGAGATACTTTTCAAAATTTATGCTTGGTTTTTAAAATTTAAATGTCGCTTCCCAAATTCTCATGTAAATGCAGCTCTGTATGTACAAATTCCATTACTGACTGCACAGACAGTAATGGTAAACCAATGTGTGCAATAAATGAAAATTTGTCCATATACAAATGGAGATATCATTGAGGCCACTTTTGAAAACATGATCCCACTGAAAACTTTTGGATGCTGCTCATAGTCATCATCATATCTTCAAACACCTGCAGATTAACACCTGCCAAAATGGAAGCATTTTCTCCTAAGAATAGAGGATAATTCAAGATAAGTTCTTTTCTAATTTAGCAAAAATTATTCTTAAAAAAAAAAAGGTGAAAAAGTACTGAAAATGAATACATCTAGATTTTTAGGTCTCTAAATAAACAGTATATTTATTTTTTCATCACAGACTCTTTTGAATATATGCATTTCCCTGACTCAGGAATCATGAACAAGGAGTAAGTACTGTACCTGAAAATTTGCCAACCTCTCTTTGCCACTCAATACTTAGTTGTTATTGCATTTAACTATTGGTTATTGATGTTAATTTTATGCTTCACTCAGGCTAAGGGTTACATGGCATCAGTCACTGTCTTTCCACCACTTCTAATCTGTTACTGCCTTTTACTTCAGTCCTTTCTGAAACTGCCATGTCCTACTTTATCTCCTAGTTCTCAAATCACCCCTCCAGGATGATTCCTGAAGGGTGACTTTAATCCCACAACCACTTACGTTTATATAAACTGAGTATAAACCTCTAAATATCAAATATATAAACATCATCTGTCTTTCTAGGAGGGGATTTCAGGGTTTTTAAAGAAGGCTAAAGAGCCATCAGCCCCTTGCAAGTCATGCATTGAGGGGGATGTGTGGGAGGAAGAGAAATCACAAACTTCACACGTGCAACTAAGGATCTTCCAATACCTGGGAAAAATAGATGTACTCTTGACTCAGCTTGTAGGAACCTCTAGTAAGGCAAAAAGGTGAGGCTTGATTTTGAAGCCAGTTAAAATACATTGAAGGCATACCTAAGCTCATATAGAGATTCAGTAGCATGTGCTAGCAAGGAATGCAAGCTTTCCAAATCCCACTCAGATGTCCTTCACTGGGAAACACTGTCTCCTGTGTTTCTTTTCAACAGGGGCCTTTGAACACAAAGTTTTTCAAAGCAGTTCCAGAGTCATATATTAGTGGATATCTTGAATATGTTTTTTAATAATCTGGAGCCAATGGATTTTTTCCATGGGTAATAGGAGGACTTTAAAATTATCATTGTGTCACATTGTCCCTAAAAATACTTCTCTTGTGTAAGCATCTAAAATTAATAACTCATCTGGGAGATGGACTGAATAACTTTTCACTTTCTTGATTTGTTTTTATTTTTTCTCTTGCATACTTCTCCAAATTTATGTCTGCTTCTTACAAAAATAATAAGTCAGAAGGAGAGGCAAAGACTGAAAGGGACTTCTGTGTTTGCTGTTGAATATTTTCCCCCAAGGAAATCTAACTGTCTAACAAGGTGACCCATCTTTCTTCTACTATGAGGCATCTTGTCTTTTACCATAATGAGTACCTGAACTTCTGCTCAGGTTACCTCACTTTCACCACTCACACTGCTGCTGCAACACTGAACCATGGATGCAATCCCTTTACTTTCATTTTAGGGTGGCTTTGCTTCTGGGTAGCATCACAAAATTATTGTCCATTTGCTGCACTTAGCCATCCCCACCCTCTTCTCCTCTGTAGCAAACATCCCAAGGACATTGACTCATACCAGCTGCCTTGGAGTGCATCAGGATTCAACAGCACACACAGAATGGAAATATTCAGTACTGAAACATATTCCCTTTGCTACAAACCAATTCAGTTATAAGGAACAGAGCAATTTATATGCTGCCTGGAATATGTGTTTTATTTCAAAACACATCTTAGATAATTGAGAGCAATTACTAAAATTGACAAAGGTAAATAACTCCCCAAATCAGTCTTTTGTTTTAGATCCTTGTGTCTCAGACTTTAAAGCTTTACCTTCTTTCTCCTTTATATTTCTCATGCTCTACCCTTTGACTGTCTTTCCACATTGCCTTTTCTCCATGGGTTTTTCTACGTTTCCTTCAGCGTTCCCAGATAATGGGAGCCCACCCCACAGGCCTTCCTTTAAACACATTTTAATTCCTTTAACACATCATCTGATTACTAACATGAAAATGTATTTTTGACAATTGGAAAGCTTTAATTTGATGTAATATGTAAGTGAACAAATCATAGAACTGTTGGGGTTGGAAAGTACCTCTGAAGGTTACCTCTTCCAGCCCCCCTGCTCAAGCAGGATCAGCTAGAACAGCTGGTCCTGGGCTGTGGACAGCTGAGTTCTGAATATCCTCATTGACAGAGACTTTGAGAGAACTGTGCCAGTGGTTGACCACCCTCAGAGCAAGGAAATTTATTCTTGCATTTAAACAGAACTTCCTGTATTTTAGTCTGTGTCCATTGCCTCTGTTCTGTCACGGCACACTACAGAGAAAAGCTTGGCTTCGTCTTTACTCCTTCCTGTCAGGTATTTATGAACACTGATAAGATCTTCCCAAGTCTTCTCTTTTCCAGAGGGAACAGTACCAGCTCTCTCAGGGTCTCTGCATGAAAGAGACTCTGGTCTTTTGATCATCTTCATGGTCCTTTACTGGACTCACTCCAGCAAGTCCATCTTTCCATTACTGGCTAGCCCCAATTTCCATACTCAGGGTGGGGCTTCACTGCTGCAGAGTCACCATCTTCAGCCTTGCTGGCAGCACTGAGGATGCATCTTGCCTTCTTTGCTGTATCATGCTCAGCTTGGTGTCCACCAGGACCCCTGGGTCTTTTTCTGCCAAGCTCGGCATGGATTGGTGAATGGAGTTTTTTCTTCTCACATGCAGGACTTTGCATTTCCATTTATTGAGCTTTGTGAATTTCCTCTCTGCCCAGTTCTCCATGCTGTCAAGATGCCTCTGAATGACAGTAGAACTGACTGCTGTATCAACAGCTCCTCTCAGTTTTCCATCTCCTGAAAGCTTGCTGAGGCTGCACTCTGTCACATGGCTCAGTAATTAAGATATTAAACAGTGTTGATACCCCAGTATCAACTGCTGTTGTACACCACTAATGACTGGCCTCTAGCTGGAATTTGTGTCACTGATCACAGTCCTTCAGGCCTGGGTATTCAGACAATTTTCAATACTCTTTACTGACCACATGTCTAACTCACATTCAGTTTTTTTGTGAGGGTGAATCATGTAAATGCACAATCTATTATGCTGTAGATCTTTTTCCCTATTCTGGTCCCATTCTTCTAACATCATGTTTAAAGGGATAGTATCACATCCTGTACTTTAAGGTCCCTGGCATTCCCAGAGTGGAGCTTGATAGAGCAATGCACCCTGTGACTGGCGAAGGGACTGTGCAGTTCAGGGAACAGTACTTTTGCTTCAAGTATTGAATTTTGCTAATTTGTAGTTTTCTTCTAGGGGCACAAGCACATTTCACTTTTTTCAACTGCTGGCTTCAGGGAAGAACTCAAATTCACAGCGAACATAAAGGAGGCCATGTAATTTCCTGCTTAAAAGTTTGCAAAACCCTCAGGTTTTGTGTGTCACAGAGGCTACAAGAGAAGCCATACTTCAGAAGATGTTATTTTTGGCAGCAGCAAGAGGTCACAGTTTGGGGAGAGGGTGGGGTTACTGAGATTCTTTTAAGGATGGCACTCTTTCATTCAGACTTGGATCCATCAGTCAGAATCACCTCACAACATTTCCACAGAGAGCAGGGACCTGCAGCTTCTGCCTACCACCCCAGTGGGAATTATAAGGATCTGTGAAAAAGTGTTTTTTTCTGTAGAAAATCTCAGCCTCTACTTCATTTTCTCTTGTGATTATTTTTAGGCACCCCTGACACCAAGAAAATGTCACTGCAGAAACATCCTACAGCTACCATGACTTGTAAACAGCTAACTCAGCTTAAACTAGACAGCTCACTATGGAGAGCAACATACCAATAGCAGCACACTGCTTGATGAAAGCAGTCCTGGAGGATTTACTTCCATGAGCAGGAAAGGCTCTCAGTACAAAATTAGCTCTAGCAGATTCACCTTGACCGAAGCCCCTCTGGTAACTAAATTAAAGATATGGAGGCAGGTTTTATGCATGAAGTAGAATTTGTGTGTGTGTCGGAGCACTGACATAAAACCTAGTACAAATTTGTGTTCTAGCAGGTAAAAGGGTTACCAGCTGATCAGCTGGTCAGCTCCCAACAGAAAAAAAAAAAAAAAAAGGTTTGTGTATAATACCCAATGTCACCCAGTATCAGGCAATTCTGTTGGAAAGTGATAGATACCTGCTGCACTTGCAGATTTATTCTTCAGATGGGGAAAGGGAGTGCTTGGGTTTAGTTAAATTGAGAAGGCTTCATTAATATTCATTTTATGAGCTATCACAAAAAACACACTTCATGTTTAAGGAAGTTAGACTTTAATGAGGCACTGGACTTACAAACAAGAAGGGGCAAACAAAATTTAGAAAATTAAGAACCATTTCTGAGGTACTGACAGGTTTATATATACTTTGCTATAGCTTTTATAGATGTCAAATATGTGTCAAATACAAAAAGTTAGACAGCTTTCTATCCTAGCTTACCCTTTTTTTTTTTAATTGTGATCCTTGTGGGTCCCTTCCAACATAGGATATTCTATGATTCCATGACTGATCAGTGGCAGGACTCACCCAGCGTGGGTCTATAATTTTGAATGCTTAATAAAATCCAAAAGAATGGTCATGTGTTAATTTACACCATGACACACATTCTGTAAATACAGAAATGTATTAATCACTGAATGAACTGCTTCAGTTTCTTCAGCTGGCAGCAAAAACATGGCTGTTGACCTGCCCAGCATAACTTTGCTGGAAAAATCACATATAAGTACAAAGTCACTTAGCATGTATTATATCAGAGTTATAGTCAGCAAAATAATACAAAATAAGTGATGCACGTTTTCTCTCGTATCAAAAGAAAAATAGAAAGATATTCCCAAAATGTCTCAAAACCTTGCTGCAGTCAGTCCTCTGGTACAAAAAGCAAAGACATAACCCATTACTCCAGATACTTTTAACTAAGACCACAAATGAAAATCATATCTCAAATGGAACTCTCATTGTTCATCGTAAAATAACATCAAAGAGCACAAACAACCTTTGTGGCTAACCCGTATACTCTTGCTCTTGCTGTGCAGTACAGAAATGGGATTAACACGGAGTTTCTGGAACAGTGCACACATCCTCCTTTCTGTTTTTTCACTTCATTTTCTCACAAAGCTGACCAGAGGCAAGGAACACACAGCTGCGATTACGCTCTTCAAGGTCTAATAACAGCCATGCAATATATCACTTTAAAATACATTTTTTTTAATGAACTAATTGCCCTCGAGGCTGAAAACTGGTGAAATCTCTGTTAGATCAAACCACCACTTCTGGTGTCGGCCACAGCCCCTGCTGTGACTGCTCCTTTGAAGTGCTCCCAGGTAGGGGCAGCTCAGCAGAGAATGCCCTGCCGTGCTAAACCAAGGAGCTTGAACCCAGAGATCTTATTTTCTGCTTGTTCTGGAAAATATCCTGCTGAGCTGCAGGCATACAAATTCAAATAGGAGGACTATAGGTACATTAGAAATATTGCAATTGATTAAATTACATTTTGCATGGGAAAGGAGCTCAAATTTATGCCAGGGTCTTTGTGCCTAAGTGTAACATAGCTATAAACTGAATTTCAACCTATGATTTAAAGTTGGTGGCTTGCTTTTGCTGTGGGAGTGGGTTTCAACTGCATTTGAGATTGAAGATGCAGCATCACCTGCCTCTAAAGTAGATACAGAGATGTGTCTCTGCAGTGAGAAACAGCTCTTCAAGTCAAATTCCAACTAAGCTACAGCAAATTTAAAGCCAGTGTTTTAAGACAGTGTATTTCTTTGTCTGCAGAGAGGAGCTTCAACCCCAGCTGTGAGTGCTTCAAAGGCATAGATTCCACAGCTGGTACTAGAGCTAGAATTAAGATGCCAGCTTCAACACATGCTAGATTTTACGATCCAAAATTTTTCATCATCAGTTTTATCAATGTATACATTTTAACAAATTGGAAGTCATCTATAACACTAATTTGCAATTTTAAATACAGCTACACTCTAAAATATTATTTAGATGAAGGAGTAATTTTAGAATTTGTGAATTATTTACATTTTTCAGAGGTTATGCTTTTAAAAGGATTAGACACATACCTCCTGTAGTTTGGTAAGGTGCTGAAAGTAAGACTTGCCTTTATTAGCATATCTAGGTAGACTTTCCTAGGAACAATCAAGGCCTCTCAAAGATTTATGCTGTATACTGAGGAATGACTCCATATTCTAGCCAAGTACAGTGTTCAAGCTGCAAAAAGGCCAGTGCTACTATATGGGAAGATGGCATTATTTCCCAGACTTTGTTCTGAAATAACTAAAACACTTAAAGCACACAGCTTGTCATGTGAAGGGAGAGCCAAGAGTGAGACTGCAGCTTTTGCCACCCTGTAAGTGTGGCAAAGCAGGTGAGAAGAGGCTCCTTGTCACAGAGACGCTGTATCCAAGGGAAGCTTGGCTCACACTGGACTAGAGCACACACTTCATAACATTGCTTTAAAAGAAACCCATGCTTAAACTGTATTTCCTAGATTAATCCACAGGCCCTCCCCCCCCCCCACCCTTATCCCTGACCCACAGATAATGTGGTTCTACCCATGCTCCATCTCCTGAGTTTGGAGACTAAAGAAAGGATCTAGAGGTGGGCAAGGGACACAATAGGAAAACTCCTACTGGTCCATTGTCTACAGGCTGTATTGAGCAATAGGACTGGAAAAGTATCATAAGAAAAGGCTTTTTGGAGGCTATCAATTCCATTATTAGTCATGGGGTTAATGTCATCTGAATTGAAGCCTACTTGGAAGAGTTTACCCTTTTATTTTTAATGAAAATCTAAGTTAATAATTTACAGTCTTGCCAACAAAAAGGTCTCTTAAAAAATCCTTAAGGTTTTCTTTGTGAAATAGCTTTATTTTGCTTCATCTGAATTATTTCATAAACAAAGTGCATGTGGCTTTGTTTACACGTTTCCTTCAAAATGAAAGGAAAAGGGACAAAAATGCAGAAAAAGAGATTAAATCAGGAGCAAAAGCTAAATTAAACTGGAAACAGCTCAAAGCTTTCTGAGAATCCTTTCTGCATACTCCTTACCCCATTCCTCATACTTCCATTTCTTCCCTCCCTTCTCTAAGCAAGAGGCAACACTCCATTTTATTAGCCCGTGATGAGGAGTAATACAATGTTTGCTATCTGGCCAGGCTGGAATTACTGTCAACTCATTGCAAGAGACATTAAAGAGCATCTCTTGTTTCATACTGGGGTTTGCATTTTGTCTGCAGCTATGAAGCTTTTTCAGTCTTTTTAACAAGGGCAGTACAATGTCTTTGGAGGGATTAAATGGGTGGCCTTTTCTTACTGCAACTTAAAGTATAATAGAGAACCATGGAGTAACTATAATGCTGTCATTAACTGGAGTGGCTCTGCTGATGTTATTAACCATGAGCATATAATTCAAGTGGCTTCTGAATAGCCATGAAGCCCCAGGAGTGGCATACAGCTCCATACTCACTTCATAACCATCTGTTATTATCAAAATGTGTTGGATTTTCCAGTTTATGGTGAAAGTTTTAAAGTCCTGCCTCTCTGTAAGATGTCAGAAAATGCTTTTCTAGATGGTCCATGACTGGGGGAGTAGGCAAAAATTATATTTTTGTACTAAATATTAGTTTTTATTTTACTCTATCAGAGCGAATACGTGTTTGTAATTGTTACTATCCTTCTTTTCCTCCACAATGCAATAGTCTTTTTCATTCTAATTCTTCATTCTGAGCACTTCATGTACATCTGCCATAACTGTAGTCTGCATTAGGGAGAAGTGGAAAACATAGAGTTCAAAGGCATTATGACTCTCCCTGCCCTGTGGTGCAGAGCTCAGCTTGTACAAGTTGTCATAGCTTTATTAAGGTCAACATCCCAGCAACTGGTAGAACATCTGATGCTCCTATGGTTTTGATCGGAACACACTCATGATTTCCTTCCCATCTGCTTTCTTTTACATGCTAAACATTTATATTCCAAAATCTGGATGTCTAGAATTTCATGTTTTAATTCACACAACCACTTAAAAGTTTTTAAGATGCATATGCCATCTCTGACTTCTGAGAAAGCAAGACAGGAACCACGGCTGTGAGAACAGAGCTTTAGCAGGCATCAGTCTCAAGTTTTTGGCAGAGAAATGGAATTTCCTGAATGTCTTTTTTTCTTTTTCTTCCCTTATTATATGCAATATCATTCTAATTCTAGTTTTAGAAATCAAATAATTTTCAGGACAAATTATTAAAAACATTAAATGGGCCACAAGGAGCTAATAACTCAAAGGAATCCAATAAGCTAGGCAAGATGAACTTTCCCTTTATCAGTAGTCTGGCCAAACATTTCAAGCACAGCCAAGTATCCCCAAGTGTCTGCCAGGCTACTATAACTGTGTGGAAAGAACTGAAGGCCGACTTGAAAACAGACAATAGAAGGGTGAATACAGTTGATGGGTGGTGTGTGGAGATGGGGTTATGGAGCACTGTTTAAATTTGGGACAATCAGATCTAGGACTGGAGTTTAAGCCTAAAGTAACCAGAGCTTGTTTATTACAGGTCTCTGAAAAGCATTTGAGGTTAAGTGAATGCTGCTGCTGCTGTGGACAAGGAACCTCAGTTCCTTGGTTTGAGGCTGTATTATAATTATTACTAGAATCAGAGTTAGTGTAAAGTTCTCAGAGACTAAGCAGTGAGAATGGTTGTGTTGATAAATTCCAGTGAGACCCATAGGGACAACAAATGCACATTACCAAAGGTGACTTTACAAATGGATATGATTTGTTGAGACACAGTAGTGTCTGGGGCAGAGGTGAGGGAATTAAATGAGCATTAAGAGCATTAAATATCATGGTAATTTTATTGGACTGGTAGAGCTTGGATAAAAACTGTTCCAAAGGATGCAGAGCCAGTAGTCAAGGGAATTGATAGAACTATCAGAGCAAGGGCTTTGTCAGGCAGTGGTAGCCAGATTTAGCCCAGGGTGCAGATCAGACAAACTCATGGCAGTGAGGCAGGAACAAGGCTAACATGGGAAGTCAGTTTGCTGGTCAGGGCTCTGACCTTATCTCATGGGGGTAGTAAGGGTCACACATAGCACCATGGTTGCTGAGTAGGATCAAAACCATGCTGGGAAGGCCTCTGTGGGTTGGGGTATCGATCAACAGGACAGACATCAAATGGACAGACACCGGCATAGCCATGGCTGAGCTGGAGCCTGGAATTTCTGTGAATTCATTGTGTAGGGCCTAAGAACCCTGTTGGACTGAAATGAGGATCCTGGGCCAGGGTGACAGACTGGGCCAATGGCCCCAGGGTTGGCTGGTCAGAACCTTTAGGGACTATTAGTGCTCTCAGGGTCCTGGCAGCAAATGATGAGAAGTGACAAAAGCTTCTGAACTGCTTTTTAGGTTCAGATTTGGGGTTGAGGCTAAAGGCATAGATTTATGAGATAGCTTTAAGTTGTGTCAGATAAACCCCACAGAATTAGGACGTGGGCTGACAACATCAGCATGGTGGTTAGGTCTATGAAAGGTTTCACTCAAGTACAGTTAAGGCCAAGTTCCACTCAGAGAATAAATAAATATAGTAAAAAGCACAGTTTATTTCTAGATCAGAATAGGCTAGGATAAGACCTGTGAGTGAATTTAGCTGCCTGATGGGTTAAAGCACAGCAGTGGCAAAAAAAAAAAAAAAAAAAGGAAGATTGATTTCATGAGTTTTTTATTTCTGGGCATGAATGGGAATAAGTTGGAGATTGATCTAAAGTATGGACAAAGGGCTTACCTAATCTTCTTCCTTCAGAAAAATAGATGGGTATGTGCCAATGGTCAATTTAGCATGGGCAAATACTGAATGTAGATCCCCCTTTCAAAGAGGTTTTGGTTGTAATTAACATTATGCTTGAGGCTGAGACCAAGTATTGGCTTTAGCACACCTGTTGAACTTGATGGAAAATTATCCAGTCTTTCACAGGACTTTTCTGAAGCCACCCCTTCGGGCACATGATCACAGCAAAGCCAGCTGGGTACAGGGCCACTGATCTTGGCCTTGAGTGTAAACCAGCTGGCATCATTTTGAGCACCCTCAGGGACAAGGAGCAAACCCACAGTGCCAGTGGGTTAGCTAAAAGTATGAGGGTATTATACAGACAGTGAAGAACCTCTGAGCCTGATGTAGCAATAGCCAAGGCAGAAAAGGATAAATGGTGCCCTCCTTTTGACTCTCCTGGACATCTTTCTCTAGGTTCTGTCCCATATTGTTATGGGAGAAATAATGCCAACAATGGTAATTTTGGATGCATATTGAATGAAACTTTCATTTCTTGTAAATGGACTAACTTTGAACTTAAAAACCCAGCATAACTCTTTTCTTCACCAAAGAAAGTGGTGAAGTATTTTTTTTTCCTGTGATGGAGCCTATCAGTTCTCATTTGACTGACTTTCCCAGCATAACTTTCTATTTGCAGATATTTTTCACACGCTTTCTTGATATTTAACCTTGCATTGTTTAATTTTGGACTGGAGGTCAGAGCTGGGTTTTGCTAGGCACATAATCTGAACAGTGAACTATAGGGATATCTTTATTTTAAAAGTCTTATGTTTTTCTTGTCAACCTTTAGTTCATTTTGCTGAATTCCTCAATTTGTTTGGAATGTACATCCACATGTTAGCATGTCCATACTAAAGTATTCTCCAGCATGCTAGAATAAGGGCATGTAGTAATGGTACCACTATTGAAAAAGGAAAGTTGGGAAAGCAGCCTGTTTACAGTCCTGCTTTTGGACAGTCTTCTATTGCAAAGAAAATAATTAGAGGAATCTGAACAAACCTTTTGAAAGTTTGTGGGAATTTTCCCATAAAATTATTTGGCATTTATTAGATTATGGATGAAATTGATGATGGAATGATTTAATATTAATTTTCTGCCGTGAACTGCAGAAGTAGTAGAAATTAAGCAGATTTTTTGAGAAAGTTATGACATAAAGTAAGCACTCTTGGTTTTTACCAAGTAGCCTAATCACTGTACTCTCTCCAGACACAAAAGCAGCATTTTTGTCCTCTGCTCCTCTAAGCAATATCTGACAGCAACTGAAGATACAAGAAAGAAATATAAAAACTAAAAAATAAATTATTATGATTAACTGGAAGATATTAACTAGCCCAGTGTGGAGTCAAGCCCCATTCCTAGTTTAATTTCAAGACTACTTCATGCACAAAGGATGGACAATTTGAGGAGTGTTCAAGTTATATCATCTTCTAATCCCCACGCATCCACAAACAAACTATTTGCTCTTAACAAATTTGTGCTGATCCTTTATGAAAATCCAGTTATTTACAAAACAGTTTGTCTGTGGTTCCTGGACAGTGTTTCTGTTGAATGGCCTTCAAGAAGAGAAGAACTGAGACAAAGATCAAACATCAGGCTGCAGCTGAAAGATTATTTAAAAAAAATCTTTCCTAAAAGTAACATCATGCTGCCTGTGAAACACGTCTGGTTTTCATCTTTGACAGCTACCAGAGCCAGGCACTCATTCACAAAGGCTTCAAAACAGCAAGGCCTATTCCCCCCCAGTCTCCCCTTCAGTAAGCTTTTTTGTGCAGACATTCTGCACATGCGTGCTGCCGTCAGGCAGCTGAGCTGAAATCCCAGGAAGACACGAGGTGGGGTAGCCTGCAGCATGAGCAGGTCCCCAGCCATGACTTCTGTGGAACTTATACCTCCAGAGTGGGTCACAACCGTGGTCAAAAGCGAGAAGAGGGTTAGTCTGGGATTAGTCAGGAACAGACACCAATTGCAATGCAGGATGGGTCAAGAACATGAGCTTTTATGCCAAGATGGATAAGTGAGAGGGAGAAAGGGAGAATTCTTCTGAAGTGGAGGACTTTTGGTGGGTTTTTTATTTTCAGAGGCACTTAGCTACAGCCAGAGAAAAGCTACTCTCCTCAGACATGAGTGCTGACACTAAGTCAACAGCAAGTTAATTCAGCCATGTAATTTATAATTTAAGACCCCAATCTGAGTGATATGAATGTTTAAATAAGCAAATATAATCTATTCAACAAAGTCTCTTCACTTTCTCCCAAATTAAGCATTTCTTACATTTGATTTTTCAATGTGAGTTCTACAGATTACTAAATCAAGATATCAAAATATTATGAAATTTACATATAATTAATAAATACAGTTTTCCAGTCAGAAATCCCCTGCAGAAACCACTGTTTTATGATTTGTTGTTCTCCCTGAAGAACTTTGTGTTTTGGAAATGCCAGTGGCTGTTTTCCTAAAAAAAGAATATGAGGTAATTTTAAAAATGAAAAAAAATAAAATTAATTTTTTGTGTGTTTTGCTGATGATTCAAAAACTCCACCAATATGTTTATAAACAAAAGAAACAGCTATGAAGGTACTTTCTTGCTTTTAATTTTACTTTAAAGAATTACCTCTATATTTACCTCTAGTACAGCGTGGAAACCATTCCTGTGATAACACTTGGAGCAATCATTTTCATCCTCCCATAAACTGGATTTCACTGGCAACCTGTAAATACAGTAGGACACTGTTGGATTCACAGACACCAAGAATGTGGATTTAGAGGACAGTAGCTGTGGAGTGCTTCAGTGCCTGCTCTTTTCACTAGATATGTATTTCTCTCCAACCCTGGGCAGGGTAATTTTATTCTCCCTGGATACTAAGAGCCATATTTTAGGCTATATTCTGTGTCTGTGAGAGAAGGATCAAGGACTTAGATTATTTTATTTATATATAGATTAGTCCACCTTGACTCAGATAGAGAGAAATTAAATTAAAAGCTGTTTACCTGCTAGCTCCTTCCTGACAGCAGGTAGCAAGGAAGAGCAGAAATTGCATTTTCTTCAAGTTCTACCTTGTTACTTGCCTGTCATATGCAGTAGGTAGGTTCAGGTTGTTTTATGATTTGCTGTTGCAGAGAAGTAGCAAACCATTAACATAATGGGAAAAAGGAGGGAGTTTTGATCCAGGCACTTAAGTCAAATGTCTGCTGGAACAGTATGATTGCCTTGGGCTGTGGGGCAGATTGCCAGACTCTGGCCTCTGGTATGTGCTAGAAAGAGCTGTACATGCAATGACAGCACCCTGGGCAGTGCTGAGCTCACAGCACCCCTGAGGTTCTCTGGCACCATGTCCCCTGAGATACAATACCATCTGCCTGGCTTCTTGCTTGCTCCCAGGATGTTGTTTATCCATGGAACAGGGAGACAATAAACCTTCAGCTCCTCTGACTATTAAGGCTGGGATTCCTAGGTGCTCCCTAGGTGAGTGGAAATAGTGGAAAACTAGAAGGCTTTAGCTTCCTTTTTCACATGAAGCAGTCCCTAAAACGTCTGGCAAGTGGTAACTCCAAGATTTCAAGGACAAGTGAGAGACTAAATATTTTTCCCTCTGACTTCCACAGGTGAATAGGGATTTGTACACTTCAGTACAAGATGCAGGGACAGTGATAAGCAACATATTCTGCTGTACAAACTTTAAAAGTAAAAATAACTTGGTAGGTACCAACACAGAAAAAGTCTGCAAGCTGTACTGCTTATGGAAGGGTAAAAAGAGAAAATAATTTAAAATATATGTGTGAACATTCAGAAAGACACACTGTAGGTAGAGTTATCTTTAGATGGCATGTTTCCAAATTCTGTGTGTCTTCTGAGACTGCTTTTGTTACAAGGATCTCCATGAAGATTAAAACACATTTGTTGCCCATTCACACCTTCGCTCTTCATTCCAGAATAAATCCTCTATGATTTAGATGTGAAATATCTCAAGGGTTTGCACAGAAGCCAAGGAATGCAAAAATTAGTGTAGTTATAGTGATGCAACCCTAAACCTCTACAAAGTGTTAATATCATCCCAGGAACAAATTCAGATGAAGCATTGTAATTCAGTGACTTCCACTTCTATGACCACAAACCACCAGTGCTTCAAAAGCATCTCTTTTTTACTGTAATTTTGTTACTATAAACCACTTTGCATGCATGAAGAATTCCCTCAGTCATGTCCACTCCATTTAGTATTTACCTTCTTGGACTGGAAAACATGAAAACACTGTTCACATGATAGATTTGGTTCTTTTGTAGTCTTACTCATCTTCTCATAGAATACATGATTTTTGGAGAGTTTAGCAAAACTTACTGAGACAATTTCTATTCTTTCTTAATAAGCACTTCTATTTCAATTCACTGCTTGCCTAATCTCTCTGCTCTATACTGTACCATGGCAGAGCTGCTATTTTAGATAAGAAAGTGCTTGGCAAGCAAGCACAGTAATATGAACAGTAATTACAGTTACCCAGGCCTCCCAGCAGCATTCTTCCAAGTGCCAAATAGCTGTGGTTACCTTTCAGGTACCCACAACCCCTGTCTTGCCTGACAACATCACTTCAGCGAGTCAGCCACTGCCTGACAACTTATCAGTAGTTCAGACTACAGGAACCTGACTAAATTTGGGTTGTCCTGTGGTCCAGGAGTTTAACTGGATCATTCTTGTGAGTCCCTTCCAATATGCTGTGGACTCTGTAAAAGCAGGTTGGTCTCAAATGCATGGACTTGACATGAGAGGTGCTATGCTTAAACAAGTCCATATTATTAATTAAGCTATGATACTGCCTTGTGCAAGTATCATTCCCTACCATCAGGGAAATATACAGGAAGGGTAATGCAAGGAGGGGGCAGGCTCATTGTTCATACCACTTTATTCAGAGGCAAAGTTTTCATTACACACCTCCCCAAGAAATCTTCGCCATGTGGTTCAGATTATATTGCAGCATTTGGCTTGAAATGACCCCTACTAATCTGTTGCCGTATGAATATGTTTTATCTGATTCAGTACAAAAGTTGTGGAAAGAAAACCATGCCAAACACTGAATCTTTTCCCGGCATTTCTTTGCGAGGCGTGGTGATATGCACAACAACAAAGACCAAATATCACTTCTGGAACAGCAATGGCTTAAAAGGAGAAGCTTCTGCCAGTATTTGCAATTGAGACTGAGTGAAATATTTTCCCCTCCTGAAAGACTGCAAGCTTTTGACTTGAAACATGTCCTAGTAGAGTTATCACCCTTTACTTCAGCCAGAGTGGCTTGCTCTTTTTCTCTTTTTCTATCATCCAGTGCAAAGCCACCAGGCTACGATTCATTACAACATTTCCACATAAAATGATACTGTAATACAAATAAAAGTGTATTCTGTGTATCCTAGCTGTCAGCCTGAACACCTGTACTAACCAGTATTAGAGAAGTGGCATTCATAACATTCACCAGGGACTTGATTCCCTGATAAAGCTACTTTCAATGTCTTCTACAATTTTATATGTGGAACTAGAGCACTGCAGCCAGTTCTGGAGTCCTCAGCACAGGAAGAGCAATGACCTGCTGCAGTGAACCCAAAGAAGGCCAGCATGATGATCAGAGGGATGGAGAACCTCTCCCATAAGGAAAGGCAGAGAGGATTGGGATTGTTCAGCCTGGAGAAGAGAAGGCTTTGGGGTGGCCTTGTTGCAGCTGTCCAGTACCTGCTGGAAGCCTACAAGGGAGATGGAGAGAGACTTTTTACAAGGGCATGTAGGAACAGGATGAGGGGAAAGGGCTTCAAACTGAAGAGAGCAGGTTTGCATTAGATATTAGGAAGAAATTTTTTAGTGTAAGTGTAGTGAGGCACTGAAATACATTAAGTGTTTATGGATGCCCAATCTCTGAAAGTGTTCAAGGTCAGGGTGGATGGGATCCTGGGCATCCTGTTCTGGGGGAAGCTGTCCTTGCCCACAGTAGGTTGGTTGGAACTAGATCATCTTTAAGATCCCATCCAATCCAATCCAATCCAATCCAATCCAATCCATTCTGTGATTATATGATTCTTGCAACAAGTTCACTTTGCAGTTTGGTACTGTAGTTTGGTACTACAGGGTCTTGTTTCTATTTGACAGTTCTAAAATCTGAATTTAACCAGCACAGTAATTAATTGCTGTTCAAAATACTTGTGGTTTTGTGAGGTTATCTGTATTTACACATAGCATTCTGCAGGTTGCTAAGGAAACCTAGAGCACTCTTTTAGGAAGAAGAGAATCTGAATCAATTGTGTCAATCATAAATTCTAAGTAGTTTTGCAAGTGGTCATTATGTAATTTTGCTAAGATAACAGAGCCTTTAATATTTATTTTTATGTTCCTGGCACTTACTTTAGGCAAAAAGAACAGAACAAAGGTCCTCTGACAGGGCACACTTGGAGGACTGTAATAGTTTAAACGTGGTAATCAGAAGAGCATCTGTTTTATGGAGAATTTACTGTAAGTCACAATAGTGAGTACAATGTTGCCATGGATGATCTTATTACTGATTCATAAAAATGACTTTTAAAAATTAAAATTACTAAAAAGCTCCATTTTTGGGCAGTAGTTGGGATCATATAAAAGTGGTCAGGCCTTTGCCTTGGACCTGGATGATATTCATATGCCAGTGTCAAAACTGTGATCCTGAACCCCCTGTGATAAGCTGAAAGGTCAAATGGCTCTTTCCTCCTTTCCTGCAATCCCTACCTGCTGCTGTGCCTGCAACAGGCTACCCCTGGCTGGGGAAAGATGGAAAGCAAGTAAGGAAACTGTGGGTTGACACAGACAGTTTAGTAAGTGAAGGAAAGAAAAACAAACCTGAAACAAAACAAGTGGTGTGAAAGCAATCACTGAGCAGTGGCTGCTTTCCAAAAACCCCCTCACTCGAGTATTTTTGGTGAGGACATGCTGTGCAGTGTGGGATATCCCCGGGGTTAGCTGGGGTTAAACTTTGTCCACTTCCAGCCTCTGCCTGCCCCCAGTCTACTCACTGGGAGAGCAGAAGAGGAAACAGAGAAAGCCTTGGTGCTGTGCAAGCATTGCTAACAACAGCCAAAACAGTCTGTTGTCAACACTGCTCGGGTCACAGATCCACAGCAGAGCACCCAACAGACTGCTCTCAGCACAATTAACTCCATCCCAGCCAGAGCCAGTACAGCAAAAATATCTGACATACATAGGGAGGTAACTGTGCCTCTCCAAAGCTCTCACACTTTCCTTCTGCATGTACTTACAGTGTTCAGGAACAGGAATATTTGGGCTTACCTTTTGGGAGATCCAAGCCCTCTTAGTGGGTAGCACTCACAGGATGAGGACTGCAGGGTATTCTGGTGAGAAGCCTTCATCATCGGCCCAGGCATTGTGCAGAAAACCTCCCCTCCTTCACCAGCATATAAGCAAACTGTAAGGGAAGATCCAAGGGGTGCAGGTGCCCAGCTGGGGCACAGGAGCCCACGCTGGGTTCCTGCACTTCTTTTCTTTTCTGTGGAGAAAAAATATCTAAGCAAGACACGGCAATGGTCACAGTACAAAGCTACATACTTTCTCTGACTACTAGATTATTTCATACAAAAGATGGTGGGCAGCTATCCCTCACTTTTCCTCAAAGGAAAGTGTCTGCCCAAGGCTCCCAGCTGGGTACTGCAAGCACTGGCTGCTCCTCTTCTGCAGCCTGAGCAGCCACCAAGACTCATTCCAGGCAGCTGCTCTTTGCTAGCTTGAGGCAGCTCCCTGTTTTGAGGTGTCTAACTCAACAGACACCAGCCAATAAAGTTCAAGATCTGAAAAAAGACCTGTAGCCCTCTTGAGCAGCATCTCAAGCCAGGCAGGATATATTCAGGCACCCAAAGCAGAAAGGCACACCTGTGTTGAGCCAACTTTGAAACCCAAGCTTATCTTCAAGAGTGACCTAGCCCAGCCAAGCCAGGTTCACAATCTCTCTTACTTGCAGGCATCATTTTGAAAACTGAACTCTCTTCTATGCACTTCCTTAGACATTTTTGATTATGTTAACTGTTGTTAGATTTAAACTATTTCAAAGTTACTTCTGCCCTCCCAACTGTGGTTTTCCTTAATCTGGGCCACAGGAGAGGTAGCTAAACTTCCTCCCAACCCAAACCCTGCTATTAAGTAAAAGCATTTACCAGAAGACAAAACAAACAGTACAATGCACTTTCAAACCAACACATAACTGAAGGGCTTTGTGATTGCCAAGTGCCCCAAAGTCCAATCACACTGACACGTGTGGTGCACATACCACCTTCAGCAGCTGTTTCAGGAAACAGGATCGTTTCTGAATGAGAGCATCCCTTAATAATCACCCCAGCAACAATTTAGAAAATATCTTTAAGCTATGGATTGATATAATCAGAGCGTTAAATAGCATGATCCTTTTGTTGTATTAAGTAGCCCATAAAACATAATACTGACCTCTTTCAATAGTAGTAATTGAAATTCAAATATGAAATACAACTCTGGTTTTCTCTCTCCACAGACCTGAGAGGTGCCTGTTTTTGAAACTGAGGACTCAACCCCTTTAGATGTCTACAGTCAGCATAGAGTGGTGTGTTCTAAGTTTTATTCCTTTCCATCTAGAAAAACTCCTTTTACCTTCAGCTTGTTGTTTCATCCCCATTTTTCAGTTGCATCCACCTATTTTCCCTTAGTTTATGCATCCTTTGGACACGGACTAATTTTATAAATGTGACTCATCTGTCAGAGGAGGACTGTTCTATGATAGGAGCTCTCAAACATATCTGCAAAACCAAATAAATATGCAAATAACTGTAAAACTAAGTAACAACAAAACCAAATAACCAAAGTAATGCTTGAGCAATAAGGAATTGCTTCTGGGTATTTTGGGCCAGATTAGGCGATTTACAGACTGTCATGAAGAAAGATTGGACATGAATACAGCAGGGCCTTTGCAATGTAGCAACTGATGGAACAAAACATCAGGCAATATTTCAGTGCTACATGCAAAGTATTACAGTCAGAGGAGAGCAAGTAAATATGATCACTACTTTTCTTCTTGTTGTTTCACTGTTGAAACAGAAGAAAAGAGTGACAATCTAAATAAGAGGAAATGGACTTTTGTCTCTTAATCATCTGCACTTAGCCAACTTTTATTCCTAACAATTAAAATTTATTTTGGTAACATTCCCCTTAAATGCTGTGAAATAAATTAACTTTCAAATGGAGTGTCTTGAAATTTACCTAATATTTTAATGGCTCTTGGAAATTATGAGATCTTTGAAACAGACACTTTCAAACAACAAATTCATCATAAATTAATCATAACATCACAACAGAACAATCAAGATTAATTCAGTTGACTTTAATGTAAACGTAATTTCTATTTTTGTAGGTGCTCCATTACAATTGGTCTGCATTTAAATATGAGTCAACTATTGCCAAAAATGAAGTCTACCCTCACTTTTTCTCCCCAGTATATCTTCTGGCCATACATAATGTAACTTGAATTTTGAGAGGAATGGGTATTGTAGCTCTGTCTGTGCCACTAGCCTGTACTATCACAAACACACAACTTAGGATTTTGTATCTAGTCATATCTGGTCAGTCTGGTATGAGTAACATAATGGAAAAACTTACAGAACATACCCAGCTAAATGAAACTCTACATTAAGTTAAAAAAAAGGTGAAAATGTCTTAAATTGAATTTTTTTTAAAAAAATCCCACAGTTTTGCAGGAGGAAACAATGTTGCTGTAGTGTTGACCAGAGAATTAAGAAAATCCTGTGAAGGAAAGATGCTTTGGCCCTATAATTAGACATGAGGATTTTTGAAAACAGCATAGAAGTACTTTAAAGCAAAAATGGTGAAAAATACTTATTTTTAAGCAAGGTTTTATTAACATAGAACATTCGAAAGGTCCTAAATGTCCTCATTATCTCAGCCATGATGAGTTTCTGGTAAATCCTGAGTCATTTATGCTACTAGTTACATGTATGTAGTTCTGATGGACTCATAGAGATACCAGTAAAACCTCGGTGCTGCATCTCACATGGGGACAAAAACTACCAGACTAAAGCAGTTCCCTGCTGCAGGCAAAGGAGAACCTGCAGAAGGTCACTCTGTAGGTGCATGTTGGGAAATTTACCACAGGAAGGGGCAGGGAGGAATGAAGCAAATTCAAACACAAAAAAATTATGTTCACTGTATGTATAACACTCATGCAACACCATTTTGCATTTGTAATATAGATTGCCTTGGGGGAGCTGGAGGAAGAGTTTTGCAAGGAATTAAATTGTTCTTTTAAAAGACAAAAAAATTATACATGAATGATAAAGAGCATTGAGATGACAGAAATCAGTTACCTGTTCATATTCCACATGCTCCAGACACATATCACTGCAGTACGGATTTAACCACTTAACCAAAATTCTCTATAGCTATAGCAACTGCTCAAGCATACCTCTCCTGCTAAATCCACAGCTGAAAATAAACATATCTTGTCATTCTTCTAAAATTTGCATCTTTGCGTTTATGCCCTTCAGTATTTCCATGATAAACTATCTAACATTGGAAAAATTCATTAGCAATGTGTGCATTTAAATATTGATTAAAGTGTGTGTGTGGAGGGGGCGGTTTTTGTTTGTGTGGTTTTGTTTTGTGTGGTTGTTTGTTTGAAATAGGCTTTGGGGCATGTTTGTAAAGAAAAACTGAAACGTGATTTGGCAACACTGATTATAGGATTCTATGAATTTAAATGAGTCTGGGCAGGTCCAAAAGGACATGACCATCTTTTCATTTGTAGGAATTATTTGTGAGATAATCCTAACTCTTTTTGCTTAAATCACTGAAATGTCTGGTAGTCAAAAGACAAAAGAAGAAATTATCTCAGTTTTTGTTTCAAGGATTTATAAATCACTATTATTTCACCTGAGTAAAATAAGGAGCTCTGTTTCTAAGAGAGGCTCAAGAACAATCAGAAATAGAGAGTCCAAGAGAACTGAGCTCTGTTGTTTTGGTAACTACACTGCTGGTGTTTAGCAACTATTTTACCAGCAATAGAGATCTTGGATATGCGCCCCTGGGTTTTAATTCCTATTCAGTTGAATTCAATAAGTACCCTATTCTAAAATAACCAAAACAGTGGACACAGGAAATGAGTTTCCAGCTTTTCATTCCCTCGGCAGGAAACCGTTGTTCTTTTTTCCAAATAGCTGAAAACAAAGGAAAATATTCAGAGAATGAAAAATGTTTGAGGTAGAGAAGAAGGTAATCATTTACATATGTGCATTGACAAGTTCTGAAATTTAGTTTTGGAGCTCTGCTTGCACTTGCATTTCTCCCCCACTGATTGATGCTCTCTAACAGTAAACTTTGTTCAATTCTGTCAGAGCCAACAGAAAAACAACAGAATATCACCCAGCATATTCAAACAGCAGGAAAACAGCTTTGCCAAAAAAATAAGTAAATAAATTACTTTTTAAATCACTGATAAGTAATATAAATAAAAGCTTTAATGTTGATGTGTCCATGCTATTATCACACACTCTACTCTAGTACACTCTTTTGTGGTTTACAGCTTAGTCACTGAACAGGAAACTACTCAGTTTCATCCTGTGTTCAAAAGCTGCTGCTAACCTAACTTATTTTGTAATTGTTAAGAGTGAGCTAGTTGTAACTCAGAGGTTTCTGATGTATTACTTCCCAAACTTTAGGCAACTGCAAGGGTGTATGCTTAGATATAGATAAAAGATATAGATATATAGATTAGATATATAGCTAGATATAGATATAGATATAGATGATATAGATAGATATATAGATAGATAGATATAGATATAGATATAGATATAGGTATAGATATAGATATAGATATAGATATAGATATAGATATAGATATAGATAGATATAGATATAGATATAGATATAGATATAGATAGATAGATTAGATATAGATAAAGATATAGGTGATATATAGATGATATAGATATAGATGAGTGTACACTAATGCACTCTTAATGTAATTCCTGGCCAAATCTTCCTTGCAAAACAACTTTTGATGCTGCTTCTGAATACTAAGTACTGCTACTGCAGTGATCCATAAATGTTGCTGGACAGACTGATACAGACCTATGGTCCAGTGGGTAAAGAGGGTCATGGTGAGAGAACCAACACCAGAGTAAGGCTAATGTGCTTCTTCCACACCAAATATGTCTCATATATTCTCCATGGCAGAGGAATAGCAGGATGGAAGAATACCACATCAGGACTAGGGAAAGTGTTATACTTATTTGGCAGAATGGGAAGGGAGCAATGTGGAGCGGCACAGCTGCATGTGCAAAGTGAGTTTTAGCTCTCCCACCTCCCTAAGGAAACTCATCCCTCCAACAATGCACTGAATAGGCTAAAGCATCAATAAGACTGCTACAATATTTATGTCTAAAATGAATGTTTGCAAAATGAGTAGAGCTGTATGCAACAAATTTGGAGCTGTAAGTGAACAAAAATGTAAGGTTTGTCCCAAGATTGTTGAATTTCCAAATCTGCCAAGTAATTTCTCAAATGTACTTATTATCCTTGCAACATTTACTCATTAATTTAAACTGGACTCTTTGAGAAGTTTCACAGAACAATGGCAATGTCTAATATTTAATTAAGCGGACTTTTTTCTTTTTTTATGTATTTAGATCTTGCCCAAACATACATGAAGTAATGAATCCGAATATACACGCGAAAGGTAAAATTCATTCACTGTTGGGGAAAAAAAGTACTACAACATGTGTATGTAGCCTACTTCTTACTCAGAGCCAGTAAAAGTCTGTGGCAGATCTCAACATTTTAATATAATAAAAATTAAATTGAAACTGGTAGAAAAAATTAAAAGTGATGGATACCCACTAAAAGGATATTCACTAATGCAGACCAAAAAAAGTGTTTACTTCCACCATGCCCCAAAAAGTGTTTTGCTTCATGATGCTATACACTGTAAAAAGTGAGGAATAAGTTATTCTCTTGATCCAGACTGAAAAAATTACTTTGGTTGATGGCTTCTAGAAAGCAACTGAGGGAACTTTCTTTTTCCCTCTGCTGCTACCTTTGAAGGTCTCGCCTCTTTTTCTTGTTTGCTGTTCCAAAACAACAATACAATGACATAGGAACTGTTTCCATGACAGATTATGGTCAGTAGCAAGCATGTGTTTAAACTACATTAGTTTCAAAAGTAAAACATTGCACTTTCTTAAATTGCTCATAAATGACACTGCCTTTCACAACTGTAGCTGAGCTGAGACATTTAAGGCAAAGCATATTAAATTATCTAACTAAAAAGTGGCACAACTAGCCAGATGAATTTATTTGATGTACCATATGTTTATAGTGTTATGTGAAGTTTGCTTAAATGCATTCAATATCCACATAATATAGAAAATTTAGATTTAGGGCTGGAAAAAGCAGTTCTGGGAAAAATAAAATCCAGCAATCTATCATCTAATTGCAAATCTTTTATTGTCTGTGGATAGCTGGCCTTAGCCCAAGTGCCTGCTATAACTGATGTATATTCACATGCCTTTTTCACATCTCTGAAGTGAAACCTGCCTAATCTTTTGCTTGGTACTCTAATTAAACATATATTATTCAGGAAGCTTGTTAATCTAGTCCCTCTGTAGGCTTAAGGAAGATGCCTGTATACCTGAGCAGGACAAGGTTTTGCATGATAATTTTGGGCAAGACTGTAAAAGAGTGACTCTGAAAATGTCTACACAGTTCCTCCTTTCAGCATTTCCAGCTTGAGGGTTTTTTCCCACTGAAGTGGTTAGGATCCCTGTCAGGATCACAGTGTTTATTAAATCACAACCCACAACTTATCACTTTCTGCCACTGGCTGAAACACCACAGTGACTGAAAAAACCATTGTGCATTCCTAGATTCAGAGAATCCAATGGGAACAGATTTACCTTCTGCTTTCCCACTTCAAGGGCTATGTTTTTGATGTTGGATTTGCATGTACAAATTCCTAAGCTGTCACCCTTTTAAACAAAACTTTTTTAGGTCACCATGAAAAGTCAAGGTTGCCACAAAATGCACACACTGTTTCATTCCACTGCAAATTAAAGAGAAGATAATTTTTTCCACTTTGTCTTTTGATAGCAGGCATTGTCTGTTAACTAGCAGAAACACACCCACATGTATGCCACATAAATATTACACCTTACTATTATTATAAGTGATATTCTCTATTTATCAATTTCATAGGCAATGCAGCAAAGCAACGAAAAATTTTCAGACTGAATAAAACATGATGGGTCCCTATAGCTTGAGGAGACTCTAGCCTGTGCCAGCTTTAAATCATTAGCTTGTAGTGAAAAAAAATTATGCCAGAAGGTCCAGCTGATTGCAGCTACCTGGCACAAAGATTCTGTCCTCTTTCATCCTTGTTCAACAGCCAGTGCAGCAAAAGCCAGAAAATTTGAAGATGTCTCTGATCATTGCTGGTGGGTTGGGTTAGATGACCTTTAAAGCCCCTTATCAACCCAGACTAGACTGGATGTTCCAACAAGATAGATAGATAGATAGATAGATAGATAGATAGATAGATAGATAACAGCAGAAATAGTCTCCCCTTGGGTTCTTAGCTTCTCTAACAGTGCCCCATCTAACACCTGGACAGCACACAGCACTTCTCATTCTGAAGGCCTGATATGTACAGCAAGGCTGACAGAGTCAAATATTCATCTTCATTATGAAAATTATATTCTTAAATAACAGGAAGAGTGGTTTCTCACTGGTTTGCATTCCTCAGCTAGCACAGAGCAAATATTTGGGCAGTTACCTTATGTAGAGGACAGACCCATGGAAAAGCAACACCAGTGCTGCTCCCTTGACTAGTCCAGTGCAAAGGAGGCCTAAGAAAGAACTTCAGTGATTCATGCATAACAGAAGAGATGATAAACTGACCCGGACATCAAATTGTAAAATGATATTGGATAGCAATACATCACCCCAAAGGCTTGTGTCAAACAGTCCCTTTTAGCATTAAGCCATGGAATGCACGGGCAATAGCATTGACGTTTACCATTGTTATTCATTTTTTATTGTTGAGGATAAAACAAGCACACTATTTTATGAACAGAAGTACAAAGGCTGCAAATTAAGACACTGCCTTTTTTATTATTATCCTGGTACCACCTTTAACTGGGTTTACTGCTGGTTAGCACCAGTATAACTAAACTGGAAAATCAGACAAGTAGTTTGCATGAATAAGTCTCCCTCCCTGTTGCCCATGAATGATACTCTAAGCAGAGATTAAAGTACTACGTATACTGAATAAATGAACATTCAATGCCATCTGCTGGGGTATACAAAAACATGCAATGCCAGGCTCACAGAATGAGAGCAACAAATGCAAAGAAGGTGTTTAGGCAGAAACTTGCTTCTCCCAAAACACGTCTGTAAGGGAAGGTTGTGGGATGCTGGCTGTCCTTGATATCCTTCAGCTATGGGATACAAGCCTGGACAAGAAGTAGTTCTGATTTTAACTCTTTCCTTAGTATAAAAGTACTTCAGTGCACAATTCCCTCTTTTCCTAAACATTACAACATGCTGTAATTATTTGTTATTGGTTGGTCTTGATAGAAGGAATTTATAGAATGATAGAAGGAATGCTCTACTTTTGAGCACATACTGGGTGAGGTCATACCATGGCTGTTTTGCATTAAAGAGTCACTGGGTTAAATGTGCAAAGCAAGTTAAGTGCAGAAATTGGGAGCCTCTGTCCACCAGTTCTTTGGCCCTGTAGCTCATGCTCTTGTGGCTATACTTGTGGCTATACCATGAGACAGCTTCATGGGCAGACAAACACCACTAAGAATAGTTTACAGCCTGATAGCTAGAGTGGTCTCAGATTTGGGATTTTCTTCTGCTACAAAGAGAACAAAACAGGGTTCTATTCACAGAGGGATTTCCAGACCAGCAGTCCCATAGCTCTCAAAGTTCTGCACCAAGAAGTAAAACTCAGGAGAGAGAGAGAGGAGTTCAAGCACACCCTTTTTTGGGTGTTTTTCTTGGGCGGGCTTAGACATGCTCATGATTGTGAATCCCATTTCCACACAGCTACTTCCCCATGCATTGTATAGGTGCACAAACTCATGGGTGGACCTGCTCATGTCCTGTTTTCAGTATCTCTACAATACTGTAAATAAATACTCTAAAGTCTGCAGTTGGCAGACATTTATTGCTTTATATAAGTTGTTAGCTACTGTATAATTTACTACAGAATGGGACCTGATGACAGCTTTTCTCCTTTTCATACAGAAAAGAGAACTATTCCTGCTAACACCCATCATTCTGTAAGTACCACATGTTCTTCCTAAAGTTTTACTTTGCTTTCACTTCCTGATGTATGTTAAGATCATCTGGGCTATAATACTAACAAAAATGTAATCATCACTGGGTTTTAGTGCAAAATTAGGCATGAGAATTGTGAAATATAGATGAGAACTTTTACTCTTCTTTAGTGGGATCTAGACTGGAGAAGTGGCTCACTTGCCATTTATGGGCTGAACCTAAAATATACCTTTATCATAAGATCAGGTAAAAATAGCAGGAATCAAGCTGAAAACGAATGTAAGTCATAAATCTCAAGATTAAATATATTAGCAATACAAACGAAAGCTGAAAAGCAAACAGTGCATATTTCAATGTCTTTCCACTTGTACCTGAAATCTGGGTTTGAGTTTCAGTTCAGGTGCATAAGAAAAGAGTATAAATACCTTTTAAATCACAGAAAGATGAAAATTAGGCACAGGTCTATGTTTTAATAAGCAAGTAGGACAAACAAAGGATGACTAAAGAAGTTTGATGCAATCAATACTTTGCTTCAGATTTCACAGAATGATTAATAACAATCAGATGCTATAGGGGATTAATACCAAATAGAAGGCAAAAACAACACAGAGCATAATGGGGAAAGAATGGTCAGGAAATTATTTACTTATGCTAAAACACTTAAAGAATTATCTAAGAAATTTCTGAGATCCTAATTTGTAACCTATGGGAATTCTCTAGAGTTCCAAGTTCCTAAAATTATGGAAAAGAGCAATGATAAATGCAATTTCTTCCAAGAAAGAAAGGAAATCCTGACAATTTTATTGGCACCTGGAGAGATTATTAAACAAATTCCATCTGAAAGCATCTTTTGGAAATAATAGGCCTGATTATGTAAAGAATTGTTAATGTGAACATGAAGAACATCTCATCAACTCCCCAAACTAAAAGTAATTTCCTTTTCACCAGAAATATGACTACAATAGTGAGAAAGAAAACAGTAAATGTGATATACATTGATTTTTGTTAGGCTTCTGATATTTCCCTTAAGACAGTCTCACAAGTACATGCCTGGTCTAGATGAAAATGCATTTAATCTAAGTGAAAGTGCTTGCAAAACTGATTGAAAAAATAACCACTCTCAGCCTAGCTGACAGTAAGTCTGCTATTGAACTGGAAAGAGCCGTGCAGAGAAGAGCCTGAAAACCCAGGTACCCTGCAGGGGTCTGTCTAGGGTGTGGTGACATTTTTATGTACTGTCACAAAGACAAACCTTGCCCTGCCATGTACTGTACTGCCTCATGCTGTAACAAAGATGTGTACAGTCTGGAGTGAGCTCACAGGAAAGTAACACTGGGGATATGAGATTCAAAGTCTTTCAAGTGGGTTGACAATCCAGGAAAGATTTAAAGAAGTATATTTTCTTAGTGAGAAGAATAAAAACATATAATTATAGGCATTGGCATAATAAAGTTTGAAATATAGTGGATAGTAATCAAATATTTTAATGTCCTTGGAGAGAAAACAAAATGGTTTAAATTTTAGCACTCAAGAGAAAAAGCATGAACTGAAAGGGCACTTAACTGGTAGAAGAAGATATGCCAGGAAGCTATTGATTCCCCATTACTAATGAGAATAAAATAAGCACCAGGGAATAAATTTGAGAATAAATTAAATTTGAGAGTAAAAGAAACATCAAAGAAGATCCAAGTGCATGGATGCACCTACACTGTTGGTAACAAAATATGACTTCTAGAGGCATGGGGTACCCTCAGCTGAGTTTCCTCATCAGCAATGTCAGGTCTGTGCTGAAGGAAGCCAGCAGTTGTTTCAGTGAGAAAACAGAGGGTGAAGGGTGGAGCAGCACTCCAGAACACAACCTTGAACAAACCTATACAAGGGTACAGACACATCCAGAGACATCCTGAGTCAGTCTCAGCACCATATTTCCATGGATGCCACTGCTCAATACTCACTATCACATTCACTTGGATTGCACATTTGTCAACACAAATTCCCCAAAACACCGTATGTTTTTATTTTGAAGAGTGACATTTGTGATGAGCTAGTTAATATATTCTTGCAAGTAACATATGTAAACATTCAGTACAATACAAATACTACATGGATAATATTATAATAAAAGATGTAGTTTCAAATGTCTGAAATGATCATAAATTAAACACTCTCATTACATTTTCAAGAGCAGGGAGGCAAAATTCAGAGAGACATTTAAACTGTTTCCCAAAAGGCTATTTCATGAATCTGAATTAAAAATTTATGTACTCAAACCATTTCCTCAACTACTTCCAACCCTTCCATTTCCATCAGAAAATTTCCCATGCACCAAAACATCTGGTTATGATAATCATGTATTTCCACACTGAAATCAATCTTGAACTTTAATTTATTTGCATTATCTGTATATGTCTCCTTCTATCCAGAGCAAATACTTGACAATGAAGCGCAAGAGTGACTTACAGTTTTCCTCCAAGCCAGTGGAGGAGGGAGAAAATGAGTATGAGACTGTAAGTTCTTCAATGCTGGAGGCCATTCATTCCTTGAGAATCCTTCCTGCCAAACCTCTACAAGAATCTGAATATGCAGGTAACATTTTCTGTCTGTGGAAACTGAGCAAAACCTAGTGTTATATAGGCACAGCACAGACTTGCAGTTTTCAGTCCAGATATTTTTATTTTTAACCAAATGGTTCAACTGGAAAATAACACTGGTAAGCAGAAACATGAGAAGAGCTTTGTCTGCTTCTTCATATTCAACAGTTACCCTGATTTTCATTAGATTATGCTAAATTATTAAATACAGCTTTTAAATTTTAATATTACCTTCACAGGATAAATTCTATTATCCCATTCCACATGGAACATGCAAAAAACTGGCTGATCAAACCCACAGCCATTTCAGAAAATCTCACTGCTATTTAAGCCTAGAAACCTTTAAGATGGAAAACATATTAAAGAACACACTAAACTTTCCTCCAGATGATAATGTAGTATTCTTTCCAAAGGTGTTCTCTGATGTTTTAAATAGCAGTAATAAGCAATTACTTTGAGTGTATTTCTCAAGCATTCCTAACCTTGTAAGGTAGCTGCATTAATCACCTTCTGGTTTATTAAAGCTATTCTAACTCACATTTAATGCCTAAACATACAGAGCCAATTAATATCCAATTTATGGAAGTGAAATGTCATCCTAGCTGGAGCATTGCTCCAACCCAATATAAACACTCCAGAGGTTTTAAATAGTTAAAAAATGGTGGGGAGTCCTAGATGATAAAGATTGGAAACCATAAACCAGATAGTTTGCTCCAGTTCACATCAAAGTTAGCAAAAACATTTTCTACTCAGTTTTTGTGAGAGTTTATTTGATGTCAAAACAAATAGATGGCTTTTAAAGTGAGTAAATTTATCAGTGCGTGAAAGGATCACAATCAGTCTGAACAACCAGATATTCTAAGTTATGTTCCAAGGCTAATTTATCCATTTTATTTGGAAATCTAATTGAATTCCAAACACAGTTTTATCTTGGTTAGTTGTAAAAACTTTCATTTAGCAGTCAGCATCTTTTGTTGTTTATGTAAGATTGTCCTGAAATAGCCAAAAGACACAGTTTTTATTTTGTGAATTCAGGTAAAACATATTAAACAAAAATCTGCTTTTTGCAGATTATTCCCAGTACCTATAATGTGGCAAGATACAAGAGTGAGGAAAGGACTGAAAACATATTTCAACAGGGTAAAATTCAATGCAAATATTTTTGCCATCTTTTCTAGATAAATACCAGTGCCATTGAGATGTAAAACGAATGACTGAAAACACATTAGCATACAACCTGAGCATTTCTTTTTGATCACCAGGGATGCAGTTTTTATTAAAAGCTAAAGTAAAAACTAGAATACTACTTAAGAGAATAAAGTCCCTACAACTCTCACAAAACCAGAACAAGATGGCTTTGCCAAGAGCAAAGTTTTAAATGAAAAACAAATTCAGTAATCTAAGTAGAGTTAATGTCAAATGTCTGCCTTAACTGCTTACCAGCTTATGAAGGCTTTTATTTATAACCACAGTGGGGATGTTAGCCATAAAGCTATTAGCAGGGTCATGCTTAAATCCTCAATACAGCTGCTAAAATGGTTGTTATGTTCTGGGGCAAAAAAAATAAAAAAAATAAAAATAAGGCAAAGGTGAGAACTGACCTGAAAAACACATTTTGAACATTAAAACCCCTCCTTCTTCAAACATCATATCACTGAATTCCTCATGTTTGATTTTTCTTCCTCTTTTGCAGATAAACGTTGCTTAAGGCCTTCATGTACCACTTCCCCAACGAGCAAGAACCCACCTCAGCCCCTTCAATACTCAGCTGTAAGTAAAGACACTAAACCTTAATCACAAGCAGATTTCCCCTTTTCTGTAACACCCCCCAAAGTGCAATCTAAAGTCTTAGCCACGTCACATTCCTTTGCACCAGGCAGCCCAAGTGGCTGTGAGCTGTTCCTGTTTCACTTTGCATGGATGCTGGGGTTCTGCAAAGTCTTAGAGGCATCCCAGCCAGGAGCAGCACCTTTTCTACTGGCCACAGCTTCAAGAATGATGGCTAACATCACATTTGTTGTTTGTTTTTTGTTTTGGTTTATTAACAGATTCGCACATTTGATCCGGAGGGAACACTGCCAAATGTAAGAGGTATAATAAAAAAAACCCCTACCCATTTCTGCAAAACAGAAATAGTAATTGTTACTTCCATATTTACCTTTTGTACATAGGCAGAGATTACGTTTGATAGAATAGACACAGTTTTCAGAACAGCAGCTGCTTTCCAAAACAATCATCCTGCAAATTTTGCAGTACACTTTAAACTGTCTAACACTGAAGTAATTATTTACAGGAGATATATTTTCTCTCAGGAGTTCCCTGTTCCTATAGGAGGAAGAAAAAAAGCCCTTCAGTTAAAAAATCAGATTTTATTTTCCTTTTCACTGCATTGTAAGGACATAAGGGGCAGGGAGAAGCCAATGTCTCCTGAACTCTTTCACCAAAAGGCTGCAAGTTCCTGCTGTGCTTTATTGCTAATAATGTAATTATTTTTCACTCCCTATCCTTCTTGGGCTTTTTCTATGACTATACTGTAAAACATAATCTAATAACTATTTTTAACTAGTGATGCCAACTTTAGCAACTCCCACAAGGCATTTACATCCTAGGGTGACTATTTACAAAGGCTGCCTGACAATGTTCACCTACTCAGAATATGCTCATTGTGTGGGACATCACCTAGCATGTTTTTTCTCTGCTGCTTTAACTTTAACCCTAAATTTGCTTTAAAATCCTTTGAGAAATTAAATCCTTTAATTTTTGTTCTGATTCTTGTGGTGAAATCAGAGATGATCTTATTCTTCGGAAACCTAATGAAGTGTACAAATATTAAATCCTCTAATTGGCAGTTTTACTTACTCAGTTGTAAGAATGATTTAAAAGTAGGTTTCTATACACTTTTTTTATATTTCATTTACTTGGATGTAGCAGTACATCATGAAGTCTGCTACTGAAGGATTAAATATCTGATTATCTTTGAAAATAAATGGTATTTTTATCTTACCATTTTTAAAGCTTTGAACCATAGGGTAATATGGTCAAAAAGACTGCAATTGCCAAGCCAAGAAAATGTGACCCTTTTGGGTTTCCTGTAACAGCTGATTTTTACAGAGTATTATAATTTGCAGCCAGAAAAAATAACTCAAAGAATTCCATGTAAAACAGCATTTGCTTTTTTCCCCCTCTTATTTCACACTATAATGCAAAATGTAGAGAGAAATAATTCCTACAGATGATGAGAAAGTAAGCACTATATAGTTTAAAAATGAAAGGTTAGATTGATTTCTGTGTGCAAATCCCCATGTAGCCTGGGGGAAAAAAAAGCTGAATTGAGATAAATTCGAGTAAGCCATCTTCAAAATCTGCAGAAATCAGTGGACAAGGACAGTTTGAAGTTTATTTAAAGCTTCAAATTCCTTTGAATTGGATTTACATGTCTCCATGTGATATGTGCTGATGTTAAGAATGACCAAAGCCAGTGCAGGAATATAAATTAAAGTCTGGTGTTAGCAAACACAATACATACATTTAGTACCTTCTGAGTAAACAGTGCTTTATAGAGGACACTATTATTTTCAGATAATAGCTACATTGTTTTTAAATATACCTTCACATCTTTTTCTCATGTCCAGTGCTATTATGGGCCTTGCCACAAGATGGCATGAATGGCATAGAAGACTTTTTTCAGCAGTATTTTCTAGAAACGTTAAACATTTAAGCTACCATTATTTTATTCAGAGCAATTTGTTATGGTTTACTTGAAGGAGAGCTTGAGATATGTTGTATGTCCTTTGCATCAGTTAGGATTTCAGAATGCAGAAGTTAGGAAAATAATTTCAATATAGCAAAAAATAAGATTCTTTTTATTAGTATGATGTTTAAATAAGTCATATTTTGGTATATTTGAAAAAAATATAATAAATTTAATTGGTTTTCAGTATTTTTATAAATTGCTATACAAAAATGCATCCCTAACTTGATAAGCATATACAGATATATATATATATACACACATATATAAAGTCTCTGAAAAATATTTAAATTTACAATACCTGAATAAATATAACCCTCAAATGTTTCATTCTGAAAGCAAGAGCAGAGTTCTGGAGGTAGAGCCAGGGAAAGGCAAGGAATGGGGCTGGACTGCCCATAATAATAACAACAATACCAGAATAAAGCTGTAACTTCGTTTGTGAATTATATGGGTAGCACTCTACTAAGAATTATTTGTAATTATTTTTTAGGAGGAAGAATGAAAATACATGGATACCAGGTAAGCAGAATCCCTCATCAATTCATATTGTTACTGGTTATTTTGCCATTTAATGGAGTTTTAAAAGCAGGCTGCCATTTTGCTAGCACCTAGCTAAAGGAAATGAGAACTCCTATCTGCAGTGCTACATTGACTCACTCACTTGCATTCACATGAGGATGTCTTTTATTCCTCAGTGATTCTTAAGTGGCATGTTATAGCATGATGTTTTGTGCTGTAGAGCACAGAAACCCTTTGACTCTTTTAGTCAGGCACATCTACTTAATCTAAATTCTTCACATTTCTCTCTAGCAAACCAAGGGAGTGGGGGAAAAAGCTTACAGAGGTTTTTGTTTCCTCTCTTTTCCAGGAGCCTACACCTCCCCCACGGTAAGATCACATCAGAGATCACTTACCTGTGGTCCCCGGGGAACTCAGTGCTAATGAATGCTCACATCCATCTGTGCTGCTCATGGTAATGAGGTGACTGGAAGTGAGCCAGCATCCTTTTACTGCTGGCTCTCTTTGGACTTACATGTTCTGATATGGAATTAAGGAGAACAAAACATGAGCTCTAAGCATTCATAGCAGGAGCTATGAATCTGCATCTTCAAAACCAACTTGGCCATGCCTACAGACAAGTCAAAAGCCTAGAAATATTGAATCTGGTTCAACCCAGAATATAAATTGCTGGGGACAAAAATATTCCACCAATTTTATTGGTACCTTAGGCTCTGTTCATTATGATAATATTGACTTCATTCTCACTTAAATCAATTCGCCAGTGCTTTTTGCTACACGTCTAAATCACGTATAGAAATCAACTGGAATAACTCCACTTACTCCCACAGAAATTAGACCAAGCTCTATTCCACAAATATATTTTTCTATTATATGCCCACAAATAAAATAATAATCACCTCTTGATTTGGTCAACCTCACATAACAACTGATATAATTAAAAAACATCCTTTCAAAAGGTCATCTAGGAATGGCAAGTTTATTCCTCCATTGCCTACACTGGCTACTCTAAGAGAAATTCTTCTATAAAGAATTTTAAAATATGATTAGCACTGCATATTTAGATTTGACCCTAACAAATATGAAATAGCATAAAAGGGCAGTAAAATTTCACAAATTCAAAACCATAATAGTGCAGGAACAAGAACATTCACAACCCATTATTCTACAAAATTTCACTATTTGTTTCTGTTTGTGTTATGGTGGCCAGAATGGTTCTTAATTCTCTCACTTGACTTAATTTGGGTATGTACTGTACAAACACAAGGCTCCCTCCACAGGAGCCCACCGCTGAAGGCAGCTCTGCCAGGCACCTTGGATGCACCTCCAGTTTTGTCCAGCCAACCTCTCCATGCTACAGCTCCCAGCTGGAGCTGGGCTGGGACTGCCTGGTCACAGAGCAGAGAGAGGGTGTGCCCACACCCATCAGAAAACACCTGGCCCCTGTTACCTGTGAGCTTTCTGGGATGACGAACATTTTCTCCCTGTGTCTGAAACTGCAGCGTGTTCCCTGGCTGGTCCATATACAGACCCATACCCACACTGCAGAGCTGTACTTGGCACACCCTGGTGAGGCACACAAAAGCAGTATTTAGTGGCACACAACACAGTGCAGTAATGTCTTGCAAATGTAGAATATTATCCAGTATTACTATTGCTATTGAAAGGTCCCGAAGGATTCCTGGATCTGAGGTTGTCTTAGCACAAATACATTGACACACTCTCAGAAAATTCCAGTCTCTTACTTCTACAACTTGTGCTTAAAACACAGTCCCTGCACCCCCTTTATTCCCTAATAGTTCTTCAAGTTCTCCTGTGACTTCTCTAGGCCTCCAAAGATGCTGCCAAAGCAGTATCAAGCCCTTCCTCCAGAGCCAAGAATAAGCAGCCAGGTCTTTCACAAGAGGAACACACTCCGCCAAGATCCCACCTTTCCAGTGTCAGCAAAAGTCACAAGGTACAGTGCATTCCTCATCTTCGTTCCCTGAGAATCAAAACACTCTCCCTGCTCAAACCACAAAATTTTTCTTCCATCATACCTCTGCTTTTACTTAAGAAAGTTATTCTTTAGACAGCTGTGAATAATTTAGAGAAGTGGTATTCAGTGTAATGTGACACTGGCTTTCTTTAAAAAAAAGAACCAACAAAATAATGGTAAAAAAGTAAAGGTGTAGCAAAGTAGACAGAATTTTCATTAATATGTTGCTTAAGATTTATCCTTTTTTTTTCCTTAATAATGTTTAGAGGTTTTGCAACCACTTTTAAGTACAAAAATGCTATTTACGTAACACAGTTAGTGAATAAAGTGATAGGGAAACAGACTGCACCAGCGATACAGAAACACACTCCACATCCCAAAGATATTACATTCAGCAAAAGAAATGACTCATCTGTAGGCAGAAGCCTGGCTTCAGCCCGTGAGACCAATGAATCCAGGCCACAAATCATTTCTTGCCCTTTCCATTTTGCACCCCTCAGCCACACAATGCCCATGGTCATTCAGCATCCTGACATGGCAGTGAGGATGAACCACCTGAAGCACAAACCACCTGTGCCCAAATGTATGACCCAGAACCTGCTTTTGCCAGGTTATGAGTCTGGTTGCTTTTTCCACACAACACATAGCTGGTCAGATGTGCTCTTGCTGTGTGACCTAAATGTACATTCATAACAGTGTTGGACACATGCTGAGAAGAGGAATGACACAAATACAGGGACCACAGAGCATGATGCTCAAATGACTCTTGACAAAAAACCTATAGCAGACAGAAGCTGTGTCAGTCTTGTCTATCCTTCCTAAAATGATTTCAATTTCAACTCATCAGGATGGAATTTTGCTTCATTTTACAGAGGTCACTTCAAATTCCTTGGGGGGAAAATAAGCTTACAAATCAAGGAAATATTTTTTTTTACTTAAAGTATACTCTTAATGAGTGAGCTCTATAGGTTGTTTATAGGAGTAGGGTTTTTTCCCTGAATGGTGCTGAAATACTTTCCAAGGATTAGGTTCAGAAAGCTGTTGGTTGCTAAGACATTTTATTAATATGAAGTGGATTTATATTCAGATGCAAGACCTGACATAAAGCTGCAAAGTTCCAAATCCCACAGCTGATCCCCTCCCTTAGTAGGGCAGCACAGATTGCAACCTTTGTGAGAAATGTTATAAGAAGCCATGTTGCCAGCAGATATCAGTATGCAGAGCACTTGGATCTAAAAGGTCCTATTATAAAGCCAAATTCTGTAATATAAATACATGTCATGTCTATTGTACTAGGGGTTTTTATCACATGAGCAAGACAGAAGAGGCACAGAATAAGACCACACAATATCTGGGGAAGGCATTTGACAAATTTCCCACAAGCACTTCACTCAAAATATTTCTCATCTGTCCTCAGTCCAGTTACAGCTTTGTAAGGAGAAAACATACATATGAGCTGCAGAGGGTAGGAGTATGGCACTGCAGCTTACAGTCCTTTGCTAGACTGTAAGCAAAGTTGTCCAACCACAGATGTGATTTAGAAGTGCAAGTCCTGTTTTCCAACAAAATCTGGAAGACTTCTAAAATTTAACACATCATTATTTATACACTCCTAAAAATAGCTTCATTAAAAATGGGCAACTGCAAGGTCCCGGAATGTATCTTAGAAGCTCTGGTGGGATTGAAACTTTTATATGCCCATGGTAAGCAGGCCATGCAAGGGCTGTGTCCCTTGGAGCTGGAGCCAGCCCTGCAAGCACATTTCTAATGTCATGGAACTTTACCACACACCCAGTGTCCTGAATATGGGTTTTCACACATTAACTAATGGCCCTGGAGACCAAGCTATGAAATTGAAGAAACTAACACAAAAACAACTATCCAAACCAAAACAGTTTGTCTCCTTTCTCCTAGCCTTCTTGAGTAAAACAGATAATTTCCCAATTTCTTGCCTCAGGCCTCCATGCTGATCAATGTTTTCAAAACAGACATGAAAAAGAGAGCCGTTGTCACTGTTGAAAAACAGCTCCTAGGGTTTCCTATACCAGATCTTCCTTTTGTCTTCTGGCGGATTTAGCAAAATATCTCACTGTCATATTTTTTCAGTCAGGAGATAGGCAAAACAGGGACTAAATCTCAGAGCTTTCCAAAAACTACTAGATGCTTATTCACACCTTATGTTGCTAAGTAGCAACAACAAAAAAAAAAAAAAGTCTGTAAAATCTGGTCCTCTGACTCTTTTATTAGGAGATACATGCTGCTAAAAAGCACAAGCTTATATCATAACCAAAACATCTAACAAAATATGTCAGACCCAATACCTTGTCTATATGGTTTTTTTTTGGAGGGAGAATATTCCCTTCCCAGGTAAGGATGATAGTCCTGCTGATCAGATATGTCAGGAGAAGGCAGAAAACTACCTTGACACATACTTAATCAGGGCCATGAGGAACATTCTCCACTCATCTTTCTCTAGTTTGCACCTCCTTCCCTCTACACCCTCCATTTCAGCTCTGCATATTTCAATTTTTAAATTCTTCAGTCTTCAAGGAACTTACTTCCATTTATAGCTGACTCTGGAGTGTGTGATAAGACCTTCTGGCATGAGATTAAAAGGGCTGAAGTTGATACTCCCTTTTTCCTCTCCTCCCAGTATAAATCCTTAACAAAGTTGTCTTTTACCATAATGAATTCAGTGGACACTATTTTTTTAAGGAAGTCCAAGATACTTCTCCTGAAAATAATTAATGTAAAAAATAACCAGCCTCTGAACTTCTCCAGCAGTAGCAAAATCCTTCCCTTGTCAAGGGATGTTAGTTTCCAGTGATGATGTACGCAAAGTTGTTTTTATTTTATCATAATTAAATGTCTTGCATATTATTCTTTCTTTTCCAGACACTCATCTGTTAGGGAATCAAATAAAGTAAGTATTCAACTTTGTATGTATGAGAACCATAAAAGCCAAACACATTCCACAGCTACACAGCCTCCCTTCTAATAGTATTTTAGCCTATTAGGTAAAAAACGAAAAAAAAAAAAACCAAACCTGTAAGAGCAGTATTAGCTTTGTGTCATAAAAGTGCCCATCTTTAATATGTGTTGCAATTTCAATACTGCTACTTCATGAATGGGGTAAGTTTCTGAATTTGTTTGCAGAAATAAAAACATAGGTACAGTGAAAAGCTACCTGTCCAACTATCCACATAAAGCATCCATAACTGCCTGATGTGGATGCCTGTGAAGAGGGAGCAGCAGGAGACACTCCCCTTCAGACAAACAGATTCCACATACATTCTTACAAGCAATTTATTGGAAGAATAGAAGAAAGGAATCTATAGTAGTTAATCCCAACTCTTTCGTTCCACAGCAGGTTGTAGCACAAATCCACAGACTTGTCTGACTTTTAAATCCATTGAGTTTTCCTTCTCCACAGTTCTGACCGGGAGGCTGCCCCAGACCTCACCCTTCTTGGTTAGAAGCTTTTTTAGTTTGAAAGATGGTGACAATAACATGCTTTGATAGCAATATTGTAATCAACACTTCATGCTTAAAAAGGTGATATATTGGCAAGAGATAATATTCAAAAACCAACCAAAAAAAAAAAACCACATGCACAAAAAAAAAAAAAAAAAACCTAAAACAAAACAACTTTGTCTTGTCCTGGACTGACTCATTACAAATCAAATATGAAAGCACTCCCAAGAAAAATAAATATCTTACAGCTGTAATTAATATTTCTGGCTGGTCACTGTACAGCTGCACAAATAATTTAGCTCTTAACAGGCTCTTAGTTTGTCTACATCTTAAGGAGAAATATTGCGTGTCTCATGACAAGGAAAAGACAAAATTTAATTTTGATCACTTCCCATTCATATAGATATGAAGGCCTAAACAGTTTCAATGTGACTTGGAGGAGAAGACAGTGTGCCCACGTCAGGGTTTCAGACACCAAAGAGCAGGTCAATAGCTTTGAGAGAAGTATTGCCCTTCACCATAACCAGGACAGGCTGCAGGAGAGGGTACTGAAGAGCCTCTTGAAATTGGAAAGGACAAAGGCAAAATACTACCCAAGAATGAACTAAACCCTCTGCTCAGCTCGGAAGGACCTGGGGACAAAGGCCGAACATGAGTCACTGGTGTACCCCTGGTAGCCATAAAGGCCAACAGCCTGTCAAGCTGTGTCAACAGAAGCATTGCCAAGAGATCAAGGGAAGGGACTATTCCCTTCTACTCATCACTCATTAGACAACACCTGGAGTGCTGCTCAAGGCTGAAGCTGCTAGGGCAGAGAGCAGCACAGGGTCACCAGGACAGCCAGGACATGCAGTACCTGCCCTGTGGAATGAGTCTGGTGGGACTGGGCTCCCTTTGCCTAGAGAGAGGACAGCCCTGGGGAACACAATAGCTGCCAGTCAGTGTCTGAGAGATGTTTGCCAAAAAGGCAGAGCATGGTGCTTTACAGAGTGCACAGTGGATGTACAAGAGGCCACAATCTTGAAATGATAAAGGTTTCAATGAGAAATAGGGAAGAAAAATTAATTATGAGGGTATTGAAAGAGGTTTCCCAGAGAAGCTGTGAAACCTGCATTCTGGGAGGTTTGCACACCCAGCTTGTTAAAGCTCTGAGACCCCAGGTCTCATCTCACAGTTCTCCATGCTTTAAAGAGCTTGGGCTAGAATCTGCCAGCCTAAGTAAGACTTTAAATTATTAAGTAATAAGTAAACATTATTGGGGAAGTAACTTAAAAGGAAGGCTCAAAATGCAACATCTACAAAGAATAAACTATTTTTCTCTTCAATATTCATGTATTATAGTCTTAGATTTTAAAATATCATCTAAAATTAACAAACAAAATAATTTATATTCCCATCACTTTGATCTGTGAATCAAGATAATACAGAAATACAGTGAAAATTTTGGAGTCAAACTCTAATCTTCAGAAACCTATTATTCATATTTTTAACATAATATGCTGGATAAAGACTCTCCATACAGTGATTTTGAATGAAATATCTGACATGACAGTAGAAATAATTATAGTCAGTTAAGGAACCTGAAAAGAAGTGACTGATTTTAATCTTTGGATAGTGTCTCTCCAGTCAACCATAATCAATCTCAATTTAATACAAGATCAATGAAGGAAAACCATACTGTAAGTTAAACTGATACACAATAGCCACCATTAAATGGTGATCTTTGCAGTAAACCACATGTTCTCTTACACCCTGAAAAAGTTCAATTGTCATTGTTGCTAGCAGACTGAGATCAGTATTCAGCCAAGGTTTTTGACAAAGTGATCAGGTATTAATGATTGAATGATGTCTATAATTATTTTTAAATGGCTATATGGCTGGGTCTGTTGGGGTAAATTCAAGTTACAAATCCAAATAAAAATATTTACTATGTTGTCATTTTATATAGGCACCTGGAAGAGATCAAGGTCAGTATTCAGTAATATGATAATAATTTGTTGTCTTTCCTTTATATTCCAAAACTAAAATATTCTATCATTAAAATTCTAGCTGAAACAAGAGATGTTCCTCATGTATTCATCTGCTGCAAACAGAGAGAGTTAGAGATACCTCAACAGTTCCTGATGAGCAGCAGGAAAAAAAGGAAACTCAACTTGGCCCTAGCTACAGCTATTTGGGGAGCCAGGGTATCACACTTGTCCTAAGCAAATGCTTAAGGTTTTGGGGAAAATAGGATTGTTAGTGCCTAAAACACCAAGAGAAAGATATCCAAAAGAGATCTGCACAGAGGACATCACCCTTCTCTCAGTCTTGCTGCTCTAGCCTTATTTGAGGGTGTGAATTTTGAAATAAAGTTTTCTTAAAGTTTTAGGCTTTTAAAGCTAAAAAAAAAAAAAAGGTAAAAATTGAAACCTCCAATGTTTTAAAAACATGTCAGTTTTTTAGATATACATTCAGCTTTGAAAAAATGGCCGAAAGCACTCACTCTGTCCATGTGCACAAAGGTCCATGACAAACATGACTCCAAAACACTTTGAACATAGATACAGGTTACATGGCTTTCATGCTGTTTGCACTTTGTGTTATTGAGTTCATCATTTCCTCTAGCATTCCCTTTTGTGGATTAAGGCACCATTTCTTGATTTTCAGCAATAGAATCGACTGCATTAATAAATTCAATGCCTATACTGTCCTATAAAAAGGATTTATGAACACTCCACATACTTCTAGTTCAACATTCCACATTATTTACAATTATATTAAGCCACATTTGGCACCAGCAAACCCTGTAAAGTCCTCCATGTAACATTCAGTACTAGTCAAAATGTTTCCCACTGAAATCATTAGCTGACTCATTCAAGCCAGACTGATTACAGCCCTTAAAAGTTTTCTATTGAACTGTCTCACCCTCATCTATGAATTTACTTAATTCATTTCACAGTAGTTACTAGATGCTGTCAGTTACACAAAAAAAAGAGGAAATATTAAGTTCTTATCTTTTTTACTAACAGTTACAATTTTGGGGAAGAAACCTGAAGTATCTTTTGAAGCACAACAGCATCCTCCTGAAGCCAGGTAGGAATAGAAGAATTTCATGAGTTTGTACTGGATGCTTCAAGAACTAAACATTCTGCCCAAGAAAATTATACTTCACTATGCAATAGCAGCAAGATGATACCACTTTCAGATGTCATGCAGTGATATATTGTGCTTTACCCTGATGTATGACAAGAACCATGTTTGGGAATTGCTTTCAAGCTATTGTAATTACACAGCCCATTTTTATCTTTAATAGCATGCTGCTGTATTACATTTCTGCTACTATTTCTGCGATAGGGTGTTAAATATATTGCATAAAGAAGCTCTGCTATCTCCAGCCTCAGCATTTCCTCTCCCCCTCATTTTCTATTTTCATTTACAAATACATGCCTGGCTTTCCTATACAAATCTTTCCTTTCTAATTGCTTGTAATCTTTTTTCCTGAAATAGGCAACAAAACCCAAAAACATAGGAGACAGCGCAAGAAGCATAATGAATGATTTAAAATTTTTCCTAGACAAATACAGAATCTATCATGTAGCACTGTTTACAACAATAGCATTTCTCCAGGATAAAATTATTGTATGGAGTAAATATGAACATATTTGTGACCCCTAGTATTCTGTTTCTTCTTATGTTTCTATTATGTGAAGTTATTTGGTCAATACTTCTCCCAGTCTAACACAACAAAATACTAACTGGCCACTCAGAAGCACCTAGAAAATAAGAACAGGCAGAGAACAACTGCTCCTTGAGTCTTCCTATAGAGGCACTGGGAACACCAGCTGAAATTAGCAGTGAACAAAAGCAAACTGTGCTTCACTACACATGCAGTTAAAATGTGGAAATCTTATGGAGAGGGGGAAAAAAAAAAAAAAAACAAAACTCTATGCAACTTGAAAAACCGGCTTGTGAAAATAAGGGAAATCTGTCAAAAGACATTAAATACAATATTACCACCCAAAACCTGGGAAGGCCCAAATCTGCCATCAGTATGAGGAAGGGGTACTCTAGGGAACCACAGCTATGCTTTGCTCTCTAATTTGACTCTTACACTTCCACTAAAAGAAATATTTTTCTGACATTACTTTTATTCATTGCTTTTTCCTAGCCCTCAATGTACATGGAGCTCTAAAAACATTTGCAGATCAGGTAAGAACCAGAGATTGCTTTGAAAGCCAAACTAAACATGGAAAAAAAGGAGTAAGAAACAGATTCAGGTTTATATGCTTGTATGTCTGCACTGAGGATTTTCAGTGCACTTCCTACTGTCCTTGACAACATAGCATACTTCTACTCTCCTGTAACTGCCTCTGCAAATGCCCTTTTTTGTCAAAAAGACAAACCCCATAGCTGTGCGAAGAACCTGTGAGTGCGTAACACAAACTCACCGTAAAAGCAAATACCACCAGGAAGAACGTATGGACTGCATTATTTGTTCAGATCAAGTAGGATTCAAATTAACTGTGGTCACTGCCAGGCTATCCAAGCCCACCTCCCCCAGCTTTGTTTCACGGGCCCCAGCTCCCAGATCCTGGTGGGCTCCCTCCGTTGAGCCGCTCCCTTCTTGTGCTGAGGTGGTGCCATTTCACACGCCCTCCTCTGGATACCTACTAAAAATCCTTCTTTACATAATCCGTAAAGCTCATCTAGGTCTCTGTTTGCTGCTGCCACTTCAGAAACTTCCTACCATTCCTATCAGGGCTTTTGTTCCTTCAGGGTCTCTAGGACAGCAGAGTATCCTTTTTCCTCTGTCAATTCCTTGCCCTTCTGAAGCAACAGGGAGAGAACAAATAAGTAGCCTTTCCTCTGCTACCTTACAATTGCCTTTAAAGTCTATATTTGGCTTAAAAATATTTTAAGAACAAATATTAATTTTGTTAAATCTAATTCCTTGACAAACTGTTTTTAGTTATATCTAAGCCAAATTTGGTACATAAGCATTGCAAAAGAATTTTGCCCTTTTTGTCCCACACCTTAAGGCACACCAGAAAAAAATCTGCAAAATATACACAGCACAGGTCACAGAGCAACTACAGTCTTAGCAATGGGGTCTCTTAAGAAAAAAAATTAAATAAATCTGAGGATAACCACTAAAAATGCAATGTGAACAAAAATGCTAAAAATCATGATCCAATAAGCTGAACAATATTTCACATTTTGACAACTCAAAGTGATTGCAGAAACAAAAGGTTGATGTCTGGTACCAGGCCCTTTGAACAGATTTCATTACTGAACAGAATGATTGCATAGTGAAGGCTCTTTGTCTACTGCTATCAGTGGATCTTGTTTTAAAAACAAAAGTAATGCAGTTATACATCAGAACATAGCAGATATATAAATGGAACACTGAAATGCAGTGAAAACCACTTCCCTCTGTAAAAGAAAGTCTTCCTAGTAAAATTTAATAGTCATATGCCACATACCAGCATAACAATAATAAAACTGATACAGAAGGAACAGATAAAGCACAATGAAATACCCCCCTGATGAACAGCACTGTCTCTGGTGACAATAACCAGAAGGAAAAGATGGAAGCCATTGATAACCAGATTTTTCTCATTTATTTCTAAAATGGACACCAGATCATTTCTCCCACCAGCATTGCGTGAAACACACAAAATTGTTTTCTGTTGTACAGGAGGATATGGTGTTTTTTTATCTTCAATTAATAATTTTTCCCCATGTCACATATCTGAAAATTGCATTTGATCTTTACATGGAAAGGAGGCCCTTGCTTTTCTCAGTCTGTTTCTGCTGCATCCTCAGAGTCAGCCCAAGCCTTGCATATTATGACTTCTTTTATTCCTGACCCAACCCCTGCACTTCCTTAGCTCCAGAGACCTGCTGAGCTGGGTCTAGCTAGAAAAGGGTAGCCCTAAACCTACAGACAGTGAATCACATTTGCTTTGGGGAAAGGGTTTCAGCTATTCCAGGCCCCTCCACCAGCAGCACTGAAGGGAGCAGGCACACACAGCCAAAGACCAACACCTTCTCCTTAACGCAAGAGCAATCTCACCCCTTGGTCCTGAATTTGTTAATAGAAACAAGTCACAGAGCAGACTGGAATTCATCAGCATGGCAGAACTTCTGAATCATTTGAGATTTCAACAGCTTGGCAGAAAGAATGCTAGCTGGCAATGGAATAATGAGAGGCTTTAATATGATCCAACAGAACAGCACCTGCGATCCAATACAAATAAAAGGGACCCAAAAGATGAAAGCAGAACAGAATTAACTATTGTCCTTGTCCCATATTTAGTATTTTATTTAGCATTTGCTGTTTTATTAACAGTTTAGTATTTTGCTATGTGCACAATAGCCTGTCAGACTGAAGTCAATTAAAATCCATCAGGAAACTAATGTGTTAAATCTCTGGGGGCATTAATCTGAAATCACTGATGCTGCATTAGCACAAGACCACTCATAACTGAGCTCTGAATTTTAAAAGTTAATACCACAGTACTCCAAATTAAAAGTACTATTCTCAAAATTACTAAGTAAAACATAGTGTAAAATTAAATTATAACTTTTAAGAATGCAACTTTTTTCCTTCTGAATTTACTTTTACAGGTTCCACATTAAGCGTAGCTAATTTGACAGTGAAGAAGCCACCACCTCCTACATCATATGCAGCATGCAAAAATAAATCAAAACCCTTGCTTGTAGAACAGGAACTGCAATCTCTTACCCAACCCACTGAAAAGGTAAAGACTAGCTTTGCTACATAAAAAGACAAGTTTTTAGGAAACGGGATTAACACTATATGGCACAACCCCTGACCCCCTCTGAAAACTGTGGGTGCTCAGCACCCTTGTTAAAGTCTAATATGAATTCTTGAAACCCTGGATAAGAACTTAAATGTCTAATTTGATAAGCACTTCCTAACAATACAGATGCATTACAATTACATACTGTGCTAAATGTGCTTTAAATGCAGAATAGATACAATCTGGTTTTGCTTCTGCCAGTTGTTGTTAATTTCTATATACTGATTATGCTATCTTAAAATTAAGGATTTAAACAAATGTCAATGGTACGTTGGAGAATGTGATCGCCATAAAGCAGAGAAGATACTGTTACAGAAAAACCTTGTAAGTATGATTTATGTCAAAACCTGGGATGTAAACTCTTGGGGGAAAATTTCTGTAAGCTGTCCACAATGGCTTACAAATTTTGTTTTGAACTAACAAAATACAATCCATCATTGAATTCTGTATCATATAGGATGAGACATTCTTGGTTAGAGATTGTTCAAAGAAATCAAAGTCTGAACCATACGTTTTGGTTGTTTATTATGGAAGAAGAGTATACAACATTAAAGTACGTTTTCTGGAAGAAAGCCAACAATACGCGTTGGGAACAGGGCTCAGAGGAGAGTGCGTAAGTAAAATCCCATCTGCTGTTACAGCCTATAGCTTTTATGTTGGACTTCACAAGTTTTTAATATTAAACATTAGTTACAAACTCTCCCACATAACAAACTTGCTGTTTCATTAGTTTCTTTTACAATACCCTCATTTTAAGTATGTATCAAGTTTCAAGCAGCTTCAACATAATTAAAAACCAAATTTTGCATACCATGCTCAAATTCAGATTTAAGTCAATGTAAAAATTTCCTAAGTACTTACAATACTTCTATATATTGTAAATAACATCTGCAAAGTAAAAAGGAAAGAGAAGTTCTACCTTTCCTGATATTCTTATTATTTTAGCATATTTTTAACTTGTGATAATTTAAGCAGCCATTTTCAAATACATATAAGTTCCATATACCTGACAGCAGGACCTGGTGCTATGAACCAATAGACAACAGTTGTCATGGATATTCAGAGGCAATTAAATCATGTGGGTCCCCAGTAATCAGTCTTTCAGATATGGTAAATTTCAATTCGAAAATCCCTTTAGATGAGCAGTGATTCTTTACATAATTAAATTCAATTACAGTCACAATAAGAGTCTAATTCTTATTCTACATATATGGTTAAAAAATAAACACTGTATCTGTAAGTCTTTCACACAAGAAAAAATAAAACATTAAAACTTGAAGTCAATTCTATAAAAATGTGATACTTGCAAAACAAAACAAACAAAAAAGCCAAAACAAAACAAACAAAAAAAAAGAAAAATACAGCATAAAACTTAAAGAATGCTGAGCTGCAGAGCAAAAAACCCAAAGCAACAACCTCCTATGGGTTATTAACTATGTAAATCACTGACACAAATCCAACTCAGGTGAAGCAGCAAAGACTCTGTAGCTGAATCTTCAATTATATCCTTTTCATGCACATCAATAGTTTTCAGAACTTACCTTTTCTATAGACAAAAAACCTGAAATCACAATTGACCCTGATTCGAAGCTGATTTAAGGCATTTGATGGGTCAAAAATTTATATTGGAATTTTTATTAGAAAACATGGGATAGAATTCGTGAGCTTTCACAAGAGGAACAAGGTTCCTGGCAAGTTGTTCTTCAGGGACATTGTTTTAATGATAAAAGGGGGGAAATATCCTTCATTTTGTAAGTGGAACAGTTTGGAAGCTGAATGTTTGCACAAATCAAGAACTGTATTTCAGGTACCACCATCCTGGTGCTGATGTAGTGACCATCAGTCTTCTGTAAAGCACTGGCTGCATTTCTGAACTGAAACTCCCAGATGATTTCCTGGAGTTTTAGTATGGCTTAGGAGAAAGCAAGCTTAGTTTTCCATGGCTCTGACATTGTTTAGTCTTCCTGTAATGGCCCTAATACAATTAGGCTCAGAAGAGAAACAATGACAAAGATAAGGTATATTACAGCATAATGTTGTATATGTGTACTCTCGCTGGAAAATAAAGACATAGAACTAAATTTTCATTATGTTAACAGCTTTAACAATTAAGGTAACTGGAAAATTACTTGAACAGTACATGAACAATTTTTACTGAACTAAAAGGAAGGAGAACACAATCCCTCCCATCTCAGGAAATACCAAAATATATGACTTTGTTTTTCCAACTTCTGCACAGACAGTACGTATCTTGAAAAGTGGGTCTGGACCGACAAGTCAAATTGCACAGTGCAACTCCAAAATAAGGATTCCAAGCATCTAGTTACAACATAAATAGCTGCATAAATACTGCATCCAAGAGGTAGCTCTGCCAGGCCAAATCTGTAATCATGACTGTCTACTTCTTCTTTGAGGATTTTTTCTCGTTGTACCAGCGAATCACAAACATGGCAATCTTCCACTCCTGTGTGTTATTCTCAGCAGTAGACAGGAAAACAGAACTGGGCACAAAGCACATATGCACCAACAATCAATCAGTGGCACAAACATTGCTCAGAAGAGCTTCTTCCATCTCAGGCAGTCTGAAAGGTTTCCCCAAAAAGGCTCTTTCTTGAAAACCGTCACCTCCATTTTTGCAGCTCATGTAAGGCTTTTCCCCAAAGGAAACATTTTGTAAGGCTGTGAATTACAGTAAATTGCTGCCCATAACTTCTTAGTACCCGTTAAAATGCTTTCCAGAGCACTCTGCTTCCTCCTCTGTAAGCATACCCTTTGTTACTCGACATTTTGCAGTGCAGCCAGACCTAGCTGCTCTATCTAGATTAGCTGAATATTCCCTCTTCACCAGCCAAAGAGAAAGAAACCTAAACAGCAGCGAATATGTGCAGACCTATTGCATTTTCCCCAACTGGTGACTTACTCAGAGGTTTGGTCGTAACAGATTTTCTGCAGTGTTTTCGCTTTTGAATTAGTCTATTTTCATCCATTAAAAACACATTTTTTCCTGACACCTAAGTTTTCCCTATTTTATTGCAACTTTTGATTTTTACTACACTGCCTACAAGTTGTTAACATATTATATCAAATGAGATTTAAAATTAACAGTTATTTTTTTAAATGTATTTCATTTAACTCTAATAAGTACTTCTATCATTAGTTCCCATGTAACTCTATAAGGTTGTAAGGGGAGGAAAAATGGGTTGATCATCAGATTTTTATGGTCAAAGTAACTGAAGCTCCATGCAGGCAAATTAGTATCAAACCCCAATATTACAAATACAAGGGTAAAAAAAAAAGAAAATCACTCTCTTAGTGGAGGTACATCTTTTGCCAGCTATTTAGCCACACATATTCACACCTATGTACATATTTAATATATTATATTGAGCTTTCTAAAGGCCAAATTTCAAACCTATAAAGATCAAATCCCCAGATGATGCATACATGGAATTTATGAATTTACAATCAAAACTGCTACACTGAGCACCCTTTACTTGGCTGTTGCCTTTCTCTATTCCAGATAATTTCACTATTAAAAATCCAGAGATCCCTGTAACACTGGCTTTTTTCATGTGCATAGTTCTTCTGAAAATGATGAATTACAAACCTTGCTCATATTTAAAGCTGATCATGACATGAAATTTACATATTTTTCTTATCTCCTTTTCAAAACTAGATCTGCCACACAAAACACATGGTTTTAGAATGTCTGTAATATCAATCTCAACTCCCAGTGCAGTGAAAAATGCATAAAAATGAAAGGCAGAAGTAGGCTCCTCTTCAACTTGGTGCCTGCTTTACAAAGAAGTTTAGAGCAGAGCCTGATGTGTATCTCTGGATCTCCTTGTTCCAGCCACAGATACTTTCTCCATCTTCACCACTGCATTTGCAGCTACCCTTCACCTTCAAACTATCAGTCACAGCAGTCACATCATTTCATTTGATTAATTTCCATGGGAGCCAACTGGATTAGCTACACCTACCTTCAGCAGCCACCAAACTGGCCTGGCCAGCCCAAGCAGCTTAGAGAACACTTCCACAATGCCTCCCACTGACAGCGTTATGTCAGCAGTTACTGCCAGGGAGAGGGGCACAACAAACAGCCAGTAGCTTCAAATGAGAGATGTTTACAAGATAAACATCTGTTCCCCAGCTTAAACGACAGCTCAGGGATGAACGGTCTCGTTCAGGATGTGCAACATAGCCCAGAGTTATACCACCTTCCCAACAGGAAAAGAACTGGTACTGAAAGAGTTAACTTAAAATAATAAAAATAAAAAAGGATTACTTTCATAAGGCATGAAATACCAACCACAGTTCTGCCTCAGTTTTCAGTAGCAACAGTGACTTTGAACATGAGCAAAGACAAAACAGCGAAGTAAAACAAATGCATGTGAGTAAAATACATCAAAACAAAACCTTGTAAAATTACCATATTGGCTTTGAGATCAAATAGTTTTCATCGCAATACAGGAACAGTTTCACCAAACCACATCCTTAATCAGATTCTGTTGTTATAAAACAGGTGTGAATCAGGTGGGGGTGAGAGACACTACCATGAGACATGACCAGGTGTACAATGAAGAGCCATGCTTACAGTAAATACTATATAAATAGGTGATAAGTATTAACGTCAAAGTAAGCTGTCATTATTGTGTGCCATTCTGGTGGTTTAATACCAATGAGTACAAAGACTAGCTCAACAGGAAAATAGATGTGATGAGAGCTTGTGATGTGATGAGAGCTTAGAAGGGGCACACAGGGAAGATAACTATTTAAACTGAAGGACTGCTAATCATTGGAATGGTATTCTTCCACTAGGGCAGATGAGAATAAACACCTTGGGTAGCTTTCTGTTGCTGTTTGATCAGGTCAGCAATCTTGAACCAGACCTTTATCACTTTAGGAGTTGCTTAGAGAATACCATTTTTTGGGCGTGAGAGAACAAGATGCTTCTTGTTCCATGCTTCAAAGGGATTCTGTAGCAACTCAATAAACTGAATGGGAGAACAAAGGGTACATTTAATAAGGTACATTGGAACCCGCAGTGTAAAACATCATGTAGTGCTAATTAAGTGTAACTTGTGGCAGGAAAAAGCTAGTAACAATTTATATTTGCTTCATCATTATCTCAGTATCTACCATCACATCTGGGCATCTCAACCTTTTATAGGTGATACTGCATTATCAGGGCTTATACATACTTCCTTTTTTGCCCTAAGGAGCAAGTTGCTTTGTCCTGCACACAACAGAGACACAAAAAGAAATATAAGGATCAAAATATGGTGCTTTTCCTTTTAGAATTGCTTTCATCTAATCATAATTCCATGCAAAGTGTTACCTGTTTTTAATACTGTGATTTGCAAGTCTTTTAATGTTATAGATTAAATCAAGTAGCAATTTCATTTTCAGTCACTGATTACTGTCTTTTCCCCCCCCCAGAAATTTAATTCCGTGGAAGAGATCATTGACTTCTACAAATCCGTTCCCATAACACTCATTGACGGAAAGGATCAGTCAGGAAACCACAGAGAACAATGCTACCTCACGCATCCATTCAAGTTATGCTGACATTTTCTGCCTGATTGTCACTGATTCATCCGTATAGATATAAATAGAACACTTACTTAAATGTCTCAAGAATCAGATTCACCTTTTGAGCAAGGAGCTCCCCACAGCACAACGAAGAATTTTTCAGATCTACTCCACTGTTTGATTGTTGCATTTTCACTTGGAGAACACAAGTTAATAATACGTCAATTTATTAATTCACAGGAAGGTGTTGAGACCAACTCCTGGTATCTTAACAACAACTGACCAATTCGCTTATCTTGCACTCTACCTTCTACCTTAAGATGAAAATGAAACTCGCCCTTGCTTACCTAAATGTCACTGAAACCCCACTAAGTAGCAAAACCTAAAAAACTATACCAGCATTATACCACAGTCATTAAATAAATGTTCTTACTTTTAAAAATACACATGAAACACTGTGTGTCAGAGTTCTCACTAACAATTTCATGTGGTGTGCATATGTTTGCTCAATAACAAGCTGTGCTCAGCAGCCACTGAAGTTAGAGTCAGCTGATGCTTATAGGCATTGGAGATTTTAAAGCTAGCTGTAAATACTTAAATTCTATTATTCAATGAGCACTTATTATTTAGCTTAAGTAGCAGATACTTGCATTCCATACCTGAGCCTTCACTTACGTAATAGGACCATTATGCAAATAGTCATTTCTAATTCATACCAGGTGCAAATGTAGAGATAAAAATTTTAAGTAGGAAGAGTAGATGTACTTCAAAATCAGCAAGAAAACATGCTCCAGTGTGTATGAGCAAAGAACATGAGAATGTGATTATTTTTCCAGAAAAAAATACAGAAATATTTATTCATACAATTTGAGTTTTGGAAGCCTAGCTGAATTCTGTATGTATATGGAGGCAAACTACAATTCCATATGTATATGAAGGGATTTTTCTGCACAGCATCGATAATCTTCCTAACCACACTAAGAATTTTGACGAGGTTATTGTAATATACCAAAAAAGGAACCTCAGTTACTTTAGCCTTATAGAATAGGAACAACAAAACCACTCTAGCCCAAAACCACAACATTCCAACCCAATTTATGACGTACTACGGAGTAACACAAACTAGCTCTAAAATAATTTAGCAGTTGTTATTTTCTTGCAACTTTTTTATTTCTCAATGCTGCATCCAAATGGAAGAAAACATCCACTGTAAATTATTTCTCTTTAACTGATGAGACTGTTAAACTTGAAGGAAATTATTCTGACATAATTTTATCTAATAAAAGTAACAAAACAGAAGCTGCTAAAGTAGTTTAGCAGAGTTCATTAAAAAAAAGCATGACACAATCTGCTTTAAGAATTTCATAACCACAACACAATTTAACTTACAAAAGGTTTTCATGTTGAAACAAAACAAACAAAAAAAACCCCTAAATTAAAAACCTTACAAACCTCAAGGCTTAACAATTTACATAACAGATTATGGCAGTGACATACAGAGCTCTGCAGATGTTTACTAAAGTAAACAGTAAACTTGCTTACAGAAGACAAGCATTACTAGTATACTTAAAACACCCAGGGTTCACAAGCTGAGCAGCAACACTTCCCCACCCCCCAGTACAGCCTTCATGAGAAATGTTCTGATTTTGCCAGTGACAACTCTTACAAAGCAAATTCAAAACTATTTATCTGGCAACTTATATGGAAACAAAATTAATTCAACCAGTAACCTGGACTGAAGGAATTTTAAAAAAAGGAGGAATGCTAACCACTGGATTTTTGTGTTAACCATTTCAGTATTTATTGTATATGATACACTGTAATTTTAAAATGGAAACTATTTTCACCACTGAAAATGCAAATAGCACTGTTAGGTTTGGCATCAAGTATATGAAGCGGAAAAACAAAAAACCCTCTAGTGTACCCATCTAAAAAAATATAATTCCATTTGAATACAAAATGAGAACTGTCATTTCCTTATTATTGACAAAACGGGAAAAACAAAGTTTGTTCTGTGGAAGAGTGTGATATAAATGATACAAAAATTTTCCATGTGTACAGGATGAAAAAAGATCCGACTTAAAGCACCAGCTCTCAGAAGGATGTTAACACTGTATTGCAAATCTATGGGAAAGCAGTAAGTGGTTTTGAAAATAAACCTCAGTCAGGTGTAGTTTTAAAATATATACATTCCAATGTAGATATGATAAATATTCTATCAAAACAATGTATAATCTGCTGGAGTATATAAAAAAATATTCCCAGCTAAACTGTTTACAAAAATGCACCATCAGTGAAAAGAGTTAGGGACTACCAGTTTACCAGAGAAGTCCCAGTTCAAACATAGAACACACATCCAGCATTAGAGTCAGTATTGATTTTTGTATTTCTAAAACTGTGACACATTATTTTAAGTATGTGCTTCAATATACTTCATTCTATATGATTCTAAAATTATTGAAAATTGACAATACAAAGAGAAACATCCACAGCTCACATACAGAAACAGTAACTTCAGTGTCATCCTGTCCCTCTTTTTTACTAAAAAATCTGTAATTTGGCCCTGATTTAGAGAGGTGTTTAAGCAACTGAGCAATGTTTACACTGCACTGAAGTCAGTACATATCAGACATAATCTGTAACTAGGCACATGCTTGTATGAATTTGAGGCCTACAAAAAATAAATTGTAACAACATCTAAATTCTTAAGCCTGATGAACGATTGCACTGAAAATCTGGTTCAACACTGTCAATGTCAGAGCTGTGCAACATGACTTTTCATTATGAAAAGCCTTCAACAAGTTCCCTAGTAAATAAATTCACCAACTAGAGTTCTAACCAAATACCAAGTCTGTAAATGTTTCTATCACACACAAGATGGTGGAGGGTTTATGCTTGGCTAATACTATTTCAGAACAGCCTTGAGGCCATACAGAGAACTGCTTTTCACTATCAGCCCAAGCCTGAAGCTATCTCTGGCTTGATGGTACAGAATCCTGACAGTGTTCTGCTCCCTCGCATCTACACAATACAGTCTAGGTAAAGACTCAGTACTAAACAAAATTATTTTTTTTTTAGTGATGTCTGATCTAGCAGGAGTAACTGATTCAATGGATTTTTCATGTACACCCTTGTACATCCTCTGAAGTGAGCAGAAGTGTTTTTATTTCACTGAAATTTTAAATTTTACTTTTAATGCATAGTGCCTAATTTGCCACTAAAACCTATGACATACACTTGCTGCCCACAGAGGACCAAAACTGTATTACCATACACATGTGCTCGATCTCTGAAACACCATGCTGTAATAAAGCAAACTAAATCCTGTTAAATTTACAAAGATCTCATCATCTAAGATTTTAATCCACACAGACCTAGCACAAACCACATAGCACAGTATCCTAAGGTAACTAGAAAGATGTTTGCATAGCAAATCTTCTTCAAATTTCTCCTGTGGAACAGATGAAGCTGACCTCCAAAACAAATTTCAAACACAAGAGTGCAAAGTAGCGTTTCATCCTCACTATCAGCTTCTCTATCTCTTTGTACCTCTACTCTCTTCTTCACTTGGCTAACAGTAGAGGACTTTTGGCAAAATAAAGCAGTTATTTCCACCCTCCATTCCAAGCAAATTAGTGTCACTCATTAAAAGCAAGAAGAGGGGAAATCTTCCCTAGGCTCTCACTTAATGTTTTTTTGCTTGAAGAGAAAGAACATCCCAGCCCTTGGTTGCCTCTATTAAGTGTCTCTGGCCATGACTTATCCATTCTTCTTGGTCCATATATACTCTTCCACAAAACCAACACTTAAACAGACACTGAAGTGTTTCAGCTGGTGAAGTTTCCACCACTTGGTAGTTATTTTTGTGGGTCTTTTTTAGCTTCATTTTTAGCATGCTCTGCTTTTTTGCTTGGTTTCCTGTCTCAGCATTCTGAAGAGTAAGACGCTTTCGATAACGTTTGACACCAAGACAACTTCTTGTCCTTTCTGACAGAACTACTTTCAGGACTTGACCTTTATACTTGTTAATAGTCTTCATGACATTAATTATCTCTGGTGAATCGACATCAGGGTGGTTTAGTACCACAACTGGCTGATTACGACGAGGGCATTTTATCAACTGATTCATTTTCAGTGGAACAAGTCGAAGACGTCTTGCTGTCAACAGGTATGACATATCAGAACTTGAGGTGGTTTCCAACTGAGTTCTTGTTTTCCTCTTAGGAAGTTCTCTGAAACTTGCTTGTTTCGCCTTATTTTTGGGACTTAGCTGACCTTTTGAATAGGGCTTGCTTTGTTTGCTCACATCACTGCTTTTCTGAAAGGGCACACCAGTTTGCTTGCTGCTAGTTTTAGCACTTGCCTCTCGCTTTGGTCTTTGCCTGAGTGATATAGCTTGGGACTCAGCACTTGGTTCACTCTCATTAGGCAGACATGGGAACTTACTGCTAGGTGTCTCAGAAACACTAATGGGGACTGGGCGAGGCAGAAACATTTCATTGCCATGCACAGCAGCTGATGTTTCACTCCTGTTTTCTACTCCATATGAGTTTTGACTACTAGTAGCATTCAGCACTCTCAGCATCGTCCCTTTGGGGATAAACATTGGGGTAGCAACATGGGAATTTTTAGTTACCCTGTTTTTAGAAGTTCTTGCAAATCTAAAGAGCTGATCTTCACTGTGTTCTTCAGTACTAACCACACTTCTTCCATCATGTACTTCAGACACAGTCGCAGGATGCTTCACTTCAGGGAAACAACCTGCTGAACTTTCTTGAGGTAAAAGCAACTTTTTACTAGAAGCCTGACATCTCAAGGGCATAGATTTCATGTTGGGCTCAGCAGCATTCATGAGTTGAGCAATCTTTCTACACAGCAATGCTGCTGATTTCTTCCTGCATGTTGTGTCATCCCATCTGATATCCTCTGGAACATTTTTAGCCCCAGAGCTAAGAGAAAATACAGATGAAATAACAGGTCCTTCAAAAGGACTGCCTTTATTTTCCATCTTCTGTGGTTCTAGTGATTTCAGAAGATGACCACTCTTTTGACTTATGGTTTCAGTCCTCTTTACTTTGCTCAAGCCAAAAGTCATATCCTCAAAAGGTGAAGTTTTAGTAACGTGGAGGTTTTTTCCTGCTTCAGAAGATGTAATAGATTTTTTATCAAAACCCTTTACAGCTAAACGTGCTTCAGTAGAGCTGACTGGTAGAACCCTAAGTTCTTTGTCAACCCTCTTCACAGACAATTTATCCTTTTCTTTATGGACAGCAGAAAAATTTTTGCCCTCCTGAGCAGCTTCTACTGAAACATTCTTGGAACTTTTACCTTCAGAAATGGAAGCGCATTTTGGATGGTATGTATCTTCACCTCCTTCATAACTATACAGATCACTATTTTTTCCATCTACTTTCCCCCTTGAGGATTTAAGATCACTTTTTTTCTCAGCACTGTTGATCACCAGAGATGGAGAACAAAGTTCTAGAACACCTGAATGAACATCAATACCTTTCACCAAATGAAAGCATAATTTTGATGTATCTTCCCTCTGTATAGATACAGAGCTATAGCCTGAGAGTTGAGAATCAGAAGAAAAAAAACATTCAGAATTCTTGTCATACGTACTATCCAAATTAAGCTGGTTACTAGCACTGGACAATTTGTTTACATTCACTTCCATAGTTAGTAACTCGTTTTGACACACAGAAGATGGATTTTTCACTTCTGCAGGTTGTTCTATACCTTGACTCTCAAATTCCTCTTCAGCACAGTTCACAGGTTTGTAAGTTGTTTCTTTCATTGGAATTAGTTTAAGAACCAGCTGTTGTGCTCCATTCACTATTTTAAGCTCTACTATCTGAGCTAAACAGTTGGAAGGAACTACAAGTTCAGACGGTGCAATTACTGTTAAAGGCATCCCAGGTTGTAAAGGCTCTGTTTTTGGAGAATAAACCTCAACCTCCACACTCTGATTCTCACATACACTCATTTCAGATGGCTCCAATATTGTCTTATCTTGGACTGATGACATGTTTATGCTACATTCCGCATTTTGAGATGAGCAGACTGTTTTAGTTGCTTTACCTGGAATCTCACAAATCATATTTGAAGACAAAGCTGAAAGTTCATCTTGGAGAGGAATTTTATTGTATTTCTGCTTTTTACATAAAGTGCTTTGACTCTGCTTCTTTTGCTTGTGGTTCATGAGAGTATTTGACAGCCGTTTTCTGGGTGTTTCATGTACTCTTTTTGTATGTTTAACTATATAGTCATGTCTAACAGCACCGTATTCACAGTACTCACACTGATATGGAAAGGTTCCAGTGTGTTTCACCAAATGTCTCTGGAATTCTCCTTTGGTGTAGGATACATAACTACAGTGGGAACAAAGAAACTTTATTTCTTCATGTTGCCCTACATGCCTTTTATACTGTAAAGGATCCTTTGTTGAAAATCTGCATTTATCACAGTAGTATTTACCTGGCAGAAAATTTTTTACTTTAAATGTTTTCTGGGTTTTACTTGGGGTTTTTCTTTCATGTTTTTCATAGTCTGCAGCATTGGCACCCTCAGGAACAAAATCCAAAGCCGGTGGTTTCATATGACTGCACTTCTTGCAGATGAAATTTTTGTCTTCAGTCCACTCAAGCTTCTTACGCTTTTCTATATCTTGCATTGAAATTTTCTGAACATTTCTGCATTTTATACAGCTTATCAGTGACAACTTATTGTTCTCAGCCTCAGTTCCTTGGTAACAGCAGTTTTGGTCATCCACCCCTTTTGACAGATTTGTTTTATCATCAGATTGCTTTGGGGATGTAGTTAAAGAATTATTTTTATCATTAATTTGGCCAGGGTACAATCTTGGTAAAATTTCCCTCATTTTTTTCAACTGCATTTCAGAAGAAGCAACTCCGCACCATTTTCATTAAACACAGCAGCAACAGACAGAATGTTTTCTTGGTACTAGTCGTGTGTATGTTGCTTATCAATCAATCATTCAGGCTACCAGTCTGTAGAATATAAGCTTTGGAAGAAATGATGTTCAAGCAGCTGCACCCATATTATATTCCATGTTCTTAGTCAATCAGCTTGCAGCACTAAAGAATAAAAAGCAGAAGATTAAATCAATTAAGATTCAGTGATCACTAAAATATAATGAACTAGTAATTGAACTATTAGTGAACTACAGCTGAATTACAGAGTGCAAGTCTACTGTTAATATACCACTGATTGTATTCTACACATACAAGCAATAACTCTAAAACATACCAAATCAAATAATCATTTAACATTTGCTCTCATTCAACATGTTCCCAAATTTGTATAATTACCTGCTATGCATCAAAACCTAAAAAGTGTACAGTATTTCTCCCATGTCAGGAAACATTTTACACTTATGAAATGTATTTTTAAGCCAAACAAGATACTTGATAACAGAACTGAGCAGCAGAGTATTATTTCAGTTCATATATAGCTCACAACTCAGGACAAGATATCATGAACCACTCCAAGTGCCATTCATATGTGAACAGCAAGGAAACAGAATGTGGCTACAATGGTTACCAGAAAAACAGAACTATTCATTTGTTTTTAAATAAAATAATTTTTAAGGTAGGATGGAAATTCCTGACACACAGAAGGAAGTTCCTTTCTAATCAGTGCCAATGCTTCAGATACAAACAGTCTTGAACACTAATTCATAACAAGATGTGTTTTATGCTTCACGTGTTCTCAAAGTAATGAAGTCAAAACAATCTGTAGCTGCAAAATTAATTACTTTCTCTTTATTAATATTACAGTGTAGTCACTTCTATATAGGTGGACAAGCATATAAACAATTCACTTCATCTTAATAAAACAATGTCAATCAAGCAAGATAAACAATGCAACGTAAGGCAGAAGGAGATCAGTAATATCACTGTAAAACTCCAAATTAAAACACGCAATATATTTGCCCCACAGGTTCCAGCACTCTGTCTCTCTGCTATATTTAACAGGAAGAAAACCTTAAGTTTTTGGCAAGATTATGAGGTCAATATTTTTTTGGAAAATAATCAAATTAGGCTTTTGAGACATACATGAAGTCCAAACAACACCTTTCTTATTCTAACATCATTAGTTATAGACATACTGTTGCACACATTTGCAATCACAGACTCAATTGCATGAGGTTATTTCTGTTTTTCAATACACCCTACAAAAGGCTTCTGCTTCTGAAGTCCAGATCCTCACCAAGTCCACCTACAGAGATCAGTGCCTGATTTGGACTCCAAAAGCACAGTGCTGAGTTCATTTAAGCAGCTTCCCATCACAATAATCATATGCTAATCAAGAAATCAAACTGTGGTACTGGAAAGACATTGAGGTGCCTGAGTGAGTCCAGAGAAGGGCAACAGAGCTGGTGCAAGGTCTAGAGAGTAAATCTTGCAAGGAGTGGCTGAGGGAGCTGGGGGTGTCAAGCCTGGAGAAAACAGGGCTCAGGGAGACCTTATTGCTCTCTGTAACTACCTAAAAAGTGCCAGGTGGGTGTCAGCCTCTTCTCCTAGGTAACAAGGGAGAGGAAGGAAGAGAGGAAATTGCCTCAAGTTGCACCAGAGCATGTTTAGATTGAATACTAGTAAGAATTTTTCATTGGAAGGGTTGTCAGGAATTGGAACAGGTTACCTATAGAAGTGGTGGAGTTACCATCCCTGGTGATATTAAAAGACATGTAGACTGGGCGCTCAAGGATACCATTTAGTGGTTGACTCTGCAGTGCTAGGTTACAGGTTGGACTTGATCTTGTAGTTATTTTCCAGCATAAATAATTCTGTGATCTTCCCAATGGCTTGACAGGACTAAACATCTGATCCAAGAAGATTTCCTGCATCTTATGGGCTCACAACCCAGAAAGCAACCATACCCTGTGCTGCATCAAAAGCAGGGTAGCCAGCAGGTCGAAGGAGGCAATTCTCCCACTCTGCTCTCATGAGACTCTGCTGCTGCGTCCAGCTTTGGGGCCCCCAACACAAGAAGATGGCTCTCCTTTGGAGCCATTCAAAGCTGATCACAGGGCTGAAGCACTTCTCCTATGAGGACAAGCTGAGAGAGTTGGGGTTGTTCAGCCTAGAGGTGGCTTCACAGAGACTTTATAGCACCTTCCAGTACCAAAAGAGGACTTTCAAGAAGGCTGGAGAGGGACTTTTACAAGGGGGAATGGCTTCAAGCTGAAGAAAGGAAGATTTAAATTAGATATTAGAATATATATTAGATATTGCTGTAACGGTGGTAAGGCACTGGAACAAGCTGTGCAGAGAAGCTGTGGATGCCCCATCCCTGGCAAGACCAGGCTGGAAGGAGTCCTGAGCAATCTGGTCTAGTGGAAAGCATTCTTTCTCATGGCAGGTCTCTTCCAACACAAACCACTCAGTGAGTCCATGATCTTCCTTGTACTCCATCAACATCCGTAACTGCTACAGCAATGCTGCCCTAAAGATGGGCCTCTTCAAAGTATTCTGATGTAACCACAAACAACAGTAAAAATAAGTTTGAAAACTGGTTTGAGACAACATTACAAGCTTCTCAATCTAAAGCAGATAGATAGGTGTACACTAAAATGCCTAAGTGGGTAGTTCTATAACTGTAGCAATCTCATCTCATTACAATGCAGACAGCTGTGAAAATACACACTATGTGAAAAACAAATCAATATCAGCCTTGCAGGAAGGAGGAATGTATACATGACTGCTGTATCATGATCTGGAGAATTTTCTGCAAGCAATTCTAACGTGAATGACATTATGTGCACTATTACCCTGATTCTAAAGAGGGAAGAAAAGCAAAACATTTGCAGTAGTTGAGACAGAACATCCTTCCCTAGCTACTACCACTTTCTAGATATAAGATTAACCCATTGACACACAAGTGTGGTGGCAGGCCTATGTTCAGGACAGCCACTGTTTTGTTTCAGGAGAAAGATGGTAAAAGATCTTGATAAGCTCAAGATCCAGACCAAAGATGCTTTGTGCATTTCTATACAGCTTTAAGAAAGAAGTAATGTAACATGTGAAAGGAAACAGGAAAGCTCTATCAGTATTTGCCATTCCCTGCTGTTAACATCTATCCATTAATACTGAAACTGCCCTCCATGTGAACTAACTGAAAGCTAAGTATAGAGGATTTATGCCATCAACATCCTTGACCACAAAAAAAAGTATAAACCCAGAGAATTTTCTTGCATTTTTTTTAAATCTGTGGATTTCACTTTATGGGTGAACATGAAAAAGAATCCACAACCTTTAAAGAGCAAGAAAGCACAAGAAACACAATCCAGCATTTTCAGAACTCCTGATTTTACCAGTTCTGGGCTTCTCAGTCCATGACTATGCCAGAAAAAATTTAACAGAGGTAATCAGAAGAACAGGCTAGTAATACTTCCAAATTTTCCTAGTTCAAACAGCTATATGTAGGAAAGTCTGCCATAGTTTAAGCCCAAAACCACTCTTTCATGCAGACCTGTGACAAATACCATGTTGCTAGAAGGCAGGTTTCAAGCGTTGGTGCATGCCTGCATTCCGTATGTGCCGAGGTTGATCTCAGGCAGCAGCCAAGCAGCCACAGAACTGCTTGCTGATGTCCCACCCTCTCCTCCATCAGCAGCAAGGAGAGTGAAGTAGAGAAGCAGCACAGAAGGTTTATGGGTCAGGGCAAAGGCAGTTTAACAGAAGCAAAGAAGCAAGGAGGTGGCATAAGGGAAACCACTCACCATCTTCCACAAGCAAACCAATGTGCAGCCAGTCTCCGAGCAGCAGGCACCCAGGAGGGCAAATCCCCTCTGCCCTTCTTCCTCTACTTCCAGTTTTCATGGCTGAGCATAACATTTTAAGACATGGACTATCCTGCAGACCAATTCTGGGCAGCTGTCCCAGCTTTGTGCCTTCCCAGTCTCTTGCCCACCCCATGCCTACTCACTAGAGTGAGGTAGGGCGGGGTGGGGGGGGAAATAGAAAACCTTGACATTGTGCAAATATTGTTCAGCAACAACCAAAACACCACTGTTATCAAGACTGTTTCAGCCACAGATCCAAAGCACAGCACTGTACAGGCTGCTTTCAAGAAATTTAACTCCATCCCAACCAGACCAAGTAAAAGGTAAAAAAAAAGAACCAAATAGCCAACTGATGTCAAAGTAACATCTCTGCTGTCTTCCTAGCTAGTTTTTCACCATGTACCATGAACAGTGACTAGTTAATAACAAAGGTTTTGAGACAAACAGCTCCAATTTTTACTTATTTTGGCTAAAACAAGCCCAAAATTATACTGTAATTTCATGCTTATATTTAAAAAAAAAAAATCAATCTGGTTACTTCAGAAAGCCAAGATCAGATCATCAATGCACACAGGGAGGTGAACATTACATACATTCACTCCTTACCACTGGGGGAGGTGAGGAAGGGGAGGAATTCCCCTAAAGATTTGTTTTGGTATTTGAAGGGTTGGCAGAAACATGCTTCAGAAGATTTAATTAAAAGATAGATAGATAGATGATTTTTTTGAGTTATATGTAATGCACAGAGACCAACACAAAGATATCATCATAGGAAGACCTCAAAGTCTACAAAGAGTCTCAATGGCAATCACAGGAAAGGAATGGATGAAAAATGAAATAACAGACACTAAGAGTGTCAAAATCAATTCCAGTCACTGTCTTCACAGGAATGAATGCAGGAAAAAAAATATTACAATATTCAGAAACACTACAAAGTACCCAAATCAGGAAACATTTTAAAAAATTAGAGACCCTAGTTTGGGGAAAAAATAATAAAAAGAAGAAGCACATGGAAAGAAAGACATCACAAGAACGATAAACCAAATTTTCCTATTCACTCCTACCAAACACCAGCAATACAGTGACATTAAAAGGTCAGGCATTCAACAAAACAAACATTTCCACCTTTTATACAACACTATCATATCTTGAACTTTGCTGCTCAAGACACAAGAGATTAACAGATCCACAGGAATTAAAAGGCCTTCCAAACTGTGGATATTCCACGTACATAAAGGCTAAAAAACAAAGATCCATTAAAACAAAGGAAAATAGGACACAACATCCTCTGCAGCCTGACTATGCCAAATTCAACCAGTACAAGGGTTTTTGCACTGCAGTAGGTTACAAACCACTGATGTGGCCACTTTCAGACTGGAAATTTCTATTTACTTCAAATACCTTGAAAATTTGTTCATTGCTTCAAAGAAGAATATGTATATTCCAGGGCTTTAGTCTCCTTTACTTCAAACTACATGCTGCTATCAATGAAAAGGGTGTGATGAGCAGGATGCATTCAGCCTATGTGATCAAATAAATGAGTCCTCACTTCAGCTAAGCACACACCTCTCACACACAAAGATCATAGACTGCAGCCAATAATCGGGATGTGTTTCGGTACTGAAAACACCATGTAAGTAATCCCTAAAAAAATGAAGTTTAATCAAAATTGGAAGACACTCTGCATCATTGCATCAAGAGGATGCAGTGTATAGAATCTGAGCCACTATGAAAAATTTAAATCTCTGTGCATGCTTAAAATTACCTTGCCTTGCCTGTTTTTTACAATTATATACATATACAAACATACACATAAAATATTTACTGACTGTTTAACATTGACTATCTCTGTTCAGCAGAGTTAACTATTCTACTGACCCAACTACACAGCTGCCAATTACCAATCACTAATTTTAGGCCTAATGACTGGGAGAGAGCTAAATTGTTTCACTCAAGTATTACATATTGCATTCATTAAAATAATTAATTTTGTATTAAAAACAAACAATTCAAATACACCGAAGAAATTCTGTCGACAAATATTTCTTCTTAAGAAGCCATTCTGTCTCACAACAACAGCTAATCACACAGTCGTAACAGTTCTTGGGTTTTAGCTGAAATTCACATGAGGTTTTTCAAAGCAAAATTAATGAGGAATGACAATGCAGACAATTAAGAAGAGCAAGGACCATGCACGAAGTTTTTAGAGCTCATTTTTATTAAAAAATATACAGTTTTTTCACTCTACAGAAAAAAAATCAATTACACTAAAAACGTTTCTTACAAAGTCATGCAAAACACCGATTGAAAGGAAATCACTATTTTTGAATGCATAAGTGAAAAACTGTCCCATCCACTAACGTTTCTTGGCATTGTATGGACGCAGGTACATGTATGCACCATGCAGCATTCTACTGAAATGGAGGTCTGCTTCCCTGCAGCTCTGGGAACAAGGCCTAGCTTTATTTGTATCTGAAAGATACACACTTCTGTCATATCATTCAACTGCTTGGTGGTCTTCCTGCAGTAAGCTAAACAAGGCATCACCAAATAACTACTGCTTCAAAAGCAGTATTCTAGAGAGTGCTCAGAGACGTTTAGAGAGTTATGATTACATGTATGATCAATTTTTTAAAACCTGTGCTGCTCATTTCGTAATTTACAAAGGTTTTTCAAAGCCTTTCTGTATATCCAGAGCACACTAACTAGTATAAAGCATAAGCCTACTCTTGAGTTCTAAGGCCTGTAGGAAATGCAGCAAAGTATGGCACTGAAGAAAATGGGAGAAGAGGGAGAAGAGTCCCATTAAAAACACATACCCCTTCATGCCCAGATCTCAAAGCACTCATGTAGATGTTAAAATTGATTTCCACATATTTCATTCCTGCTAAAACTAGCCACATGCTGTTTGTATGTGCAAGAAAATAGCTTTGACTGTAACCATCTACTGCAGTAACAATGCACAACAGACTGCTAGAAAAATCTTGTAAAACACCATTAGTCTTCCCAAAAATAAAACAGACTTTTTAAATTAAATGTACATTGCAGGACATTTTGGCTACATCTACGATAACGCTGAATTATTTATTTAGAAGAAAATCGGTTTATACGTCAAAATTATTTTAAGTGTCCAATGCAACACTTTTCAATGATAGATTGTCTTGCAACAACATTCAATATGGGATTCAATTAAGCCAATCTTATGCCCAAATACTCAAAAGAACCTCATTTGCACACAAAACCCAGGATGTTCTATTTTGCTCATGAGTACAGTTACTAACCCGAGAGCTCCTTTTCTTCAGGGGGATGACCGAGACGACAAACCTGGGCAACGGCTTCAGTCCAGACGAGTCCAAAGCGGCCTGACGGCGCCCACGAGACCGCAAGCACCAAAAACCTCCTCTTCTTGGGCACGCAGCCCACCCAGGCCGCCGCGGCGCCGCCCGCGCAGGGCAGGGAGGCTCCCCGGGGCTCGCTCCCCGGGGCTCTCAGCCCGGGGCTCGCTCCCCGGGGCTCGCAGCCCGGCCGTGCGCGGGCCCCGAGCGCGGCGCCGCGGGGGCGGCGCTGGCGGAGGAAGGCGCAGCGCGGGCCGCGCTCCCTCCGCCCGCCGCGCACTGCCGCCGCCGGCCCGCAGGGGGCAGCACCGCGCGCCGCGCCCGCTCCGGCCCCGCGGCCCCGCGCGGGAGGGCAGGGAGGGCGCCGGGAGCCGCGGGCCCGCCCGGCGCGGAGCGGGACGAGGGGGACGAAGGAAGGGCGGCCTCCCTCGGCGCCGACCCCGCCGGCCGCCGCCGCTCCCGTTGTCTCCGGACACGGGAGGAACGCAGCGCCGCCCCGCGTCCTGCGCGGCCGCTGCCGCCCCGCCCTACGGCGCTCATTCCGGCAGGGAGGGCGAGCGAGCCGCCGGGCCGGGCCGGGCCGCCCAGCGGCGGAACTGACCTCACGGCGCCCCGCCCGCCGCGCGTAGAGCTCTACCGAGCGGCGACACCTGCCCGCGGCGGCGGGGCGCCGGGTGGGGAGCGCCGCGGGCGGAGCCCCGGGCCGCCGGCCCTGCGGGGCTGCACAGCCCGGTTGTCACCCGCCGGCCGCCCGTCCACGCTGGCACAACAGGCCGAAGGATGCGCTGCTGGTCCCAGCGACCTCTGCGTCCCGTTCCGTTGTGGTTTACGAGGGTATGGTGTTGGGCACACATTTCACGGGCATCGCTCAGTAAAGTACTGCAGTTGTGTGTTTTCGTATTTCCTATGAAGTCCAGATGTCTTTTGAAATAAAGTGTTACTAGCAAAATTTGAAGGGAGAAAAAGAGGACTTAGCTGGCTGCATGTTGCCCTATAAAATACCTTTGATGTTGATGCAATATCAAATCGCTCCATTTTAAAAACAAACCGTATCTAACACAGGGCCCGAAGTCTTGCCAGATGAGGTCTTTGAAATGAAGCTTTTTCGTACGTGTCTTCAAAGTTGAGCTCTTTGTTGCTCTGACGCATTTTCCAGTCTGTTCACTACCGGAATGATTTGAGAGTGCTTGATCTTGTCTAGGCGTGGACATAGATCCTCAGGGATCTTGGATTTTGGGATAGGCTCTTCAGGTCCCTGTATACAGGGAAATCTCAGGGAAAAGAATCCTCTCAAATATAATTTTTTTAGTTCCAAAATGAGACCTTGTCTTCAAGAGTCTGTTACACCTTTTGATTAGCAGTGTAAGAAAGCACTCTCAATGGCAGTTTGGAACACTGTAGTCTACTGAATATCTTTAAACTTGTGAAAAAATGTTTGCTGTCTGATTGGGATTTCTAGAAGGCTTTTGACAAAGGCTGTCAAAGAAACTAAACTGTAATGGCGTAAGACCAAATATGTTGGCAATGAATAGCTGGTTAAGGGTGGAGTGAGTGTGTGGTCCTTGTAGCACAGGGATGGTGGGTGCACGGCTCTATCAATCTTGCCAACATACAAGTGACTTGAAAAGGGAGCTGGGCACTCAAGTGGCAGCCTTCTGATCTTACCAAGCTATTGAGGGACCTGAGGACAAAAAACCACTAAAGATCTGTGGAAGGACTTATGCAGCCAAGTAACTAGACAGTAAAAGGGCAGATTGGATTTTTGATAGATAAAGGTGATAGACAGTGAGGAAAAACATCCTGACTTCAAATAAAAAGACATTAACTCTAAGCTGACTGGTACTGTACAGGAGCAAAATCCTGGCCTTAGAAAAAATTTCTATGAAAATCTCACTTCTGGGCTTAATCAAGTTGATAAAAGTAAGCTTTATGCTGAGATTTGAAAAAAATACAGAGAACAAAGCAGTTTAATGCTGCTGTGTAAATTCATGATTTAACACATTTTAAAAGCTCTTTTGAGTTCCTAAGTTCCCTCAACTCAGGAAGGACAAAATAATAGTGGAAAAGGTTCAGTGAAAGGTAAAAAGAATGATTGATCTAACAAAGAGCTAAAAATCATGAGTGTTCATTGTATTTGTGAGCAGTTGCAGTTGGAAGCTGTGTGTGTGGTTCCCATGAAAGCCACCAGGGACAATTTGCAATTACTGACTGGTGTCAGCTATTCTGCAAAGGTGATTATGTAGTGTTATGAAAGTGTAATTCCCCAACCGTTAAATCAGTCTTTGTAATATGAACATGTATTCACTTTTTTGCTATGTATTAGCTCACATAATACAGTGAAATGGAATGAGATAGTGGAATTTTAGTAGAGACTTTGAGTTTGTTCATACTCAAGTAAAACATACTAATCAGCCCAGCCCTGGAAATAAGGACTTCGCTTCTTGGAAGCATAGAACTGTCCACGAAAGATACAGGATGCCCATGGAAAACCCAGATAAAGCCAGAATTCTAGTCACTGTAATGTGTCTTGGAAACCCTTCCAGAGTTATCTGGCAAAACTGACCCCAGGGACATCTGGATCAATAGACAAGCAGCAAGAATGCTGCAGAAATACATTGCCTGGCAAAATTTTAAATTACTAGAAATCAGCAGTGTGGGTCTTAGTCAAAATCATGTTGTACTGGTCTGGTTGAAGGGTGTAGGAACCCTGTGTAAAACCATATTCAGGATGACCCAGTTTGGCTGGGACACCTCATGCACATGAATAAATATTTATTCTTGTAATTCTATATTTTGTTTCCTGGGCTCTCTTGGTCAGCACCAATTGTTGCAAACTTTCATAGAAGTGAACTACACTTAACAGATCATTTTTTCCAAAACCAGAAAAATTAGGAACATTCCTAAAATACAAGATTATAATATTTTACCCAATAATTCAAGAAACAGTTTGCTAACCAACAGATTTTCTTATCTCATCTATCTGTTTCTGAGAAAGTCCAGACTGCAGTAAATATGCTTTGTATCAGTAAAATGGAATTAGTTATCTGATACTCGACACTGATTAAGTACTTTAACCTCTTTCTTAGCTATGTGTAGCTAGCCATCTCAGAGGTTAGAATGGCAATTTCCTCTAACAAATGCAAATAGATGATTCAGTGTTTTAAAAAGGCCAAATGAAACAATGTCATCCAGAAAAAGCTTTGTTATGGCATATTTGAGAGACAATTCGCTTCTTCCTCAGTGTTTTACAGGTACATAAATTCAGTCCCTCCCCTGAATTTTCTAACCTTGCATTCAAAGCGACTGGATTACCCCTCCATGTCACATGAACGCTATCTTCTTTGCAGACAGAGTTGGACGGATCAGATCAGATCTTAGCGCCTCTTTCTTCCTTAAGATCCAGCCCTGAACCACTTAGAACAAACAGGGAGTAATTCCCTGCAATTTCCACTGTATCTGTCCCCTTTCCTTTGCCATTTGCAAGCTGTCTTTGGTGATCTCCGAATTCCTAGCTCTTGCCTGGTCTTTTGTTCCTTCTCGACTTGTCCTGTGACTCAGCCACCTGCAGTGCTGGTTGGCTTTTGTGAGCTTTCCTGCTGAGGCTCCTAAAGCACTTGGTAATGCCAAGGCTTGTTACCCAAGTAGGAAACCTGATAGCAGTGCTGCTAGCTGGCAAACAGAAGCAGCATCCAAACAAGAAGCCTCTTTAAGTTCCTGCATCCAAACAAAAGCCTCTTTAACTTCCTGCATCCTTTGCAGCGTTGCTGTCCATGAAATTGGTCCTGTCACCAAGAATTCACAAGGGCGTCTCAGTTGCCACTGCTTGACCTGTTGCCATCCTGCATTCCTTTCCATCCTCTAACAAAATTATCTGATATGAAGTGCTGATTGTTGCGTGTGGATCTATGAGAACCACAGGTAGACAGATCACAATCACAGACTGGGAGAGACTGGGAGGGATCACAGTGGATCATCAAGTCCAACCTCCCTGCTCAAGCAGGGCCATCCCAGAGCACATGGCACAGGTTCTTGAAGATCTCCAATGAGGGAGACTCCACAACCTCTCTGCCAGTGTTCAGTCACCTGCACAGTAGAGAAGTTCTTCCACAATATTCGGGGGCAATTCGTTTCTCTTCATTGCCTCTTGTCCTGTTGCTTGGCACCACTGGGAAGAGCCTGGCTCCATCTCTTCATGAAGCCTCCCTTCAGATACCTACAGATAATGATGAGGTCTCTGGTCAGTTGTCTCTTCTTGAGGCTGAACAAGCCCAGCTCCTTCAGCTTTCAATCTCGACTACAAAATTATAAAGCAGCTGTGTTTAGAGAAGGTTCACCAAAAAAGAAAATAAAGAGGAGGAGTAAATGAGCTAGAAGATAAATCAGGTGCTCTAGGTGCTTCTCTTGGAACAGCTTTGTGTGTTACTCAGTTCACAAGCCCTTCTGTTACCAGAGATGTTGGCATAAATCAAAGTCTCTAACACTGTTTTTAATACTAGACTGCAGGCATTACTTTATTACAACAATCTTTATTACAACAATCTTTCCCTGAACATGCATAAGCACTTTCGAAACTTTTAGCTATTTGTACATTTTTTAGCAAACGAAGAAATTAATATTCTTTGGCTATAATTTATATAATTTTCTTCATTAATTATTATTCTTTCTTCTATTGGTTGTTGATTGATTTGTTTCTCCTCATGCTAATTAGCTCATATCTTAAGTCTTTTTATTATCTTTTTTCCATGTAGAGAGGGTTTCAGTACAATTGCTGAATTGTCTTTGTTAGTTTCATGTTTATCTCAGGGTTCTGCAAAATGTCCTTGTGGTTCCTCAATTCTGCATTTCTAGTGTCCAGTTTCAGCAATATATCTCTAGCCCAGGTCTGAAATCACTGAAGCATATCAAGGTTGATTCCAGTTGTTTTAATGAAAGTTAAAGTTTCAGTAATTTTCCCAAACTGTGTTGCCACTAGAGCAGCTTGCGGCAAACCTGGTTGTATGAATCAATGCACAGAAGTAACGAGGGTGATCTCCATGCCCCAGCTGAAGCACAAAGAGTGGATTTATTTCATTACCTCAGTAACACCAGCTGGTGGCACAGACACAGGCTCTGTCAGGCTTAGTTCATCCCAGGAAATAGAGGCACATGGGGACAGGGGCTCTGTCAGGCTTAGTTCATCCCAGGAAACAGAGGCACATGAGGATACAGGCTCTGTCAGACTCAGTTCAGCCTCGCAGACCATGAGGATAGGCAGGGGCTCACTGCCTGCCCCAGTATATCAAAGGGCTTCGCACACGCACAGTTTATCCCAAGGCTGTGCTTCCATGATCGCTCCCTCTCCCAGCAGGAGGCTCAAATATGAGTGGGAATGTGTTGTCCCTACATAAGGGTGCTGCTTCCTCAAAACAGGTAGAAGATAAACAACATTAGGCATAATGAATGGAGTTTTGCCACACTGACATCCTGAGCAGAAGTATTCCCTCCTTACCAAATCTTCCTTTTTTAATCCCTCTCTCCCAGCATTTGCTAAGTGGCATATGACAGAGTGGAAAATGAGACTTCTTATGATTCATTTAAACAATTAATCGGAAAAATTATTAGGAAAGTTATATAATTTCCAACAATCCCCTCGGAAAAGTAAAAATGCAATGTGCTGGAAAAACAGCAGTGACAAGTTGAAAATGAAGAAGGGTACTTTTTTGAGACAAACAGAATTTCTTTCTGAGCCATTGCAGTACCTTTCTGTAACATCTTCTCCTGTCCCCTTTCAGGACAAAACTATAAAACTGATAAAACTATAGCCGAGTGGATATGTTTTTTTCACTCTCTAGGCTGCAATAATGCAACAGTACAGTCTACTAAACTCGGGGAATGCACTTTGTACAGCTAAATTATATTTTAGGAACATTTTGGCTTCCAGGGTAAAAATATACCACTTTGTAAGCATTCAGAGCACCTAGAAAAACACAGTCTTTGTTTTCCAAAACGTGCACACAATAACAGTAGTCAGGATTTAAAACGGCAAGAGCAGAAATGTCAGTTCCGAGTTTCCCAGCCACGCTTATTGCGGGCTCGGACTTTGAAACTGAAGGAGCCAGCCGAGTTGTTGCTGTGCGTTTCTATGGCTGTTCTTGATGCCGTTTGATATGTTCCCTCTTCAAGTGGCTGAGCAAAGTGCGTACAATACATGAGGCGTTCTGGAGGTTTCTTTGGGTGCAGGTTGCTGCTGGGGTCGGATCTCTTCCCGTCGCTGCTTTGCTGGAGTGGAGGAAGAGCGGGGGCCGTTGGCGGGCACAGGAGTTGGTTTTGCGCGGCCTCTGCTGCCCTCCAGCGGCCGCCGCCCCGCTGCGCACCCGGCTCCCGTCGGTCCCGTCCTGTCCCGTCCTGTCCCGTTCGGTCCCGTTCGGTCCCGTCCTGTCCCGTCCTGTCCCGTTCGGTCCCGTTCGGTCCCGTCCTGTCCCGTTCGGTCCCGTCCTGTCCCGTCCTGTCCCGTTCGGTCCCGTTCGGTCCCGTCCTGTCCCGTTCGGTCCCGTCCTGTCCCGTCCTGTCCCGTTCGGTCCCGTTCGGTCCCGTCCTGTCCCGTTCGGTCCCGTCCTGTCCCGTCCTGTCCCGTTCGGTCCCGTTCGGTCCCGTCCTGTCCCGTTCGGTCCCGTCCTGTCCCGTCCTGTCCCGTCCTGTCCCGTTCGGTCCCGTTCGGTCCCGTCCTGTCCCGTTCGGTCCCGTCCTGTCCCGTCCTGTCCCGTTCGGTCCCGTTCGGTCCCGTCCTGTCCCGTTCGGTCCCGTCCTGTCCCGTCCTGTCCCGTTCGGTCCCGTTCGGTCCCGTCCTGTCCCGTTCGGTCCCGTCCTGTCCCGTCCTGTCCCGTTCGGTCCCGTCCTGTCCCGTTCGGTCCCGTCCTGTCCCGTCCTGTCCCGTTCGGTCCCGTCCTGTCCCGTTCGGTCCCGTCCTGTCCCGTCCTGTCCCGTTCGGTCCCGTTCGGTCCCGTCCTGTCCCGTTCGGTCCCGTCCTGTCCCGTCCTGCCCCGTCCTGTCCCGTCCTGTCCCGTCGGTCCCGTCCTGTCCCGTCCTGTCCCGAGGGAATCGCGCTCGGGGCCCCGCGGAGGAGAAAACACGCGTCCCTCGCGTTCTTCTGCCCTCTCTTGCTGCGGCATTTCTAGTAATTTCCACCTACGGCCCCGTTCGTCGGTGGGCTCACCCCACAGACAGGACCTGTTCCCCCCAAAGCACGCACACGAGCCTCGCCCCCGTGTTCGGAGCCAGGCGCTCTTGGATGCGCTGCCAGCGAGCAGTGCGCTGCGGCCGCCTGGGCTGAGGTAAACCGGGCAGCCTGGTTTTGCAGTCTTACAGGAGACACTCTCGTTTAGACCTCAGCTCGTTTATCAAATTGTTTGATTTGGGAAATAGATTTAAGCATGGGGTGAAGGCTGTGGGCTGTGCAATCACTTGATCCTTCACTCCGGACAACAGCTGAAAGTCAAGCTGAAGAAGAGCCCTCTGAGAGTGTGGTCAGGGCAGAAACTGGGACAAGGTTCTGAACTTCTGGAGACTGGAACTCCTGCAATGGCTTTTCAACAGACAGGCTTTGAGCAGCCACTCATTCGGGGGTAGCTTGGGCACTTTTTTGAAGGGCAGGGAGTAATGATTACCTTCAAGAAAGACACCAGAGGTGAGCTGGAGGCCCTCCTGGCACCATGTTCCCTGCTGGTGGCTGAGCTAAGAAAAGCCCTGGGGACTGTGGCCATCAGCCAGCACATCTCCAGTGGCACCCCCAGTTAGGAATGGGCAGTGATGAGCATTCCAGGGTACCTTACAGCTGCCTAAAAGAGAACAGGGAGGAAATATGAAGTGAGCAAAAGGAAAAATTAATATTCAATCAGATTTAAAACACACAGTTACAAGTAACAGCTCTCCCTCATCACTTATTTTTGTGGCTCACAGCTATTCCTTAAAAAATACTTGAAACTATCTAGGGATAGAGTAACAGTCTTCGTCAGGCAGTAGAATGCATTCATGGTAAAGATGTGTCCTGTAAATCAGTATAGCAGGAAAAATCTGAAATAGAGTAATGCATTTTACACAGAAAGCAGAAAAATAGTGCTTAGCCAAATCCCATTAACATGTCTTAATACTGTCTTCAGCCCTTTCAGATTTCAAATTTCATTGCCTTAGATTTCTCTAGATATTTCAACTACTACAAGTGTTTTTTTCAGATAACTACCCATTCTCTGAAATTTTGTTTTGCCATCTATGAGGAAATTAGAGAGGGGCAGAAGACTGTCCTTGTTTAATCTGTATGTAGTTAAACCCCACTGAGCTATAGAGGTTTAAAATGGCATTCCTTTATTTAAATGAAATTTATTGTGTGACTTTTTCTAAAAGGATCCTAGTTTCATATTAAAAAAATATTCAGTAATGATGCAAATCCAGACTTCCCAGTGAGTGCCTCTTTCTTTAGAATAGTGAGGAAGGGAAAAATAGGAGTCAGGGCCACTTTTTATTTGTTTTTTCCTCCGATAACTCAGAAATCCAAAACATCATGATCGCTTGTGATTTACTTTTGTATCTATGGATTTTAATTTCTGAAAAAGTAAGGGTGAAGAATTAGTAGAAGGAAATGTTTTTAATCATTGTCAAAGTTCTAGAATTAGTAAATATGTGTTTCCGTCAAGCCTGAGAGCAGCATTTTATTTCTGCTGCTCAACATCCCAAAGCACTGGAGCTGCTCTGTCAGCACAGAACACCATGAATGGCATGAGATGTGCTTTATGAGTCCTTCAGTACAACCCTGAGACATGATGTGGTATCAAAACTGCCTCATTTTGGATCAAAATCACATTTAAGGGACATCTTTGAATTTCTTAATTAATTTTCTTCAATTAATCCGAGAAAGAGATGAAAAGATTAAATTTTTTTATAGCTTTTGGCTTACATTTTTTCCTGAGCCTGTAGGTGCTGTGAAGTGTCTCTGACATCTGATAAAGGATGCCAGTGCTGCACCTATGCAATTTAAGAGAACAATGTAGCTTTTAGGACAGTCTTCCAGCAAGCCTATTACTTTTGAAGCAAAAAAACCTGAATTTTAGATAATGCTGCAGAGTCGCAAATTTTCTATACTTAAGACATCTGGTTTTTAAGTTTCCTGCTGCTGTGGCATCTTTAGCAATAAATGCATTTTAAATACCCCTTCAATGAGTCACAAGTGTCCATTGAACTCTCTTTGTGGTGAACTAACATTTCATTTCCATTCAAAGAGTCTCTTTGCTCTTTTACGTTAATGATTCACTCTCTCCAATCTAATATTAAGGAACAGAGAGGAAATGCTTCATATTTGTACAATCACAAAAGAAATCTTACCAAACTCCTTGATCTTCTGACATAGTCATAAGTGTAGTGAGAGGAAACATTGTACCACATTACCAGGCAGCTCCAAAACAGAGCCTCAAAAATCTTGGATGCTCACATATCTGATAAACAACTTTTTTCAGGTACAACTGAATAGTATTAACTGAATAGTATAGTATTCAGGTACACTGAATGCTATAAACTCTGGATTATCATCTCTCTGTTTATCAAAAGTAAGATCTAATAAAAAGTTCACGCTTGCTCCCTATACACTGCATCTAGATATTTTTATTTTACACGTACCCAGAAGTATGGTGATAAATTATTTGAGGTGAAGCAAAAAAATAAGCCTCTTTACTATAACCACTTTCAATTTCACATACCTAAAGTTAGTCTCTTCCCTTTGGACCTTTAAACCTCTTTAGTTCTGTGCACAATCTCAAAAGGCCAGAGATACCTGGTGATCTGTGGGAGCCTACACAAGTAACTGGGCAAGACTTTTAGGCTTCACCATTTAGCTGCCTGTGACTAGTTTTGATGGCATCAGTCTGGGCAGTTCAGAGAACAGCTCTGGAGAGGAACTGTGTTGGGAGAACTGTGCTGGCAGAGTATTAGACACCTGGGGGCTTCTGTTTGAGGATTAACACACTTCATTTCTTTTGCAGCTTTTATGAGATACATTGGAAGGAAACAGTTTATGATGGAGAAAGAAAGAAATATATATGTATTCTGTTTTGTTGGGTTTTTTTACACGTGGTCAGTCTTGTTATCACCACTGGAAAAAATGTGCACTGTTGTAGAAAGGATTTCTGGTTTTAAATTTAAGTCAGTTAACTTACTTTGAGCAGATAATGGATGCAGGTAATATTTTGAATGCATCTAATGAGCTTATTTAGCTTTTTGAAGTCAATTTTGTGTCTCAACAGGCATCTTTTGTGCTATTTTTAGTTGGAATAAGTAATTCATAAAATAATGAGGTTTTCAACAGGGAATTTAGTCCAGTTAGAATTCCAAGACTAGAATACATTTCCTAACAACTGCAGAGAGGCATTTTTTTTCAAGAGAATACAGTAATCATCCCCATTTCTGGAAACTATTCAACATAAAGGGAACCAGCGCAGTAAACTCCAATAGAGACGCTCCTTATGCTGTTACTTTACTGTGGTGCATTTTAATTTGCATTATTATTGCTAAAACATGGCCTGGAGTTAAAATTGATTAATTGTATTAAGTCCTTAAAATGAACTCTTTTTCTAGATAAGATCTTGAGTTTGGACTTGTAGCTTTAAAAAGACTTTTTATTCTAGAAGCAAATTTATAGTCTGTTTTCATGTTTTTACTGAGAGTTTCTGAGGGTCCTGCTAAAAAAAAAAAAAAAAATCAGAATGGTCCCAAGACCCCATCTACTTCTTCAAAAGGACGTTAACACCCTTGTCCAACACACATCACTGACTTATTTAATAACACAGAATACTGTGTGGATTGCTAGTACCTTTAGCTATATTTCTGCAGGACTAAAATTAAGAAGTGTAAATGGCTCCACTTTTCCACTATAATGCAATTTTATCAAGATTAAATTCACTTAATATTCCTATTTTTTTGTAACAAATATTTATCAAGACACTTCATAACACAGTTAGAAACATCATGAGGTTTGTGTTCAATTCTGTGTTTAAAAGTCAGTCATCAACTGACCAAAACAAAATACGGATGCATGATCCGTTATTTTTATGCTCAGAAATATATTCCTTTCTCACTGTCATCTTTATTCCAAGTTTCAAAGGCAGGATTCAAAATCCAGTACAGCTGATAGAAGTCTTTCCATTGATTTTCACTAGGCTTTGGTCAAACCCCAGGTGTCAATGAGCAAGCTGAAACTCGTTGAATCTTCTTGTTTACAGAAGTGATGAAGCAGGTCAAAATCCTCATTTAATCTCACTGTGGGGAATAGGCCAGTGATGAAAGAGCACATGAGCAAAAAGGCAGATTTTGAAGAGACTGACCTGAAACAACCCGCTGTGCAAGTGCCATTTAATTACCTTCCTTCTCTGATCTTAATTTCTCTTGATACAACCTACTACAAACTGAACATTTCAGAATAAACATGAGGCTGTTTCTGTTCCCGTCTTTGTTTTCAATTACCTTTGATGCTGGCATAACGGATGAATGCACACAATGTTGTAGAGTGCAGTGGGAAGACCTGTAAGCTTGAAAGGAGTTTTATGTCATGCGTGAGACATGGTGGCCCTGTCAGACCACCCAGGGAAATCCTTGACTCCAGCTGTTTCCTCTGCCCAACAGCCCAATGTCTTGGTGTTGCCCTTTCCTCTCACAGACATCTTTCTAGGTTTGAGGTCAGCAGCAATTGAACTGTCTCCATTTTTTCTTACTACCCCAACATGCACATATCTTTCTTAAGAGTGCAATCAATTGGATTATTACATAGGTTGTGTAAAACTAGGTGACTTTAAAAACATACCACTGGTGTTGACTCTGCTAGTGGCCACATCAATAATTATTTAATGAATGTGTTCAGAGAGTGAGCCTCCACATACAGAGGGAGAGACCCCAAACTGCAGCTGACAGTCATGGCAGGCACACCAGTTCTGAAATGTGGAATAACAAAAGTCAAGCTATTACCTTTGTACACCATTTCTAAGAGAAACCATAATTCTCACAAGTTCACAAACCTACATGAAACTTCAGGTGAGAGACCTCCTGTGAGAAACCAGCACATCTTGGTTGTGTCCAAATCAGTGACCTTTTACATCAGCTGTCAGTCCAGGAAGGTAACCCAAAACTTGGGATGGTAAATTCCTCTGATGAATTTACTTCTCTACTAAGGGTCAGTATAGAAGCCTCATGTGGTTCTAGTTGATGTTCACCTCCAGGAATGTTACCATGCCATTTGCAAGTAGAAAGTATGTTTGGTGGTATATTCACAATCCCAGCATGATCTTCAATTAACACTTTCTTTCATGAGGAAAAGGCCACAAGTTCCCAAGGCCTCTGGTCCCTCCTAGCAGCACATGCACACAAATTCTTCTATTGCAGATATCGTATCTGTCAGCACAAAAGAAGAAACTATTCATGACAGTGTCAGTTACCAAATATGTTTCCGTGTTTAAAATTCATGATAATTTATTGTAATTATTTTCTTAAGAATCTATACAAACTGTTTAAATTTTTATTTGTTCTCATATTAGCTGTTGTACCAGATAGGGTCTAGACATATGCAAGATAGGGTCTGCTGATTTTAGCAAATGAGTGCTTGGATGCACAATGAACAGACTCACTGAAGTAGATGAATAAGCCTATACAGAACACCCACAACATTACAATATTTTTCTCCATGCTACTACAAGAGCACAAAGAGGAAAAACAAACTCAGATAGAAAACGAAATTAATTCTCTTGGGATTGTCTAAATCAGAATTCTAAGTGGCCTGAAAGCCTGAAAACAGTTAAATGGAAAAATATACTCATTTGATAGTGCTGTGCACCTCCACTGGAGTACTGCCAGTAAAGAAATTTTATATGGTCATAAAAAAATTAAATCAATTCCAAAACCTTCTTGCTACCTCTTTAGGATATAATTGCACATACAATCTGAATCAGATATAATATTGTTTCAGTGTGTTGACTCCTATCCACAACCTCAGGACAGGAAATATCTGCCTTTTTCTTCTCCATATTGAAATACCAGTGTTGTGCCTTCAAAATTATTGATAGCCTTTTCCCCCAGAGAGATTTCTTTAATAAATGTTTAATACTATCACCAAGCAGTTAATGGTGAATTTTTGGTCAGAGCAGAAGGTGTTCATTATGGAAGAGAACAGGACAAAAAGGGAAAAAGCCTTTGTTACAATTTCCAGTTCTGTGGCACTGACAGAAAAGAATGTTTTGCACATCCATATGCTTAAGGCGTTAATGCACAAGATAGGCAATGACAGGAGAGTTAGTGTCAATGCAGCATGTTATACTGGTCTGTGAACTCTGCACTGCCTCAGATTCCTGAATCTAAAAAATAAAAGCTGCAGCATGACCAAGTGCAGGTTGTCAGATGAAAACACAAATTTTGCAAAAAGCAAGAATCCAGAAAATAGGGAAATTTCATGCTTAGTAGATCCCACATGGAATATACTTACTACTGAAGGGAAAGTAGATAGTTATGGAGGATTTTCAATGACAAAAGCAAAGTGGAAACATAAAAAAAAAAGATGATAAATCTAACTTTACAAAAAAATATGGAAATCTCTTTGAAGAAAAAAGTATTAGGAATTTTCTTTTTTAAAAAGGTCTGCATATTATCTAAGGAAGAAGTCTTAGGACTGTCTTGTGTGATGAAAACTTGGTTGAATTGAAATATGTCTCAGCATAAAAAGAGGGGATATTAACCTTTTCTATTCAAATTAGGCATGCATTTGAAGGAGAATTTAAATTGAGTAGTAGCCAGGAAGCTTTGAATTACATCAAATAATTGCATATGTACTTCCAACATATAAAGCAGGGAGCAACTGAAAATTATCTGAACCAAAACAAGATTTTCAAAATCATCACTGAATTATTTGGAACAAAGGCCATGAGTATTGGGAGCAAAACCAAGAGTGAGAGAAGTATTAAAGCACAGATGATTCACACAAGCAAATCTTATATATATATATAATAATAACCTCTCTGACTGCTACTGGAATTGAGAATTCTATTACAATGTCAGCTCGGATGTCAAGTGCTCAGGTCAGAAAAACAAATCAAATGCTAGAAATGACAAATAAAGGAATAGAGGACATAACAGGAAACATTATTTTTTTTCTCTATATGAACCGTATGTGCCTTCACCTTGGATATTCTGGGATGTTATGACTCTTCTATCCCGGGGACTAGAATGGGTTCAGAGAAAGGCAGCAGGGATGATCAAAGTTGGGACCAGCTCTGTGAGGAGCAAGTACCAGCACAAGAAAGAAAGTGCTGAGAACAGAATACAGTGGAGGCCTCTGCAGCCATTAGCAATACAGAGAATAAAAGAATAATTGTGTTTTGCAGTTCAAGAGACAGCAGCATTACTCTCAAATAAAGCAAGCAGGCAGCAGATGCAGAACAAACAACAGGAGATGATATTCCACACAATAACTAAATAAACTATAAAAACTCTAGGGATATTGTTGTTCAGTGCAAAAGTGTTTATGGATTCAATAAGTAGTTGGACAAATGCAAGAAGAAATATCCACAGAGGACCAAGATAAAGGGCATCACTCTCTGAAAATACCACTATATGATCACTGGGTTTTGTATTCTGCACAAGACATCTGCTGTTGGACCATTGGCTTAAGGTGTCATTTTTATACTCTTAGGCTGCTGTAGTTTTGTGTTTCTGCCTTAAAAAATTTAATTTGTATATTGCATTAAGTTGGTGCACAATGCAAATTATCTTCCACCTGTCAAAAAGACAGAAGCATCAGAGAGCTGTTGCTAGGGATCTGTAAACTAGAATTCAATAATAAGTTATTGATAGTGATTTTACCATCAAAAACAACAATAGGCTTTTCTTACATAAAGGCAGGTTTGTTGCCACACAAGCAGAAGGAATATTAAAAAGTGACATAACAAGATTGCAACTTAGAAATACAAAGGCATTTGGGGTGCCTTGGCATATGAGAATTTAAGTTACCCATTGATATTTGGCTCAGATTTCAGAAAACATCAAAACTACTTTATAAATATTACATAACATGAGCATTTAGCATATCTTTTTTCATATTACCCCTTTAAAAATTTATAGTCCATGAGAACTGATCAAAAGCTTGGGACACTTTTGATGTTAGATAAGGTGGAAGCTTAGAGTCAGAGACAAGTTCATTAACTAAGCACAGAAATGAATAGCTGTGCAAGTACTCTAGGAAAGTAAGCTATGAATGAAGTGAGAAAAGCTCAGTGAGAAGGTCTGTCCAAAACAGTGTTACAGAAGCAGCAGCAGAACATCCAGTGACTGAAAACAGTTAATCCAAACCTCTGTGTCCTTTAAAAGTGCTTCAAGAATTCCTACAAAGACTGTAGTGATACTGTAACACAACCAGCCTGGAAAATTCACTCCTTTGATTTTACTGCCGTTCAAGAGTGTCCTTCAAGTATTAGTGTTTCTCTGTATCTTCAATAACTGGATTCAGTTTCTTGGCTGAACTAGTTTAGGGGAGGATTTACTGCTCATGGAGCCTGTCAGTGCTGCTCAGCAGTCCTGCAGTGGTTGTTCCTCAGGACACTTACACTTCAGTTTGCAAGGCTGTGGAAGCAGTAGGTGGGGGATGATGGATGTGGGCTGCGTATTCAAAGGCTGATATAACCTACTGAGATTTAACATCTTGGGCTTCTTCTAGCATTAACAGTCAGAGAGGAGGTCCTTCAGAAAGAGGTTCAGGATTGAAATTCCAATTTTGCCACTTTTAATTTCTCTCTGGGGTGCTTATCTCTCTACACTGACTGTGCAGGGAGCTAAGGCGCTGGGGCTTGCTATGCTAATATTGAGCTTTGGGACACTATTGCCCTTTGAAGATCTGTCACTGCATGCCAGTAGCCTGTTGAATTTCACAGTAACATCACAAGGTCCCCAAGAGTGCCAGGGAGGCCAAGAGCAGAGGCTCCAGCTGGGGTGGGAGCACAAACCACAGAAGGTCAATGACTCATGAGAGCAGGAATGCAGTCTTGGGAGCCAGGAAGAGCTGGTTGGGGGAGCTGGGCAGAGCTGGTTGGGGGAGGTGGGAATTGCAAAGAGAGCAGAGATATGTCTTATGTATGGAAACCATCCTGTACATAGTAGAACCACAAGATAACAGGGAAGAGTAGATCACAGACACAGTATCTACTAGAGGACAAAGGAAGAGCAGAACTTGCTCCAGCATCCTCTCTTCCAGTTACAGAGGAGTAATGTCTTGAGAGATGTCACTGCTCCATCACTGCTACCACCTCCCTCACATTTGTAATGAAGGAGCACTTTCTGATTTGCCATCCCCTTCCTTATGCTCCCATGGCCCATCAGTTTTATGTAAAGAGTTTGCCTTTATCAAATCCTCAGGTTAAGTAAATAAATACTTTGAAGAGCAGTTTGAATCTCTCTGTTTCTGATTATACTTTCCCACAGGATAGTGTGATTTATTACCCCAGTGATTCATTATCAAACCAATGTGAAATAGGGTGCAAGAGTTGTGATGATGTGCATGCATTAGAAATGTTTAACAGTTTAGAAGTGAAATTAAAATTATGAGATGGCAAAGTGAACTGTGAAAATACCTGTTATATGAGAGAGACAAAGAACTAATGAATGTCACTAGCTTTTCCTTAGTATTTAAAAAATGACACAAACAAAAAATTATTTCCGGAGTAGATAACTGGATTCTACCTATTTAATGTACAATATTTAGCAATGACTGCTGACCTGTGGAGCTGTCTCTTTATTCCTTCATAGATGGAATGTGCTCCAGATAGTATATCCCATTGCTGAGTGGTCTGGATTTTGTCTCCCTAAAAGGCTTCATATGTTTCAGGGAAAGCCTTCCAAGTAAAGTAAATCTTATTTCCTCTGTATTTCCTCCTATATGACTATTCTGACCGGAGAGAAAAAAAATTCACTTTTGAACCATGACACAACTCAAGAGCTTTAGTAGCTAAAGTCACAGAAACTCAGTGCACCGGCTCCTTTGCAGCTGCCATCATAATTTCTCTAGTTAGCTTCTTCATCAGGCAGTCTGCCTGAGGCACACCTTGGAGCTTGCTGCATTTGAAGCTATATTGTTATTGCTTACTTGTAAGATAGGATCTGGAGTTCAGTCATCACAATGCAAATGTCACCCCAAAGTAGGTGCCTCCCACACTGTTCTCAGCCAAGTGCCAGTGATTCACATGGGTGAATCTCATTTGTGTGTTTGTATTAAAGACGCCTGTCACGTACACAGAGTGCATAGCTCACCAGGTATAGGCTGGGAAATGTTTACTTTTTTATTAATAACCAACATAATAGAACAATAAAGTGCAGGATGTATCTGAAAAAATGAGCTCTGTTGAAAGAGGTGAGAAAGTCCTTAGTTTAGGGAGGAAGTGTCACAGCAATCTCCAAGGATGTTAGAGATTGAGAACTTCCAGAAAGGGGTCGATAAAGATTTCTTTCTGATAAATGTAACCTATGACATAAAACCTGGATGAAGAGAGAAGTTTCTGACTGTGTGGGCCAAAATAAAGCCTACAACAGGTTGTCTGATTGCAGGCAGACTTTAAGGGTTTTCTGGTGTGGGGTTTTTCGTTTGGTTTGGTTTTGTTTTCTAATTTTTGGTATCAAAAATAAAACCACCTTTTACTTTTTTTTTTTTTTTTTTTTTTTTTTTTTTCACTGATGCCATTTATAAGACTACTTGTAACTGTGTAGCTGTCCTGGCAGTTTGAGCATTTGTAAACAAATACTTTCCACACCAATTATCTTAACCTAAATCAAGTGAAACAGGGTATCAGCCTTTGGATAATATTACACAACTTTTACCCTTTAAAGTAGTAAACTGAAATTTTTGATGAGGACATTTTGTCCCAGCAGGCTGTTTTGGGATATTCAGCTGGTAATATGTTTTTCCACAAAAGCTGCTCAAGTCAGTTTGAGATCTAGAATCATGTGAGTCTGTAGGAGTAGCATTGGAAATGGAATTTAGACATTTAATGGAATTAAACCACTCTCTAAGCTTACAATGTTAAAACACAACAAAAACACAACAAAAAGCAAAATAGGTAATTGGAATGAAGGCAAAAAACTTGTTCTGTTTTAAGGAACAGTTCTTACAGCTCAAGTTAGACTAAAAGCATACAAAAATACAAACCCGGATAAAACTTCCTATTGCATCTTATTTTGGAGCTATAAACTGAACTAAGCATATAAACTAAGGAACAGAGCATGCACCTCAAACAGGAGTATGTAAAAGGAAGAAAATGGACAAAAGATAATAGAAGAAAACTCCCTTAAACTGGAATGACAGTTGTCTCACATTTCTTAACATTGAATGAACTACCTCAGAAGAGAAACAAAATCTAAGAAACATTACTGTTCAGGTGCTTTCATCATATTAAACCTTTTTTGCATCAGATGAGAGAAATGACATCTTGAAAAGAGACAGTTAAATAGGAAAAAATCCTTCATATGCTTTATATTAAAGGGAAAATAAAAAAAATAAAAACAAAGTTCCAGTAGTTCATAAAAATAATACATTAATACATTATAAACTGCATGCTAATCATGGAAAAGTATTTGAAAGGATGAAGGTAATATCCAGTCAATACACAGCCAAATCCTCCTGGGTTTTACTTTGTATTTTGAATAGCCTAAGTACAATTATATAAATGAGTCCCAGCTCAAACCCGGTTGAAAAACAGCAAGAGAAATGGTGCAGAGTGGGAGTGGCCAGGAGGATGCTCCATGCCTGCCCCTCTACCTGTGTCCTACTTCCACTCCAGGCTGTTTGGGGGGCAGTGGCAGTCTGAACCCATACTTTTGTTCTCTGCTTTTGTTTTCCTGGTTTTCCTGCTGTGCTGCAGCTCTAATGGTGCTGCCCAGCCCTGCTCCATCAGCACAAAAAGGAGTTCCCAGTGCAGGGCTGAACAAGCTCATGGGGTGAGATGCAGTGCACTGAGTGTTAACTGAATCACTGAAATATTTTGTTATGGCTCCAGCTATGCTCCTTGCTAAAAGTTTCCTGCCAATGATACACTGCAATAGTGAAGGCTACAAATGTATTACAGCTGTCAGCCAGCTGTAAATAAAAAACAGTTGCATTCAAGTTGTCAGACCAGTGCAAGAATGGAGCCTGAGGAATCTATTTTGTTTGGAATAGAACCAAATCCTAACCATAGTTCTGTCCAAGTGATTAAACTGAAGCTGCAGTGCACTTGAAAAAGAATTTAGGATTGCTATAAAATAAAGGTTGAATATTGAAAACCTTCTTGATGAGGACTAAATGTCAAATTAATGTACATTTGCAGTCAGGACACAGCTGTGGAAAGTTACCTCAATTTAAGTCACTGATTGAGGTGTGGTAAGTCAGTATAACAAGTCATATGTTTATTCCCCAACTCCACCAAACATGGCTCAAGCATGAGGCAAAATTTGCACTTAATTACAGATGGTTGAAACAGTGAAAAATCTAAAACTAATGCCAAACAAAGAAGAACCAGAACACAGTATTTGGGGGGTGGTCAGGAAGATCCAGATGAGCATCACAACTCAAGTGGCAGCTGTGGCAGAGATCAGTTGGTCTGTGGAGGCCACAGATGTAACACTGAAAAGAGGTTGTTCCTTTGCCTAGAGATTTGCAGGTACAGACTTCATATTGGTAGGAGTTCCTGGCAGAGCAATACAACTTTTAAGAGACACTGGATGTTTACAGTGATTATAAAATGTAAATTGTATAGGCTCCTATTAGATTATTCTGACATTTATAAGATTTGTATAATGTCTGAGCTACTTCTTTGTTACTTCTGGTAGGAAATGGCCTTGTCCTAGCAACAGCAGGATGTGATGCATTAACAGCTGTGCTGGAACCTGCTGAAATAACAAGGTTTTTCAGATGCAGTAGCTGTCCTTCAGTTACTCTTAAAATGCTTTATTAAAATGCCAGCTGGAAATAACAATCATCTCCTTTGTTGCCAAATAATGACCAGCTTTAATAAAGACACCAAGTAAAAACAAAAACTTGAATGGGCATTTCTGGTTAATGTCTATACTTAAATACCAATTTCTTCTATGAAAGGAGGCCAAAGTCAAGGTAGAAGTTCAAGTAACTTGGCCTTCATGTTTTATAGATTAAGTGCTTCATGAACGTGTCTACTCTATAGCTTAATTTTTCATTTGATGAATACGGAATTCCTTTTCTTGTTGGCACATTTGAACTTTGATGAAACCAAGATTTTGTGTAGAAATAATTAAATAACTTAGCAGAGGTGCCATTTTAACCTTAGTGGAAAACAGAAAGTTAAATGGGTCCATTTCGTTCTGAGCTTTGATAAGAATTAAAATAAATGTCCTTCCTTTCTTTAAAAACTTGCTTGGAGAAGTGCCTATCAAATCTTTCTACATCATTCTTTACCAATAAATAATACCAATAAACATTTTCAACGTATAATGCATTTAACAAACAAGAGCAGTTCCTCCAAACTGGGATTCAAGATGCTTTTTATTTTCCCACAGCACCTACCCCCAGCCCATCTGGAACCCATTGTGGTTCTGTCTGGAAAGTTAATACAGCTTTTGATTAGCCATTAGTTAAAACAGCACCATTTACAAGACAGTAATGTGTCATTTCACATAAGGTTAAACATTTGCATGAACTCTATTTTTCAGAGCTATCCTGGATAAATTTTTAGCCTAAAGTAAATCTACCCATCCTTATTTTCTTGGGTATGGCTGTTAGCTTTATTTTTTTTCTATAATGCCCCAGTTGTTCTGGAATCAACAACACTCAGAGGGCATGTTATGCTGCAACGCTCAGCAAAAATGCTGTAAAATTGTCTAGGATTTCAGTTTATTCTAGGACAGTATTTTAGTTCACAGTTATACCTATGAATCTGACATTCACAAAACACAAATGGTGAGATTAATGTGCTTCTGAACAGTGAAAGATAATCTCTGTCTGACCTAAATTACCTCAGAATAGTAGAAATTATTAGTACAATATGAGTCTTTCCTTTTACATGACTTACATCCTGCTTTCAAGTTCAGACTATTCAGGGTGTCTCTAATCCCTGTCTTTTCATAGGACTGTGGGTGGATTTGGCTAGAAAACTTCTCAATGATAGATATTGTTGTAGTGTAATTTTATTCTGAAAACGCACCAAAATTTTCTGCCCAGTCTTCCTCTTCTTGATGTATCCCTGTTTGACAGCCAGGATTTATAAATTACTATGAGCCTTGCCATTAATGTGTTTTATTCAAATATTTCATCGATTGAGGGGAATTTTGTTCAGATAATGTGAGGGCTGTAAAAGCTGGATCCCTTGTTAAACTGCTTTTTGAACAATTTTCATGTAAGTCTTAAGGCAATGAACTGATGCCTCCTGGATGTCATTTTACTCTCTATTTCCAGCACAGAAATGAAACCTGAATTGCATATATTACTATCAGGAAGAATCATAAATGTTGAAGCTGTGGGAAATGAAAATACCAAATTTGAGATCCACCAGCTGGTTTTTCCATAGACAACGATGCAGCCTAGTTCAGATCTATTTTCTAAAAGCTCAGCCTGCCATTCCTGTAAATGAAAATAATTTATACACTGAACTTTATAGGAGATTTCTTGTAAATGGCCTGAATAATAATCACTCTTGGGACAATATTTCTGCTTATATTATCCTCATGTGCCGTGGGTTGATTTCTCAGCATTGCAGTTCTTGTAATTTTGTGGTTGTTTACTTACCTTCCTTTTAGCAGAAAAGGAGTGATCATATGCTGTGGCCTCAATACAACACATACAGAGCATGTTTCAAAAAACACATGCAGCATTTTTGTGAAGAACTCACACATGCTGCTACAAGGCACAGAAAGCTGGTTTCTTGCTAAATGTCATTTTCTTCACAGGACAGAAATAGAGTGGCAGAAGAAGGGAAAGGAATCGCAAGCAGGTGAAGCTCTCTCCTACACCCTTCTGCATTATTTTGCCATGCCAGAGGCAGGTAGCCGACCCACCTGAGTAGATTACTCAAGCTCTGAAGACTTCTTGGCAAGATGACTTTCACTGACCATGACTGTGCAGATGTTGAGTGCAGACTGCCCTGTGAGGTGGTCTCCTCTTTCCATTGCATCTCCTGAGGTGAAACAAGTTTCATGCAGGCCAACACCACTTGCCAAGGCCTCCAGTCCTGCCCTCCTGGTCAGCATTTGCTGACCTCAGCTACCTCTGCCTCTGGATCAAGAATGAGCTGCCATGCATGTCCCTTGGCTGTATATGTATGGCTGTGGCTTGCGTGGTAAAGCCTGATCAGGGGTTATTGCTGCCTGCTGAAGGCATGTAAACAACTGCTGAAACATCATCTCAGTGCATCTTGTGCCTATGTTCAAAATGGCAATTGTTTTGGTGTCAGTATTGCATGAAGGATGTGGCTTAGAGTGGAATTCAAAGCTCCCCAAAATGTGGGGTGAAAAAGCACAAGAGGAAACAATGCTCCGTAAAGTTACTCAAGCTTTTTCAGAGAGTAACTAAAATTTTTATTGATCCTTTACCCTTGTGAGACCCCTGAACACTGATCACAATTTCTTAAAATAACGTATCTGTCTTTTTGCAGCTTTTTTTAATTTCACAAATATCTGTCAGTCCCTCCATGACCCTCAGAGAATCTGGACTTGTCGTTTAAGAAGTACTACTGAGCAAATCCCCTTTTGGTTCTGAGCCCAGGGAACACAGAGGAAAATGTCCCCCAGCAGTGCTCAACACTGGCAACGAGCAGCTCAGAGCAGTGCAGGTAGCTCAAACACATGGATGGCAACACTGGGCAAGCAGTGCCTAAAAAATGAGCTCCCCTCTCTGCAGCAGAGCATCCAAGGGAGGTTGGGCACAGTGGTTGCTGATGCTTGTTAAAGGAGTGAAACCCTGAAACAGGGCTCATGTGTGTATAAGGTGATCATTCACTTTCTCTCCTAGGACACTTAGAGCTGAGACAGCATCAGACATTTAGTGTAGACAGCTGTGAGCCTGCATTTTAGTGTGCTATACAAAATTACAAGTTTCTTTTGCCATTTCTCTGGCAACCACTTCAATTATGCAGGGAAAAAATGTCTTGGCATTTTGAGTGTAAGAGTTGTTAATTTTACAGAGCAATCCCTTAAATGGGCAGAAACTCAAATATAAACACATAATACTGGATCTACTGCACCTACCTGAGAATGTACACTGACATCCATGCCAATTATTCTTGAAAAAAGAATTGGTTGGTTTCACAGTTTAACATATTTATAGTAGCACATGCAAATTTAAAGCAGGCTGTGTGATCTAGTCATTGGGATGCTATGCATAGGCATCCTGGCAACTGTTTACCTCTCTCATGGGCTTGTTGATGTACTTGAGCAAATCACTTCATTGCTGGTCCTATGTCACCCCCAAGAATGTCTGAACTGTTGTTAGATATCACCAGAAAAAGAAGCAATGTCTAAGAAGGTGACAGGTATCTTAATACAGAAAACAGCACATCAAGAAACCATATATCCTTCTGGAATTCCTAGGAATATATCCATATATCCTAGGAATTACTGATTAGAGTGCCTCAGAGACAACTAAAACTATGCACCAAACCATATCTCCAAATCACTAGTTGAAAGTCTTAAAAATAATTCATGCAGGTAATAATTATTCTGCATATGTTGAAGATATGACCAATTAAAACAATACAGTGAAAAAAATCCCATCAAAAATACAAAAAATGCTATGTAGAAAAACTTATTTTGTATTATTTCTATTCTCTTTGTGAAAGAAACATTGTACCACCAAGTGTCAAATGGGGATAGAAAGACTGAACTCCTCCAAATTACTTTAGGGTATCTTTCAAAAATTAAACATGCATGGAGTTTTGTAATTTCACACCCCATACAGAGGGAAGTACAGACATGAATTAATCTTCCCATGAAATTCAGTAACATATGTTTACATGGTCAAAAATGAGACTCATGGAAACAAACAGTAAATATAGGCTTAGAAAATAATTATAGCTATTGTTGTTTTGACTGACAGTGAAGTCACTCTTGCAGTCACCTACTTCTCTTACTCAAAAAAGGAAAGAGTAAAATTGTAGACAAATTGGCTTAAGCACTGACATGTTAGAAACATTAGTAAATAAGCAAATGGGAGCAAATAGTGAATCAATTTCATAGAGATGAAAACCGTCAACAGAGGATATAGAGAGAGATAAAGATGTAGAGTTATATCCTTATATAAAGAGATACTGATGACCAGATATATCACTATATGGAGGAATATACATGTGCTTAAATAAGCCATGCTCCCCAACGGGTTACTGTTTAAAATAAAGGCATAAAATTGTAAAGAAAACTGTGTTCTTAAAGAAAAAAAAAAAAAAAAACAACAAAGAAAAAAAAACCCTTACAAACTGAGAATATGAGACAGGGAAAACTAAGTGAGAAAATATTTCTAGGGCTTTATGAAAAAGGCTTATCAAATGAGTTGAAAAGTTTAACTTAATACTTGTAGGTGGGGTTTTTATATCTCTGAGGAATTCTACTACTGTGATACTTGCACCAAATACAGTGCAAGATTGACAGCTATAATGCTAATCATTACAAAAAGACTTAAGCTTCTGCTTTGTACATTTAAAGAATGTTAGATATCATGACCAATAAGGACATGAAAGAGCATTTTTATTTAAAGGCTGAGATTCAGAAAAATAAAATAGTCTGAAAAAAATTGAATCAAATCAAGCCTCGTTAGCAAATAGAGAATTCATACATAATCACATCTACCCTATCAGATATAACTCAACTACAGAAAAGGAATTTGTTTATGAAGAGTACCACTTTTGCTACTTATTCATAGCTTGAACAGGGGATGCATAAAATGGAGTGTGACATAATGCCAGAACTTGTCATAATAATGGGAAATCTACAGTTAGACCATCAAACCTGCTTGAGACAGGCGTAAAGACACAACGTGTGAGCCAACACTAACCTTGGAGTTCTGTGGTTCTCTAACCTAACAGCTGACCATAAAAAGAAGGACATGACATAACCCTGCTACTTTGGCACCTCAGTAATTCATCTTGCTCCTGAAGTTAGATTTTTAATGATGAACAATATTTTTTGGCACTTCTGGCCCCTAAAATACCATTCCTGTTTAGCTGAACTAACAAAACAGAGGCTACCCAATAAATCAGACCAGTGACGTGCAGTATTGCTCTATAAATCAGCAGTTTTGTTCCTGGATTATCTAATAGGCATCTGCAAAAGACACAAAAGAGAAAATAAATACATTTCCAGGATTAAATCCCCTTCAAATAACTCTCAAGTAAATATTTACAGGCTTGTTAATTGAAAATAGTGCAGATGTTAGAAGATTTCACTGTAAGACTTCTCTCTGAAAGACTGAATGAAAACTGGAAAGAGGTATTGCAGTGTTCTGCACACCCTTAGAGATATCGCACTAGTTTATGTTAAAATTATCATGGACTACACTACATGGCACCACATCTCCAAAACAGGCAATAGATTCCTCATGGATGCCATCTGTAATTGTCCTGAATACAACCACTGACTGCAGCAAGCAGGTGGCAATTTATAAGTGTGGGTTTAATGACCATGACAGATATGACCATATTCCTCTTCCACTTAATGCTATTCTGTGACAAGAAAGATACATTTTTTACATGCTATAATGTTTAATGTGAGGGATATCTGGGGAGTCCAAACACATATGCTTTGAATTTAGTCATTTTTGGACCTGAGGCTACTAGCTAAATGGCATCCTGCTCCCCATTGTTCCTGGATAATAATATGAATTGGGAGTCTGGACTACTCATTAGGGCACAGATGAGCTACATTTAAAGTACTGAAGAAATAACTTGTATTACTTTCTCCTCTTTGTTTAGAAATATTTGGATTTTTCCATGTATGCAGTTAGGGGTACTTAGAAAGACAAGAGCTGCTGTTGCAGCAGTATCTCTTTCTGCTCATCTGTTATGACAACAGCTATCTCAGTGACTGTTTATTACCACAGAATGGGTACTGCTCATGATTTACAAGCCAGTGCCTTATTCTGTTTCTCAGACTTTGAGCTTTTACACCCCCAAAGACTCTAAGCTGCAGCCACACTGTAGTGTTCGCAAAGTGCCTTGTTCCAAGCCAAGTGTGCAGGAACAGGAAGTGCCTAGACTGGCCTTAAATTCTTCACTTTGTACCTCACACTTGTCACCTGTGTGCCACCACCAGCTGCGATTTTGTTAGCTGGTATCGGGAGGGAAAAGTACTGTGGGCAACCCAAGTGACTGTGCTGGCTGAATGAGGTCCCTTCCATTTTTGCATGGGAGATATCTGGCATCTCCAGAGATGAAAAATTATAAAGTGAAAAAGACACAGTCAGAAACTCTGTGCTTTTTGAAGAGCACCTGTCTCCACTGAAGTTGTGCTCCAAACATGAAACTCAGAGGATGGCATCATGAATGAAAGAAGTGGCAATGGCTTAGAGATTTCAGTTATGGAATATTTTCCAGTGAAAATATACACAGTGTTCTTGTACAGCTTTTATCTTAGAATTATCAACCCTAATATAATTGATGCTCAAAGCACTAATTAATCTGTCATACGTATTTTGCATGGCAATGCAAAACCCCTCTCCCAGTGGGTCAGTATGCAGGATTCTTGCCACATAACCATTTTTCCTTATGTAAAACAAAAGCATTTTCTTCCCAGTGCTGATCACTGATTTAATAGCAAATAAATCATAATGTCCACCCTAGAAGTGGGTTTTTGGACAGGCACTAGACAAGGCATAAATTAATAACTGTGCTTGTGACTGGCCAATTGCTCCTTTGCTAACCATTAGAACCACCTAGTTTTTTGCAGGATCGGGGAGGAATTATTCTCACCCACTCTCCCCCTCCCTGCTCTAGCAGACTGGCCTGAACATCAAGATTTCATCTCCCATTAAGTAAGGAGTGATAGAAAGATGAGGTTTGTTCTTGTTACCTGCTGCTTTGCAGAAGGTAAAAGAGCTCTTGGGGCTCTGTGACTGACTTCATGAGATACTTGGAAATGCCACTGTAATTCATTGGATTGTAGGATTCCAGGCCTTTCTGGTGAATGCCCCTAGTCTGCCGTAGCAGTCTCTGTGTGGCTAATTTCCCTCCAAAACCCTTTGTAAACTTGTCTCTTTTCTGTGCTATTTTTAAGGAAATAGAAAAGTGTAATGCAGGAAGAAACTAATGAAGCTTGTGATCTTTACTGGGCCTACTGTTATTTATTCTATCATTGAATTTTAGATTTTTCTTCATCCAGATAGGATGAGAATACATTTATAATTAGTTACAGGCATCAACAGACAAGAATATAAGAAATTCCGGTGACAGGATTTTTTTCCAAATGATGCAGAGCTTCAAAAACTAACTGCTATATAACAAAAGGCAAGTTTGATTTGTCTATAGAGCAAAGAATCTCTGCCACAACTATTTCTATCAAATAATTGCAGACTGCTATTATTTCAAGCAAATACTGTGACTAATGAACTAGAGCAATTGCAATTATGTTAGAGGAAAACTCTATTACCTGACAATTTTTTGGATAGTTTATTCTATCTCCTCACTATTTGTCTCCACCCATAAACAAGATACAAATAACAGTTTCAAAGCCACAAAAACAGACCATCTTTAATTTCACATTGTGTACCAATTTATATAATCTGGCAAATCTTCTGTGTCTATAAATAAAAATGCTCAGAAAGGTAGGGAAGGGAAGACCATGTCTTTCTTCCTTGCATCATTCTGAAAAGGTTTGGCACTGGGAGACCTTTTGTCTGTCCTTTTCTCAAAATACATAATTTTTTCTTTTTCTAAATAGTCAATGACTGTTTACATGGTTCAGACAATTTGTAGTTATTGTGGCAGAAAAAGACAATAATCTGCTGCAAGACTGATGGTATGTGTGAGAGTGTGTTAGCACGCAATTCAGGCATTTAATTCCACTTATTCTTGTATAACTAGCCAAAAACCTATTCTTTTAAATTGCACATCTTGAAGGAGAAAAAGAATTACAACTCTATGTCCAATGCTAAAAAATACCAGTCGTATATTTAAAAGAAATACTATTGCGATCAGAAGTCTGTATTTAATACAAAGAGGTATTTTTCTTTTCTATCCAGCTTTCCTTCAATTATTGACAGTATTTTTTAAAATCAGGATTATTTTAAGACACTTCAAAAGCCTAATGTTTAATTAGGCTAACAAACTAATGCCAGCTAGTGTGGTTACAAGCATTGCTTCGAAAGCCACTCTTTTTCCTTGGGTAGACTCTCTCGGCTGAAGCATCCTGACAAACAGCCAAGAGCCTGCTTCCTCAGGGTCTCCTTTCAGGCAAGGCATAGAGTGACCCAGCACAGAAACTAAAGAGAGTCTTTCTGAAGTATTTCCATGACAAGGACATATGCCTCTGCTTTTGTGCCACCTTCCTTCTTATTTTAAATAGCTCCTCTCTTCACCTGGGAAGATTCTGCAGGAGTTCACAGGCAGAAAAGAGATTTCCTTTTAACCTCCCCTCCATCAGCTCTCTCAGCAGCCTCTCTCTTTTTCCAGTCCTTTTGAAATATTAGGGGTCATGCCAAGACAGTCCTGGGGGAATTTCCCACTGACATTCACACCAGCACTGCTGGAAATGCTTGTTCTGATATGTTCTGGAATTACATTCACCTTTTCCATGGCAACTTAAAATGGTATCCAGCTTCTTCTGCTTCTTCTCAGGTCCTTCTTTTTGTTTGCTTTGAAATGGAACACAGACCTTCTAGGAAGATTTGTATCTGCCAGACCCTGAGTACAAAACCTTACCCTTTCTGTGCTCTGAATTTCATGCCAGCCCTAGCTGTACAGTGGTCAAGGTTGTTTAGTTCTTCTTTTATATAATTTTGGCCCTCTTCTGTTTTGACAAAGCATCCAAGTTCAATGCAATCAGGAATTTTCATTTTTAAGCACTTACTGAGTCAGAGTCATCAGAAAATATTTCAAACATGAGCAGTCCTAGGAATGATACTCAAGGAGCTCCCTTAGCCACTACTCCATGTCCTGATACATTCCTTTGCAACACAGCCCACTGTTTCCTCCTTTCTCACCAGTTCCCCACCCATTCTCACACCAGTTCCCATCTGTGATGACCCACCCACGAGGGGGAGGAAGCACCTGATCCACCCTGTGACTTAAAGCCAGCTTCTATGGGTCTCTATACCATCTTCTATGCCCTAGTTAGTACTTCTTTATATAGTGCCTTTGAGCTACAGGAAGGCTGCTAGGAGAGTTCTTGATTAATAAAACCTGACAGCATCCATTCATCTAAAATTTAAGAACTTGTACAGAAATGGCAAGCACATTTCACACAAAAAAATTAGTTGATTATGCAGTGTTTACGGAAAGCCATTTGAGATTCATATCTTTGCATTTCTCAAGAAAACTGGCAAGAGCTATCAGGACAGCCTGATGCCATCTATTCTGGTATATTTATATTGCATTTTACCCTAATTTCCAGGTAGCTTCATGTCTTCATAATTATTCTTAAAGTATGTACAAATTATTTATGTACTCCATGTGCTTCAAAATTTATGCACTTGCTCCTGTTGCTGTAATTGTCCTAATTTGTTTGTTTTGTCAGGCTACAAACCAAGGATGATTTTCTGAATTAGTAGACTTTTTAGCGTTCAAAGAAAAATCTCAACACGAGCACAGCAGAACAGGCAAACAAAAATTATCAGCTAAATTTTAGTTTATTTGTTTTAGCATCCTTCAGGCCAATTAAGGAATAAAACTGATTAGGTTTGAAAGAATTTCTTTTGATCCACATTTGTCATGGCTGGTGCACACCACCCACCAGGCTGAGGGGAAGTGATATTGAATGTGACATACAAAAGAAAAAGAAATCATTACGCTTCAATTTACAACGAGCAATAAAGCAGACATTTGAGATTTTTTTGCCCCTTTGAGCATGCCAAAACCTGCCTTTTTACTTCCCAATGTGGAATAGAGACCCAAGGATGACTCCAGGCTGTTGGGCACTGAGCTGACCCTCTGTTCTTCTCTGCAAGATCCAGTCAGGGCTGTATGAATCTCAGGAAGGGCTCTAACATTTTCTCTGGACATCATCAAAGACCCTACTCATTCTGTGGCCAAGAGGAAATCCAAATTTAAATCTCTAAGACTCGACAAGCACAGAGTTATGGAACTGTGTGGGCTCTGGCTGAAATGAATTGCCTGTACAGCACAAGGCCTTGTCTTTCTCACTCTGCCCCCCAGTGAGAAGGTGGAGGGTGGGCGAGAGTTTGGGAGGGGATACAGCCAGGACATCTGACCCCAAGTCACCCCAGCTGATCCCAGGAACATTCCGTTACATCCAATGCCATGCTCAGCAACGTGGGGTGGTGAGTTTTCTGAGGGGTTGTTGCTCAGGGGCTGGGTCAGCAGCAGTCGGTGGGAAGTTATTGCTTTTGCATCACTTTGGGTTATTTCGTTTGGATTTGCCTTATTTTTAACCCTTTCCTTATTATGTCGTACTTTATCTCAAAGCATGACTTTTCTCATTTCTGCCATGCCAGTTCTTCCTCCTATTCCACTGAGAGTTGTGAGAAAGCAGCTCTGTGAGGCTGAGCTGACATCCAGGGTGAGTCCATCACAGTCCTTCCCATCACCCAACTCAGAGCACTAAGTGTTCAGGAAAACAACAGATTGGATCAGAGCGTGGTAGAGGAACCTAACTCTGTATCTATTCAGCGCTTGCTGGTTGCAATACTGAGTTAAATGTTCTTGACATGGTCTTGTTTATTCCCTTACTTGCTCCATGCCACACTCCATGTCTTGCTGTACATCAAATTTGAGAGTGCATGAAAGGCTCATTTTGGTTTTTGCAGTTTGCTATGCTGTGTATCATTTGTTCACTTCTTTTGAGAGTAATCTGGTATTTGGGCCCAGCACTGCAGCCACCCGTGTACCTTGGGCACCATCCCATGAAAACAATAAAAATTATATCTTTTCCCTTTTTAAATTTGAGAGCTAGTTTATGGTAGAGATGAAGAATGGCACCTTCCTTTTCTCCTGCAGTGAGATGCTTTCTGCCCTTTTACAGTGGCTCCTCAGTCCCTCCAGCATCCTTGGGTAATCAGAATGTACATACTGCTGTGTCTCAAGAACCTGTTCTGGCTTTTCCAAGATACCTATTTAGGAATTTCACACAGGAACACATCCTGAAGCAGCATGGTTATGGGGAGCAAGGTGCATGGGAGAATGTGGGCACATAGCTGGAACAGTTTTCACCTCTGAGAATGTGGCACTTCTCCCCAGACTTCTCCCCAGGAGAAATCTGATGTGTACCTTGGGGAGAATTAATCCCGGGTGAAATAAGCCATGATTTGAATTACATGGTGCCATTGCTGTATGAGACTGTACGTCACCATCAACAGCAAAATATCTTCATGTTAAAAAGGCTGGTTTGATCTAAAATGAGCAGCAAGTGAACAGTGCATCAGAGAGTGGAGTCTACCTTCAGGACCTGGCTTTTGAATGCTCTTTAAGCCAAACTGACTCCCTGTCTGACCCATCAGAGCAGTGTTGTGTTTAGGGTGTCTCACCTGTGCCTGGCCCTGCAGTAAGAGCTCACATGCAGCTCTAGGAACTGGCTGGCACCAGTGTGGAGCAAGGCAGGGCTGCTGGGGCTGGTCAGTCACTGTGTGCACGCTCCTCTAAGAACAGAGAGCCAAACCCAGTCAAATAAAAGAACATGATTACAAAACTAATTCTCATATTTTCAAAAACCAGATCAGCCTGATAACCCCATCTGCCCAAAAGGAAGGCCACACCACCACCAGTCCATAAGGAAAATCCATCTGGATCAAGACAAGATGATTGTTTATATAATAAAAGATTACACGATTGCATGGGTTACACAGCTCTGTCCTTCTGTCCCTCTGTCCCACTTTTGCTCACAAGCCCATGCATAATCCCACACACAACACTGTCTGTCTGATCAGGCCAAACTAATGACACACTGGGCTGGTAGGATAAGCACAATACATATATATTCTCTCATACACACAGAGTTTAACTCTGTTTTCAGATAGTTTGATTTTTCACAACAGTAAGAGCATACACTGAGTACCATATGTTTTCTGCATTTATATAATGAGAAAAAAAGTTTAAAACACAATTCTAGAATGGGGAAAAGTGAAGGTGTTAAATGCATCCCAATTCACACAATTGTTCTGCATTGAAGCTGCATACTCCTAACTGAGAGTGAGCTCCCTATTTTACACACTATAAAGTCAGACTTTTTGTTCCCAATTACTGTCATCTAGCAAACAGGACTAGTTTGGGAAATGCTACTCTGAGAATGTCACTCACCAGGCTGGGAAAGGCAAGATTTTATAATTATGTTACAGCAAATAGCAAAGAAATTTTTTCATTGCTTATTTACTTCTTTAGTAGACATAACACTTACATAATATAATAAACTTCTTTATTCATAATAAATTTATTATATGTACATATATATATATTATTTGAGCTCTTCTGCATCTGTAGCTCTGTACAATGTTGATTTTCACATCTGTTGGTAAAATTCCTGTTGGTTTCTAAATAAAAAAATATAAATTAAATAGTTTTCATCCAGTTTAATTTTCATTAAGTGCTGATTTATGAGGCACGTTGCAGATACAAGCATGGTAACATGGGAATGCTGCAGCTAAACCAGAGTGTATTGTTTCAATTTCTGATGGTGAAGTGAGAACCACATGCAAGTCTGTTTGAACATGATAAGAACAGAAACAAACATTCAGTCTGTGTTTTGCTGGAGATTATCAGCATTTTAATGTTATGTGGCAGGCAAACCACTACAATGGAAGTGAGAACAGATGGGGAGAGCACTAATGTTTTCTAGACTGCAGAACACAACTGGATACTGTACTTCAGTTGTCACCAGGCTCCACCATCCCTGTATGATCTCACATTCATCTGATAGGAAAAGTGATGAAAGATAATATTTTACAAATTGTAAATGACATCATTAATGCTGCAAGTGAGGAGCATCATCTTCCTTAATAAGTCCATGTCATCAGCTGTGAGATTCAGGTACAATGGAATTAGTGGACAAGAAACACCAAAGGACTTCCCACAAACTTAGAGATATTTTAAATACAGGGGAGAGAGAGCTCTCTCAGCTACTGTTCTGGAATACTTATATATATATAAAAAAAAAAAGAAAACAAATTTGTGATTAAAAAACATTATCAAAGCAACAACTGTGCTGTAGGATATTTTTTCTGAAATTTGTTCTTAACATCTGCACTTGCATTCCCAACTGCCATCTCAACAGGGCAAGATATGTGACCCTATATATAAAGAGTTGCTTGGGTATACAGTGTAATAAAAAATACATATATCTTGTATCTTAAATAGCAATATGTCACCAGATTTCTCACAAAGTATCTTGCAAAGCCTGGCAGTTAGGCTCATAAAATAGAGTCAGAACCAGCCCTGACAAGCTTACAGTCCTACAGATGGACATAGGTTAAGATGGGGAGATGCCAATCAGAGATTCAAGCCTTTACACCAGCCCCTTGTTAAAGAACTTGTCCGTGTGTGAAGTTTATACAGTGTCTGACAGCTTCCCAGAAATATAATATGAAAGAACAATACCCTTTTTGAAAGCTTTGAACCTCTGATGGCAGGTCTGGCTCTAAAAATACAATGTGGAAAAAGTCCTGCAGAGAGGGATAAAGGAAGAAAACAATCTGAAGGAAAGACTGGAGCTATTACTGGAGCAAGGGGAGCAAGGTAAGAGAGTAGATCAGACTGCTGAACAAGAGGGAGCTACAAAGACCTTCAAGACAAAGATGAGACATTTAAGGTGGTTGAGGAAACAAGTGAAAAGGAGAAACAGTGGCAGAGGTTGGAAGGCGTTGTGTTTTGAGCGATGGGGAGTGAAGAGAGACAGTTCCCAGTGAGACTGCAAGGAAAGAAGTTATATTAGGGGAAGAAAGATGCCTGAAGGACTGTGGGTATGGTTGAACTGCATTTAACTGAGAGGAGGGAAGGAGCAGGAAGACTTTACAGCCAAGTCAGGATGCAGAGGAGGGAGGATCTTCCCCCAGTTAGGAGTCTGAGTGACTCCTGAGTTAGAGGGAGCTGCTGTCAACAGCCACAGATTAAAGGAGTGAGAGGATTAAGGGCAAGAAATAAGATTGGTGTCACTGGTGTGTTACACCCAAGCTGCCAGGGAGCCACTGGACACACAGCACAAGGACAGCAGTGGGTTGATGATTCCCTAGTGAAAAATTAATAACAGGAATAGCTCGAATTTCTCCAGGATTAACGCATGAAGAAGTGAGTTGAGCTCTATATCACAAACACCTCTCCTTCCATCAGAACACTTGCTCTTTTTGGCCTGCACTGTGGACCAGATCTGTAGACTGCCTGGATTCTTCCCAGGTACCTTCAGTTTTCTATCACCTCTGGCAAGCATCCTTTTTGAGAGTGTGAAACAGTTTCTGCAGTTCATATTTAAAGCATGCACATGTGTGCAAGGTCTTCAGTACCGACCAGGAAAATGGTATTTGCTCTATGTTAGGCTCCTGTATCTAAGATTTTTGAACCTTTAAAGCATTGTCACTCCTTACAGCTTCAGCATATTTGATCTACCAATTTCTTCTCTTACAGTTATTGATTTTGCAAAATTAACATGAATGTTTTCATCTCAATATTTTTGACCTGTGTTTTTGTGTTCATTGAATTTCAGTCTAAGGAACACAAAAGCTTTTTTCAAAAAAATATACCAAGAATAAAGCTAACAATTTTGCTGTGATCCAAATCCCACTTTTCCTGGTGTATTTTCACCTAGGTTCTCTGACATAAGCAAGATGGATTTGGTTTCCTAATATGAGTCTTTTATTTTCCTTATAATTGGAAATGGATCAGACACTCAACAGTTATATAAGAAAACAAGTTACCTGTACCACATCTTTTATATTAAATACTAAGAAAATGTGAGTTACAAGAAAGTTTGTGAACCTATTTTAAAAATTTGAGTGCATATAGTAGGAAAAAGTAGTATAGGATATTCCAATGAGGCATGTTTTATTAGCTAATAACTAAAAAGAAATCATCTGTTTAAAAATTGATAAATTAACAGAATCAAATAGTCAAAAAATTAATAATTTTAATTTAATTTAATTAATTTAATTTTAATTTTAATTTTATTTTATTGATTTTTTTAGTCAAAAAATTAAGCAAACTTGTTCCTCATTCAGAGAAACATAATTAGTGATATTTCCATGTCTTAATCTGCTTTATGGAGTGGTGCTTTTAAGACATGTAGCACATAACTAGGCATTAATCAATATAATCCTAATATTTGTCCCTACAATAAGGCTTAAAAAATAAAATTGTCCCATTATTCTCAGAATAACTTGGAAACCTGAATTAATTTAGAATTAACAAGTAATATTACTTGTTAACAGGGAAACACATTTGATATAGCTATCATTATTCCCTTAATTTTGAACAAAGACTAAATAGATACTTCTCCCTTTCCACTCTCCAAGTATCAGCCACCCAGAGGTTAATGGCTGGCAGCAAAAGCCATTGTTTAGGGGAGCAATCTCATACCTACCTACAAACAGCACCCAACACAAGTGTTCTCATGACCTTCTGATTGCATTAGGATCTTAAAAGTTTATGTCATACAGAAAAGCATAGCAGATTTTAATTTCTGTGCCAGAAAGAGAGATGGGTTGAAAGTGAGGATAATGCCAGACAGGGAGAATGCTGTCAGATGAATACCCAATTCTTTTCTGTCCTACTGGAAAGAGTGGAACACCAGCTTCCAGGCAGTGTCCCTACCCAGCATGGAGCAGGCAGCCCCACACTAGAATAGCACCTGCAACAAAAAGCCCTTCAGGTAATTCTGGAGCTACCATTTCCACAAAGGGTGCAAAAAGCCCACTAACCAATAACAGAATATGATGTCATTCTAATAACAGAAATTTAAAAATGCAGTCATCTTCTCAAAGACCAGCTTCTTATAAACGTGGTAAAAATTGTCTGTATTGCTTTTATGTTCTGTAAGGAAGAACAGCTATCAGCAGTTATTGAGAAATTGTTTCAGAGGACATCTTGGCTGCTTCTTGCCTCCTGAAAACCAGGTGTACACTCCTGGGGATACCAGGAACCCCCCTGGGAAGTGTCACAGACATACAAAATCACCAGTTTTGCTTGGTAAGAAGGGTAGAAAATCCTAAAACTCAGCCTAGGATCTCAGGAGACAACATAAGCAGGGATGAGATTGACAAGTGAATGAGCATCAGTTTAAAAAAATAAAATCTACTGGAATTTGTCCATGTCTCAGTAAAAAGGGATACAGACAAAGACTATAAATATTTTATACGCCATTGGCTCTACATTTTAACAGTGACTGCAGTGATTGCTCAGTCTTGTCGTTCTGAACAAGGACTGTCCCTGCAGACAGGCACTGATTAATGATACCATCCTCTGAAATTTGAGCCAGAGAGTCCTTCAGACTTCGAGAATATTTTAAACTGAATTAATGTATCCTTCCTAGTTCACTGAGCTCACTGTTTCTTTGTGTCACATTTCCTTGCAAGAGAAAATTTGAGACCATAACTGGCTGATATTTTTCCTGTTTTCTTGTGGCACATTGAGAAACCATTTGGAAAAAAATTGTGATTTTGAGCAAGAAACTTTATTAGGTGGAAGTGGTCACTCTGATCATACATGAAGAAAAATCTATGCCCACAGGAGAACTTTTATGTCTTTGCCATTGCCATTTATGTTTCTAAATTATTTACAGTTCCCATTTTTTACCTGGTCTTATTATCAGTGTATCACAGTGGTACTCTATTAATGAGACTAAAATACATCCTCATCAAGAGGTTAAGTCGCACTTCAACGTGTTTTAGAGAGAGATCCCCACAGCTGGACAATTTTCATTGTCTAGGAATATTTATACATGACTGACAAATTCCTTCCATGTCTTTACTGACTTAACCTGGTCCAAAGCACAGATGATGGAGAGTTCTGAAATCCTGATCACTGCAAAAAGCCTTCAAGGTCCCTGTTAGGAGTGAGCGTTGGAAATTAGGGAAAGGGTCACAGATAACATGACTGCAGCTGATATCCAAGCTTATATTTCCCTTAAATTTGTGTCAAGTAGATATATGCAGAAGTATAATATGTTGTCCAGCTGCTCTTTTCACTTCTTTAAAGTTTTCATTTTTACTATTTTTTAGGCAGAGTCCCTATAAAGTAAAACTCCCAAGAAATCCATATACTTTTATGTTAATGGATCAAGTGAGTCTGTCTGGACTCTGCCCATCTCCAGGAGTGGAAGAAGGAAAGTTATGATACTTCAAGCAGAATCTCTTGTGCCAGAGACATTTCTTCCCTTGGCCAGCAAGGTAAGTGTAGAATCCCTCAGAAAATACCAGCTGAGCATAAAGTAGAAAAAATTTACTGCTTAGCCATTTTAAGGTAGATAAATCAGGTTACAGAGGCTATGGGTTCCCAGCTGTCCCTTGTCTTGTATGGTAGTTCTGCCTCTGGAAAATCCCTTTCTCCAATTCTAGAGACAAAGCTCTCCCTCCTCATCCTGCATGTGGTCAACCCTGACACTCCAAATGTTTAGAAACATGAGTTTTGTTTCCCTAGCTTGTGACAGATTAAATGGATAAAAACAACAATAAAATAGCAGGCAGAGACCAGCACAAGATTGCCAGCTGGTCATAATTTCTGTAACCAAGTAAAAGAGAGCTTATGCTATCAACAAGATGGTTACTGAACAAGGCTGGCTCTTTCCCTTGTAACTTCAGCTGGGGACGTGCTGCATGTCCCACCTCTGTCCCAGGCACTCCCAGGCAGGTGAGTGATGCAATAGAACTGAAGCATAAGTTAAGATCCTTGCCCTGGACTATGGAGACTGCAACCACAAATCCAATATCCAATAGAAAATGACTTTCAAAATGATTATGGCAGGGAGGAGGAGGGAGGTGACAGAGGGGGGCAGCGGGGCTGAAGTGTGATACGATCTAGGAAACAAGACTGAACACAAGAGGCTTCAGGCTACCCGAGCTCCTGACACTAGGTGTCATTGCCACCGCACCTCCTGCGCCCCGGAGCCGGCTCCGCGGCAGCGCTGCCTTGCTGCCAGGGACCTCTCACTTACAATGCTTGCGAACATAAACCTTTTGTTCTTGTGGCTGTAAATACTTTTGCCCTTTTCCTCAGCCCGTGAGGCTGTTGTTTCAGATGCAGACTGATGCCTAAGGAGAGAGGGTCAGCCGGTGATTCCTTGAACAAGTCACCAGCAGCCAGAAGGGATAACACGCTGCAATTCCTGCATTATGTTGATACATACACAAGGGCAGATATCTCTGCCTGCTCACATCACTGGCAGGAAGGCTGGAAGGGCTTCCCATTGCTCCAGCTCCACATGTGCTGCTCTTGGAGAACCACAGGGCAGCATCCCCCTCGAACTCAGCATGCCTTGCATTTTTCTCTGAGAGGGATGAAAGCCTTCCTTCAGTCATAGCAGCATTTTGTTCGCATGCAGGGTTACACCTTTACTGTCCTTCAGCAAAGTGCAAAGGAAATTCTCCTGTCGTCTCTCATACTGACCCAGATGTAAGCCAGGGGGGTTGGAAATAGTGTATTAAGGTTACATCATGAAAAACACTAATGAGTTAAAAAAATAAAACAATCCTGCAGCTGGCAGGTGGATGAATATTTAAGAGAGGAAAAAATTAAATTAATGAGTATCCAATTAACCCAGTACCTTCTCAATAAAGTTTTTCTAAGAAGGTAGAAAAAAGTGATGCTGTAGATGATTAGAGAATTACTATCTCCAGGAAATATTTGCATTGAATCCTCAAGAATCAGAGGTTGTAATTTACTCCAATACAGAGAATTTATGCATTTAGAAACTCTGGTCTTACAAATCATAGATATCTCTGGAGGTATTTAGTGATTCTTAAAAGCAAGTAACTCCAAGATTTGCTTAACTAGATTTTTTGTGCCCTGCACACATTGAAGTTCATGGTTTCATAGTGCAGTTCTCACCCACCAAAAATACTTCAGAAGAGGCAATTTTTTTAACTGAGTGGTGCATTTTCTGAATCGAAAGAGTCTGAAAAATACTTTACTGTGTCCAGTTTTGGGTCACCTACTACCAGAAAGATGGATGAGGCATCCCAAAGGAGGATGTCATCTGAAGCTGGAGTGCCTTCCCTAAGGACAGAGGGAGCTGGGCTTGTTTAGCCTGAAGAAGAGATGGCTTCAAGGGGAGGGAGGGCAGTGGGGGCTGAGAGCACCTTTCAAATTCACAAGCTGCTCCGAGATCCAGCTCCACATTCATGTATCTGCCTTAGCTTCTGGACAGCCTGGCACACACTTCTGCTAGCACAAGAACAGAGTGCCACAAGTTCTTAGTTCCCCTGTGCATTTGTCCTTCTCTCTGTGAATAAGGAAGAACACAACTCCTTTTTTCACCTTTGTCTCTGTCTCCATCTATCTGAGCCTCTCACTATCAGTGTGTGCAGTATCTAAAGCTGCTGATTAGGGTTTCTTCTCACAGCGATGACACAGATAGATAGTCAAAATCATTAGAGTGCTCAGTTAAATCTCCATGAGTGGTTTCATAGGTTCAGGGCTGCCATCTGCAGTTTTTAGCTGCACTTTTAGCTGTTTTCAAGGATTAGGTTTTTCATAGAACAGATGTCACCAGAAGCTATTGTTCTCAGGGACCACTGCACCACTTGTAAGAAAAATTCTAAGTTGTTTATCATCTGCTTAACAGGCATAATCTGCTAGACATCTCAGTTTTCAAATAAATTGTACAGAGACATAAAGCAGGCATTCTTCAGCTGGAACAGCAGATTTTTCCATTTCACCTCTAGACAGTTTTCCCTAAAATTGTGACAATCTCATTATGCTCTTGCTGATTTTTCAGAAGGACTCCTTTTACTAATTTACTAATGCTCCTTGGTCTGCAAGCAGCACAGCAGAACAGTATTTTGGCAGCATCTCAGACTATATCTTTAGTTTCATTTTGTTTATTTTCATTCTCAAAATAATCCTTATACCATAGTGTACCTTTTTGTGTAACATCAAATATTTCCTAAAAAGGACTTTTTTTTCCCTTTTGGTTCAATGATGTTGACCCATATAAAAATAGACTTCATTAACTTTGCAGGATCTGAAGTACTGGCAGTCTTCTTCACTCATTTCTGTAGCTAAGTGAAGTGATCTAGTAAACACCTCCTCTACAGCCACACCACCTATCTCCAGAAAGGTACAAGAGCTATCATCATGGGGCCTTCTTTTTTTTACAGGAATGAATCAGCTTAACCAACAGGATTTGTTTTGGTATACTCTATCTGATTTGATGCAGAGATTCTGGTTTTCCAGAACAAAATGTCATGGTAACACAGTTAAACAAATACTCATGTTTCCCCCAGCCCTAAACAAGAACCATTGTGAGCTTTCTTCTGCCTCCTTCAGAGAGGCCAAAGAATTCACCTTCCGTGCAAGCCAGCAGTCTGAGCTTCCTGGTGTGGCTCCTGAGTGGAACACGTCAGCCCCTGCAATGCTGCAGGATGACTGCAGGGAACATGACTGGCCTGACTTTAACTCCAGGAAGAAATCTTGTGTTTCCAGCCTGCTGTGCTTTGCTGCCAGGAGTACACCAGCAAGATAGTTACATGCCTACTCAGGAGTGCCTACAGAAGCCATGGCTCCTGCAGAAAATCCCTAGCACAGAACACAGAGAGAAAACCTCTTCCCTCAAATTCATACTGACCTCTTGGCAGAGTTGCTGCTTCCCAAACTGCTCACTCAGTTCTCTGTTCTTGGCACTTGCCTAGTTCAGATACACTTCATGTTCTTGAATCATCTGCATTTCTCAGTCCCCTTGCTCACATGCAGACAGTTCTGATGGGCTGAAGTTAATATTGCATGACTGCTTTCTGAAGGGGAAAAAAAAAAAAAAACAGAAGAAAACCCTCTTTCTCCTTTTTTTTTAGACTATGGCACAGTTTCAGATGATCCTGGACTCATTCCTGCATCAACTGACACTTGCCATTAATCTCACAGGTCTGTGAGCCAAACAATACTTAAAAATTAAAATACTCTGTATCTCTGGTAGAAAGGCCCTGGAAATAAAATGAAACCAATGTCAGAAGCAAGAGCTGCTTCTCCCTGATGCTTGCTTGCCTGTCAGCATCGCCTCTACCCACTCTCCCAGAGAAGTCAGGCTTTCTGATATGTGGGAGGCTCATCAGATGGTGTCTGCCTAAATCAAAGGCCAAATAATGCATGTAGAGGTGTTTTGTTTTGGTCCTTTTGCAATAATTCTGCCTAAAAAATATGCCCCCACAGTCAGAATATACCTTTTATAAATGCTCCTTTAACAACGATTCATCTTTCTTTGAGAAACATAAAAAGCCTACTGTTTTCCTTCTCTCAGGAAACTAAACATCTATTAAATAAAGATTGTTATGTTTAGAAGCCTTTCAGAGTGCTGATGCAATGCTCCAACATATCCTGTCTTCAGTATATTTCACCAGGTACAGACCAGCTCTGTCATTAGGAAGCACTTCCATCTGTAGGCTGAGGATCACTGTTAGAAGAGAGTATACCCTGCTGGATCTAACAGCTCAGAGGGGAGGCTGCACCATCCATGTCTCCATGTCCAACCAGCAGTGAGGCTGAGATGGGTTCCTAGAAGGTGCATGCATGCAGAGCACACACACACACACACACACACATATATATATATATATATATATATATATATATATATATATGTATATTATGTATATTATGTATATTATGTATACTTATATTCATGTCCCAGACACACAAATGGCAGATACACAGAGCACTTACATGAACACTGAGAACCCACAGGAAAGCTGTTTCTTCCCCCTTTCTTTTCAAGACTCTCTCTTCTTCTCTCAAGGCTCTTTCTCCTCTGGCAAACCACAGCAGTGGTAAGTGTCACACCTACACAGTATCTGAGCACAATCTGAAAAGCAACCAGAATTAGTGTCCCTCAAGGAAAGGCCCCAGTATGAACTTAACAGCCTTCTGTTGACCTGCCAAAAACAAACAGCCTCAACACAGCTCCACACTGAACGCAGCTTTCTTTGGCAGTGTAAAGGAGACTTGGTGTGAGAGTGATGGTTAGCTATTAATTGAGGGTTACTAGAGGCATTACAGGTACAAAGAGTGTTACAGGGGACAGAACAGGAAAGTGGTGACAAAATATAGCGAGAAGAGTATAGAAAGAGTATACAAGGCTCTAGAACTCATGTGATTAGTTCCATCATTAGTGTAATGAGTTTTTTCTGCCAACACTTTAGTGTAGAAAGTATGTCTTCTTTTCCCTAAAGAGATTAGGACCTCAATCTTGCCATTTAAGGAAATTTTAATGCCAGAATTTTCACTTCAGTATTAAAAAGGGGTCTGTACTTGTGTTATCTGAGCTGGAATGCCTCAGGTAAAAGCAGATAAAAAGAACAAGATGGATGAACAAGCTTGTCTAAAGTGACCCTTGCTTTGCTGCTTGTGATCTTCAAATACTGAACTCTCTACTGATGTTACTGATAGGCACAGGAGTGTTGCTGTAGAACTTCTGGCAAACAATTGCAGATTTCAAATTTGCAACCCAAATTTCAAAGGTCCTTTGGTACATGTATATTAAATAAAAAATAAAAGGATAATTTGAGTTTATCTAAAGTATTTCTTATGTGTGCACAAAAAACATTTTGTACTAAGATCAAAGTTGTGTGCTCTGTCATGATTACTTACAAGTTCCTGTTTCTGCACTGCTGTGAAAGAGCAGCAGCAATTCTGGACACAGCATTTCACTAGGAGCCATTAGGAAGTTTTGTGAAATTACTAAGATGCCAGTTATGAAACTACATTTATGAAAAAATAAAGGAGAAACAGAAACAAGGAGGCTTGCAAAGCTCAGGAAGATGTGCTTATTAGTCAGTGCTTATTCATGCACTGACTAATGTGAAATGTCACTTGTACAGAAATCAATGTCTCCACAGCCTGCAGCAGCAGCCCACAGGTGGTCTCCAGACAGTTACAGACTTCCCTGAGATCAGAAACATTCTGCTTAAATTATCTTGATATTTTTTACAAAGGGCAGTTCAAAATTACAGCGCAGTCTTCCCTAGGGTGTTGTGTCACTTTCCTAAACTCTTTGGGAATTTGCTGTCTGTGCTCCTCGCTTTCTTCCTTGTCCCACTTCTTGCCAGCCTAAGGGAGCAGAGGAGACAAAGGTACAAAACAGACAGCTGTATCCTTGGGTTCCTACAACACAGACTGATTAACCTGGAATCTCACGGTTTGGAGGCAAGAGGATCCAGATGGGCTAAATAACAAGATATCTCAGGCTGATAATGAAAGGCAATTCTGAAAAAGGTAAAGACAATCCTTGGATATTGTAGCTACAATATTACAAGCAGAAACAGGAAATTATCAATGTTCTTGTGTGAAGCATTTCTGCTGTCTTCTCTGGGATAATGAATCTCATTCCAATCACTCACACTTGAGACATAAACTGAAAAACGGACAGGATGACCCTGAATTTGGAGACTCCATTACATACGAGTGGCTTGACTTCTTTATTCCATCCAATCAGAACAGATAATATTATATGATCATTGATTACAAATACATCATTGCATTGTTATGTAAAGAAAATTCTGCCACAGTGAGACAACAATTTGTCACTACTAATTATAGACTCATAACAAATAGCTTTAGGATAGAAAATTAAGGAAAAAAAGCTCTGAATAAGAAGTATACTGAGCTTGTGAAACAGTCTTCCAGATGCACTAGAGGATACAAAAATTATGTCAGGGCACAGCAAGGCCAGGTGAGAGATGCCCGGGGGTCCATCAGGGCTCTCAAGAGCAGCTGGGAGCACCAGGGCAGCTTCAGCCCTGGGCATCTGCACCTCCCTGGGGATGGGAACAGCCCAAGATCAGGCCAAGACTTCAGCCCATGGGTGAGCCTCAGCCAGGGAATCCTGTGGCTGGGCAAAGAATGCTTCACACCAGCATCATTGGGGCTGGGATGGACATCCCTAAATAGGGGCTGAAGTGGCATCCTGGGCAGCATGAGGGTCCCCAAGGGGCAGGGAAGGGACTGTCAGGCCTCTTGTTATCCCCCTCCCAGGGCTCCTGTGAAAAAAAAAAAGGCCACAACCTAGCTATTACCAAATTGGGGTTTGAAAGTCACTCATTGTACCATGTCTGTAATAGTAAAGGACAATAACTGATACATACAGGATCTCTCCCAGTCCTATATTCCCATGTTATATGACAAAGTGGGGCAGAAAAAAAGACCTCCCACTGGATCAGGTACCTAAAAATAAGCAGGCCAAAAAATAATGCCCAAATGGCATTCCATTTTCTGCTTTCAGAATGAGTCACTCAGATGACAAAGGTGGCTTGTGAGATTTTGTTGGTGCTGGGTACAGTTCTAGACTACACCTCCAAGACACAGATCACAGCCAGAAATGAGGTATAACATCTGCAGCCTCTCCCTAGAGCTTTCAAATTCTGCTGATCTTGATGCAGCTGAGCAGTCATCTTCTCTTGACTCAACTCTCAACCTGCTCTGGACATGAAGGAATTAGCACTCAGTGATGTCTCAATAAATTTCTCAACAGCACAAATGAAACTGCTACATCAGTTTTAGCACAGCCCCTGTCTGGAAGATATCCAGACATCCATTATCACCTGAAAGCTTTCCTGGCAGAGTTCATTCACCTCACTGGAACAGTAAAACCGCAAACTTTAGAGGGGCCATTGGCACTCCTCACCTGATGTGCTTGTTCTTGACCATATCCTTCACATAAATAATATATATGAGAAAGGGGACAGGAATTCTACTGGCTAGTGAAATCCTGTAAAAATATTAATGAAAAATTCATGAGCTGAATTCATGAGCTGAACATCCTGAAGGGGACACATGGTGGCTCATAGAACTGTTTGCTCAAAATTACATATATTTTACAGCTCTACTCTGCAAATTTTAACGAGAGACTCAAAAATATTAGTCACTGTGACTCTAGAGGTTCACAGAACATGTGAAAGCTATGACTAGCAAAACCCCCCTGTTAAGCACATTTCTACTCTCCTGTGACAGTATCTGGTTCTTTACAGACACAACACAGCAGCATATTTGGCCATGGCAGGGTTGTCGCTGTCTTCCGGGTGCTGAGTTCTGCAAAGCTTGATGTGCTAAATAATGGCTTTTTTGCACTGGAGGTCATGGCTGTTCTTATATCAAGTGAACCAACTTCTGAATGATTTAACAATTTCATCTGCCAGAAATGTTTTTAGACCATAAAACCTCAACATTCCTGAAATAGCAACAGAAAAACAGACAAACAAACAAACACCACACCCCCAAAGCTTCTAGCACATCATTTACTGTGGTGTCTTGGGGTTCATAAACTGAAAGTTTTTTTAAAATCAGGACTGGTTGCCCTAGATTAAGAGTGTTACATTAAATTTGAATGTACTGCCAGAGTAATTTGGATTGAAGAGGAGGGGAATAATGCACTCTTAGCTGATTTCCTTTATGTCTGTAAAAGCCGGGTAGCAATAAGGATGTAAGAACCCAGGTTTCCAGACAAAACCAACAGCGATACAAAACAAGGTGAAAATCCATCCTCTGAACAACTTAGTCTTGCTATTAAAGCAACCAGAATGAATTTACTCTAAATTCCTGAAATGTTTGTGTTGTGATCCTGTATCACAAATCTCTGACTTAAGTGCCCTCTGGATACCCTTCATTTAAGTGAGTTCACTGAAACTAGGCTTCGACAGTTCAAAATTGCATGCAATATTACATAGGTGTTAATAAACATTTATTTATAACTCAGATGTGGTGAACAGCCTTTTAAGAATATATGGTATTATTTATAATACCTTTTTTATGCAATTTCATGAATGAACAAGATATGTACCTCTGCATGTCTGCGTCTCTGCATGCAATTAATGTATGGTTTGCTGAAGAGTAAATAGTGTACTGTTAGAATTTGGGGTCTGTTGTGGATTAACTCTACTTTGTGACTCTGTATTGACCAGGGAAGATGGGACCAGACCATCTCCAAAGGTCACTTAATCATGTTTTCATCCAACATCCAAACCTTTTTATTACCAAATAGCTCTCTGAGAAGCACACAGACCAGGCCCTCACTCAGTACCATGGAAATCCTTGATGCAACTGTGTATTTGGGGCAATTGCAACCCACTGTTGACACTGTCTGCCAGCCCAGGTAAGCTCTGCAGCCTAGCCAGAGTAACTCCAGGTTCATAAAGGCTTCTGAATGACACTTGACACTGCCTTCTTTCATGGGTTGCTTGTGATCTCTACAGTGTGACAATATTTCTTGACAGCTTACTTTATATTATAATTCTTTGCATTTAGGAAAAGTCTTTCATTGGTGGATCTCATAGAGCTGTACAAGTGATAGATTTTTTATAGTCTGTTTATATAAAAACAGATTTCATGTTCTGACTCCCCTATTTTACTTAGTCATCAAAGATATTTCTTTTTTAATAAGTATATCTCACTTAACTGCCTCTTACCAGCAGGACTGTGTGAATTTCTGTCTGCTTTTCCTCTAGAGGAAGTTGTCAGGAGCGGAGTAAATGATATTCATATGGGCCAAGAAGCAACACAGGATTACTCACCACCTAGATTTTCTAAAACAGGGATCAAGCGAGAACCAGAGGGTAAAGCCCAAAACATCTTTTCCCTGAAGAAGAATTAGTTGAACCTGTAGGGAAAAAAGAAACCCAACCCCCTACAAAGGAATTACAGTTCAATCTACTGTGTTTTTTAGAGGATACCTAAGCACAAACATGTGATGAGGCATTATTGGTACATATGTTTTCTTTGTTAATGTATTTAATTTCATTGAGCTAAATCAACAGACCAATTTTTATTAATTCTGGCTTAAAATAATTGTTACCATTATTATAATGCATTTCCCTCACCAAGTGATCCTGTGTGGTTCTTTTATGACAGAAGTAAAGATGTGACTGAGAACAGGAAGTGCTCCATGTCACAAATTCAATTATTTTTAGAATTTTGCCTTTTTAATAAGGGCTGTTGCTTAATTGTCATCTAACACACAGATGTTTTGTTTCCACCTAATCTAATGTTCCCACCAGTAAATGCTGTTAAGGCTCCTGTCTAAGAACAGGCCTGACAAACCTGTCTTCATTAACAGCCATGCCAAAATCATCAGCTAAATCAGGAAGTTCTCTTTCTAAGAATTAAAAATTCTTTTCCATGTGCTAACATGAAGTCATCAAAAAAAAATATGTGTGCCTACAGTAATTCACAGATATGTTACCCCACAGGTAAAGTGTTTCAAAAGTTATTTTCCTCCATTTAAAATTATTATGTAGCCCAAAGATGCCCACAGATTGTACAACAGTCAATAGATGACTTGATAAACCAATTTAATGTCTCCTTAGGGTGTTTCCATTATGTACACAGATATTGCAGATGGTAACACTGGTGAAACACCACAGAGATTTAGGTTTTAAATTCTGTTTAAAGACCTGATTCTCAGTGGTTTCAGTAGAAAGAAGGCAATTTAAACAGGATTTAGACATTTAATTCCCTTAAGGATGTAAGCTTTTGTCTTTCTATAGTAGATAGACCACCATAATTTTCCTGACAGTTCAGTGCTGATGATTTTAGCTTTTGGTTCTTTAGGCTCTATTAAGGCTAGTCATTATATATGATGCAGAAATTATAGGAGAAATTTGGATCATTATCAACTATTTTTAGCAATCCACTTCCAAAGCATTAATAACTCCACCACTGAAAAAACAATTCTATCATAATGTCTGAACACAGACAAAATAGAGCTAAGCAGCCTATATGAAATTTCCTGGCAAGATTTCTGCCACTTTGGATTGCATTTTTAAAATGTGCATTAAAGCATTCTGAAATAGGTAAAATAATAAATAAATAAAAAGTGTTCTTTTTGTCCTGCCTAACAACTATTCAATTGGTAGATCCTTGAACTTCATGGACTTAAAGCAGTTGAAAATACTCTTACTGGAGTTTAGAACCATTGGAATTAGAACTATTTCTTATTAAATAGGAATAGTTTATTGACACTTAATACATTGAATAGCCTGACTGGAGTAATTTAAGAAATTGATTACAAATGGAGTTAATCTAATCTCACTTAAGGAGCTTCTCTGTTAAGAAGCTCTGATTCCCCTTTCAGTGGGGTTATCTTGGCAGACTCTATTTAAAATCAAGCTCAGAGAAACATGGAAAACAAAGGGGTCTCTGAAGGCTACTCAAATAGTTTGGAATCAGATTTTCACTACGTGGAAAATGATACTAACCTGTCTACAGCTCAATTCAAGTCTATCCTTGTAAATGCAGCACAACTGAGAGCTCCCTTTGCTAGACTGAGCAATCTCCCATGTAAATGAACATTTTGGTGGTTTACAGAGTGGAGATGAGACAGTCCCTCTTCCAGAGCTCTGAGTAAAGCTTTGGGATTACTACTTTTTATGGATACATAGTCACATAGTCATAGCCATCTTCTGATGCAAATGCTTCTTCATTTCAGAAGTTCCCCATAGTTAGATTAATTATTCTCTGACACTACTGCTTTTTTGAAGTCTTTTGCCTCTTTTTTATTCCTCTTGCCTACCAGGCTTCTTTTTAATTTGCATATGTTAGTCTTTGTCTGCCTCATTTGCTTAATTAAGAGTATGATTCTGCTCTACTGATGAGAACAAAACCTAACTCCTAAGGAGCTTGTTAATGTAGAATGGAGAAACTGTGTTATGATTTTAATTCTTGGAAAGCAATATATTTTCCAGCACAGGATTAATATTAATGTTAGAAGGAAGAAACTTCTCATGCCCCAAGATATAAGAACTATTCACTATTCTCTTAACTATTTTATAGGGACCTTAACTGTATATAAGCTACCATCAGAAGGCAAAAGATCAACACTTTCACATGTGAATGCCTCAAGGTAATTACTTTAAGCTGTTTCTATTGTAGGTCTGATTTTTATGGTGGTGCCACATGCACACCATACCCTCCCTTAATGGGGGTGAGGAAATGTGTATGTGTTCACAACAGCTGAAAATGAGGGAACCTTGTTTTGAGGCCTAAATGGCATTCCTTAACATGCTCAGCTTTGACAAGTTTAGTTTGGATTCAAGCTGATAGAAACCAGAGCACAGCGAATCCAAGTAGAGGAATGGCATGGGAAAGTTACTGCATCCCAAAGTACCTTCCCGTGTGCATGTCACAGGGCAGGGAAAATTACTCCAGCTTTTACCAGTGGCATTAGTGGTATGCTACAGGGAGCAGAGACTGGGTCACCAGCCAGACGTGACAACTATAAATGGAGTGGCCGATTATCAGCTGCAAAAACAGCATGGAGGAAAAAGCGCCACGACCCAAAATAAAATGCTGATGTCAAACATCAATGTCTTCCATATAAGGCATCAAGAGCTTCATTAAATTAAATATACTGTCCAACCCTCAGGGGTATCCCAGGTACATGAGTGACAGCTGGAAGTCGTTGATTTTTTTGTTTGGTCATAATTATCTTAATTTTTTTTTTAATAGCTAAAATCTTTGTATGATGAGAAACTTCATTTTTATTTGTCTCCAGTATACTCACATTTCTCCTCTTGTTGATAACAGCATTGTAATAACCAAATACTACAGCCTTTCTTGACAGAGCAAATCAACAATAAGCATTTAGAAAGGAATGTGTTTTGTTTGTAGTTGTGCCTCACTAAAAGACAGTGTATAATTTGCCTCTGGGAAGAATAAAAGTTTTCCTGGTTTAGAAGCTTTGTATTCCTTTTTTTGTTGGGTGTAACACAGGTATGGCTTCTCCTGTGCGTGGCAGCAGACATGGAAACATTACAGTCAGCAGAGTATCTACAGCACAGCAGTCACTGGAACAAATCTAGAACGCGTTCTTTACATGACAACTGTGGTTTTGCAATCCCGAATAGGGTAAAGATCCTTTCAGATGCCCCTTAAGCTTTAACTGCTCAATAGTTTTAGTAATTGCAAATTGTCTCGTTTAATTTGGTTTAGGCTGTTGTGAAATATGGAGGTATAAATATATACGGTTTCCCAAGACTCCATTACAGCTGTTTCAGGCAGGATAATTTCGAACAGAGTAAAATAGAGTAACCCATAACCCATATAACGCTGCAGACAGCAGTCAGAGCTCTGTGCTCAAAGACACCATATTCAGGCAATGTTTCACATGGGGAAGTTCACACATCCTTCCAGGTAATGGATACCTGTCTTTAACCAGGCAAACGATTGCTTTTCTTCTTACTTAGGGCAATTATAGGGAGTATTCTAATGTATACAACAACTTAAGTGTTATCTTTGTAAGTGACTGAATTCAGCAAGGAATTCGACTGGAAGGTAGCCTGAGGCAAAGAATGCCGTGGGTTAATTATGCAACATTCCTTCTATCTCTTCTAAATCAATTGCCTCTTGATTTCAATGTCTGTCCCCTTAAGAGGGTGAGAAGGATCTAATTGCCTCCCTCTGGACCACTTCTTACTGCCTATTCCTGTGAAATTCGCTTTTATGAGCCTATGCTGTATTTGCAATTTAACTGGATCAAAACTCCTTCCTTCCCCCACTTGTTAATTATTTTGTCATCGCCTCAGATTAATTCTTATAAATTTTCTGACAAGACGTCCTAAAGAGAATGCTGTATTACTGGTATAAGTGCAGCAGGCTGATACGACGGAGGTTTTGTTTGTGGGCTTTTTTTTCCTCTGAGAATTTACGTATGTTTTTTCCTTTATTCTTTGCACTAAGGCTTCTGGAGAAACAATTTTTTGCCAATGGCACTGACAAGAACTACCCTTGCCAAAGCAGGATTTAGTTTAATAACTTCATATTCTTGTATTACTACTAGCTCGAGGTAAAGATGAATTGATTCAAACATAAAATGGGATGTAGCTTCTGGAGAAAGGGGACTAACAACAGTATTTTGACATCTGTTTAACGCCGTCTTCAAGCCCATCTGAGAATAACATTATATGTCTTGGAGAAGAGCACAACAATTAAAGGTCCTTATACGCTCCTCAACCTAAAGTATCAACAGCCTTTACTTGGTATTGGCTTTTTAGGGCTCCTACTGTCTTTTCCAAAACACAGAGGTCAGAGAGGGCTTCTGCAACCACTCCTTGTTGCTGGGGCATGTGAAGTGCATCTCTGGTTATTATTCAAATTGTCTTACCTCATTCAAGCTTTGCCTCAGATTTCTCTGAAAAAGAAAAATCAAATTTGCCTTGTCTCTCAGACAAAGCTAAGAACCTGTAAAAATGAAAAATAACTCTTCATAACTATTTGCTCTGTAATAGCTGAAGCTAATCTAAAACTGTATTGCTGATTTTGCAATCTTCTTGCACTCATTTAACAGTCCTGTGAAACAGGCCAATATTAATTAAATTGAAAACCAACCTGGCAATTCGGACGTTTGGTTTAGCCCAGTTCAGGTCTCAGATCTAGGAATGGGAACACATGCATGCCAGTATCTGGCAAGGGATGGTGGAATAATGGGTGGCCTGGGGAAACAAGTGCAGGATTGCAGCAGCCCAGAATTACTTTATTTTAAACTGGAGGGAATTTGATCTTCACCATCTGGAACAAATTCTGATCCTACAAAGGTCAGTGGAAACAGAATTTCATACCAATTCTTAGTATGTTTGCCTTTTTGCATATTGAATGATCATGTTGTCATAGTATTTTTATGAAGACAGTAACTCAAGCTATTGTATTTTTTAGCTTTCAGTGTATTTCAGTATACCAGGGTCAGAAAATATTCATCACGCTTTGTCTTTTATCATTGAATTTATGATCAATGATTCTGACACCGACTCCACACAAATCTGGCTAGAATTAAGTGTTAAGTCTTAAAAAAGAGTACTTATATTGCTGGTATTTATAATAAATATTTTATTAAATATATATAATTCCTAAAGAACCTACATATTCACAATTGGTGCATTATAAAACGCCATAATAGCAGCATCTGTGGATGTGTAAGATTAATTCTCATTTTAAACTTCTTGTACCATTTCTGTTTTACTATCTGGGAGCAGATTTCACCATTTAGACTTCAAAACAGGGAGAAACAACAGCTGTAGCCTGGGAGAAAAAAAAAACCACAACCAAACAAAAACCAAACCACAGCATAAATACATATTTTACTTAAATTCCTTTTAGAAAAGCTGATGGCTACTCAGCATCAGACAAAACTTGTATATAAATGCAATGCTATGCTAAGTGATGTGGAAATACCAAAAGACTGTGAAGTACTTTCTGAGGAGTTGTTAACACCAGCCTCAGGCTATACTGCTGAGTTGCAAATTTAAGGAGCTCTATTAATCAGTATTCAAGTCACCTCTTAGTCAGCAAAGAAAAATGGTAAAAGCTGAAAAAGTTGCTATGAATTTTAGAAATTCCATGTGCTCAGCAATGCAACAGAATAAACTGATTTTTCAACACTGTTCTGAAGTGCAGCTCTAAGTCCACACGCCTCCCTCACAGACACTTTTTCCATTTTTCCACAGACACAATCCATTTTTTCTGGCCCAGAGCCTTAGTCATAACATTAGTATTCAACTCTCAATATGTGAACATCTTTGCTATCACATGCCTAATGGTAAATACCTACAGGCCTGGAGAATGGAGGAAGAGAATTTCTTCTGGAACAGAAATCTACCATTACATGGTTCACAAGCCATGTATGCACCTGCGATCCACTAGATAAATTATAAGAAGTAAACCATAACATTTGAGCATTCTCTGAAGCAATCTCTGTATGATGTCCATGACATTACTAAGTAATTGCTGTTATGAAGATGAAGCACTCTTGAAAAAAGATGCAGAGTACCAGGTTTTCCAAATAACTGATAAATGTCTTAACTCATGCCCAGTGCCAGGCCAAGGATAGCAGATTTTTTCATCTCCTCAGGTACATCAATGCAAAGTGGTATTGCAGAGATATCTCAGCTCAGCCATTTAAGAGAAAAGCTTAGGACATCTGGGAGCAGTAACTTCAACTATTCCTAATAAATCTGCAGCTAAATGTGAGCTGGCTGTGGTTCCCCAAGAGACTGAGCACTTCCAGCTTGAGCTTGCTAAAGATCTCTGTTCAAAAAAACCCAAGACTTAAAGCACAAGGACAATTGTGGAAACAAGAAAACTAGCTAAGACTTGCCAGCCAAGTAATTAAAAACTAAATCAAATATTTACAAAGGGAAAAGTAACAATTAATGAATTCAATTCCCTTCCACGGTCTGAAGAATGGAAACTTCAGTAGTACCATCAGTTTTATTGAGAAATCCAGATTTGGATTTCTTATCTCTTAAATACTTTGCTTTAGCATGAAATGTCGACATAATAAATACATAAAGATTCATGTATTTCTAAAAGATCCAGGGAAGAAAAAAAAAAGCTCATTTCATACAGATTACTTAATTCTTAATGGGCATATGACAATTATTCAAGGAAAATATAGCTCTTTGATCACAGAATAACGGAAAAATCCAAATATATTTAGCACAGAAATGAAAAATACAGAAACCTCTTGCAACAGTCCCAGTGTAGTTGAGTGCAGCCTTTACTGCTCCTTGAGCAGAATGGCTGCATAAGCCAAATCGGGACAGGTTCTTGAGAAATTTCAGCATCCTTTCATCCTGAAATGCTTACCCCTCTCTGCACAAAAGGTTTTACACCCCTGCACTGCAATACTGATTCTTCCTGCATTTGAGAATCCAGAGGTTTTCCCTTCCCCAACCTGTTCTCCCAGCCCCCAAAGGAGAATCCCACAGGGCTCCCCTATGCCTTTTTTACAGGTCAGTGGCCCAAGAACATACCAAAAGCTTTGCTCTTTTTGTATTCTGTATTTACATACTGGGCAAGACAGTCCTTTCACAGCCATCTATCCCGATGCTTTTTTCTTGTTTTACGGGAAAAAACTCACTCGCTTGACAAATGAAACAAGTTAAAAGGACAAAAACACAATAGTGCACCTTTTAGGGGTTTCTGGCAATTAGATATAAATGCTTTGCCTTGCTGTATTATGCAGAGCTGATGATACACGTGATGTGATTTACATTAATAGCATTGGAAGGAGAGAAGAATTCAATTTATCCAAAGTTACATAGGAAACATAGGACAGGACGGACGTGGCTCAGCTTAATTTAAGCAGACATCCAAACCGGCCTCAGGGGACAAACTAGCAGTTTGTAAAGCACCCCAGCAGCATCTGGACTTGAATGGCATAAAACTATAGGGTGGTGGCAAATACATAAGGGATGAAGGTAAGACTGATCTTAAAGGAAATACTGATTGCGGACAGGAACTGCCTTCCCAAGAGCTCTGTAAGAGCAGGAACTCGGGAACCTGCACAGCCTGTCGCGCAGGAGTGACTGCGGCGACTCAATCGCCGCTGACAAGGACCATGGCTCCCCAGCAAAACCAAAGCTCTGCCGTCGCCGTAGCTTAAGGCACACCCCGGTATCCCCTCAGGGACCGCTGGGGCAGAGCCCGCAGAGCAGCCACGCTCAGGGACACGCAGGAGCCAGGGGCTGCTGCCGCACGGTGCGGAGCGGCGCCGGGAAGGGCACGGAGCGGCTCGCCCGCGGCACCGCCGAGCCTGCCCTGCCCTGCCCCCGTCCCGACGGGCTCCCTGCAGACATCCCCCCTGCCCGCCCGGCGTTCCCGTGATCCCGGTACATGCCCCCCATCCCGGCCCGTGATCCCGGTACATGTCCCCGATCCCGGTACATGTCCCCCATCCCGGCCCGTGATCCCGGTACATGTCCCCCATCCCGGTACATGTCCCCCCCTCCCGGCCCGTGATCCCGGTACATGTCCCCGATCCCGGTACATGCCCCCCATCCCGGCCCGTGATCCCGGTACATGTCCCCGATCCCGGTACATGTCCCCCATCCCGGCCCGTGATCCCGGTACATGTCCCCGATCCCGGTACATGCCCCCCATCCCGGCCCGTGATCCCGGTACATGTCCCCGATCCCGGTACATGTCCCCCATCCCGGCCCGTGATCCCGGTACATGTCCCCCATCCCGGTACATGTCCCCCCCTCCCGGCCCGTGATCCCGGTACATGTCCCCCATCCCTGCCCGCCCGCCGCTCCCGGGACAGGGCGGTGCCGGCGCGCGCAACCCCGCCGCCGCGCACGCGCACGCACCGCCCCTCGCACGCACCCGGGAGCGCCGCGGCGGAGAGCGGCCCCCGCGCACGCGCGGCGCGGCCGAGACCGCTCAGAGCCACCGAGTGGCGCCCGCCCGGCCCCGGCCCCGGCCAGGCCCGGCCCGGCCCGGCCCGCCCTGCGCGCAGCTCCTCGCGGGGCGGGGCCGCCTCCGGGGCCGCCCCAGCACCCAGCGCGGCCCCGCCGGGCCCGGCCGAGCGCACGGCATTTCCGGGGGAGGGCGCGCGGCGCGGGCTGGCGGGGAGCGGCGCGGCGCTGGCAGAGTTGACTATATATGGTCAAAGGCAGCGGAGAGCGGCGCGCGGCGCGGGCGCTTCCTGGTTCGCGCCGCGGGGCCGAGCGGGGCTGAGCGGCGGCAGCGGAGCCACAGAGCCCGGCCCGGCCGCGCCCGCCGCCCTTCCCTGCCCCGGCTTGCCGCCGCCGCCGTAACAAGTGGGCGAAGATGCCGTACGAGATCAGTAAGCTGGCGGGGGCGCCGGGGCGGCGAGGTGCCGGGCGGGGATGGGAGCGGGAGCCCCGCGGGGTGGCGCGGAGCCGCCGCTGCCTCGCAGCCCGCTGACAGCAACAAGTGACGGCGGCTGCCGGCAGGGCAGGGCGTGTGCCGGGACCGAGCAGGCATTAAGCGCCTTCCTTTTATTTTGATTTTTTTTTTTAATTAGGTTTTAAAAATTATTATTATTGATTTTCTTTGATCCTCCTACTCCTTTTATTTTTCCATAGAAAAAGTGTTCGCCAGCCTTCCTCAGGTTGAACGAGGCGTTTCCAAAATCATTGGAGGTGATCCTAAGGGCAACAATTTTCTTTATACCAATGGAAAATGTGTCGTCATCAGAAATATTGATGTAATGTATCTTGATTTGTTTTGCTTCATAGTATGTAACGCTTTCGCTAAGTTGCGTTCTGTCTCCCTGCCCCTCCTTCAGCAGCCTGAGCTTCATTCAGCCTTGGCGATTTCAATCGAGGTCACAGAGCCGTGATCAGCAGCGGCAGCATAAGTAGAGTGCATGACTCAGGCATAAATCCATAGCGACTGTAAAACCATGTAGAAAATCTCGGTAAAATGTGCAATTCTTTCCATCTTTGCTCTTTGCATAAAACTTAAGAGATGAGAAACTGGTGTATTCTGGTTGGCCCTGTTTATCTTCTTAGGTATCACTGTTACGAAGTTGAGTGCTGTGTTTGCCTAATGAATGAACTCTTTCCTCTTTGCTGTTTTGGGCTCTTAGCCTGTCAGAGAAGCATAACCTGTATCTTTCAAATGTGTTATTATTTCCCTCACCCAGCTCCAACTCCAGGAATCAAAACAGTTATGAGTAGCTGGACTCTACAACAAGCTGGGTACACATTCTCAGCCCTGCTCATAGGGAATTTTGCTCATCGATTAAATACTAAAACGCCCCAGTTAATGTTTTCAGTAGTGTGGAGGTTTGGGTTTGTTTGTTTTCTCTCATGCTAACCAGAGAAATGTTAAGAGAGTTATTTGAATAATTTTTTTTCAGAGATGTTATCCTTTTGAAAAGTATGGAGGAAATGTTGCATCTTTAGGTCATTGTCTTACTGCTGGTTTTTAAAAACTTCAAAGTGATTGCTTGTTCTTTAGAAATCAGATTCTCCCCTAGATACTTTCCTACTGCAGATTTGGCCTGCAGCAGGAAGGGCTGCAGGGGGAGGGGCAGGACATACCTCTCTGGAATTTTTAGGTCTCCACAACAATGGATTTGTTTATGGCTGCTTCTGTAAATCACGTTTGTAAACTGAGCTGTTTCCCTGTTTTATCTCATCACCCCCACTATATTCAGACATTTCTTCATTGTCACGCTATAATAGATAAGTGCTACTAATAATTCCTTGCAGATTTCTTGATTGCTATCGCTTTAAATTCATCCACTTAAAACCAAAAGTAAGCTCCCGCTCTGGTTTCAGTGTGTCGGTATAATGTCTTTGTAATAGTATTTTGCTCTTGGTATCAGGAAAAGTTCAAGTTTCTGAAACCAGAAGCCCCAGTTAAACCCTGTAATGGCACACAGTGTGATGAGAGAAAAGGGAAAAGCCACTCTGCTTACATTACAGTTTCTGACCAAGTTGTGAATGCTGACCTTCTCCCTTGCATTATCATTAATGCTCTTCTGATCCTATTTTGGAGGTTAAATTGGAAGGAAGCAATTTGCTTTACCTGAATCAGCTCACTGAAGATTAGTCCAATCCACATGCGACCCCCAGCTGTGACCTGGGGGGCATAGGGCACATGGTGACCTGAGAACAGGCCAGGTGGGGTTGTGGGAATTCAAATTCAAACTGTTTAACTCTCAAGGGGAGCTGAGAATGCAAGTCAGGAATCCTTCCCTTTTATGGTGCAATTCATGCTGATATGCAGACTTACCTAATTTACCAGGGGAGTTTGCTACTGTTAATAATTGACAGGTGACTACAGAATGTATTATAGTAGTAACACAAAAACTGACCAAGGCCTGTTCTGTGGCTTTTGTGCTGGAGGATGTTGCAGTTTGTAACCTGACTTGCACACGTGTTCACTTGTAGTTAAGAACTGTGCCTTCTTTGCAAGATATAGAAGCCTCTCTAAAAGTTTGCAACAACGAAATGGAATGTTGGGGGGGTCTGTGTGTAATTCCTCCATGAGCAGTTCTCCCACAGAATGGTTGTGCTCTAATTAAAAAAAAAAAAAAAACAGGTCATCAAAATGCGGTGATCACCTTTCTCCTTAAGTCTAAAGCTATCGAGCATTAGCTAATCAGATGAATATAGCATTCAGGCTTAATGCTTGATCTTTGAGCATGATCTAGAGACTTCCTTTAACAATAAGTAGTTCTGGAGCAGTGCTGGGGAAGCTCTGTGAGAAAGACTAGTGATATTTTTAAGGTTTCACACTTCATTAATATTTTATCTTCATGGGTCTAAGACTACTTTGAAGCTTGGAACTTAAACTACTCACTTTCATATGTGGCTCTGGTTTCAGTGTTTGAAATAAGCCACATAAGCTCACTGCTGGTTTAATCTAGGTACTACATTTGTCCCAGCTCACACTATAATTTTCTCCTGAAATATCTTTTTAGAAGTGGTTTTCTGGGGGTTTTGCTTGATGTGAAAAACATGCAAGTTAGAAAACTGACTTTACAAGCAGAAATAATACTATTGAATAAATAATGTACAATTTGACAGCTCTGACTTTTTACCTGGTTTCTGAAATCTACTTACCATGTCTTAAATTTGGGTCTTTATATTTCATTTAACCCTTCAAGTTAGTGTCTCAGCTTAGTTTTCTGGACTCTTGGAGTTTCTTACTGTAAAATAGTAGCTATTAATAGTAGCCATTAATAACAATATGTGGGGGGACATTTAAACTCCCTGAACATGTAGGTGATGCAGATATAGACTAGAGAAAGCATTATCTCATCTGGCTCAGATGAAATCCAGTTGGACACAAAATGAAGAGGAATGTGCATGCTGTAAGTGCAGATGGTCGTGACTTAAGCAGGGCTTAACGCACTCAAGCAATGCATGAAAGCAGGATTGGAAAAGAGCTTCGTTTTGGACAAGCAAGCTGTGTTCTGTCTCCTGAGATGTAACAGTACTGCAACAGCAAGGAATTGTGAGCAGCAGACTGCTTTCTAACACAGAGCGGGTGTTGTAGGTTTTCCTGATTGGATGGCTGAGTCATACCATAACATCAGGTGGTTTTCTGGTTCAACTGAATAAATCTGTATTAATTATACCAGTAAAAATGGAATTTTGTTGTGCTCATATGAGTGAAGTTTTTGGGGCTGGAACAAGCCTGTTAAATGGTAGAAAAATATTTCTAAAGAGTAGTGTTATTACAGTTGTAGCATATATACACTCTAATTGAGTGGGGTGCAGAATGACTTCCCTATACAATTAATTTGAAAGCAGTTTGTTCTTTGATGTCATTCTTTTTTGATTTGTGTGCTGCCTCTATAGCACTACTGATTTGCTCAGATAAGAGTTTGTTTTATTGCACAATGCGAAATATCTCAAAACCTAGTTTAGACTGAAGACATAATTTTATGATGGAGTGGCAGTGAATTTCTTTCAGAATTCCTGTACCACTCTTGATACCAGGTCTACTGGCTTTTTAAGCAGATTGCAATTATCAAGAAAGAGCAAGCCTAGCACATCTCATTGGTTATTGAGTGATTTTGGGTGCATGGTGATGATTAACAGCTATGTGTTATGGTTGACTGCAGGCTTAAGTTTCATACTTGACAACAGTAGAATTTTATATGTGTGCTGCAAAGCACAGCTCATATTTAATATTCTACTTGGGTAGCTGCTTTATCCCTGGGCTAGCCCTAGAAGAGGAGAGTCTTATGCTTGGCCTGTTATTGTGGAGAGTGTTTCTCTACTGTTTGGCAGGTATTGGAGAAGAAAAGGTCCCAGCACTTCAGGCTTCCTTAAGAGGAAATCCTTCTTTGTGCCAGTTGTTAGAAAGTATTGTGTGTTGCTTCAATGGTACCAGCAGTGTTCTGCAATGTGTACTGCACTTCTCACTTTTAGACAGTTGCTCAATTTAAGCTGGAAGGCAGGGTTTGAGAGAAGGGAGTGCAAGGAGAAGTCACAAATTTTATTGTTGAATTTCTGATTTTATTCCTTTGAAACGGAGGAAGTGCAACTTTTAACTTTTTTTTTCCCTTCAAAATAGAATCCTGCAATTGCTGACATCTACACTGAGCATGCCCACCAGGTTGTAGTTGCCAAGTATGCTCCCAGTGGATTCTACATAGCATCCGGAGGTAAAGTATCCATGTGCATGAGATGTGTGGGCAGAGCTGTTGAAGTTACTGGCGTGACTGGAATGACACTGTGTATGTGTATGGAGTATGCAGTCAATGGGATGTGCTTTGGTGGACTTACTTTCACATCTCTGAAGGAGGAATGGTTTCTGTCCTTGTTCCTTTAACCTTTCTCAGGCATTGAGCTTAGTGACATTCTTGGTCATTTTAAGATGTGTTATTTTGATGAGGAAAGAACCTGGAAATGAACCCTAAATACTTAATGTGATGAAGACTTGTGTAAATGTATCAGAGTGAAAAGTTATTTCTGAAAATGCAGGACTATTTTTTGCGATGTTAATAAACTTTGATACATTATGAACGGGGGAGGGATTCTAAAACAGTGTGTATTCCTTTTTTTCCCTTCTTCCTGACCCAACTTGGCAACATTTATGACTATTGTTACTTTTTTACCTGAACTAAGAAAACTCTTCTCCCCAAGTTAGCAGGCAAAGAGTCTGAGTCTGTTTCCATATAATGCATATGAATCTATAGTTTGAGGACATGTGACATGAATTTTTAGTGTGAATTTCATGTATTGTAGCAGTTTTTGACTACTAGAGAACTAAATAAACCCTTTTTAATAGGCGCTTGCATCAAATAATTGGTATTTTTCTTTTAGGAGGACTGATATACAGTGAAGAATGTTGATAAATACAATACTGTAACTTGTATTTCTTACGAAGATTTGCAGCTAATATATAGATTCTTTAAAAAATGCTTGCCATTATCAATTAGAAGTGCTTCAAAAGCAAGTAATGTGCCCAAATAGATATATTTTCTAAGTAATAGTTCTGAAAATGAAACATTATGAATACGAGAACCTTAGAAAGGAAGCACAGATTCCTGCAAAGGTCTTAGTAGAATGGGAGTTTCTCTTTCAGCATTTTTGAGGGAAATGGTTTTTTTTAAGTGTAAAATGTCCTGTCCTTCTTGGTTTCCTTCCTATCAGAAAGCTGTATTAGAATAAGTATTTTTGGAGTATGGGGAAATCTTTAAGAACACTGATAGCAGAGTTTTTTTCCTTTGTTTTTTTCCTTCCCTTTTTCTCACATTCTTGTCTGAAAGGGACCACAGCCAGGATTTTCTTGGCGCAATCTTGTGTGTGGACCATGTGTCAAATTGAATAACCTCTTAAAATCCAGTTTGCATTCTGTATTCTACAAACTTGGTGCTCTAGGTTTATGCAGCACTTAATACTCACCAAAACTATCTAATTTTTTTGTATTCTTTTAGATTTCCAGTCCTTTGTAAAAGAACAATAATAGATACTGTGCTAGGGAAATATTTGGTTGATTTTTTTCTCAGAATTTTTGTCATACCTAAGTGGAAGAGTTTAGGTTGTGGTATTTTCCCTTAAAAAGTGTCTTCTATATGTAATTTATAAATAGTTTTGTGATACTGCTGAGCATGGGGTCTGAAGATAGATGACCAGGCTGTTTAAGCTGTTTCTAAGTATAACATGTGAGATTCATTTCTCTGTCTATAAATCTGCATTAGCCATGCAGCCTGCATTAATACTTCATGTGCTTCATGAGACAGACCTTTGGCAATATGCTTTTGGCTTCTATGGTAATTTCTTATTGCAGTTGTAGCAGATGTACTAATGGGAGATACTGCAAAGTTAAAGCTCTGTGTTTTATCTATTAATAGATGGAGAAAACAATTAGACTGTAAAAGCTGCATTAAAGTTCTGCTTCAATAACCATTTCTCTCTATAAAATTCTGGGTCTGTCCTTTAGGCAGAGATGAAGATCAGTCTATGACCAGGTCCCGAAGATGCAGGGTGGCTGTATGTTTAAATTGAATGGTAAACATGCACCAGTAAATGGTGAACAGAATGTAAACGTTCTGCTGAGGTGAAAGTTGCATATTTTAGCACATGTTTTATTCTAGAACAGTGTCTTTTTTGAAGGGTACAATACACACAGATTTGGCTGTGTGGGTTTCATTAGAGATGTGTAAATTTGTCTGTGTATAGAACAATTCCTCCGGTTACAATCCTGCACTATAGTAATTGCTCTGAGTAGCTCTTGGGTTTTACAATACTCAGTGGAAACAGTGAGCTGGGGAGCTTTCATTACCTTAAGTCTTAAATTGTTAACTGCTGTGTCATGTCTGCTGCTTTTGACATTACTCTTCCTGAATATTCTGTCTAGTATTCCTGTCTAGTATTCCAGGTATCTCCACCATTAAGTGTGTACATGCTTCTGTATAGAAAAAGTACACTGATGTGCATTAATATGCACTGATGTGCAGAAATCTCTGTACATCTACATATGCCTGGTATTTTGATGCAAAACAGGTCTCCTTTGAAGGTACAAATTATAGTGCATCTACCACTGTCCACTGGACTGCTCCCTCCGTGTAGGGTGGCTTACTTCCCCGTGAAGGGTCAGTGAGCTCTCTTGTAGCTGCTGGGCAGTGGGGCTGGCCTGGCTTGTTCTTTTTGTAACAGATACTTAACACACATATCAGCTGATAACATTAAAGTTCCTACTCTCTTACTGTGCAGTTTTTTCACATGTCTGCAAACGTTTTCTCTGTCTGTTGTATTTGGTGCTGCATGTCTTGGATCATAATATCTGGTTAAAAACCTAATTTATTGAAATGGATGTAGTCTTCAGCATTCCTAAATAAAGGGATTTGTAGTAGTTGTAATAGGGTAAGGTATAGGTCCCTAGTACCAGTATTCAGTGTAGCTGAAAATCTGTCCTCTGGCAGAGTGATGAGTCATGTGACTGAGTCATGTTGGAACAATAGTTACATGCTGTTTTATTATGGCAGATGTCTCTGGAAAGCTGAGAATCTGGGATACTACACAGAAGGAACACCTACTGAAGTATGAGTATCAGCCATTTGCAGGAAAAATAAAGGACCTTGCATGGACTGAAGACAGCAAGAGAATTGCTGTGGTTGGAGAAGGAAGAGAAAAGTGAGTAATTCTTTTGTGTTTGTGTGTGTTTATACATACATATGTGCATTTGCTGTAAACCTCTACATTCTTAGCGAAGCAAGTTCCTTGCAGAAAGCTTTTAAATCTTCAATGGAATGGAGTAATTGCTTTTTCTCTGTCTTGACTTCAGGACTGTTCTGCAGCAAAGTCTTCTATGCAGTGTTTGACAGATGTAAATTAGTTGGAAAATACAGTTCTGTTACAATTGCTTAGTTTAAAAAATTGTATGGGATTTGTTTCTTGGAAGTAGGTGGGTATTGCATTCAAGGATAGCTGTTTGGGGGATTTTTTTTTGTCAGATTCTGATAGGGTGTGAAGGGGGAAACAAGATTTCCCCCCCCTCCTTCCTTCACTCATGGCCTTATTCAACTGATTGAATAAGGGTTTAAAAAAAGCATATCTGAATTTTCTCCTTTGGCAGTATATTTTAGGCCTTACTACGGTAGTTTAATGAAAGGACATCAAGCAGTCGTCTTCTACCTAATTAAATGATATGCTCATTTAGGTTTGTGTCCTCCATTTAATGTTCCAAGACTGTCAGAGTTTTTTAAGCAGAGTCCAGACCAGGTAATCTTACACATAAAGGGCTGAAAAGCATTGTGTAGTGCTGTTCCCTAGTTCCCTGCACCATTTTTTATTCCATCATGTATTGTCCTTGAAAGCAACTCTTTGTCCTCCATTGCTCCCTCTAACACAATGTGAGTTTGCTCTCCTTCAAAAACTTGGCCAGCTTTCTGTTATGTGGATGTACTTTCAGTCTAGAATATTCTTGAAGGGATTCTAAAGAAGGCTTTTGAAACAGCAATGCTCTGATGGTATAATGCCTCAATATTGATTTTACTGGGTTTTTTTTAAAGGTGATTTAGAGTAAAAACTGTCAAAAATGCTTTTATAACTCCTCTGCCTTAAACCTGTAAGTAATAATATTTCTAAAAGTGATGGTATCCAGTCTAGGCTAAATAGTCAGATAACTGTGATCCAGTGTCGTTGTTACCCTAGCTTTCTGCAGTCTGTGTTGTGGCTAGGCAGATGGAGTTATTTACTGCTTTCTTTTATAAACCAGTAATCTTAGTGAGGAATATACATTGGATATCTGAATTTTAGAGGCTTTATATGCAAAACCTGATTGTCCGTCCCCTTCAGCAAAAGTCTCCTATTGAAGATTAGAATCTCCCACCAGTAAGATCTCAAATAGCCTTCAGGGAACTATGATGCGCTTGTATGTGATTAATGAGATGACCTAATTTCTTTCCTTTGAGTGCACTCAAATCTGCTGTTTGCAGATGTTCAAGGAGTTAATCTACATGTAACTTTTATGAATTGTAGTTATTGTGTGCTTTTCTAACTAGATTTGGAGCAGTGTTCCTGTGGGATAGTGGCTCTTCTGTTGGTGAGATTACCGGGCACAATAAAGTGATCAATAGCGTGGACATTAAACAAACGAGACCATATCGTCTGGCAACTGGCAGTGATGACAACTGTGCTGCTTTCTTTGAGGGACCGCCATTCAAGTTCAAGTTTACACTAAGCGTGAGTTTAAGTTTAGATGTGGCTCTATTAAACTGTGCAGTTTCCAAGAAGCTTGCAGTTCTTGTCACAACTGGCTGTTACAACAGAAGTTCTCAGTTCCCCCTTTTGAAGCATAGCTGGTGTCAAGTGGCTTTCTTAAAACCATGTATAACCAAACGTTTATCTCAGGCCAAGAAAACCAAAAAAAATTATTGCTTAAAAAGACAACCTGAAACACTGTTTCCAGTTTTCTTTTTTCATTCTCACGAAGCAATGGAAAAGATGAAGTAGGCCGTTTTATTGGCTCTACTGATGCCCTCAGTCCTCTGTTTCCCAGTTCAGATGTGTTTAGAATTTCTTAAAGGTGCATGTTTCAAGAAATATGGTGATTAATGGAATTTTCTAATCTGATTAAGAATGCTCAAATCTGAAATCCCAGGGCTGCTTAGATCGGTGAGTGTAGGTGTTTGAAAGCACAACTTGATTTCTCTTTCACCTAATGAGTATGTAACTTATGTGGTCAGGTTTTTTTTTTCTCTATGTTCCTTTTAACTTTGTTTCTTATTTAACTTGTTACGATCTCTTAAATGAAACAAATGCTGTAACTACCACAGTGAAGGTGGTAGTTTGTTGTTGCTTAAGGCCAAGGAAAATAAAAAAAACCACAAGCTTCTGCAGCTGTTTTGATGGCAAGAGATCTCCTGCCACAAAAAAAACTATTGCAAAGATACTGGATATTATTGCAGTAGTAGATTGTTTTTAAAATACAAACTAAATATTTTCAATGTAGTAGGCCTTTTATTCTCCTACACGTGAGCTTTGAATAGTCCTCATATGCTGACTTTAGCAAGGATTCCATTCCAGTTCTAGAAAAGGAATTGTTTTGAGCTCTGCAATCCAGTGAAATGATGTAGTTGCCTAATATATTTCTGAACTTAAGCTGATACTTGCATTTTGCTAAGCTGGTTGTTTTGGAACCCTGAAGTCCAAATTGCTTACCAGTGCTGCTTAGACTGGTATGTGATGCAGCCTTCCTTTTAAAGTGATATTTGAGTTGATATATGGGATTCTGGTATGGGCTGTTAGATGGTTTAGATGAGAGCCTACAGTATTGTTGGGGAGGGGGGGAAATAAAAAGTATAATTGAAGAAAGTAAGTTAGAATATGCCTTCCATAATACTAAAAATAGTCTTCCAAATCTCTCTGCATGGGAGCTTTGGCCTCATTGTGGTGTTTCCCTATTTAATGTGTGTTTTCTAGTTTGCATGGTTTGAATAGTCTCCTACTTGTAAATAGTCTATTTGGGGAGCATACATCAGTCTTGCCTCATTACTTCACAGAACTACCACTAATGCAGTTTCCCAGAATGGAATTTCAGTAAAATAGTAACTTATTCCTTATGCCTGTGCTTTTTTGTTGTTGTTGTTGTTGTTGCAATAAGAAGGATAAGATACTCCTGTGAGTATAGAACTCGCTGCACAGTGAAGCAGGAGTTGAAATCTGGAGAATGTTGCAGAAGAAGGCAATGAAAACTGGGGGAAAAAAATCTCAAGTTTGCATGTAGGCTGCCTCTGACTTTTAAAAATTCTTATCCCTGAAACTGGGTAATCATTCTCCTGGTGTGCACTGAGTTGTTTTAACTACATCAGTAATGATGTCACAGTGTCTTCCCTGGACTGTTCTTGGTCCTCATGACTCTCTTCAGATCAAGGCTAAACTTGCCTCATACCAATTCTGTACAAAAAGCATCTCCTACACGGCTAATTTATAGTTCACGTGTAAGAGAACTTCATTGTTACTAGAATGTCTTCTGTATGGAACAGTCTGTTCTTTGTTTGGTGATTCTTTCTTTTTTCTACAGGACCATACACGGTTTGTGAACTGTGTGAGGTTTTCTCCTGATGGGAACAGATTTGCTACAGCTAGTGCAGATGGGCAGGTAAAAATCAAGGAACTCTTCTAATATTAATTTTATCATGAGAAGGTTTTCTTGTGCATTTTGGGAATAGAATTAGTATTGTAAAATCCATGATGCTTCTTTATGCCACAAGTTTAGACTTCTAAGTATCCTCCTGTAAAGCTGTAGTAACTGATAAGTGGTAATAACGAGCCTTTTACCCATTCAGTCTTCCTAGCATTCTCTTACAGGTTATTTTGGGAGGAATGTGTTGGACTTTTGGAATATGTATGTTATGATCCTGAGAGGTCTAGCTGAAATAGTGAATTCATAGATGGCAGCCTGGCTCCATGTGTACTCCCTACTGATAAGGGCAGGTTGACAATGACTTCTACCATAGGTAGCTTGTCCATCTTAGAGGGCGGACTCCCATAACAGGAGTACTAAGCAGCTGCCATCACAGCAGGATTCAAAACTGTAACAGCTTTCAGAATTTCAAATTTCTGGATCCAAAGTACAGGGGACTTGCTGTAATTATTTACAATTTTCATCTCAGTCCTTTAGTCTTGATTATTCAATGCATCATGGCTTGTGCCTCTCCTTAAAAAGGGGTCTAGTGTATAAAAGTATCAGACACTGTCTTGGGGTTTTTTCCATTACTGCTTTTCCCTTTAAGTTGTATGTCGGTGTTTTCTTTTAAGATTTTTGTCTATGATGGGAAGACTGGAGAGAAAGTGTGCGCTCTTGGTGGAGGCAAAGCACATGATGGAGGTATTTATGCTGTAAGTATCACTTCTTTTGTGCAAATGATCCATAGTGTTTTATTACCCAGTTAATGGATTGCAAAATCTTGGATTGATGAACTTACTGTCTTGTGGTGACATTTGTTTTTACAGATTAGTTGGAGCCCTGACAGCAGTCAGTTGCTTTCTGCTTCTGGAGATAAAACTGCTAAAATCTGGGATGTTGGTGCTAATTCTATTGTAAATACTTTTAACATGGGATCAAACGTGTTGGATCAGCAGCTGGGTTGCTTGTGGCAGAAAGACCATTTACTGACTATCTCCCTGTCTGGCTATATCAATTATTTGGACAAGAACAATCCAAATAAGCCTTTACGTGTCATAAAGGTAGGTTAAAGTTCTGTTACTGTGTGAGTTTCTGCAATAAATGACTCAGTGAGTGAAGTTGTAAAGATGAAATAGCAGGTATTGAAAAATAGTTTTATTAAATTAGTATTGCCAAATGAGCTATGTGTGACTGTTTCTTGAAGTTATATGAATCAGTAAGTTGCTATTTACATGTGTGAGACTGTGCTTTGTGCAAATACCCAGATTGATTTTTTTCATTTTGATTAATGTTATCAACTTATCTTTTGTGCAGCTATTAAGCATTCTTGAGATAAGAAATACAGCACAGATAGAAAACTACCAGTGATGTTTCATTTTCCCAGAACTAGTGTATCGTGGACAAGGTGATTAGGGTTGCCATGCAATCAGAGTTTAATTTTGGGATTTAAGGAGTTGGCTGACACAAGACTCTCACATGGGAACTTACATTTTTACATGAACTAGAAACAATGTCCCAGATTTTTGCTATCACTGCTATAATTCTGGAAGTTGGTATGGGTACATGACCATATTTAGTCATTTTCCCTGAATCATAAAGTGCCTGAAAAGCTGTGATGAAAAGGTTACAAAAGTATTTTGTCTCACCAGGCTAATAAGGGCATCCATGGTGCTTATCGTTTCTCATCAAGGACAGAGCAATAGCAGTGCTATAACAGTTAAATGACTGAACTGTAAAATAGTGCTTTTTATACTGGGTGACTGTTAATGCTTGTGATTAGCATGTTATTTTCTGAATAACCTATCATTCTTCTCAAATAGGTGTATGTATGTGTTAAAAATTGCTCATCAATAATTATTTATGTCACATTCACAGGGTCATAGTAAGTCAATTCAGTGTCTTACGGTGCACAAAAATGGTGGAAAATCCTATATTTACTCTGGAAGTAATGATGGTCATATTAATATCCTTTGAATGGTAGTGATACTTATTCTAATCTGAGAGAGCTCATTAGGAAAGATGGAAAAAAAAAAGCTTTGCCAAAGAAAAAGTTTATTGGACACTTTGGATAACTTGTCTAAAGTTTATTTTGCTTTCCCCCAATACCTGTTTTACTACCTACCTTCACACTTTCCTTCTAAATATAAGCCAGCTCTTAATTTACAGTTGTTGCTTCTTCATGATAGGTAGCTTGGGTAGGATGGAGGAGCAAGTAAAGGACAGTATGGAGGAGCAAATAAATATATAAATTAGCCTCCTGTAACATCAAGAAACAGCAATATACATTTTCCACTTGTAACCTTCTGCATATTCTGTCATATTTCCAGCATTCTGAAGTGTCTAGTTACAACCACAGTCCTTTATCCTGCCTTTAAAATGGTGTCATGTTGGTATAAAATCTTACAAATATAGGTCCTCTTTCTTTTCAGACCTGTAATACAGTGTGACTAATTAACACTGATGTTACCATATAACATCATGTGGGAAAGCCAGTGTTGCAAGGGCTTCTAACTAAAATTCCTTAAAAAATATTTTCTAGTCTCAGACTTAATGCTGATTATTTCAGTACTTGCTATTGTTTGTGGCAGGTCCTTTAGCTCACTACAGAACATCAGAGTTTCAGTTAATAAGTATTATGAGGTTGCCCATGGAGCTTGTAGAGTCTCCATCCTTAGAGATACTCAAAACCTTACAGAACCCTGCAGCCTGTTGTAGCTGACACCAGTTTGAGCAGCAAGTTGGACTAAATCTCCAGAGGTCCCTTCTAACCTTAACTGTTCTCTCAGTAATTTGTTATTTATGTTCTGTCAATTATTTATCCACTTTTTATGGTGTGGAATCTGACCACACCAGTATCTTCAAATGTTCCTTAATTCTATTATGCACATTATTGGGATTCTGAAACTGGAGAGAATGATGGCTTTTCTGGGAAAGGCCACACAAACCAGGTTTCTAGAATGGCAGTGGATGAAATGGACCAGCTGGTCACCTGCAGTATGGACGACACTGTGCGCTATACCAACCTTAGCAAGAGAGATTACAGGTTAGTTAAAATGTTGCCTTTTATTGCAGTATAATTGTTTTACAGCAAGAGTGTTGTTGACTTTATATGCTAAATATAAATGCTGGAGTTTATTTATGTTACCGTGGAAACTGTAGCAACCTTGTGCTTTTTTTCTGGCGAGAAATGCATCCCAGGCTTTTCAATTTGTTTTAGCCCTTCCATGGGTTAGATGGAGACCTGTCTTGTATTGGGTGACTTAGTGGCTGTAGGAAGGGTGTCTGTTTTGTGATGCATAAATACCCAGGGATAGTGGAGGTAAATGTGGTTAGGGGGAGTGGGACACAGCTGATTCTTCATGGAAACCAGAATTCAAGGAATCTTGTTAAGATAATCTAGTTAGTTTAAAAATTAAACTGTAATATAGTAACATTGGTTTTCATTTTAAAGGTGTACTGGCTGATCAAGTTAGTAAAGCTTTTAAACACAAAACAATAGGAAACTGTAAGATTAGAGGATAAGAATATAAGTTATGCGTGTTCTTGATGATTAGGGGGTGATTATTTGAATGGGCAATTTAATATAATTGTAGACATGGAATAACTACTTCTTGCTTTGTCCTTCCTGCTTCTCCACTTTGGCACATTCTCTTCCAGTGGCCAGGATGCTGTGAAAATGGATGTTCAACCAAAATGTTTAGCTGTGGGTCCTGGTGGTTATACTGTAGTTTTATGCATTGGACAAGTAAGTATTGACATGTGGATTATCAACTATTGCTGTGTTAATAATGCCATGTATGGCAACATTTATTTATTTAGTGTGGGATTACCTTGTCTTTTTGCATCCTGTACCAATTTCATGTTTATGTATGGATTTACATTTCAGAAAGACCCTTGTGTGGGTGCCTCTGTATTTGCTATCAGTACAGCTTTGTGCTGGAAGGTTAACTTCAGAACCACACTCTTTCCAGATATGTTCAGTGACACGGTTTTGGCAAAAGGATGATTTTCTCCTGCTTTTTTTTTTTTTTTCAGTTAGTCCAACTATCCAGTTAGCTAGTGCTGTTGTACAGCATAAGCAGCTCTAGCTTGCTTGCCACTAGTATGCAGATCACAGAAAACCAGAGGCATTGCACCAAGGCGCTTTTGTAACAAAACATTATTAACTAATAATGATGTATGCTTTCTTCATGGGTGCTGGTTTTGTGTTTGGGACATTTGATAATGTTGTCCAAACCTGTTTTCGTGTGAGTCAGTCCCAGTTAACCATAGCATAGAACTGGATAGGAAGTAGCCTTTGAAATTTAACTCTGCAGCATTAACTTGCTACTAATTTGGTCCTGCCTCCCTCCCTTTAACAATGAACCAGGAAGGGAATAAGCATTGCTGAAAATACTGGTTTGTCCATGTTTATTTGATGTTCAAACCAAGTGAAGCAGAGCTGAGGGCGATGGAGAATGCCCTGCACTGTGTAAGTTAGAACACACAAGTACTGCAGTACAGCAGATTAGTCACCACATGTAAGCATTTCTTCAATTTTTTTTTTTTTTTTTAAGAATGAAACTATTCCCTTAAGATGAGGATACACTAAACTTCTGCCAGATGGGATTGGTATTTATGACTAAGCAATGTGGTTTAGTAGTAGTTTTATATTTGGTACTTTGAAGAAGGGTCTTAGTTACTGGGTTTTTTTACTTACAGATTGTCTTGATGAAAGATAAGAAAAAATGTTTTGCAATTGATGACCTTGGCTATGAGCCAGAAGCTGTAGCCATTCACCCCACAGGAAGTACAGCAGCAGTGGGAGGAGCGGTAAGGTTGCACTTCCTAAAACTACTACTTTGAACACTGGTGCAAGTAACAGAAGCATTTAATAATAGTAGGTGTGTTGTGTTGAGAAAGGGTAGGTGATAATTGGTAACAACATCAGTATTGTTAAAGTAAGCTGTGTGTTATTTGTTGTTCCTGGGCTTTTATTCCCCAGGTTCTGCCACAACTGTGATCTAAAGTCTATTTCACTTCTTTTTGAATTGAATTTCTCCACTTGCTGTTTTGAAGTTGCCAAATTGTTTTTACCCAGTGTGTTCTTGGAGTTGGCAAATTCTAGAAAATGGGTTAATTTCCACACTTGGTGGACTGTAGCCAACATAAATGACAGGCTATCTAAACTTTTTCTTAATGTAAGCACTGCCAAACAGAATTAATGCAAAAAGTTCCAGAAACGCCTCTTTCTAGTGAAAAATTTTTCTACCTTTTCTTTGTAATTAATTTGCAGGATGGGAATGTCCATTTGTATTCAATCCAAGGAACCTCTTTGAAAAGTGATGATAAGACTTTGGAAGCTAAAGGTCCCGTTACTGACCTGGCATATTCTCACGATGGTGCCTTTCTTGCAGTCTGTGATGCAAACAAAGTTGTCACTGTCTTTAGTGTTGCTGATGGCTACGCGGTAAGAATTGCTGTAATGAGTTATCTTTGTTTATAAACAAGTTGACTGACAGCTCATGTCTAAATCTGATGTAGTGAAGTACATTGTAAAACCTACGTACTACATGAGTGAAGCTGCTGAGCCTTAATCATTGTTAATAATTGATGCAAGTTTCATGTTCCTGTGGCTGTTTACCTGCTATTTTGGGCTAGTACAGGTGTTAATAGCAGCCTATGTGAACCCTCCAAGACCATAAGAATGGTTAAGGAAATGTGCACCATAGGCTGGCTACGGGGAAAACGCTGAAAGCCATCTAATAACAAATGCACAGTTAAAACAGGAAGGAGCTGAATTTCAACAGACTAGCCTTAGTTAAAAACAGAAAGTTCCTTTGGGTCTGCTGAACCACTAGTTTGGTAGTTTGGGTTTTTTAAAGGAAATAACAAAATACTTGCCATGTGTGTTGGAGAACTTGTGTGCATTTTGGTAAAATGGAGAAGAATGTAGGCTCAGTTTGATAAGAATCATGCAATACAATAATATTCAATGAAGTAAATAAATCAGGCTTGGCAATAAAATTCTGCCAGCTCTGGCACACAGTTCCATGGTGAGGACTAAGCTATGAAAGGGATATGCTAGGACAGGGAATCTTGCTTTATCTGCCAATCTACTTTCTTTTAACCAAAAACCTAAAATGGGCAATTTCCACTTTTCAGCCCAAGCAGTCAATGCATATCAGCCTGTAAAATCCTTAAACTTTGACTAAAAAAAGGCTGAAGTAAAAGCACAGGATGGCTTTTCACAAAAGACATTTTCTAAGTAAAAATTGAAATAATTTTGCCTTGAGAAACATCTGTGGGATAATTTGAGAAGCCTGTAAATTGTGGATGCACATAACATGTCAAGCTTTCATAGAAAAAGGTTGTAGGTTTTTTGTTTTGTTTTTGTTTTTTTTACAAGAGGGGTTTGTATTTTATTGGCCTACTAAGTATTTAAACGAATCATATGAAGTGAAGCCACCACTTGGTTGCAAAGTGCATCCATCCGCACCTGAGATGTATGTTCTGATGCTGCACATTGAAAGCTAATGATTTCCTGAAGTAGCATAAACTACTAGAATAACCCTTGTCTCTCTAATTTTCAAATAGGAGCATAATGTCTTTTATGGACACCATGCAAAGGTTGTTTGTATTGCATGGTCACCAGACAACGAACACTTTGCTTCTGGAGGCATGGACATGATGGTATATGTTTGGACTGTGAGTGATCCAGAGACCAGAGTCAAGATACCAGGTATCTTTTCAACATATTACTTTTGAAAGTTGCTAGTAGTTGTTGAAATCCAACACTGTTTTGTAGATTAATGGTAAGTAAGCAGGCTTTGAATGTTCCCAAAGTAATTTAGCCTTTATGTTAATCTCTGCCTAGCCACACTAGCTGGAATTCTTCTGTTGTTTTTGTAGTTACTTTTAAAATCCAGTACTAGTATTTAATGCAACTAAAAACTATATTTGGAATGTGATGAAGTTACCTTGTCAACCCAGCCCTCCTAACTCTTTCTTTTCTGTTGCTTTGCACTGCAATACAGATGCTCACAGACTACATCATGTAAGCGGCTTGGCGTGGTTGGATGAACATACTCTGGTAACAACATCCCATGATGCTTCTGTTAAAGAGTGGTCTATCTCCTACAATTGAAATATGCCCCCTCTTTGGAAGGACCTAATCAGGGACTAGAACTACTGCAGTGGAACATAGCATTTCTTTTAAAAAATCTGTATTGGCCTCTGGGTCTGCTGTCATATCCTCATATCTTTACAGGGTGTTCATATCTGTAATTAAATGTACTTTGAAAGCTTTAGCAAGTAACAGTTTGCACATGAAAAGCACTTAATTATGTCTGGAGCTTAACCTTTGTGCTGAACATTCCAGAGGCAACAGCCAAACACGTTGGTGTGCAAGGTTCAGGCGTGAAAGATTCAAACTCAATCAGTTGTTCTTTTCTAACCAAGAAACATAAGACTGTACAGCATGAGAGTAATACTTCTCATTTTTTTCTAATTACAGAACATTTCTGTACTAACAGTCATAGTAAGAGTATTTAGTTGTGGTCTGAAACCAATCAAGCTGTGTGCAGCTACTGTATATTGCTTTGCTTCTCTATACTGCACCAAACTGTTGCCTCAGATTTTCTCCTCCAGATAAGAAGATGGGGTACATTCATAATAAACTTTTTATGTATTTCATGTCAAATCTTTGTGGTTTATTTTAAGGTGGAAGTGTGGGATTTTAATGTACTTACTGTTGTGGGTATAATGTTTACAAATAATCATTGTGGCAACTTGTTGCTTCAGAAACACAATTGTTACTTTCATGAATTAAGACTGTCTCATCATTTCAGTGTCAGAGAAAAGAAATCATTCTGTTTCAAAGATGAAAGATATTTTCTGTTTGAAGGAGGATAAGCATGTTATTGTTTAAAAAAATGCAGTACTTCTACCACCTTTTGGAAAATACAGGAATTAAAAAAAGTGTTGTTATGACTTGAAGTGATTTTTGAGAAGATGGTGTTTGCTCAGTAAGTTTTATGCCTTTGCATGTGCAGAACAGTTGCATGAAAGCGTTACCTCATGCAAAGAGATCCTGATGTTGTGTTTAGTTCCCTTCTCACACTCCACAATGTGTTTAAGTGATTTGAAACTAGCAGTCCAACAAGGGTGGAGGAGGACGCTCTGATGCAAAGTAGTAGGAAGATTTCTTAGCATCTCTGATGGCCAAAAAGAGTTGTTGCTGTCTAGAACCTTGGAAGACTTAAAAAAAGTTTTCTCTGCTAAGTCTCTACCACTACCACCTTTCCAGTTGTCTTTGGGTTTTATTAAGCTTTCCTTTCTGTGTGGACTTGCGTGGTTTTTTTACCAATCATATTTCTAATGACACTAATTATACAGCAAATAAAATGCTTTTGCTGCTTATAGTGTGGCTTATTGCTCAATTGCTGAAAAAGAGTTGCCTCACAAAAATGAAATGTTGGTGATACATCTTTTGAAAAAGAAAAATGTTGATTTCTTTTTAGGGGTGGTGATCAGAATGTCTCCTAGCTTGCAAACCAACATCTACAGTGGAACAGTTGACACAGATTTTTATTTTTTTTCCTCCTTAGAGGTGGGATATTTTGTTTATGGTTTCTTTGTGTTTACTGTGTCTCTATATTAGCAGTTTTGCATGTTATGTTTACTTACAATGCAAGGACAAGAGAAGTTTTGGAAAAGGGTATGTTTGATATTTGGCTTAAGATCCATATTAACAAGGTTTTCTCAGTGTCTAGCCCCTAAACGTGCTCTGCTGTTGCATAGGGACTGACACAGTGAGCAATTCATCCATCGTTTCCAAGTCTGACCTGGAAGAGTTGCTATTGAATCTGAGCAGTGGGTTCCTGTGGTAGTTGAATCCCTGCCATTTAAGTAATTGTAAGGGGGGGGAGGAGAAGATAAACAGTTGTCACTGCTTGTGCACTATGCCTGAAAGGTGATGTGTAGGATGAGCTGTTTTTTGATTCCTTGAAGGTCTTGTAGTACTGCTCCTGTGGACTGCCTGTTAGCTAGAAACCCTGCATTGAGATGTGTGTTTGGACGGCAGTGAGGGTGACTGCTCGTGCTTCAGCTTCCACTGGATTTGTTTATTGGCATATGGCCTGAGCTTCTAATTCCTTAAGAACTAACACTGTCTTTGTAGTTGGCTAGCAAATCCTGTCTAAAAAACTTAAAATATATTCCACTGTTGGACCAAACATCTTAGCACAGGTGCCTTGTTGATCTGGTGTACACACATCACAAACTGATCTAAGGAGTCTGGCTATACTGCTCGGAATCAGGCCCCTACATTACTTGTGTTTTGCCCCAGACTGCAGATGTCTTGGGCTAAACTCAAATCCCTTGGCCTGCCCTTGGACAAACAAACAGGAAAAAAAAAAAAAAGGTGGTCTGTATCATCTTAGAGTGATGTACCAGCTTGTACTGACTTCAAAAAGAAATAGTGATACTTGATATGAATATGAAATCAGACTTTGAGGATGCAAATAGAAGAAAAATCAACCAAATAAAAGACTCCTCACCTAACAAAACCCCATAGCACCTTATATGTTGCTATCTTAAGAGCTGTATTTTAATGTTAGATCAAGCCCTGTTAAAACATAGCTCTAAAACCTCTTTATTCTTGAAGGCTTCTGTTTTAAACATGAACATGCTTTTGAGCTCCTTCTGGCAGTTAATGGAAAGCTGGTTTCACTTCACCGTGACTGGCAGATTGCCTGCTTTACAGTGAAAATGCAGCTTAATTAGGCCAGGGTAGATTTGGAGAACTAATGTGACCAGTAATTCCTCACAAGGCTGTAATGCAAGCATTCCTCTCCCCTCCCCCTTTAACTGTGATTTAATCCTGGCTGCCTGTTCCATTTCTGCCACACTTGTATAGCACATTGGCCTTCCAAGAAGCTGGTCTGTACAGTCAGCCAGAAACTTACCAGCAGCTGTTGTGTGGAATATCAGCAAATCCTAAATGCAACTCTTTAATTGGCAATTGGTAGAGGGGAAAAATAAAGGGCATCACTGACCTATTTGGAGATGGAAGTTGTTTGTTTTGTTGGATGCAATGGAATGATGGATAGTGGTTCTGATGCCTCTGTTCCTCTGCCAAATGCTTTTGCTCTTAATAGTGAGAATTCTTCAGACTAAGGATAGCAGCCTTAAACTCTAAATTACATTAATATTTTTCTGAAGTAAGATACCAAAGAGGTAGAATCCTTCAACTTTGAACTGATTTTATTTTTGTTTGTTTGTTTGTGGATTTTTTGTTTGTTTGGGTTTTTTTGTTTGTTTTTTTTGGGGTTTTTTTTTTTTTTTTTTGAGATATGTTTCTGAGTAGAGAACCCAGTATGTCACTGCAGATACTGTTTCATGGTTGTGGTACAAGAAGGAATTTGCTGATTAAAAATTGTTCCCTACGGTAAATTTTGCCCTGTCTATCTCTGTGATGAAAGTATATAGAAGTGAAAAAGGTGCCTTCAGTGAGTCTGGGAGCAGAATTACGCAGTTAACTGGCTGGGCTGAGACCAAGTCACAAGTTCTCATATATATAGCAGATGGCTTGTTCTGGAAGTACAAAGCTTCCCAGAGAGACTTGGGAATGAAGCAAAGCAGGGAAAGAATCACAGAATATCTCAGTTTGGTAGGGACTCATAACAATCATCAGACTGCAATGAATGGGTAATACTAGACCAGGTCAGCTATGGTCTGTTTTCTAATCAAGTCTTAAGAAACTGAAAAGGATGTTGATCATGCAGCTTCTTTGAGTAATCTGTTCCGCTTAAGTTTTTTCTAATATCCAGCCTGAGACTCCAAGCTGCATTGAGTGACCACTTATTTATATTATGTGTTATTTGCAGGAGAAGGTTGAGTACTGTGCCCTTGGTATTGTTCCTCTGGAATATTTTCTCTGTTACCTGCTGGCCCCAGTTGGATGTTAAGTTGTTGACTTCTTCCAGCCCACACACCTCAGCTTCTAAGGAAAGCTGTTGTGGGAGGCATTGTCTGAGGCCCAGATGTGCTGCATCACCTTCCTCACCTCATCAGCAATGCTGTGAGCAGTGAGATGCAGAATTATCCAGTGGTCAAGTCTAATTTGCCTGTGCCAAGTCCATGTTGGTTATTCCTGTGTCCTGCAAGTATTTAGGAATAAATTCTAAGAGGAAGCGTGCCCTCATCCCTCTGGGGACTGCAGTGGAAGCAAACTAGCCCCTCTTCCTTGGGTCTTCTTTTTATTCAGAGTTGAGGTCTTTTTCCAGTGATCAGAGCCCTCTCATGATAAACATGGTTTGTTTCATGTATGATATTTTAACTCTCTCATAATCATGTGGACCAGCCACTTCTACAGCTCTATGCTGGTCCCATCACCACCCTATGGACTTGAGTACATCCAGTTTTTAGGTAGATCATAACATTGTTTCCTCCTGATGGTTGTGCCTCTCCAGAGCACGCTGGCACATGCAGAGGGGTGGGAGAAGGCCTCTGTGAAAACCCAAGCCAGAAAGTGAGTGCTTGAGCTTTTTCTATCACCTTGTGCCTGATTATTTCCCTCATTTAAGAACAGACTTCCATGTTTTCCTTGAAATATTCAAGAAAAACAGCTGTATTGTGCATGTTCTAAATATCTACAGCACTGCTGTGTTTCTCTGCTAAAACAGCAGAAGAAACTTTGTTTTGTTGCCTTGTTGCTTGAGACCTGCAGGAAGCGCATCAGGTCTGTGGAATAAGCCTCACTTTTAAATAATTCTGAACTTTCTTTCTGAAATGTTCAGTTCTGGAACTGTAACAGTTACATCCTAATGAGAAGATGGCAGCTGAGTATACTGCCTGTGGAACTGGGAGCAGTGGGGCTGTTGGCCCAGACCAGCCAACTTGTTCTGTGAGCAGTCACTCTGTGCCTACCTCTGAGTTAGGTCAGTCAGTTCTGATTTCCTGCAGAGAAAGATAGAAATTTGAAGTGCAATTTACCCCTGACACCAAAAGAGGCTTCTTCTATGATACCCAGAATTCCTTGACATTCCAAATTGCCTGGTCTGTGTGATTGCCAGCAGGTCTGTCCTGCATGAGCAAGGGAGTCACCTGTACTTGGCAACCCCTGAAGACATGGCTTATCAACATCATTCAGGCTGCATTGTCAGAGGATCTGAATACCTGAGAGTTGCTTAACATGTCAGTCAGGCCTCAGTGTTTGCCTGTTGATTTGTTTTACTCTATAAAGCTTGTGGGCATTAAAATGGGAAGGGGGAAATCTTCTCAGGGTAGCCAGGTGTAAATATTATGGTCAAATAAATATTGATAAATGTCTGTGCCAAGATTCTCATGCTCTGCAGGCAGGCCAGATTTCTCGGCTGGCATATTTGTTTCCTAGACCTCATTGCCTATATGCAGCCTGCAACCTGTGCTTGACTTGTACAGAACACAGGGGCTTGCTCCATGTGTTGCCTTTGAAGGTCCTTCATACGCCCACTGAGCTGCAGGGAAGCAGCACTGGCTTGCTGCTGAGCTTCTCAAGGTTCTCGGAATCGTTCTTAGTGCAGAGACTCTAGAAGTGCCCATTGTACCCAGGCACTACCCCATAAGGCAAGGATAGTGATTCCAGGATTAGGAAACTGTGGGGAAGAAGCTGTAGCCAAGTAAGTTAAAGCAGAAGGTATTTAGACACAGTCTTTCTTTCATTTCCCAACAGCATTTATTTGGAAGTGGAAAACAGTCCCTTCTGCTGAGTATTCTTGATATTCTTCAGGTACAATCCGTTTCCAAGCAGTTAAAACACAAATCCTTAATGCATGCTTCAGACTAAGCCGTGCCTCAATTTATAACTACAGAAACATGTGCACCATATTAAAATGTAAAAGGAAATGTTAGGTGAGGAAGGGGTTAAGAACACACCTAATCAGATCATAAATGTATTTGGTACTTTTTAGACTTAGCCATTAAAAATCGAAATAGAATCAGCGAATAGAGTTGGAATTTCTGAATGTGAAGGGACCCACAAAGATCATCAAAGTGCAGTTTCTGACCCTGCACAGGACAACCCCAAGTATCACATGATGTGCCTATAAATTATGGGTAAGTAGCAGTTACATCTTTGCAAACAGTAGTTATCTCATTCTAGGACACAATTTAGTCACCGGGACTGCCCTGTGCAAAGGGCAATGATATTCATTAGTAGTAAAAATCATCCAGGGTAAAAGAAGGATTTCACAGTTCTGTGGTGGTCTCTGGCTGTGCTGCCGGCGCTGCTGGTGGGAGAGGCGCTCGGGGCAGGTCCCGGGAGGGATGGAGGGAGGGAGGGAGGGAGGGAAGGAGGGAAGCGGGAGGGAGGGAGGGAAGGAAGCAGGAGGGAAGCAGGAGGGAGGAAGGGAAGGAAGCGGGAAGGCAGCCGCGGGGACCAGCCGGGACGGTGCTCCAGCACCAGGTGGCAGAACAGCACTGCTGACGGCATCTCCCACTCCGTTTCCAGCTATTGTCCTTCCAAGTTATTTCTGTTTCGGGAATGATTTAGCTGTTCCTCGTGGCACGGCAGCATGCAGCCCGCGCAGGGAGAAGGGCAGCCCACAGCCCCGCCAGCCCCTGCCCATATATCCGTGTGATCCCCACGTGTCACCCTGCTCTGTGCTCCTGCTGCTGCTCCCTGACACAGAGCTGCCCGCGAGGACAGAAAGCAGTGTCTCGAAGGGAAAAAGGCTGTTTGGCAAGGGTTTTACAGCCGGAACATCACCTCAGATCAGCATAGCATCATCATGATGAGCGCTGTTCTTTATTATTTACTATATAGAAAAGGGCCACTGAGAGGGCTGGAACTTAAGCAGGCAAAAAGAATTATAAAATCCTAGAATGGTTTGGGTTGGAAGGGACTTCACAAATCACCAACCCTCCGTTGCTGTCGGCAAGGACACCTTCTGTTAGACCATGTTGAAATAAAGAGATGAAAAGGTAGGTGGTGTCAAATATGCATTGATAAATTTTTATTATATTTATATGCCTATGTTTAAGGGCAATTTTGTGACAGTATTTTCTTACAAGAGCAGAGAAAGTGATGTCTGGTCTAAGTTGAATCAAAGACAGGGTGATGAGTCCTCAATGTGTAAGGTAGGACAGAGGACCTTGTGGAAAAAGATGTGTGCATCTTGTTTGGCACTTGTAAAAGTGGTCACTGTAGGAGTTGAACAGTGCTAAGATAATAATTTTGGTGCTTGATCAGTTAGGAAAGCCTCAGAGCTGAAAATAGTGGAGGTTTGTATAATGGTTTTGATACTGTAACAAAATATGAACAAATGAACCTTTATCAGGTGACCAGATAATCTATGATTTGCCAACAGAAACAAGTTAAATCAACTCCATTTTATTGTGATCAGCACAACTTGACTTATTAATGTCTAGGTTAACAAAGTCAGTGATAGCATCTTATAACAAGGCAGCAACATCAATTGTACGAAGATCTGGAGCTGGAGCTTTGCTGATCCTATTCTGATAACCATGAATGCACAGAAAACAGCTGGACTGGGAAAGAGTCAGTGACCAGCTGAGCCAACAAAGGACTGATACGAAGAGAAGGTCTTTCAAGGTGGGTAGATTGCACTCCTTGGCAGGGGAGTGCTGCTGGGTTTTGCAGCAGCCTAGTGCAGCTGGCAGATTTGGGCAAGCTGCAGAGCCAGTCCTGCACTGGCAATGTAGGCAGGGTCTCAAGGGCTATGAAGGATGTGCCATCAGCAGATTGCTTGAGGGGCACAGGGATACCCAGAAAACAATGCCTGACATGACTTTGGTCTCCCATCAATGTAGCTGCTCCAGGTTTCTTGGTGATGCAGCCTGAGGGTACATACACAATAGTCTTCCTTGATAATAATGTCCTCTCATCTTCTTGTGAGCATTTCTGGCAAGGCAGTGGAGAGAGGCTCACCACTATTGATGATTCCAGTCACCATCTCTCCAGCCATTATCTGCAGAGGAATCTGGATAGGCTGGATCAATGGGCCAAGACCAATGGTAAGAAATTCAACAAGACCAAGCTCCAGGTCCTGCCCAAAACTCAGGCAGTGCTGCAGGCTGAGGGCAGAGTGGCTGGAAAGCTGCCTGATGGAATAGGACCTGAGGGTTCTGTTTGACAACGCTGAATATGAGCCAGTGTGTGCCCACATGGCCAAGAAGGACACTGGCACCTGCCTTGGATCAGGAATATTGCGGTGAGCAGGAGCAGGGCAATGTCTCTCCCCCTGTAATCAGCACTGCTGAGGCCACACCTCGAGTTCTGTGACCAGTTCTGGACCTCTCAGTTCAGGAAGGTTGAGGTGCTGGAGTGAGTCCAGAGAAGGGCAGCAAAGGTGGTGAAGGGTCTGGAGCACAAGTCTGATGAGGAGAAGCTGAGGGAGCTGGGGGTATTTAGCCTGGAAAAGAGGAGGCTCAGGGGTGACCTTATCACTCTGGACCTGGCTCTGGAATATCAAAAAGTAAAGGATGCTAAGGCCCATACTGGGCACAAAACAATTCAGCTGAGTTGGGTTGTCTTGTTTGGGTCAAGGGAGCACAGCTGGACATGGCATTGTGCTGGGCCATGTAGCTGCTTGAGCTGTGTGCCTGATGAACAAGGCTTGGTGTCACAGCATCTGGATCGACAACAAGGACAAAGGTGCCAACTGGCCCTACTTGGACTCTGACATCATGGTCCCTGAAGAACACTGGTGGGATGGGAAACTATCCCTGCCCTCACCAGAGCTGGGCAGACTCAGTGGAGCCACTGGGAGAGCTGGAGGTGGACACATGGCCTCAGTGCCTCACAGGGAGAGTAGCAGGGTCTGTACGGAGTTTGCCTGGGGACAGAGGCAGAAAATTTTGCCACGCATACAGAGGAGACTGCATAGAGATGGCTGGATTTGTTCAGAAATTTTTTCATTCCACCTTTTCTAGAAGATGAGCATTTCTTTATTTGAAAGTCTGTAGCTCAAATATGTGTTATAATCTAGAGACAAAGGTCTTTCCATGAGCCAGAAATGTGCATTTTAAGGAAGAAGCATTGGCAGTTGCAGTTTAGAATTAGATTCCTGTCACAGTAACTGGGATTGGGTACAGGTTTTTTATGATCTGTTCTGTGTGTCTTACCTGGCACTCCTGGTCTTCCAGAAAAATCATTGGGAGCTTGGGGAACACCTATATCATCAACTATTGTCCGCTTCTACTATTTCAGCTGTTAAGAAGTTAAAGAAGTTAACTTTATCTCATCCACAGCCCACCTGTGGAGAACCAATGTTGTGGCACACCCATATGGACAAGTGATTAAAAGAGCATTTTTTAATAGCACATAGAAGAAAACATGTAGCTCAGACAGACAGCTTTGTCCTCTCTGAGAAGCTGCTGAATTTCATTTGATAAGGCTTCCAATGCTTACAAGTATAAAAATCCGCTACTTTTTGCCAGACTCTAGTGCAATCATGGCTTTTAAAGATTTTGTTTTGTATTTTTGAAGAGGACCTCCTTAAGATCAGCCTTCCAGACCAAAAGAAAATCAAGCCTGTTTCTAAAGCATTGCTGCTAGACCCATGTTTGGATAAATGGCTGTGTGTCCATGTGTCTGCTCTCCCATCCTGTGTGCTCCACTGAGAGGAGATCTCACCAGTCACACTCACTAGCACCAATGTGATGGCACTGGTTCCCAGAGGGTCTTAGAGCGCCATCACCAAATCCTGCTAGACCTTTGGTAATGCTGTTCTGAGACAGAAGCTACATAATTTAAATGCTTTAAGGTCATTCCATCACTACCTGTTCCCATGAAGTAGGTTCTGAATGACTTGACCAATGCACTCTCTTCCAATGAGGTAACAGATGCTCAGCCAAGACCACCTCATTTCTGCTCTGAAGTTGCCTGGCTTATGGAAGGAAAATTCGAGATAAAGTAATCATGTGCTCTTGCTGCTGGTTTTTCCCAGAACCACTGAGAGTTTCCTGGAATGCAGCATTGTGAGCCGGATATCCCATTTATGAGCTAATCCTTTTTCTGGTGTCTCTTCCTTGTACCTGGTGGTAGAAATGAAAGGCTAGCTTTGAGTGATTATTTACAGAAAGGTGAGTTGCTTTCCCAGGTATTGCTGCTTTCAAGCCTCTCCGTCTCCTTGGCATTAAGCTATTATAAGTATTAACCTGTGGAACACCTTCATTACAATTTAAGCAGCAATGCTGCAACCCTGGGTTTTAGGAAGGAGAAGTGCCAATCACTTACTGAAATTGATTCAAGCTTTGCCATGTATTTTTAAATTTCTGGATATTTTTAAGGAAGAGGAAACCAGTTTGGATAATGTAAATCTGAATGTCAAAGATAACATCTTCTAGGAGGGGTTTTCTAAATGGTGCAGGTTCTGATAAATGTAGTAGATACTATTTTTTGAATATTAATATATCTGACTGTTTTGGCATTGTGTTGTGAAGTTCACTTTAAATCATTAAGCTTTACATTATTAAATTATGATGGCACCATAAAAATGCTACACTTTGAAGAGGGATAACTATATAAATCATGATGGTCCAGATTCAGTTCACAGTGGTTTGATTTCTTCATAGAGCCTACATTCTTAAAGAGATAGGCTGTTAAATAGACCAACTAATTTATATTTTGGCTGCCCTTTTAGGTCTTAGTTTAATTAGTTTAAATTTCTTAATTATCTTAATATTCTTTAACTATAAAATCATCTTCTTTACCATCTAAGCAAGCACTGTAATAACCACACTGCACTTACCGGTGTTTAGACTGGAACTGAATTATTTTAAAACTGGAATTCTATACGCTGAAATATTGTTCCTGTATTTTTAGATGAGTTTGTCCATTATTGGCCAATGCATGATGTATCAAATACCTACAGTAATGACCAGTAATGACCAGCCATATGCTAGCGCAGTGCAGTGTGTGATATTGAAGGCATGTAGAACTAATTTGCACTGTTTATTTGTTCGTTTAACTCCTCCTTTTGCTCAATTATTTGTCTTGTTTATTATTAGTACTTGCCCTTTCAAAGGAGAAAGAGAGCTCAAATGACCTCCAGCAACCACATTGTGAGTATTTTGGGAAGATTGCCCTTTGGAGATGTGCAGACAGTGTGCCCACCTCCCAGTCACAGCACAAAAGGTCTCACTTTAAATGGTTTTGGTAGAAGAGGAGCCTAGAGTCACTCAACACCGATGGATGTCTCTGCTGAGTCACACGTGTCTGCCTCAAGAGCATGGCAGGATTGGTACCCTGCCAGTATGACACTGTGCCAAAATTGTGTCCTGAGTGCTATAAGTGGCCATTCATCAAGTGCAACTGATGACATCCTGATGAATTAAGTCAGTTTTATTTGATTTTAGAACAGACCTTTTCATTTGCATGATGTAAGTGGAACAATCTCCTATTTGCTCTTGTCACAGTTTTCCTGTTTCTTTTGCAACACATCCCAATATAATACACCTAAGGTAACACCTACATTACAATCATTGCATGCCAGTAGATTTTACAGGAATATTTGACTTATGTTCCTGTTGCCTTATTTAACACAGTGCTCCCTTAGTACTTTTTTTTTCCTTGTAAATTGTGTAATTTCTTTTCTTAGGCAAGAAAAGGCTTTCCCTGTCACTTATTACCTGAGAAGATGGTAATGTGTCATGCCAAAAAATTGCTAAAGGAAACAATTCATGCCACTCCTCTGTGGGCTGTAATTGGCTACCCAGTGTCCCCTGGTGAGACACCTGCCCACGCATATCTCACTCACCCAAGTTAAGGTCGGAAGGAACTATTAGGTCATCAGATTTGGCCTGATACACATCAAAGGCATCGAAGTTTCACCCAGGAATGTCTTGCTTGTTGCATATTAAATTTTCAGGTAATAAAACTACACCATTGTGTAGTGCTTAGGAGGACCTGAGGTCATTTATTTCCTTCAGCCTGGAGAAGAGGGGATTGAGGGGAAACTTCACTGCAGCTACAAATTCTGTGAGGGGAAGAGCAGGGGCAGGCACTGATCTCTGCTCTGTGGTGACAGTGACAGGATCCAAAGGAATGGCTTGAAATTGTGGCAGGAAAGGTTTAGGCTGGATATTAGGAAAATATTCTTCACCCAGCAGGTGTTTGGGCCCTGGAACAGGCTCGCCAGGGAAGGGTCACAGCACCAGTCCTGACAGAGCTCAAGAACAGTGCTCTCAGACACATGGTGTGACTTTTGGGGTGATCCTGTGCAGGGCCAGGAGTTGGACTTGATCCTTTCAGGTCCCTTCCATTTCAGAATATTCTATAATTCTATGGTTTAACAAGACTGATTCCTCCCTCTGTCCCAGCAGAAATTTTTCATGTTTTCACCAGGACCAAGAAGCCAGGAGGCCAAAGGCCCCATGGCTGCATACAGACTGCAAAACCAAGCAGAGCCAGCCACATACTGCCAGATAAAGCAGGGTTGAAGTGGAACAGTTTGCTCATGTCCACACCACACGGTGCTTGGATTTGTACCTCTCCTGAGCATTACACCTTCTGATGAGTTCAACAAGTCTGAAATTATACAAGTGCAATGTTGCAACCCATCAGGGGCATAGTTTGATAACATGACATGACCTGGGTGTGTTGCATGCCTTGAGAAATTGCCTGAGGGTACAAAGTCTGCTGGGATAACATTGGAGGATTGTGTAGGGTGGAGCTGACACAGTTTTGTCCATAATGCTTATTGTGAATGCTCCTTGCAGTCTACTCTCTTCCAGACTGGGCCATTGTCATCTCACAGTGGGCTAACTGGGACAGGTAAACACATGTCACGTACTGGCAATCTCTACAGTGTTGTTTGACCTAAGGATTTTACCTAAGACCTGAAGGTTACTGCATTGTCCCTATTATTTAGCAGAATTCCCATATCTTGTGTCATGCAGCCTCTCTGACTGATACAGGGAGAAGGTGATTCCAGCTTAGAATACATACCAGTACAGAAATGGGACCTAGAGTCCCAGACAGTTAGATCTGGCATGTTTTTTCATCCAGAACTCACGAACCCATGTAGAAGTCACATGCCTTCCTGACAGACAACTGTGCAAGGTTTTTGTTGAGTAAAGATGGATTTTCTTTGAACAGTAATTTTTTGAATAATGAAAAATGGTTGGTGATAGAATAACTCTGTCTTTTCCTCTCAAAAACATCAGCGCAGAATGAAGGACGAACCTACTTTTACATCACAGGAGATTACTTGATTTTGTAACAAAGTGTCAGACAAGGAAACGGCTGGATGTAGAATCCCCCAGGGTGTGAGAAAAAGCTGATTTCAGTAGGGTTATGCTGACCTAAATACTGACACAACACAATCATTGATCAAGCAAAACCAGAAAGGCAATATTTTACTTGTTTTGATTCCTGCTCTTTTCACTGTAACTTCACCACAGCCATTAAAACTACTTGAATTTTAAAAATTATAATTCTCTTTTAATATGTATAATAATTTTGGAGAATCATAGAGTGGTTGATGTTGGAAGGGGCCTCTGGAGATCATCTTGTCTACACCCCAGACCCAAGCATTACCAATTACAACCAATTACCCAGGACTGTGCCTAGATTATGTCTAGACATAATGACAGTAACAGAGATATTTCCTTCCGATGCTCATGCATGCATTTTTATTATAATTTCATCATTGACTCTTTGAAAAGCAAACTTGTGCTTTTCATCATCCCCAGACAAACTCTTCAAGTGCCTATGAGGTAGTTTAATAACTTCAGCAGCACCGATCTTGTGAGTCTGAGTACTCCAAGATTGCACATTAGAGAACCCAAAGAGATTATTTACCCATTTGTGGGCTATTATTTGCTTTTTAAAGTTATGTTCATTAAAAGAGTTTGAATTCCTTTGTTTGGGAAAACAATTTTGGAAATATGGACTAAGACCATCATGGTCTAGACTGGTCTTCCTGAATCTACCAATCTCTTTAAAAAGCTATTCACTGACTGTGACCTGCCTTTTCAGATTCTTAGCCGTACAGAGTATCATACTGTTTATTCCTTCTTTTCTGATAATTTTTAAAGATTACTAATTTTCCAATGAGTCCAAAATTCCCCAATTCTTATTTAGTTCAGTTCAATCCATGGCAGCACTCAATATAAAATATCTGTGACCAAATCAAAACCATGAATGAGCAGCAAGTCAATAGAATTTAATCTTTAAGTACGTAACTGAGGTGCTGCCTGAGAACATGTTATTCATTAAAAAGGGAAGGATTTTTCCTTCTAAAAGCCTTGCTGCTTTTACAACAGCTTTCCCCAGCCTCACCGTACTCCAGGGTTCTGCTGCACATTTTAATCCAGTTTGCCATGTCTTAAATTCTCAAATATTTCAATTCAATTCAATTCAATTCAGTTCAATTCAATTCAGTTCACTTTGAATATTGAATTTGAGGAAGGACTTAAATATTAGAATCCTTTTGCAACAGAACCAGAGCATGATCTTCCTTCTGCAGTGTGGTGACCCAGCTGGACAGGACAGCTCACTGGCCCTTGATGCTCCACTCACTGCACAAGGGATTAGCCAAGCTTCCATACAAGTCCAAGTACCTTCTAGTTTAACAGTTTTAAAAAGCTATTTGGAGTCCTGCTGTCCCTGCTATGAACACAGCTTAAGAAAAACAATTATCTAGATATAAAATAAAAAAATGTTTCTCTAGAGCAAACCAGATTCCTTGTCCAAGTGTGCACTTCGTTTTTCAGCTGCTTCAAAACATAACAGCATAAAAACATAAAAGTAGAGCACATAACTTTGAGGTCTTACCTGTGAACAAGCAGCAACAGAAAACTGATGTGAGGGAAAGCTGCAGCTTGTTTGTGCAACCATGGCAGAGCAAGGTTAAGACAAGTATTGAGGTGAAATATGTGTTGGCAAACCCAAGCCAGGTTATAGGTTAAAAAGGGTCATTGATTTTGCAATAGAAGTACTCTTCGCATGTAGGTCACATGTTAGCCTTAACCCATCCTGATTCAGCATTGTGGCTTTCCTCATAACAGTAATGAACTCTTAAACTGAAAAATGGGAGAGTAAGAAGTACAGCTATAAAATGTTGGACTTTCTATCAGTAAACAAGAATTAGGACCCTTGTACATTTTTTAGTAAATTAATATGTTATATCATTTTTCCTTATTGCCGAGTTCCACCCAAGATTGTCCCTAGTAAGCTATGTGACAAGATGCAAAGGTTTGGAACAGGCCACTTCACTGTGCAAATGAATCACACCCACTGCAGAGTTTTTGCTTCAATAACTTAGCTGTTGTTAGATAGTGAAGAGGCCATATCCTATGCATGACGAAAGGATACCTACTTCATTTTCCGTTTTCCTTTTTAAACAAAAATCAGCACAAACCATCACAAATTCTAAGCCTTTTCAGATAGGAAAGCAAACACCAGGGATTTTGAATTTTTGTTGCTAATCCTAAACAGAAAACCTCACTGGTAATGTTTTCTTCATTGTTTATACCATCCTGAATTTTATAGGTTCCACTTAACTGGCTTTAACAAAGAACCAAATAAAGAAAGAACAAAATTAGCAATTTATTGAATTCTTCTCCCACCACTTCTTAAATTGAGTTGAAATATTGCATTTTGTTTGAAATGTGAGAAAAGATGCAGAAGTCATTATGTAACTGATGCCAGTACCAAAGCATCCATTGGTTTCAATAAGCCCTGGATTCATATGTAGTCTGATTTTCATTCATAGGTATTTCACTATTCATCACAAATCATGGACTCACAAACCCGAGGCTCTGCTGTTTTTGATGTTGTACAAATGCAAAAGATCTGTTTAGTTTCTGTCTCTCTCCAGAGCTGCACTGCATAATAATATGTAAGATACAAATCTACTTAAAGAGAACTCAATGTCGTATGACTCAGTTCAGTTGTAAGAGACAGATGGGGCCACATTTACAGACAGGCAAATTCTTCGTTGTTAGGAAACTTGCAGCATATTTAACAAGTTTCACAAAAGCATTAAAGGTAAAAAAATAAGGGCTCCACCTCCAGCTGTTTTGGAGCTTGTGTGTAGCAATTAAAATCTGTACTTCTTGTGCCTTGGGGCAGATCTGCCCAGAGCAGCAGTGCCAAAGGTGGACAGCTGAGCTGCCTCAGGTACCAAAAGGAGAAAGGTCACAGTGGCTCAGTGCTGCACTAAGGAGGAGCAGCAGGCTGAAAGCAAGTGACCTGTATGCTCTGTGTGACAGGAGTACCAGGGAGACATCAGTGCCACACAGCACATGCAACCATTTCGTCCGTATTCTCTCCTGTAAAAAAGAAAGTTGCATCAAACTTCAGGGTTGTCCTGTGCAGGGCCAGGAGCTGGACTTGATGATATTTGTGGGTTGCTTCCAAACCAGGATATTCTGTGATTCTGTGATGCTACATAGAAAGCCTGTTCTAAAGGGTAAATTTGAAACTTAAAACATATCCCAAAGCTCTCATTTTCTAGAAAATTTTTCAAATTAATTAAAAAAACACATAAAACCAAACTCAGCCTGTGAGCTGCCAAATGCTGTAACTGGGGCATTTTCTTGCAGAGCTGAGTTTTTGGGCCCTTGGAGAACAGTTGGGAAAATCCATAAGAGAGTATTTGATTTAATCCTTACTAATGAATCAACAGGGGTTTCACTAGAAGACTATATGTAGAATTGCTTTATTCCCAGCTTCACTATCCATGCTTTCTGTCCAGCAACACTCACTTTTTGAGGTCTTGTGATTAAATCTGACCTGCCAGTTCTGTGGAAATTTCCTACTCCTGTTACTGCTCAGCCTCTTCGATGCTATGTCTGCCACAGCAGCTACTTGGTGCACTTAGAGAGAGAATATTCTTCATTTTGACAGAGTAAATGGACAGCCGTACACAACATGCTATTATGTTGAAATTTGTCCTCTTTTAACCTTACTGCTGCTATTTAAAGAGCAATTTTCATTTATACAAATTAGACCCAGTAAAGCATGCAAATATCAACTAAATGTGAACTCATGGAAATTTCTCTCTGCTGAACTTCAGCATTTGAGCAATTCAGAAGATTTGTATTTCCTGTTCATAAATAAAAAAAAATTATCTAATTTTCTATTTTTGCCTGGTTTCTTTATTGTAATTCTGTGTTCCTCACTTTCATTCAAAATATTTGTCCTTATAAGACAGCTTGAAGTGGACATTAACTATAATATATACCAAATACCTGGTAAGAAAGATGGTCTCAGACCAGATTAAAGTGATGTCACTAACTTTATTTGCTTCCAGTGTTTTCCTGCATTTTTAAAATATTCTAATGGTAAAAAAGGGTAATAATTCAGAGAGGAGCTCACTGCCTCTGCCCCTTGGCTGTCCCAGTCATTTTGGCATCAGCAGATTTCTCCTTAACAAGAGAATGAAATGATCTGTTTGCTGGTAGGATTAGAATTCATAGATCAAAGCCACTCAGAGGATCTTGACGTCATGCTATACAGCCACAAGAGGTTCAGAGTTGTAAAAGGTAGGAAAAAAGGTTTTCCCCAGGCAGTTGTTTCCCGAAACTAATACACAGTCTTCGTTTCACTCCTTGTAAAAAGGAGTGGGTACTTTTTGTTACCTTGATGTTTGTATTTTCTATTTGTGTCATTTACTCTGTGTAAGAGAAAGGAAATTCAAGACATGTAATGTGATATAGAAATACCCCAAGGAAAGTAGCAGGTATGGATGTAGACCTGAGTCAAAGAATCACAGAAGAGGTAAGGTTGGAAGGCATCACTAGTCCAACCTCCATGCTCAAGAAGGGGGCATGTTGCTCAGGATTGTGTCCAGACAGCTTTTTAACATCTCCAGGGAAGGAGACTCCACAATCTCTCTGGGCAGACTTTTCCCATGCTCAGCTATCCTCACAGTAAAGTTCTTCCTCATTTTCCAGTATTCAGAGATGCATTCTACCTGTTCACTACAGGTCTGTTACTCCTTTATTAACCCCAAAAAACTACTGACATATTTCTCTTAAAATATGGCTTATTCTAATTTTCTGGATTCTTCATTTGCTTGGTACTATTTGGCAGAAACACTCTGATAGATTTTCTTTAAATTCAAAATTTCTAAAAATATCCTCATTTGGACTAAACTTCCATTGAGAACCAGGAGAAAATTGCCTTGCTTGCAGAGGACAGAGCACAACACAATCACTGGAGTGCTCTTTAGGATATCAGAAGTCACTGAAGTGGTTTCTTGTTAGTATAAGAAGGGCAGGAGATAAGAAGATATTTTAATGGAGAGAATTTCATTTCAGGGAGAAATTGTATGGCCAAGGCTTGTACAAAGCTCTAATCTCTTAACCTGGGCTTTCTTCCAAAAACATTACAGTAAAGAATTCTTGACATTATCATTCTGACTAACAGACTCAGCAGTTGAAATAAAGGATGAAGAACTTTGTTATTAATGCAGGTAAACTTTTACAATTTGATCCTATTTGTTCAGTGTAAGGCGTGTACCTATGAGCCCTTTACTGACTGCAGCATCTCTGAAAGTGTATTTTCAGTGCAGATAGATAAAGGCCAGTGTTCCTTTTTTTCCTGAATAATTTATTTGAATTTACTGAAACCTATTAAAAGGAGAACAAGTAGCAATGTGAGTGGTTTCCCTCCTATTTACAATGTAGTTTCTGCACTAGAAACTCTATAAGGAGTTTATTCTACAAGTAAGAAGCACTTAATTTTACATATATTCTTCTAAGGTGAGCTGTGAGAATTCACACCAGACTATTTTTTTCACACAGTGTTAAATTGCCACATTTCTGAACCTGCTTTGACTGCGATCTGAGTTGATAAGTACAAAGTGATAGAAATGGCTACTCCATTCTCCAATGCTAGTACCTGATATGGCTGTGGCTTGTTCCATTAGCTGGGAACTGACTACCCTAGGAAAACTTTCTTGCATTCCTTTGCCTAGAAATTGGATTTGAGGAAAAAGAAGAGCAAGTCTTAGGAAGGAAATTCCTATCATGAGCTTGAAAATAGAGCCAGGCAAAGCGTCTCACAGATTACTGAAGTCTTGGTCCCTAGAGCAGTCCACTGTTGCCACCTGATTTACAGTAATATCTGCTTTACATTTGTGCTTTCCCCTGCTCCCCAAGTTCTCCTTCAGTCCCAAGCCCCATAACAGCCCCATTCAGTCATACTGCCTGTCATAGTGAAACAGTACTCCTCCAAGAGGAAAAAAAATTAACAATTGCATCATGATAAACAGAGTACCTGAATTGTCAGAAGTTAGTATAAATCAGAATTTTTTTTCCCCTCAGAAGAGGCCTTAGAGTAATAGGACATTATCAAGATATGAACAAAGAAAGTAGATGTTAACTAAGAAAGGAGTATATCTTGCAGAGAAAGAATTTGCTGAGAGAGAGTAAAAATAATAAAGAGGGCTTGGCTCTCAGCCAGACAGAAGTTCAACAGAGAATTAAGTTGTGCTTACAGCAGCCTGATAAAGGAGTGAGGCCTGGCTTTTCTGGGCTTCTAAAAAGGAATTAGATATGAAGTGTGAACAGAAAAATCATTGCATTTTGGAAAGGGGACCATTTCTAGCAATTTTTACTTTCTTGTTCCTATCCTGAGAATTAAAAAAAAAAAATATTAAAATATGAAAAACTCCATCCGAAGACAGTCTGTTAATCTGCTTATTTACATCAGTCATCTCTAAAACCAAGATCATCACCAAATGAGAATGTTCAAATTTTAAAGAGGATTGTGTCAGTTTGAGTGGTTATTACTGGACCTTGGGATGGGTAATTGGTTCAAAGACTCTTGTGCCTCAGGTGGAAACTGGAGACAGGATTGTTATTTGGTAAAACAAGTGCTTGCAACCTGGGGGGGCCAAAACTTTTTGGGGAGTTGGTGGTAGTATTTTTGTAAGGAATATTCAGCTGGGAAGTTCACCCAGAATATTGGAGATGGTTACCTGGAGATTTGACATAACAGTAACCTCTTTGCATTATTTTCCATGACTTGGAGAAATGTTTCACTGTCCCATGATGCTAGAAAGTACAGTTAACTTTGCTTCTAAATATCTTTCATTTCTATCTTGATGTTTTTGGAGTCAGATGAATTTAAAGTAATTGGCAGGAAACTGTAGGACTCAGCCAATAATTTGAATTCTGCAGTTGAAAACTGTGGAATATATTTCCCAGAATAAATTGTAGCATTTATATCATACAACATATAAAAATGCATTAGATAATGTAATATATAAGTGAATTATATATTTTAATATTGATTGGCCTTGAAACACAAGATTGCAATTGTCATATACAAAACATAACAACGTATTAAGCCATAGAAAATTTTTTTTCTACAGAATCCAACATGCTAAAATGCTGTACCCAACTTTCACAATTTGCAGGCTATTCCACAACTGATCTTTTCAGACCTTAGTTGATAAAAACTCAGTGAGAATGAATTGGATACTATATTAACCAGTTACTTGCAAAATTTAGAGGGAAAGTCTATTATTCACTATTTAATATGACCTCAATGATAACTGTGGCCTCTATAAAGTTCCAGTCCCAAAACACTCTCAGAAAAAGTCCTGGTGTCTTCCACCAAAGATGAAGGACTATGCGTAATTTAAATCTGGAAATAGGAGATGAAGTTCAGCTGCAGTCTGCATTTGTTACCTCATGGAAAAGTACAAATGAGGAATCACTTTTCATGAAGTAGAAGCTCATGTGTAATTTGAGTGTATGGTTGTTGATGTCAAAGGGAAGAATTGTGTATAAAAGAAAGTCATGACATTGCAAGCAAAGTTTATGATTTTATTATCTATAAAATGGGGCTGAAATATTTGTATAAAAACAAAGCACTAACTCTTTTTGTATGCATTTCAATATATAAATGTTGCCATTTCCTACTTTTCTTTCCTTGAGCTCCATTACATGACTGTTTTATTGGGCAATTTGTAATATTAATTACATTCCATGTTCTGGCAAAATCTGTTGATCCCACAACAAGAAACAATCAGTCATACACCTTGTATCTTAACCTGCAATCTATAATATTTCATCTACTAACAGCTGTGTTTGGAAAACTGTTACCAGAAGGACAATGGATAATATAGAAGTCCAGCTTTATACAAAACAGGTATATGTTACTCTTGTTATGCAACAACAGCAAGCAAGACTTGACTCAAAACAGGCTGTGTTTCAATTGCATGGTGACTATAATTCTGAAGTGATACATTTGATGATCAGAGGGCTGGAAAATCTGCCCTGTGAGGAAAGACTGAAGGAGTCGGGTTTTCTGTCCCTGGAAAAGAGAATATTCAGGGAAGAACTTCACCACAGAATTTATTTTTTTGAAGCATGGCTACAAAGAGGGTAGAGGTTCTCCCTTCTCAAGGAGCCACATAAAGAAGGGGCAAGGGATACCAGTTGTTCCAGGGGAGGTTTCTGTACAAGAAAGAAATCTTTCACAGTGAGTACAATCAGTTATGGGAACAACCTCCCCATGTGGTAGAGATCCCATCACTGGAAGTTTTCAAGCTGCAAATAAACAGGATGCTAGACAATCTCACCTGGGGTCCCTTTCTCATGAAAGGCTGTATCAGACAGTCTTCAGATGTCCCTTCCAACCTAGGCTGTTCTCAAAAATTACCTTTTTGTAAAAAAAACCCCCTCCTGTTGTTCAAGAATTGAATTTTGGGTGTGTTTGAAACTTCCTGAGCAATATGGCTACATATTGCTGGATACATATGGATATATATGGATACATATCCACAGGTATTTTTATTTCCAAAATTGTCATTCACAAAAAATGTAACAGGCTAAAAGATCAGGGGTTCACAAAGCCAAAAGGCCATATGAATAAAGACATATTGAGAACACTAATATAAGATCAAGACTGGTGAGAGACTGAATATCTGTACTGTAGAATTGAAGCAGTATATGACTTTACAGTAAAAGACTAAAGCATAGTACATACATTAAAAGATCACCCAGGAATGTAAGTGGTACATTCAACATTAACTTCTGATTAATTGAGTATTTTACTGTGCAATCATAAGGTACAGGTGAGGTGAGGGAGAGCATGCACAGTCCTTATTCTTCTCTATCAGAGCCTCTTCTGTACGGGCAACTTCTTCCAAATCCATACTTTTATCTTCCAGTGAAGGGAAAAGGAGAGAGTGGTTCCCTTGGGCCCTTGTCCTCCCATGCATTTTGGACATTAAATGAGTGAATGCACCACTAGCACTGTCAGCTCTGAGCTCACCAGGCAACCAGTTAGCCCAGGCAGCCCACAGTCACAGCACCTGGGTTTTAGGGAACTCCGGGTGTTTCCAGCCTGATAATCGCATTAACTCGTGCCTATATTTTCTTAGACATGTTTAAGACTTAAGAACAGCACAAGAACAGCTACATTTCTAGTAAACATGTTTTCTTATGTCTTTACAAATGCTGAGTCTGACTAACCAGTCTGAGCTCTAGAAGGAAGTCAATACCATGACGGATGTGCTTACAAAGTGTCCTAATATTCAATGAGTCACATCTACAGATAATCAAGGGAAATTATCGCCTCTCAATCATGGCTGTTAAACATAAAAAATAGGCCAGTTGGCCTGTATGGATGAGAAGTGAATTTAAAGAATGAAGAAGCTCCATATGTAAACAAGATACTGAAGTAAATTGAAGGATGATCGTGATTTACTCATAGATGGGAGCAGCCTGCACAGGTTGAAAACAGAGGTGTGTGAAGTCTAGACATTGTTTCCTGGCATAAACTTCCACAGTTTTCCTACTCTGCCTCTATCCTTAAGGGAAAAATCAGACATGTCACTCTGCACACTGTATGAGAAGGAACAATATCCTGGGAGATTTCTCCCTGGAGCAGAAAACAGATCTTTATGAAACAGAGACACCCCTTTCTGAGAGGAAAATGAAGAAAAAGAAATACCATATGGGCACTGACAACGCCAAAGAAAATTAGTGTGTGTTCACAAGAGGCTGATGATGGATGCCAAGGATTTCTCTAGAAGCTCTGGTTTGTGCAGACACCAATACTCTGAGCCTTCAAGTGACCCTCCCAAGCTATTTTCTGACAAACCAGGAGAAATCCAACACATACAAACCAGAGGAGCATGATTTGAAAGGAGCCCATATGGAGACTCAGAATCTGTTTATTTTTTCATATTTTAAGAGTTCATGGCATGCCGTTACAGTTCCATGTGACACTCTTCTCAAGGGAGAGGTGTTGGGGTGGTCTCTAATGAAGAGTAGGCATTTATTCTGGCTTATGCTTCAAATTTGAACAAAAGCCTATTTCTTAATCTGAGAGTCATATTTCCACCTTTGGCTTTCATTTTGTTTTTTTTTTCTTCACATACTGTATTTTACTTTTTTTTTTTTGAGAGAAACTCTGATTTTGAGTTTGAACTTAAATTTCCTTTTTTTATGTACCCAAAAGAGATACTTTGAGCTAGAGAGGCAGGAGAGGCCAGTAAGTGCTCATAGCCTTTGAACTTCTTTGTGCAGCATGGCATGATAGTGAATATCAGAATTGTGGACTTTACAAATGCTATGCCTCCCTTTCCTCATCTCTAAACAAGGTTTGTTGATAAGGGCAAAATTGTCCATGTACTTAAATTATATGTAAATCAAGCATCCAATAAATGTGCAATTTCTCAGCCTGAAGACTTCTTGAATTTAAAAGGTACTTGAAGGACCTCTCTAGGTTAATTTCTATCAGAGGGAGAAGTCTCTCCTCCATTCTACATTGATATGCACAAAATCAAAATATTGCTGCTGGCAAGCTGTTGGCTGAACAACACAGTTCTGGATGGTAGCTGAGGCACCAGGGACTTTGGCTGCTGTGCAGTACAGAGTAGAAATTAGCATTTGCAAATTCCAGAGCAGTTTGGGAATGGCAATAGAAGGAATTGAACCTCTGAAGGCAAGAAAGCTGCTTGTGTGCAGAGAGGGAAGGAAAGGGGAGATGGGTAATTAAGAACCAAGTGAGAAAGATTAAAGAGGTGTGAGAGTCCTCATCAGCAGAGAGCACTGGGCAGCCAAGAGGGCCATCCTGCCAGCTCCTTGCTTATCACAGAATCAGGTAGGTAGACCTTAAGACCGTGGGGGGCAAGGACAGCTAGCTAATACTACATTAGAAAGGTCAGGAATTCAGTGGATAGGGCTCTTCCTAAGCGTGTGTGATATACTGATGCCCAGCTCCATTGAAGGATGGAGATGAGGATATGAAAGCAGTATTAAATGTAGCTGGACTAGACAGAGAGAAGACTAAAATCACAAATAGCAGGAAAGAAAAGATAATGATAACTCTCCAGTTGAGCAAGCTAGGTAAACTCTAGAGAGTAAACCATAAATAGGCTAATATTAGAGTGGAAAAGATCTTTGCTTTCTATGATCTGCTCCAGCTCATCATCTGTATAGTCAAAATAGCTTTTAACATGAAAAATTTTAATAATTATCTAACTCCAATATCCAGACTATTTCTAAATTTTTATCACAGGCTATGTTTACAGACTTTACCAATAACTGGCTTTATCTGCAGTGAAGCAAAGTTACAAACTGGAGCAGACACAAAAATTCCTTAAGGTCATGGAATCCATGTTGTGTTTAAAATTTATCAAAGATATGTCAAACACAGTCAAGTGTATAGGAACTGGAAACTCTAATCTTCTGTTCCCTTTTGGCCAAACCTAATTGAGCTGAAGTTTATTGACAGATAATTATATTTTTGTAGTCTGTCTAATAAATAGATGAACAGACTGTTCTGTCTTTTAGATTACTAAATGATATGGAAAGCAATTTAAGTATCAACTTGGAATATGCATCCAGATCCTTAACTTCCTACATTTTAAAAAGCTTTGTAGTTCAAACATATGATTGAATCAATTACTTCTAGAATAATTGTGTGAGTTGCCTGGAAATAACTCCTCAAACTATGGACTTGGGGATGGATACAGATATGGATATGGATATGGATATGGATAAAAACAAGTTCTAAAATTTTCACTTTACCTTGGCAAAGTTCAAGATTAAAATAAAATATCACCAGGAGACTATTTGTTATAGGCATATCATGTGCGACAGAAAATAAAAAAAAACACAACAAAGTATGATAGGCAGAAAATGTTTGGCAGAATGAAATCTAGGAATAGATAACAAATTAACCATTTCTTGCAAATGTAGGAAGTTCTGATGACAGTGAGCTTTACATATGCATTAGCCAGAAATCCAGTAGCTCAAAGTCCAGTGGGGAATGGCAAATAGCCTGAAATACTCTGTGGCTGTTAATGTGTTTTCCTCAGGACTGGATTTGATTTCTTCACTTAATCAGAAGTAGTTAAGATTTGCACATGTGCTATCCTCATGGTGACCACTGACTAGAGATTTGGACTGGACCTGCAGGAGGCAGTTGTCAGTATGACAATGTCTTCAATGGTTTTATTAGTCTGACTGATGTTTTGGTCTTTATATACAGGAAAAGACCTAAAATAAACTGAAGATTGCCAAATAGAGAGCACTTTTGATTGTATAATTTATTTCCTTAATGGAATTTGTATAATTTATGTTGTCAAAGGTTATGTCTACTAAAATTGTTTTGTCATTCAATCATGAAATAATTTACATTGGAAGGGGCCTCTGTGCTTCACCTAAGCCAGATTTCTGGAGTAGCAGTGTGAAAGTAACTTCAATGCTAAAACAGTTTTCTCAGAAGCTTCTCTGAGCACCTCTTTAAATCATCCATTATCCTTCCCATGTACAACCATGTTTCCCTTTCTGCTTCAGAGTTTGTTCACGTCCTTTCTCGCCTCCCTGACCTCATGAAGTGGAAGACAGTAATTAAATTCACTCCTAAGCCTCTGCTTCTCCAGACTGAACTCCTTCAGACTCTGCCTCTACATTGGATGTTCCAATACCTGGAGCAGCTTCTGAGCATCCATCCATCTGCACGTCTCTCCCTGGTCCCAGGGGACCCAGAGCCTGTCAGGGTATGGCAGAGGCAGCACTGCAGGTGCCAGATCACCCATTATCACATCCCTTTGACTTACTGCTGAGCCTGCCATTAGTCTTTCTCCTGTAATCACTTTTTAAGGCCAACACTTGCACATAGAGAAATCTCATTGAACTCTAAAGAATTAAACTAACAAATTATTGAAAAGGTCCCAGAGATATAATTTTTCTTCAAGAATATAGTTTGGGAATTTCTTTAGATTGTGTGAATTTAAAGATCTGTATTTATATCTCAGAGTAGCTAAATCCCTACCCTGGACTAATGCTGAAATATAAGAGGTATTATGAAAGAAACCAGGATTGACTTATGATGTTTCTAAAGAAATCACAAACCATTTGTTATAGGGTTTTTTTGCATAATTTTGCTTTGTTTGGAATCAGAGAACTTTTGAAAATACTGAATAAAAGGCAGAATCCTACGCTTTTTTTTTTCTTTAACTTGGATATAATTCATACAATATTTTATTTTTTTTTTCAAGAGCAATAATAATAGGAAAATGCTCAAGGAAATTGTTCCATTTTTCCCAACAGCCACAAAAGTGTGACCCTTTCTCTCAGAGTGGGTTGAGTTCTTCCCCTTCCAGGAAGAATTGAGCAGAGGAATGCAGCTGAACAGCTTTGCTTAATTAGTCAGTTTATCTGAATTAAGGATGGTCTAGCACTCTCAGAACAAATAGTATAAAAGAGGGTTGTCAATGATGAAGAGGAAAAACTGAAGACTTGTTGGAAAAATGAGTAAGAGAATAAATTTCAGCCTGAATTAAGACCTTAGTAAGTAGAATAATATATCTAAAAAAAGCCCCTTGTTTTTTATCCACATATTTGTGTATTTTACAGGCTGGGATGTTAAACTGGGGCATTCTGAACTAGTTAAGAGAAGAGTGTATGTGTGCCAGGGGAAAGTGGGTGGTTTGTGCCATCTTCACCTGTGTGTAAATAGAGTATGTTTGTATATATAATATATATGTATGTTGCATAGATTTTGATCTGTCTAAAGCTTGCATGACCAGACTCTTTATGAGGTGACTAAATACTATCTTCTTATAATCACTTGGATCACTGTAATCACTCCACATATTTTTTTCGTCCTTAGTTCTATTGGGTTAATTTATTGTATTTGCACATTTTTTAATGTATCTACTACAATTATCTTGGCACACATAACATTCCAGGTCTTTCTTCTATTTCTAAGTCCATCTTCACCTCTGTTAAGCCATTATTCTGTCCAAATAACTCAGGATATAACTTCTATGTAAAAAAAAAAAAAAAACAACAAAGAAAACCCAAAAAAAACCATTAAGAGATGGTAAACTTCTATTTTATTTTATTTTATTTTATTTATAAAATAACTTACAACTATGAAAAGTTTATATTCCTGCCTACAGAACTCAGACAACTTCCAGGAAGGATCTTTTCTATTGGATATCTTTCTAATTACTATCAGTGTTGAATAACTGATATTACAGCTGTTTGAATTAGCCATAAGAACCCCAGGACTGCCATCCTTTGAGACAGATAATTAACCACAATTTATTCTTGAATAAAACTTAACATTTGCCATAAAATCCCAGAGGCATATTTGTGTTCCACAAAATCTTAGTTCATCAAATGATGCACAATGGAACATATTTTTTTGCATAGTCTACTCTAGTACTGCTACCTCTCACATTAGCATGTATTTGGTAGGATCAGAGAGAACTGTTAGAATGGAATTTCTCATGCAAGACTAAACTCTGCTTTAGGGGTAGATATGCTTCCTAAGAAGAAGGAAAAACAACAAACAATGTAAATACTAATAGGAACAGAAATATCTGTCAAACTGATGTTGTGTTATGAAATAATGGCTGTAGGTTGTCCTTTTTATATTTTCAAGTAAGTATTTGTGCATAGTTAATGTGATTATTGAAATAGAAACCAAATTAATTTTAAAGACCAGGTACTCTATTGTTCAAAGTATAAATATTATACACTGAAAACAAGTTTGGCCTTCTACTTATCTTTCAAGGTTTCTAGTTATCTTTTTCTCCTTGGTCTGTGTTCCAGGATTAAGTATGGCTTGTTCTGGTTCAGCTCAAGATTCAGACATATACAGAAAAAGATTCCCTGTCTAAAATAAGAACACGTGGCTGGACTGCAAATATATTTGAGTGAATATTGAAGTCCATGAAATTTCTTCATCAAAGTTTTGTTCTCTGGATTACATTCTTGTGTGTTTCCACAGAGAAGTCATTTTGGTACAGGAGTCATCAAGTAAATGAGCATGCTGTCTGTCAAGATCAGAGATTAATCACGGGGTTAAACACCTGATTTTTTTAGCTGTGGCTTCTGTCCTTCCAGGGTATATCTAAGCTCAGTTTAATTTAACCAATGTGGGTTTAGCAGCCCTTAATCCTCACCCTACTAGCTCAACATTTTCACCACAGTGTCTTGTCAATAGGAAAACTCCTTTAAGACTTATGTCAGTGCAGTCTTCCCACAGCCTATTTTTTCCAATCTGCAGCTACTTCTGCAGTGCCTGTAGGAGCACAGAGGTGAGACCCCTGCACCCACAGAGCGAGCTGGTACAAACCCCCAGCCCAGTGTGACTCAGTGGTGAGCTCTCAGGTCTGGTTCTGTCCTGTGCAGAACCAGGTGCAGCTCCGTGGACACACGACAGGGCTGCTGTGGGCTGCTGTGCCTAACACTGCCCTTTGTCTCTGAGCCAGCTTGGAGACTCTCCACTCTAATCTCCTGTAAATCTGGCTCCAGGGTGGAATGATGATCACCTGGTGGCTGCAGATTAACAGGATTATATGGCGGTTTATTTGGCATATTAGGTTAAATTCAACACAGGACTAGGATGGAATTGGAACATTCAAAAGTGACTTTATAAATTTTATTTTAAACTCAGTTGTGTGAACTGGATAGCCCTAAACACAGTACACAGCTCTGTAGCTGTCTGCTGTTTCTGCAGTAGCCGTAGAGCTCAGTTTGGAGTGAGGTGATAGAAATAGTACCAAGTAGGAGTCTGCTCTGAACACACTGAAAAGCTCTCTAAATAGGTGTATTTACTGCATGCCTCAATGCAGCAGCTAGGAGCAGACCTGACAAAAAGAGGCAGCCATGGACATGAGCTGGAGGAGCAGCTTCAATAACCTCTTCACTCCAGTGACTTTCAAAGACTTGCTCACCCCAGGACACAGGCTGTTGGCTGCTCTTGAGCAGCTGAAGGGATTAGGACTGCTTCACTCTGCAAAAGTCACACCAAAAGCAGTCTTTCTTTAACTCTGTGTGGTGAGAGTGACTCTAAGGCTCTGAACCTGGCTCTGTACTGCAGTGCCATGAACATTTATGCCACAGCCTCAAGCTTTCTTCTGGCTATGCTTTTTCCATCACTGCACACTCAGTACCATTTTTTCCAGGACAGGTTGTGGCAGTGCCTTTCCAAACCTCTACTAGTCTGAGCCTGATCTATAGGAACTAGAGGAATAGGACTGAATCTCCTTATGCTGAGTTTGAAACTGAAGCAAAGTTTCCCATTTCCTGATGCTGTTACAGGATTAGAGTGGCATTGCTAGAAGTGCTAATGCCCTAATTTTTTAGGGGAAAAATAAACAGGTGTTAGTCTGTTCCCACAAAGAATGACAGCTGGTATTGTCCTCACAGCAGGTTTCTGAGCTGTAAATCTCAGAAGCTATATGTATGTTGTTGTTACTACAGACAAACTCAGCAGCACACTGCGACTCACTGTCCATGGTATATGTTTGTCTTTATAATGTTTGCATAGTCCTGAGATGAAAACTTCTCAGCAAACTCCTCATGGCTCAGCCACAGTCTTGAAAACCAGCACAACTGTTCAGTACTTTCTGAAATACCTTACTGATGCTTTAGAATGATCCCCTACTATGCTGGTCAGAAAGTTCCAGCAGAATAAGATGGAAGTGTATTGCATGACTAACTGGGACTTGCCCTTTCTTCTTTTGTTTGTTTTTCTCATATTATTTTCTTCACCCGAAGTGCAGTGAACTCCCTGTCAAGAAGCTCTTTATCTGCTGGATAGTGAAGTAGAATGCCAAACCTGGAGTTTGTAGTCACTACTGTGTAAATATTTAATATCAGTGATAATTGTTCTTTGGGAATAAAGGGTGTATCACCCATAATTGTTACTGGCATTGCTATTACGATCTCCTGGATCCAAGCCAGGAGGTCTGGCAGATGCTAGAGGGAACACACTTAGACCCTTAAGTGAGGCACTAATGTAAATACAACAGCATGTCCTCTGTCAGTGCCTATTCAAGCACTGTGTTGTCCCTTTGACTGGACAGTGCTGAGTCTGAGGAAGTTACTGTGATTATTGTGAACCCAAGGTTGAATTCCAGTAGAGTTCAGGCAGAGAAAGATACTGGTTTGAAAAGAATTCTGAGTAAAACTACTAGATTCTGGAGTCAGTTTTGAATTTACTAAATTTATTAGCATCCATGAGACTAAAGCTGAAAAATGCAGAATTTCTTAGATGTGTCAATTTTTTAAATACTCAGTTTGTGTGTTCTTCAGAATGCTCTGTAAGGTAAGATTGAATGAAAAACAGCAAGTACAGAACTGGGTATTTAAATGAATAATAATACCGTATTAATGTATTAATGGCTTATTTTAAATGCCCGTTCTTTTCTTAGCACAAAGGTCTCTTAAGACCGGTGTTGTTGTTTTTCTAAGGCTTTTGTTGCAGTGAAACAGACTGTCTGACATGAACACAGATGAAATTAAGTGAAAAAAAAAAGCTTGTTTTTTCTGAGGAATTACCTCTCTGATTTTTCTTCTTTCGACTTTACTATAATTAATGGCTTAATATTAAGGCAACAGATTCTCTTATCTGCTGTGCATTTCTTCTCTGATCAGCTGACTTTGTTCCTTACATACTATTCAGTTTCTTCCCTCCTGAGGAAGTTAAAGCTAAGTACTTATCATCCCAAAGCAGGGAGGGAATGTGCAGGACACAGTAAGAGCTTCCTTGGGGAGCAGAGAGGTGTGTCTGGTGATGCATTTGGTTGCTGTACACAAGAGGGACAGAGCGAGCCCTGAGCAGTCTCTACCCCATTGGGAGGGCAGTCACGCCCCCATCAGCCATGCACTGCTGAAATTCGACTTGTGGGCAGAGGGGCTGGCTGTCCAGAGCCCTTTCAGCTCCCTGGGAGGGAAGGAAGAGGTTCTTCTCTTTGTCATCCTTCCTCTTGAGTACCAGCGCAGCAGAGGATGCCCAGCAACCCCCCGTCCTTTTACTGATTCACAAAAGGTTTGTTTTTATGGGGAATCTTCTGACTGAGAGGAGTCTCTGCATGTAATGTCACAACTTTTATCTTCTGGAGGAACTGTTCTGTAACTATGGCATTCCTTGGAGGCAAAAAAATTCTTTAGTGTTTTTTCTAACTGATGTAAGTATAGATTAATCATATACTAACTTGGCAAGTGGCTTTCTTAAAAATCATTTTGGTCTTCAGACAGTAGAGCTCATTATAAAAAAAATAGTAAAAAAGCTCATTATAAAAAGAAAACAAAAATTCATGGGGAGTTTCAGCTTCATGGCACAAATTCTGAGTTGTAATCTTGGAGTCTGACATAATTATTCTAACCAACATAGAAGGGAACAATCTTGTAACAATAAGATCCAAAGAAAAGGTATGGTGGTTTCTTAGCATGTGTAGTAATGTATGTGGAAACTCACCACAGATAGATGTGGACCCTTGTATCTTTGTTTGTTTATATTTAAGAGGGATGATCAAATATTTATGTTAATGGGAATTTTTCACTCAATCTTATGGGATCTAGTCTGAGTGTAAATACAGTTTGAGAACTGTGAAGGATATTTTTCTTGCACTACATCCTTCTTTACAAAATAAATTAAGACATTCTTTACTTAGCCAAGGGTCCTAGTTCTGTTTTACATATGTTACTTATGGTGAGGCAACTCAGGAGGCAAAGATTTACAGTGATCTCTTGAAAACATTGAGAAGTACTGTAGGCTTAAGCTGAGGTTGTGATCCTCTATCTCTTTTTACCCACTATCTTTTTGAGTCCAAAGGTAGAAGAAAGTAGTTCACAGAAAGTACCCTTTGCTTAGGCATAGTGTGAAAGGCAGGCAAAGATTACAGACTACCTCAAGTCTGTCAAGAATATCAGAGGAGCAAACCCATCTCTTTACAATAACCTTCAGCATTAACTGATTTGGAGTAAATTTTTGCTTCAAGATTTTTGAGAAGAATATACATACCAATACCCAATACCTGTAAAATACTTTCCTCCTGCAAGCACTTTTTGGATCATCTGTCCTCAGAGGTAGGAGACAACTGGCAATACCACAGACTTTCTTACCTACTTGCTTTGAATTTTGTTTCTATGTTTCTGTTCTAATAGTTCTAATGTTCTATGGTCTAATTGGTCATCCCCAGTATTTTGGAGTGCAACATAATGGCTAAGTCACCACAATTTTTTATTTGGAAATTCCACTTCTACTAAGTCACAGAGTTCAAAATTCAAAGGCTGAAAAATTCAAGTTAGGCAGGTCAAGAACCTGGTTTGATAGCAGGTGCTTCCCTCTTGTACTGGTGGACTCTCCTAGTGAGTGTATTTCATGCTAATCATAAGAGGATGAATCAAAATGAATACAAAATGTGTATAAAATCCAAATCCTATAGTCTCAAGTACCTGTGATGGTTGGTCTGACTCACTCAGTCCCACAATCAGGGAACTGGAGAGCCAGCTGATGCCAGGGTCTGCATGCTACCCTGCTTGCTCCTGAAGCAACCTGATACCTCCCAGGTTCCTAGTCCAGACAGGATTGATTCCCTCCCTATAACCCCCTGTTCTAGCCTCATTAACCTCATATTTCTCATTCCTCCCTTCCTCTGCTCTTCATGTGAGGAAGGTTTTTGTTCCTCTGCCTGAAGGTGAGATTTGCCCTTTGTTGCTCAGTCACTTTGCTGAGAGGGCAAGGGTAGAAGAGGAGGAAGCTAATGGCTAGATGGAGAAAACAAAAAAATGAGGAAAAGTCTGCTTCTCAGTTCTCATAATCTGGAGTATGTGTGATGGTGTAGTGGGTTTGTGTTGTTCTGTTTTGTTTTCCAAAACAAAGCTTTCTAAATACCACTGTGCTGAAATATGGAGTGGCCCTCCTCTACTGCCACATCGTAAACACCTGGTTATCTCTCTGTACTTCAGGGATATGTGTTTCCCAGTGAGTCCCATGTTATAGAAATGAAAAGTCAAATTATAGGCACTATAATTTTTGCATATGTATAGGTACAGCAAACCACTGAAGATTAATCTACAGCCCTTCTTCATATAAAATAAGGGGTTTATTAGAAATGGAAATTAACTGCTTATTTCTGCCGCTAGTCTATAGCCAAGACTCCTTAAAGGCAGTTAATCTCTGTTTCTGGATTTCAAGTAGGACAAAACTAGTCCATGAATGAGAAGGAAGAAAATGGGAAACATGGGGTTTTCCCTCTTTTCTCCACTGCACTGAAACAGAGGACTCCTACCAAGGGATATGGCTCTCTCATGGCTTTGTTTTAGCAGATATAAGTTGTTCCTCATTCCTAAACTGTGTGTTACAGTGGAGGGGGAAATGAAGCTTTTGACTCTTACTAGAATTTTACTAGGAAGAAATTTTATGAACAAACATCACAGACAATGGGTAGAAGGAAAAGTAGTAGAGATTCGTTTAGAAAGGGAGTGTCAAACAAGCTTTCCCTAATTACAAAAGGATTTTTGAGGTTTGCCACAAAGTTTGGGAAGATGTTTATTACTGTTCCATTACTTTATTACTGCTTCTTAGTTTACAAATTGGCAAGAGTCTTTTGTGGTCATCCAACAATGAAACATTTTAATTTAAGTTTAAAAGGAGGAACAAATAGGTAATATTGGAAGCTACCAGATTTCCTCCGAAAAACAAAACCCTTCAGATTCTGCATGAGGAAGCTATTCCAGTACAAATCTTGATTGCAAGCTGTTTTTAAAAGGATTAAAAAAGACCCTATTTGAGCTCTTGAGCAAGTGAAGCAGATAGAATGAGATCACAGCACAGAGCCAGGAAAATTTAGAGGGAGTGATATCAACTCTTAGACTTGGACAAAGGGCTTGGAGTCATTCTCCAAAGCAACAGAAACCAAGTTATTTATTTAACTTTGTGCAAAAACACCTAACAGTAACTTTGAAGAAGAGAAACGGTAGTTAAAAAATGTTTTGTCTGCCAAGCTGTCAGTATTTCAAGGCAATACCTGAAAACATGAAAGAACATGTTATAGAGAAGAGAGCAACCTGAAAGTCACAGCCAGATTTCTCCCTCCTTGGATTTTTGAAAAAAAAAAGTTAAACCATATGTGATCTAAAGTTCTGAGATCTTCTCAGTCTCCACACTTGCTTGCAGCTGTCATGTTATCCCTTTCATTGCTTTCATATCTACAAGATCGCTCACTTTGAACTCCAAGTATTTCCTTGGGAATTTGGAATTCCTTGTGTATCAACAGTTCAGATTACCTCATCTTAGAGGCAACAGTGAATTAGGATAGGTTTGGATGGTCAATGTTCAAGTGCAGTCAGAATCTCCTCGATGTTTGCTTTCACCTAAAGCTTACCACAGTTGAAGTGTATCCAAGATATCCAAGAAGATCCAAGAAGTAACATCTCATGCAATCTGCTGTCTTTAAAATCTGTGGTCAGTCAGAGACTGACAAACAAGACACAAACAAGTCTTGATTTGGCCAGAGGGCTGTGGCTTACGTGTAACTTATGTGTACAGGCATGAGTCATAGCGAAGATGTACATGTAAATGTGGTGCAATCTAACCTCTGATTTGAGAGATTATCTTGTCCTTGACATATCCTACCCGCAAAGGATACTAGATCTTAATCAGCTGGTGTAGGTCAGGACAGAAGTCACTAAATGAGGCCTGAATGCAGTAGGGCCTGGTAAGGTACACAGTCTTTGGCTGTTGTATCTGTTGTGGATTTATTTTCTGGTAAAGATTAAGCACACAGTAATGTCCCCATAAAGAGAAAAGGAACAGCATAGTATGTATTAATTCCAGCAGGAACTAAATTACTTACACACAGATAAAGGAGTTGAAGAGTTAGAGCTAGGGTTTCAAACAAAATTGAAGCTGGGATAATTGCAGACAGCAGGATATTGGGCCAGTGCTTTTCACCTGGAGGGAAACAAATATTAATCAACATGATCAAGAGGCAATTCAAGCCACAGGGATGGGGGGGCCATGAGGCAGAACTGAGCCTCAAATAACACCATGTTATGGTCTTGCAGAAATATGAGGAAAGACAAGATGGGGAGAGCAGCTTAAAGAGTTCCATGATTGAATTTCATGCCTTAAATAAATCATTTGAGGGGTAGACAGGAAATTATAGTAACAGAAGAAGAGAATGAATGGAGAAGACCACAAAAATTTTCCAAATTTCTGTTTCAAGAGAGATGCAAAATCTCTTCTATCTGAAGAATATAGCATTTACCATACCTTGCTGCCCTGAGGACTGTTGAGAGCATATCAAACTACAGCTGACACCATCATTTAACCATTTCAAGCACTTACATATCTTTGGGGTATTCCATGAAAATTGCATATATGTTTGTCATGTATGAGTTTATTTGTCCACCCTGTGCAGCTTTGATGGCAGGTCTTGTAGAAAGAAAATTTACTATAGTACATAATTTTCCTTCCTTTGAGACAGTAAGAATTCATACAGGAGCAAGAGAGACTACATTAAATGTTTGCCTACCTTATTCTGGCACACCAGCTGTGTCTCACAGGCTGGATAGAAACTGCAAGCCTCTCTTGCAACAGCAATTACACAAGTCAGTTTTTTAGTGTTCCTGCTTCCTTGGGTTATGGTTTTTGCAGTCTAATGAAACAGTCAGGCAAGTTTTCAGCTGTTAATTAACTGCATGTGAATTGATTTTTTTGAAGAAGATGAAATATCAAACAGAGTTTGTACTAACTAGGGAAACAGCATCATGAATTTCAGTTTACATAAATTCATGGTGTTTCCCTCTTCTGTGGTGATTCTTCTCTCAACATCTGTTAAAATCTTGAGTACAAAGTTGGAAAAACTGAATGCAGTGGCATTATTATCATGTTTGCTTGCAGATTATTAGCTTGCTTTCATGCAGCTGATAAAGCAGTAATGGTTCTATATAAATGTCGTAGCATATGTTGATAATCAGTTATTAAACTACTAGTGAATATTTGCTCTCACTACTTCTTCAGAACATGATATTAAACTGTTAGTCTGAAGCTTAAATGCCACACAGAAGATTCTTTCAGGGACAGGGTTAATTGATACATGACGGATTATGGAACATCGACAAACTGTTTTAGAATTAACCATCTATGGAGCAGACCTCACGGTTGCATGTCAGACAGTTTTATGTTCACAGTTTAGCTATCAGGAGAGTGGGGAGAAGAAGAAGAGAAAATGTGCATAGGACCAGAGAAGGATTTTACTATACCTACTTCTAAAGCTCTCAACAGTTTCTACAAGACACGTCTGTTTCTGCTGCTACAGTTACCTGCCCAGCTGACCTCTTGTTTTTGACCAGACCTAGCCTCACTAATTGACAATCCACTCTATTTAATAAAATTAATGAAAGGAAAAATGTTAATGAGTTTGCCTATTTCCCTTGTGTCCCTCCATAGTGAGATTTGTGAGCCACAGTATCGCAGCAGTTTGTGGGGCTCCAGAGCACACTCAACACTCATGACGTACACAAACTTTTGCTGTACAATGCCAGTGAACAAAAACCATTCTGAAAGCCTGATGTGCACACTGCCCTCTTGGAGAGGGGTCGGGCAGGGGGAAAAAGAATCCAGACACTGGTGGTATGTAACACCCTGGTGGGTTGTATTCGTCAGCCACAAAGCCAGGCAAGTACAAGAATATCTATATTTTTGCTTCATTACACTATTTCTTTTTCCAGGACTTTAGTCATAGATGGTCAGAATACTGTGTCCCTTTCCTCCAAAGACACTACAAACCTGTAGTATCACAAATTAAGGAAAAAGAGCATAAAGAGTCATCAAATAAAGTGGGAGTGAAGGGGAGAGAACTTTAATGAAATCTTTTCTGAAAAGGAAATAAACACCTGAACAAGGAAATTTTTTCATGAATCTTGAGAGGATGAAAAATATGTAGAAAAAAGAAATTAAATAAATATTGTCCCAAAGGCAAACTAATAACTCAGAGTAGACTGATAGAAATCCAGTCTTCAAGATGTGATTGACTGCCTCTGCTCTTCACTTCTTATTCTCAGCCTCTTGCTCTAAGAGAATATTTACATTGAGGACTCTAGCAACAATAGACTGTCTCTGTAGGCTGCAGTGCTCCATTTTGTTGATAATTCTCCTTTGCTATTTCTGATGCCCTGCTTTCCCCAGTTCTGGAGTATTTGGCTCCTGCTCAGGTTTGTCTCTGTTCTGAGTGATCTCTTGCACCAGTTCCTGGCACTACTGCAGCAGCTCAGGAAAAAAAGTGAAAAATTTTACCAAAACAGACATTTCCTGTCAGAAGCAATTTGTTTTTAAAGTAAACACATCGCAACACTCCTAGCAGATGAGAAACGTAAGGCTGAGGTTGCCTGTTACAGCATTAGATACAGAGAGATTCCTTGGGCACTTTGGGGAGATTATGCTGCAACCACAGTAGTGATTTTGTTTGAATTTTAGTAAACCAAGATGTGTTTGGGCTTGTAAGGCAGTGTAGTCTTGGAACATGTGAACTGGATGTCTCATAAAGTTTAGGAAAATGAGAACTATTTTAGTGACTAATATGGACACAGCCTGTGAGGTGTAATTGCCTAATGTATCACAATAAGAGTGTGCCCAGGGAACCAAGGAGACAATGGAGGAATGTGCAGGTAAAGCTGCACAACTTCACTTAGGAAAGGTATGGCTGATAAGTCTCACAACACAAGAACTGGGGAAATCCCAGATGAGTAATAGGAAGAGGAGTTAAAATTGACAATCTGATGTATGAATTCTGTCAAACTCTTTGCCGCAGGAAGCTGGAACAAACAATATAAATAAACTGGGCAAGTGACACAGAATAATGGAAATTGGATCCAAATACATACTCTAATTTAGAAAGTTGTTAAGAAATCTATTACCAGAATCTGGACTCAGAAATTTTCTTTGTTTCTCATTACTTGAATAGCCAATCCTAGCCATTATAAGACTTGACTACAGGACTGGACCAAAGGCAGTTCTGGCAAGTTTTATGGAAATGAGATTCTTTGTGTAATTGTCTATACTTTGCAAAGGTTCTGCAAGAAAAGGACAACCTGGGGAAAAGGACACATCTTCCTTGTAAATCAGCATTCTTAGTCTAACATCCATAATTTCTGTCCTTATCTGCATCTGCTGGGAGAGTAAAGGCCCATTACCAAATATACTGCTGGCCACAGTCTGAAACAGTATCAGACTAAGGACTCCTTTATTAAGATTCATTTATTGTTTTTCTTGGTTTATTCTGCTTTAGAGAACTCAACTATCAGCTTTCTAAGACTATTTGCAAAAGTTTCAGGATCTTTTAAAAATAGCTACATATGAGTCCATTTCTGTGTATTTATTAAGGGTTTTTCTACATTAATATGCATGTAAAGCAATTCATTTTATCGGACACTTAACGCACAAAGTGACTTTCTACAGCTCTTTGTAATCAGCCTTAGATTTGAGTGTCCCCAGTACACTTCTATGTGAACTTTCTCCTCACATTTGCCCTCCTTTTCAAAATAAATCAATGATAGGTTGAGCAATACAATTCTCAGGTAGCCATGTTATTGTGTGTTGTTCCTTCATTTAATGGAGTTAATTTGACACAGAAGTAGCTCAATTCAGCAGTATAACCAAGATCCAGTTTAGCATGGTGCTTTAGCACTTGTGTAAGTTGTTTATGTGCTTAGATAGTGTTGGCTTGCATCCTATATGGGTCTGGAAGAGTGAATGACCTTTCAAGTAACAAGGCCACAGGAAGTACTGAAAACCTTGATTTTTATTACAACCATAAATGGGAGGTAAGTGGATCTATACCCAAAACTCTGCTGTGCAGCTACCAGTAATTTCAGTAATGGCTTGTGGAATAAGGTGACTACTTTGAATATTCTTCTCAATGGCTTAGTGTGCGCTACCTATAAATTCCTGTTTCTGTTCTCAGGTTAATGTTTTATTAATTGACAACATAAATCTTAACATGAAAGTAATGCCCCTTGAACCAACAGCAAAGTGGAATGCAATAACATAGTGCTGTTACAGGATTTCTTTGCTATACATGGCATGAGTCATGCACTTGGACATAATTCAGTCACTATTGGACCCTGTTCATATAATTGGCAATAAAACTAGGAACAATCTCACTGCTAGTGACTTGCATTATGTCAGTGTTCTTGCTTTCACACTCTGGTTTACACCATGAAATTACAGTAGCTTGTTCAATTTTCAGACCTTTAATAGCAAGAGTGGGCAGAGCTCAACTCCAACTGAACTTTAAAATCAGTACCTAACACTGAAGACACCAAAAGGTTGCTACAATGGGAAATGCTTGAGTACAAGGGAAGCAGAAAAGCTGAAATACAGTAGCTGTCAGTGACAGTGGAAACAGAGGATATTGGGCTACATAGGATGTTACATGAATTTACGACTTGGGGATTTTATGTTGCCTAAGAAGCTATGCATACATCTGTCTGGATACTTGTGCAGTTCCAGAGTAGGCTATCACAGAAGCATAGAATCATTCAGTTTGGAAAAGACCTAAGAGTGATAAGGTCCCCCCTGAGACTCATTTTCTCCAGGCTAATCAATCCCTCTTCCCTCAGCTGCTCCTCATAGGAGCTCCTGCCCCTTCATTAGCTCCTTTGCCCTCCTCTGAACTTGCTCCAGCACCTCAGTGCCCTTCCTGAGCTGAGGGCCTGGAACTGAACATAGGATTCCATGTGAAGCCTCACCAGGGCTGAGTACAGGGGATGACCCCTGCTCTAGCCCTATTCTTTCTCCACATAGGAAAGTCTGGAGCCAAAATTATGGTTTTCTGACAGTGCCCTTTTATGTCATAAAATGAGAAAAAGGATATCTCATTCACTCAAAATTACACTGACATTAATTTAATTTCTAACATCTTCCTAGGATATGCTGTTCTGCTTACATAATTATTTCTATGAAAGATTAGACCACCTAAATAATTAGGTGGTTAAAAAGTATTACCATCCTAAGCAAAGACTGACAATGAAGTTCACTGCAGAAAAATTGTTTTAAAATTTGACTGCAGTTGAAGCAAAGATGATCTTTTATGGAGAATTCCTTTTGCTATCACTAGTGTTCACCAGCTGAGAGAGTTCTGCTTTTGACAAATAAAGATACTATTCTAAACTTCTGCAGTATCTTCTGCCTCCCTGTCTGGACATCACAGTTCAAATGACGGCTTTCAGAGCAGAAAAACACGGAACAGAAACATGCTCAAAGCACTTTTTGTTGTCAAAGAGGAAAAACACCTTAGATCTATTAAGAATTTACTGTTAATTCTGAGCCTGTTTCTATAATGGAGATTTTAAGTCTCGCTATTAGTTCAGATCTGCTTATTACAGAGAAGGAGAAAACAACAATGCGTCAGCAATGTTACCCCACACTGCTCAGATCCTGCTCCTCTCCCTTCCATTACTCTCATCCATCCCCTGCTCCTCTCAATGTTGATGGTTTCACCCTGGTGGGGGGTGGGTTATGACAACTCACCTGTACCTCCAAGTCCTTTGGGGTTTTTTTGCCTGCAAGTCCACAGCTTCTTAATTTATGATATAATTGTGTCTTTTATGCAAGTTAGATACTATTTCTTTGACAATTTCTTTGTTTAACTTCCAGTCACCTGGTACCAATGATCAGGCTCAGCCAGAAGCCCAACCTGCCCTGGTGATGAGGCAGGTCTGGTGTTCAGGTGTGAACTGAAGTCACCAAATAGGGACAGATACAGTCCTGTCATCAACAGGCAAGTCCACAGTGGCAAGGCAGGTCTGAGTTAGTCAGACCAAAGTCAGGGAAAAGGTCTGGATCAGTTTTTCCTGGACTGAGGACAGTGGCTGAGAACCATAGCATGCTCTGCTGAGGGAAGTGGAGGGGAGTCCCCACTGTTTCCTTACGGCTGGCTGCCATGAGCTGTTGAAAATGGTAATAACTAACAGACTTTGATCCCAATATCTTTTGAAATGCAAAGCAGGCATTTCAGTCACCAGCCTTTCCATGTTGCATAAGCCTTGGCAATCTAAGGAAGTTTTGTATCTTTATGTTCATACAATTGAAGCTTTCTGAGTGTGACGAAGTATTTTTTGTACCATTTTTTAAACTGCAACAAAAGACATTTAAATGCTTCTGGAAATCAGAGCTAAATCTTGAGAGTGGAGGGAGGACCTACCCTACTAGGTTTGTCTTTTATTCTCTGGTTCCTCAAAGTGGGAGAAAAACACATACGTCCAAAACATGCAGACTTTAACCATATTTACATATCAAGATTTAATTACAAAAATTAAGGTACATACATTGAAGCCTTTTTTTGTATTACATTACCTACCCCGCCCTTTAGAGTGGAATACTTTGATAATATCTCTTAACCTTCAAGAGAATAAATGGTGAACCACTGCTTGCCAGGTTTCATGAATCTGAGAATGGGAGAATAATTTGTTACACAAATATCTCTGATTATTTTTAGTCCCTAGATGAAGAAAAATGAAACTTCAAACCTAAAACTACAGCTAGACAAACTAAAAGGATTTTGTAGCTTGAAGCAAAGCTGGCATTGGGGTTATTTAAAATAGCTGGACTGGTTGGATAGGGCAAAGTTTGGCAAAGTTTATTTTCCTAGCTTGACTTCCAGGACTGACTTCCACAAGAAAGTAACATGAGTATATATTTCTACCCTGGGCTTGCTCTGCATCCTTTTTAGGCACATTCAGCCTTGTGAGGAATGTTTGTATTCCAGGCTCAAGCAGTGCTTGCTGCTCTCAGGGGACTGGAGCCTTGCAACTCAAGATTTGAGCAAGCTAGTGACTGTCTGAGGTTGCAATGTATGCAAAGGCGTTTTGATTCTTTCCTCTCCACAGAGACCAAGAGTGATGTCTAAGGCTACAAGTCATTACATCAGTGAGGATGATCCTTGAGTCAGAACACAGAGCTTGGTCTGTAGGGTTAGCAATTCAAGTGATCTTCCAAAAAGATCACCAGCTCTCTGAAGATTTCAAGAGAAGTAGTAAACAATTCCTGAGTGGAATAGCACTGCTCAAATACATTGGCCTCAAGAATTTTTAATATTCTTTGATGTTCAACCAAAAGGAACTTAAATGCTGGGTACTCTGCCTTCAGGTTTGAGTCTAAATTTCTCATCCTGGGAGGGCTTCATTTTGTGGCATCATCCTTCTTTATAACACAAATTACTTTAAAAGTGTTTCCTTTCCCCTGGAGTGAACCTGTACAGAGCTGCAGCTCTGGTCTTACCTCAGGGCGTGACCTCCCAACATAAAAGCCTTCACTTGTCAATATTTAATTCAACATTTGCTAAATGGTACATAGATGCTAGGCTGATTTCACTGGAAATAACTTTGCAAAGATTTAACTAGCTTTACTCTACATGGAGGGTAATGTTGGAAATAACCCTAACATAATAAAAACATTAAACTCATGGCTCATAAGATTTTTCCTAAATGATGACATACCAGACTTGCATATATAAGAAAAAATGGTTAAGACAACACTAATGGCCAACATAGCAAAGGGTAATTATTAACCACTTTTTCTTGCAAAACAGCTGGAAAATACTTTGCTGTAGCTAATCCAATAAACAGTCATATAAAATCAGCAAAAACTATTTTAAAATATTCAATACTCTTGGTCTGTTCCCCCCAGATCTGTTTGATCTCCTTGTACAGAAGCGTAAGTATTTGGAACTTTGAGATTATTAAGATTAAAGGACGATTAAATAAAAATGGTCAGTGTCCTGTCTTTTCTCTCAAAACTGTGATTTTAGCAGTGCAGGAAGCAGTGCATTTTCATCAAGGACATGCAGCCATAAAAAGACACCAAATTCCAAGTTTTGGTGGTTTGACTAAGAGAGCAGCTAGATATTCTCTCTTTCACTACCAAAGTATTTATGTATATGGTTAATTTTCCTATGGAATTATCTTAAAACTAAGCTGTATGCTACTCCTTTACTAGATCAGAACATTTTTGTAGACCCAAAATCCTAGCATCAGTCTGAGCCTGCATTTCCAAAGGGACCTATCTGCATACAAACCAACTACATCTTTATGTGTGGATGATCATTCACACACATAGTTACAGACACTGTACACTCTCTGTTATCACATTTTCTCTAGCATTTGTGCTCCCAACTTCCTAACAATGAAAAAAATGAAAAATCATGAATATTAATATTTCACAGCCTTCTGTTTGAATAGTTACTTTGTAAGCTTTTAACATAGGCTTGCTTGTAATAGTCTAATTTTTCTGGTTTTTTATGATTTATTTCTTGTGTGGTATCTAACAATGAAGTTCAAAGAAGTTTTGGTTGTGCTATTTCTTGGTCATGTCTGTATAAGCTGTCCTTGAGATGGTTTCTTTGTATTCTTGCTCAAGATGAGACAGGGCAAACATAAACCTGAATCTATATCTTGGGAAAACTTGGATCAAAGAGGTAGTTTGTTTAGTCTGGAAGGATTATCCTTATCATAGAATGAGCTGCTCTTCAATGATCACTGAATTAATGCTCTTTGAACATGCATGTGTGTCCAAAGCATACATAACTACGTAAAACTGGTTTCACAATGCAGCAGTGACAGCTTTACAGCCCTTCTTGCTTATTTTCCTGTCCTTACACTAATCATTGGACATGCTGAGCAACAAGTCCTTTCCAGTAGTGACAGATTCTACTAGGAAGTAGAGCATATTGGTTTTAGTTTTCATAACCTAATCACCTTGGATTAATTTTAAAGCTGTAAAAGTTTCTGTTAAAATATAGATTATTTGAAATGAAAATTAAACATATACAAATCTGGAAGTTATAATCTCTCCCTTGTAGCTAAGATATAAGATTTGGTTGGAACTCACCTGTCTTCTCCCTCACTCTCACTCCAGAGAATGAATCTCCTGTTTTCTTTTAGCCACCATGTTATATAGAGCTAAAGTACAAGACTGTATTTCCTGTTAAATACAAGATATTGGATTCCAATAGACACTTTTACATAAAATATGCTAGGGGATTTTAAGGAGAATTTCTTTGCTGTTGCTCAAAAGTGGTGTTTTATTGATTTGCGTTTTGTAACTGGAGAAGGATGCCTATGTTAAGCTGAAGTAAATCTGATGCTAATATCTTTTGAGAACCTCAGCAAGGTTTATGTAAGAGGGTCAGAGGTGATCCGTAGGAGCTGCCAGAACAATCACAACTTGAAATACAAACCAAGTAGCACATGCTCAATAATCCCACTTTCCCCGATAGAACAAGGTTACTTCAAATCCCAGACAGAGTTTAGATTCAGCCAACTCACCTCTGTACAAGTGCCTCTCCACCTAACATATCTTGGATGTCATCTGCAAATTTAGGAATAATCCTACTAAATCACCTCTCAAGGTCCTTAGAAAAATGCTGATTAGACTGATTAACATACCTTGAATTTTCCAAGAGTGCAATACATGTGTATGAGCCAGGAAAAGCCAAAGCAGATAGCACCTTTTCACAATGGCGTGTTCTTATCTCTCTTAGCTTTAGGATGTAAGGAATTTATAACAAAGTCAGAACTGCTACACCCCTGTCCCGATCCATATTTTGTTCAATTTTTAAACTAACACTGATATGGAGCTCCTCTCTATGGCACAAAGCCAGAAGAGCAGACAAGGTAAATCTTTTTGTTAACTACTGAGAGGTTAATTAGTGTACAGTGTGTTATGTACAGTACTGTCCCAGCCTTCTATAGTCTTGTAAAGGGGTGACTCCTCCCTAGTACCACACACCATTCACCTGCTCAGGTACTGGGCACTGTTAAAAGCTATGAGTATTGGCCCAAGACATCAAGGTTAAAAGCTACTATAACACGTGGAATGATGTGGGTGTCCTTTAGTATAGTCACTTGTAATCAGGTAAAAGTATAAAAATGCAAGTCCTAGCCTTAGGCACTTGCATTTCAAATGTCTAATGGTTCAACTTTAGGAAGCAAAGCTTTTTCATGGTTTATGGTGTCTGAAACAAAGACCTCTTGTGGGGTATCACAGCCATACAAGGCAGTTTGTTTTCTATTGGGCAAAAAAGAGACATTGCATGAATTCCAGCTGCAACGTCATACTATTCTTTGTTTTTACTGTTAATTATTTATTACTTCTAAAATGGTATAAAAGAGTTCAATCTGGCTTTACATTTAATTCAATTACTTAGTTGTCCCTATTTTAGAGAAGAAGGCAACAGCAGCAATTCTGAAGAGGGCTGCTTCTGAACTGCACTGAGCTTCACTGGAAGTGAAGAATACTTCAGATACGTGGTGAGTAGCATCCAGAAGCTGGACTTGACACTTTGCAGCAAATTTGACAATGTTCTCAAGGGGCTGACTTGAGTAGGGAAGAATAGCTTTATCTCGGTATAAACCAATGTTTTGAAATTTATAAACAAAAAATTTCCTGTGCTAGCCAAGTACTCAGCTTCCATGAAACTAGTCATTAACTCTGAAATCTGTCTTCCTCTCCTAGTCTAACACAATTCTATGGAATTAAAGCTATGGGAAATAGCTTTAATTTTCACCAGAATTTTTTAGAAGAAAATCCACCAAAACCAAACAGCAGCCTACAACAGAACAATTCACTTTGAGATAGAAACTCAATCTTTCTACTTCTCAGTATAAGAGGTCAGATTGTGACTAGTATGAAATATTGAAATGCAACTATAATAATTCATCATTTTGCAAAGGCACTTTAGGATGGATACTACAGATACAGGAAAAAAAGGCATATGTGTTTTTTACTGCTATGTTAACTAATTACTTATGAGACAGGTATTTCTGGGAGCTGGGAATTTGATAATAACTTTTTCTAAATAGTTCAGTACCATAGGAATGCTGTGTGTTTAAATAAGGTCATACCCCACCTGATTCCATCAATGGTATTTTATTATTTTTTATTTAATATTGGGACTGCTACACATTTTTAGTAAACAGTATAGAAAACATTGACTTATACATTCTCACTAGAATCAGACTAGATCTAGATTAACAAAACTGCTCGAGAAATAATAATCCCTCCAGTTCTTAATGGAGTTCCATTGTACCTATTTTAACTAGATAGTTATGTCACTTACTAGGATCTAATACATAAAGTGTTACTGCTTCGGGGACACAGAAACTCAAAATGTGTTCTTCACTCTGGATGCTCTAATTAATTAATCTTTTAATTAATCAGTGGTGGATTTCTTTTATGTGAGTGTGTATGTGTGCTTTACAGTACCAGGGATAGGAGCATATCCATTGCAATACACACCATAAACTAAGGGCAGAAGCATCTCTCTTGAAGCAAGTCCTCATCTTATATCTCTTACACTGCAAGAACAGCTCTGTTTTTGAAAGGCACAAGTACTCAGCCATATAAAATTTCTGTTATAGCCGAGAAGAAAAAAGATAGCAGCACACAAGCTATGGAATAAGGCTGAAATGCAAAATTTTTCTCCTCCCTGCTCTTTTGCCAGAGTTTTAGTGGTCAATTTTGCCTCCCAAAGGCAAAAATTATTAGATGCCAGTCTATCACGGACAATAAGACCTACTGAGTCTCTTTGGGTGATTTTTACTCCACTGCGGTGCTGTCTCTTTTGGTGCTTCTTTTTTCCTGCTTTTAAAAGAAATCAAACTGTTCTGTGCTACAGTTGAGAGAGGTGTGCCCTGAGGGGTAAAAAGCCCTTTTCAACCCTGAGAGGTTGTACTAGTTTATAATTACAAGTGAATTTTGTCAGCTGGAGGCTGTTCTTCCACATTTCTTCTGTCCATAGTAGTGCAGTGTTGACATTGACACTGTTTTCCTATGGAGATAGTATAATTTGTGCCTGGGAAACAGATAGGGAAGCTGTGCATGTCCATCATGAGGAACTTATGACAGGAGAATCTTTTATATCACAGATAAACTGCTTGAAGCTTGTTTGTGTTTTGCTTTGGGTGAAGTGACCAGGGCCTTGGTGTTAGTCCATGCTTATCTGATGAAGATGGCAAATGGACCCTCTCTGGCAACTGATCCTTATGCTCAGACTGGACAACAATAATTGATCTAGTCCAGATTAATTTATGCACTTCTTAGTCTGGCTTGGTTTTGTTGTTGTTTTTTTTTTTTTTGTTTTATTTTGTTTTGTGTTTTTTAACATCTGTGTTCTTTAACTCAGCTTTTCTGAGGCGGTATCTCCTTGGTGATTTCATCATCTTACTTAGCAAATATGGCTGTTTAGAATCTTAGTTCACCTGAACTACTCCCTTTGCATATTTGCTTTTTCTGGACACAACAGCTTTCCAACAGCTTTTCTTTTTTCTGACTTGCAGTCAGTAAATGAAAGTTGAATGTTCAATAGAAATTCCAAATTAAACCTGGATTACGGTAGGTTTATTCATATCTGTCCCAAGTCTGTTTGCTGTGCCAGTCATAAAGTCCCGTTTTTGTGAACTGCTGAATCTTCCTTGCCAAGGCTAACAATTCATAGAACTCAGTTGGATTCCATGTCCTACCAGTGAACACAACCCATACATTGCTAAATAAACTGTTGGATAAGTAGATAAGCAAACTGTAGCTGAAATGGAAGATGTCCCCTGGCCTGACATAAATGAGCCCTTCCTGATTTTTGAGTCGCCTCCTGACTAACTGTATAAGCTATGGAGCAGAAAAATCTGATCTACTGCGACAAAGGAAAAATAATGAATTCATATATTTGGATTTACAGCTTTAGAACTTTAGCTGGTACTAGCAACATGAACTTTAGAGGGAAGAAATACTTTTCCACATTATCTATTAAAATTTTTCAGTAAGTTTTAAACAACAGCATCAGAGCAAATATGAACTTTTCATCCCCTTAAGTGGATCATCATTTCCTTAGATTTTGTTGAACTCTGCAATCTGAAGATCAGGTTTCTGCTCGCTGAAATCATGTCTCTCTTCCCTGCATACATGAGTCAATCAGATGGAAAAATAACATTGACAAATCCATGCAGGATTTCAGTGTCTTGTACTCCATCTCCAGTCCAGATTTCTTATTTTTTGCATCAACTAGAATGTCTGTTCTGGATATGGTAGCATTCCTTTTGCTACAGTCAAGTTGATATCTTAAAAAAGTAAAAGAGGGTGACCTGAAATACAGGAAGGATAGCTCAATCTTAACAGTTCCACTGATGGTGCATTGGTGCATTGCTAGCAATTAAACTTTCCAGACATAACAGAAATATCTTAAAATGTTTTAAAGATGTTCTGAAATAAATTCAGCCACATAAAAATAAGTTCAGAGAGGGAAGGCAGACACAAGTTTTCCCTGCTAGTGGCTTGGCTATGAGGTTATGTCTCCTCAGATGCTTAGCACATTGTTTCCGACTTTGTTGTTTCTGTTTCAGTGCTGTGACCCATATAGTTTTTATCTTGCCAGCTCTTAAATTCCAGTTTGATGATGCTTTGTTTGTGCTCTGTCAGAACCTTCATTAATTTAATTATCTACATTTATCCATATATGAAATCTGTATGGGATGTGGGAGCTTCAGTGGACAGGTCATGACATTATTTTTCATATACTTGTTAAATGTGGCATGGGACAGGAGAACTGTTTGATGAGACTAAGCCTCTCTCCTATAAAGTGAAATGTATTTCCATGAAAGCCCTTTTTGAAGAACAATTTGGCAGGAATTGACTAAGGCCCCTTGAAGCAGAGGAAAAGGAAGTTGTTTGCAGGTTGTTAGTATTGATTGCACTGGTAAGTAGAGAGGGAAGAAGGCAACTTTCAGGCTTTAGTGCTACTAGGACGGTGTTGTATCTCTGGTTTCTCTTGCTTAAAAGTTCAGACTGATTGCTTGGAACCATCTGATATAACGGTCCCAGTACTGCTGATGTCTCATAGAAGTGATTTCATCCTAAAAATCTCTTGTAAGTGTGATGGCCTCAACAATCCAGTGTGCTGCTTCACCAAACTGCCCGTTACTCCCCACGGCCCATAGCTCACTGTCTTGTAGACTCCTGTCTGGAAGACAACGTGTATTCAGGACTGGATCTATCACTACCATAATGGCCACATAGGCAAAAATCTTGAAATGTGCTGTCATTTCAACATGTTGAAGGAGAACAACAGAGTAATACCTGTTCCAACTTAACTGAACAAACTGTCAGACTGCCCGAGACCATACAATGAAGCACCACGTAAACAACAGCATCAGATCCTCTCTGAAACACCAGAAACCAGTTTAGTTTCTTAATAAATTTAGATTGAAATGTCCTTTAACATTATTTAAGTACATATGGTGATGTACAGCCAAGAATTTGCTTGACAGAACAGTAAATAAATGGACCCCTCCTTTTCAAATGCACAATGACCTAGCTAGTATATGGTCTAATAATCATTAGAATCACACCAACAATTAATCCAAATGCCCTGGCTGGAGCCCAGCCATAGTAATGTAGTTCCACCTGACTGACTAAACTTCTTTTGCAGTTGCTGTGGGTCTGATGTTCCTCCTCTAATAGTGACAGCATGTTTACTAAAGAGCCTGTATCTTTTTTCCCTCCTGAACAGCAGCACAATTTTCCCTTTTTTTCTTCCTCAGCTATTATTTAACAAGGTAACAGAATGGAGAATAAACAGCAAAGCAACAGCATGACGAAAGAAAATAATGCAGAAAAGAAAAAAGTGGTGAGTGAATTCATCAAATCTCCTGTCAAGGCATTTGTTTGCTATTTGGAGACTGGAGGAAGACAATTATTATGAAATAATTGTTTTGAACCTATATGAATAGTTACCTTTCTTTTTTTTCTTCTTTTTTTTTCTAGTAGTGTATGTTTCATTTCTGTAACTAACTAACAGTGATTGGAAAGGGTCAAAAATTGTGTGTTAAGGTGAGAAATTATGTACATATTAATCACATGTAGGCATGGTATTTGTATTTGAGTATGAACTGAACAACTTGCACTGCTATTTATCATAAAACAAAACAAAACAGAGGTGTCTGATTAATCTCAAATACAACCGATATATTCCAGGGGCTTGATTCTCCTGACTAGACTTTTTTACTGCTCACAACAATTCAGAGATTATAAATGTTGTCCAGAACTTCTATCAACATGTACAATAATTGTACACATTAATGAGTAGCAACTGTCTTCCTATTCAAACACTGGTCATCTTGATCTGAACCAATGACACTCCAAAGCTGCTGCATCATAAACTGCTTTCCAGCCTGCATTGCTCAATGCCACTACTTACTATGTCTTTGAGAGCTCTAAGCTAGTTCTGGGGTATGTAACATATCAGAAGTGAAAACTGCTCAGATTTACACCAATATCAGCTGCAGTCACTTGGGAACAATTCCCAGATGCACTTAATACTCATCATTGCCATCTAGAAGGTGTCATTTAACTCTTAGCAGTTCAAAATTCCATGATTGCAAGTATGTACCTTCAAATATAATAGCTGAAAGCTTTTATCTTCCCCAGGTGGCATGTCTAATCCCCATCTTTAACACAGCAGTAGTGTGGCATGTCAGATCTAAACCTCCTAAGGCTGTGAAACATCCTTAACATCTTGATTGGCTACAAGTCTTGCAGTACCTTCACTTTCCAGCCTCGGCAACACGGGAAAAGTCTTCCCCTCCTTAGTCTAGAGCCTTGCCCCCAGAAAGACTGCCCAGGTCTCCAGTCGGGACCGCGGCAGGGGCTCCTGCAAGCCGTGGTCCCCCAGCCCCAGTGCCACTCGGCGGCGGGGCCGCGATGGACCCCGAGTGGTGACACTGCCCTGCCCTACCTGCGCTGCTGGGTAAAGCCCGCGCAGGGACAGGGCCTGTGCAGCCCCAGGCACGGCGGCGGGCGGGCACATTCTCCTAAGCTATGTGTGAGCACGCACAGAAGTGAGCTCGCCTTCCACATCGCTCGAGTCCTGCCCGCAGCCCCGCGTACCGGCTCTGTCCCCTCCCGGGAGGCAGGGACAGGGGAAGGGACAGGAGCAGGGACAGCGGCACGGGCAGGAACAGGGGCAGTGACAGGGACAGGGATAGGGACAGGGACAGGGATAGGAGCAGCGGCAGGGGCAGTGACAGGGGCAGGGGCAGTGACAGGGACAGGGACAGGGGCAGGGACAGGGGCAGGGGCAGGAGCAGTGACAGGGGTAGAGACAGGGGCAGGGACAGGGGCAAGGGCAGGGACAGGGGCAGGGACAGGGGCAGGGGCAAGGACAGGGGCTGGAGCAGTGACAGGGGCAGAGACAGGGGCAAAGGCAGGGACAGGGGCAGTGACAGGGGCAGGGACAGTGACAGGGACAGGGGCAGTGACAGGGGCAGGGACAGGGGCAGGGACAGGGCCGCCGCCCCCCGCCCGCCCCCGCGCTGCCCCGCGCTGTCCCCGGAGATGCGCGGCCGTTGCGCGCGTGCGGAGGCGGCATGGCCGGAGCGGCGGAGCCCGAGGCGCGCACGCTGGTGCAGAGGGGAGCGGGGCGCGGCGGCCGCGCCCGCCGGGGCGTAAGTAGCGCGGGGCAGCTTTCCGTGCTGCGGGAATGCTCGCTCCCTTACCGCGGAGCGGGAGCGAGACCGGCGGGGCGGGCGGAGGGAGCTCGGCCCGCACTTCCCACGCCTCGGGCAGGATTAACGGGAGAGGGGGTGATTCCGATCCTCTCCGGCGTGGTGGGGAGGGTGGTGGGCGGAAACTGCGGGAGCCGGACTAACAGCCCGGGGGTACCCCCAAAGCCAGGAGGAACTCAGGTTGCGTAGCCCTTCCCCGTTCGGAAAGTTGTTAGTACCGGTGCAGGGTAGGCCGGTGGTGGGCAGAGCTGCAAACATCGCAGCCGCCGAGCCGGGAGCCGGAGGATGGGCGGGGGTCAGCGCGGGGCCCGTGAGTGCCCGGCCGGGGAGCGCAGCCGCCGCCGCGGGTGAAGAGCTGGCCGGTGTTAGTAGAGCAAGGCGAGGGCGCTGCTGTTGCTTCCTCGCTGCTCCCCAGGACCACCCGTGTTGGCAAGCCCTCAGGGCAAGGGCAGAGCCGGGGACAGAGGGATGGAGGTTTCCATTCATCGCTCACAGCCCCGAGGACAGAGCTACCGGAGGGCGCCGGCCCCGCGGGCGCCTGCCCGGAGCACCTGGCCTCGGGACCTGGGTCTCAGTAAGGGTATCTATCCCCAGTATGGTGCTCCAGAGTCCAGCTCTCCTGTGTCGATTAGCAATATCTATTTTAAAATATTAAACTTCCTTATGCTTGTATGCAATGTTTACCGCTAACAATTGTGTTTAATTTTAGTCTGAGGAGGGGGCCATAACTAACCAAAGTACAGTACTCTAAACTGTGTTTTGAAAACTGAAATGCAAAATGCAAACTGTCATGCAGTAAATGAAAAAAAAAAAAAAAAAAAAAAAAAGAAAAAGACAATTTGAGACTCATGGTAGCCAGCACAAATATTTCACTGCATACTGAACACGGACTGGAATTGAGGAAAGCGTCTGCAGACCACAGCGCTCTGAGATCTGTAATTAGATCAAAAACGTGGGCTTTCACTGGTAAGCAGTCCTCGGGTACCTGCAGGTCTTTCTGTGATCTGACATTCAGCTTTCCTGACTGAGCACTTATTGCTGTGGTGACGGCCACACGCTCCTGCCCCCGGGCTGGCAGCAGCGACGCATGAGCGCACGCATGGCCGTGAAGCCAAGGAACACCTATGAAGGAGGCGTGGTTGCCTTCTTGTTTCCTGGCCATTTTTAAAGACACTATGGGTTGTGTTTATCTTTCCTTTCCTTTTAATAATGTTGCCACAGGGTAAATTTTTTTGGAGCAACAGTTTGATTTTTTTTTTGTTTTGTTGCATTCTTGCTTCATTTTGCTTTTTTCTTTATCTGGTATTGCTGAAACCTGAGCAAATATTTAAAATACTGAACAAGGAGACAGGTCATGGAGAAGTTGAAGTTCATGTTCCAAGTTCCAAAACCTCAGAATTGAGTGAGCCTGAGGTTTTCTACAGCAGCCAATATACTTGAAGACTTCATGGTACTGAACAAGATTTTAAACCAAGTTATTACAGTGTGAGGTTTTCTAAGCACTTCTGTGATTTGCCCTGCATTATCTTCCACTTAGCCTCAGATGCTTATAATTTACCTGTACTGAGAGTTTTGTGCATACATTGGCACTTTTAATGACCATGAGGCTATGCGTTCCAAATGATTTTACTTGCAGGATTTTTATGAAGTGTCTAATATTGTTGCAGTAGAACCCTTTAGAAATATTACATCAAGATTACTGCCCAACACTTGGGAACTCATGCTTATTGTTTGTGAACCCTTTGGGAGCAGCCTGGTAGACCACCAGAAATATTTTCCCCAGCATCATTCGTTCAGAGTAGTAGCAATTTCTTCTAAGTGGAGGAATGCTTGTGCATAGCCGAGAAAAAATAAGCACCTATTATGAGGTGTTATCATCAGAAGTTAAACAAATCCTTATGTCAAATTTCTACATTTTATTAACAAAGTAATGGTGCAAACCCTGTGTGTGTGTGGCTTGCTCATTTTAAGAAGGTGGCTAATAATAATAAATTGTATTTGGCTTTTGTAATGATCTCAACAGGATATAATTCTTACACAAGGCTTTTCACCCCCTGCATACTTCCTCCTGACCTGACCAAAACCAGGCTGGTTAATGAACTGTGTAATCTCTTAAAAGGTTCCCACATCATGTGGAAGAAGTTAAAAACACTCAGCCATCCTACAGGGTGCATTTTGAACACTCAGAGCTGGCAGCTATGAGTGTGGCAGACCCCACATATGCTGGGCTGTACACTGCGCTCCCCACCCTGGCACCTGGGTATCTCATCCCTTCTCCACAGATGGCAGAGTCCATGCCAACAGTGTGGCACAGGAGCTCTGGCACATGCCAACATCCACGGTGTGTTCACCTGTCCTGCTGTGCCCTCAAGGCTGGTGGAGCTCGTTCCAGTCCACTGGCACTGCAGCTATGCCATGAGCCACCTACACAAACCCCCATCAGGCTCAGGACCTGCATTTTTCAAAGCGAGCACACAGCTTTGTGCAGTTAACAGAATGTATTCACTTATTAACCTAGTCATTAACCTAGTCCCTCGTTGTAGTATGGTGAGTGATGTAACTGGAGCTGAGTTTCTTAGGCCTGCTTAAGCAGGTCTTCCTCCTTTTGAAAGGTTTGAGGCTGGGCATAAACAGCAGTGAACTGTGCCCGAAATTCTATATTCTTGCCATAGTTGTTTTTAAAATTGAAAACACATTAAAAATACATCCATTTTAACACATTCAGAGTCATCTTTCATTATCTACACAATGGTATTTGCAACTGACCCATCACCAAAACACTAACTTCAATGTCTCTTGGAATGGCTGGGAATGGTCTCTTCTTCAGCTTTCTGTAATCCAGCAGAAGTGAGTGTCAGAAAGTAATAGTGGGGATGTTGGAAAGGAATGCAAATGAAAAGCTCTGAAACCAAAGCAGTTTTTGGTCACAGTTTCATTAATCCTTTTGGTGGGGGGGACACACCATCTCATGAGTTTCATCCAAGTCAGACCTACCCACAGACCTGTTGTATGACATACGTGCTATACCTTACTTCACTGTGTTACTGATGTATACTGTCAACAATTTCCTTTGCTGAGATTATGCTTCCCCATCATTTTACTTTTTGGAGTGGGAGCTAATAGAATGCTTGCAGCAGAACTCTGTGAGGTTGAAATAAGTTCAAATGTTCACTTATGCCTCCACAGATGTTAAGCGACATGCTGTCACTTCAAATGTAATGTTTCTGAGATTGAGCAAGGGAAAGTATTTCAGGCTTTCTGCAGCAAGGACATTTGCCTGCAGGAGCTATGCAAGATCGCTAAGGAGAATTTAAAACCCCAGGTACATTAATTTTGAGAGTATTAACAATGGCTGCATCTTTTCTTTGTTTTCCAGAATTGGTCTGGAAGTCTTATTGTAGCCTCCTTAACTGGTGCTTTTGGGTCGTCTTTTCTTTATGGTTACAATCTATCGGTGGTGAACGCTCCCGCAGTGGTAAGTGACTGACTAAAGTGGAATTTAACATCAGTAGAGGGCAGCCTTGTCCAGCTATTGCGCTCCTCAGCATCCTGCCTTTACAGTCCTGATTACGTAGTAGAAGGGGATTAAATCTCATATAGTGACATTCCTTTGCCCAAAACTTTATTTCTGCTTCCCATGAGGGTTTCACATGGATCCAGTAACTGCCAGAGAGCTAAATGCTGCTGTTGAGGTGAATGGGTGCGTGTGGTTTGCTTCTCATTCTCCCAGGTCCAGGCTAATCCTGAATCTCCTTGCACAGTTTTATGTGATAAAGTATTTTTAATATCTGGCTGGTGGGTATTCAGTAGCTGCATGCACATGTTCAGCAACTTCTGTTCGTGTCATTCAATTCTAGAGGGCTGCACATTTCATCCCCACAGTACTGATATTATAAATAATGCTTTTGGTTTCCATTTAGATAATGGACCTCCTCTTCTGTGCTTTGTTGACATGCCTTGTTTGGTTTGGAATTTTAAACTCCTGTGTTGGCCATCTATTGGCTGCAACATATGGGATAGATTTGATTAATAGAGCACTGTGAAATCAGTATACAGAAATTGTGGGGATTTCATTAAAGTATCAGTTATTACAAATGGAAATCTGAACATTTTGTTTTTACACTGGTTGTCTAGAGAGCCTCAATTCAGTCAAGCACAGCAGGAAGCAATCCAGTGGAGTTGCAAGCAGCACTACTTTGAAAAGTAGCTAGTAAATACAGGGAATTAACTATGGAAATTACATCTTAAAATAGTTCATTTCCAAAGCTAAGCTCGTTCTTTTATGAAAATCTCCTATTAAAGTATGTGGCTAGATTTCCACCTAAACAGTTTTTTTGATGTTAAAGGTGGATGCTATATTTATGCAAACAATGAAATAAGCCTTTTTTAAATTTATATTTTATATCTGGATTTTAATTGGTAAACTGTTGACTCAAAGGAGTAGGAAGAGACTCAGTCTATAGAAATTTTTAATTGCTCGCTTCATAACTTCTGGGAGTTTTCTTCAAGTTCCTGGTGTTTTATATACTGATAACTCAAGGTTGAATAAACTGGATGTTAGCATGGCATGTCCAAGCATCATTTCACCTTGCTGCCATCAGAGGATAAACACAGCTTAGGAAAAATCAGCAAGAAGCCATAATTCTGTGAGCAATGGTATTGATTATCCTGATGGAAAAATCCTTTCTGCACTGCCTTGGGGCTGTCAACAGAGCAGTGAGAACAAGCTGATTTCTAAACTACTTTCTTCTTTTAAGTACTATTTTAAAAATGGACTGTCCTGGTAGTCGGAGCTTTCCTGTCACTTTCTAGAGGAGTAGGGGAAAGAAAGGATGATGGGGATGTGCTCTTTGGCAGCACTCACAAAGTTCTCTTTGAATCATGCAATAGACTACAGTGGTATAGGGGGGAGGTTGAAAATGCAACCCCGTGACAACTGCTAAATTCCAGGTTTTGTACTTCATAACATTTCCAGGATTGTCTGGTTTTGCTTGAAATCTTTAGTGTGGCTTTTTGGCTAAAACTGTGCACTATGCTGGTGGCTTTGGTCATACCATTACAGGTATGCATGAAGTCTCCCTTGGTTTCAGTGTTTGATTGAGAACTTCATATCTCTCTTATTCGTGTTAAGCTATACATTAGCTAGCACTGAGGAGCAGTTGTACTGACAAGGAAATTGTGTAGTTCAAGAATAAAGCACCACTCTGTCCTCTGGCCCTCTCTCTAGCTCCAGGATTAATGTGTGTCATCCATTTGCCTATGACAGACCACTTTCCTGTCCCTGTCCCTGTCCCTGTCCCTGTCCCTGTAGCAGCAGTGACCAGCAGCAGAAGGGAAGAGCATAGGCTGAGTTCATAGCCATGGTGGGGAACAGTGAGCCATATCAAAGCTGTGCTTCTTGCAGCACAAGAAAAGGAACCTTTACTCCTTCTGTTTTCACCTGTGTGTTGCTGAATCGGTGCTGCAAGGTGACCCTTTGGAATACTCATATGAGATGACTGAGAAACACCAAAGCAGAGTATCTTATAGCTGTAGATAAAAGCAACCTTTTAAGAGGTTTACTTGGAGTGCAGTAATTCCTACAAGATGACTTTCATTTATAAACTTGGTAGAACGAATAATTTCTTGTGGTGACATGAAGCTTACAGCCGACACTGTCAATTGTCCTTCTCTCTGTAAGATGCTGGGTATCTTCTGCCCCTGTTTACTTCAGTACAACTCATCTTGATGCTGTAGTCCTCCAGCCTTAGAGAAGGACTGTATAAACCTTTTAGAAGTATGGGGAAAAGGCTTAACAGTGACAGTTGACTAAAACACAGAATGTTTCTAGGATTCCCAAACCGAGCATATCAGCAGGATGTCAACATCTGAAGTGTTCAAGAGCTATTTGTAAATTCTTGTGTCCATTTTCTTTCAGTGCCACAAATTGAGTCAGCTTATCAGACCTCAGGGGAATTCTATAGTTCTCACTGGTGGACTTTACTTCTGGTCATCTCATGAGGCAGAGTTAGTCTAACCTCCTGACTGTTGCAAGGGGGAAATAAGCTGCACATACTCTGTTCAGAGCTAAGATTGCTTTCCACTCAGTTCCCTGTAGTTCTGTGGGAAAGAGTGTGGCCCATCACAGGTATGATTCCCTGAGAAACCCAGAATTACAAGTTTCCATGGGCTTGTTCAAAGAGTTACCAAAAATTATTAAAAACATACGTGAGCTTTTGGCAGAAGGAAGACAAAAGATTTAATTGAATACAAGATGAAGCTGTCTTTTTCTGAGCTGAGTTTCTGCAGTTCATTTCATGGGCTGACTGTGGGCAATGCCTGTGAAACAATGATGTTCTTTGTGCTCTGTGCGGGAAGCAAAGTCCCTGCTACTTTCTGCATCGCAGCCCTTGCCCTCTTCCTGCAGGAGGCTGCAGCTCTGAGTTTCTACAGCACAAACATGCAGCCTGCTGTGACAGCTGCTTCAGTGGCTGTCACCGCCTGTGAATGACCTCTGTAACCATGGGTAAGACAAGGAAAATGTCTCTCTTGTTTTTAAAATATATCCATTAGATTAATATATTAAAAAATTAAATATTCCTTATATTCCTATTTCTCATCCCAGCATTTCTGTCGTTAAGATCTGAGGCAGTTGAGAAAATAAGGTACTGATATCAGTCAGCCAGCATTTTTTGTAGGTTTTGTTTAGGGGCTAAAACTTTTGTATACAGGTTTATTCCTTTAGTGCTATTGAGACATCTGATCATAATCCCAAAGGAGCTTTTACACAAAATTCAATAGATTCAAATCCAGTGGATTTGTCTACCAGGTTTGCTTTGTTTCATGTGCATCTTCTGAAAATCTTTGTTATAGGTTTTATAGGTGTTGTAGGTTATAGCTTCATATTTATTGGCAATAGGAGTCCAGAGAGAGGTGCTAGTACATGTCAGAACATCCATCTGTTACTAGTGAGTATTTTAGTTTGTACTTTCTTTTCTTGAATATTTGCTATGCTGATAAAATTAGTCATAGCACAAGGGGAGAGTAATTTACATACTATTTTTAGCCAGTATCATTAACAAGACATGCTAATGGTGTTCTAAAAGTGTTTTCTCTTAGTATTCATTACAATCAGAAATTAATTTCAAATAGACAAGAAGGTGTCTGAATCTAAAAAGAATCTGAATACTGACATTAAAGAACAAAGATGTTAGTACTTGATTTAATGGTAAATTAATTTGGAATCTTACTGTGAGACTTCTAAATTATTCAAGCACCAAATTGACTCTTTATTTTTATTTTATTTTTTGTTTTTACTTTTATTTTTATTTTCTTTTAATTATTTTCCCCCCTGTCTATTTAGAAGCATTTAAGATAGGATGGGAGAAATAACCCTGCTCTCCTTTTAATTCAGGGCACAAGAAGTTTACTAGAAATTTGATAGATGGAAGACAGGGAATTGCATAATTTACCTTCACCTTTCTTAGATATTTTATAGATGGAGAGGTGATGATTCAAACTAAAAGCCCTCAAAGAAAACGTTCCATGTGTTTCAGACTTCAGGTAAAGTTTGAAGTTGCTCGTTTGAACAAGGAAAATGTAGTGGCTTCTTATGCTGAGTCCTGTCCCAGGATAATTTAGGAGCTGTTACATTCTGAAGAAAATCAGAGAAAAAACTGTGGAGAAGTGCCAAGATTAAACTTTTGATACTGTAGAACATGAGAGGTTTTCCCAAGTGTGTTGTGCCCTTCTGCTGTAGTGACTGCAACTTCCTGGTGCTGTTTCCTCACCAGAGCATCAGGCACCACGGTGGCATTGCCTTGGTTTTGAAATTGGAGCAGCATAAAACCAAGGAAGCCTGATTAAATGGAAAGTAAATAGGTGATGTCTCTGCAGGCAGTACAGAGACTATGTTAAAATGCTGTCCTGGAGCTATGGCATTTTTACCTTTTAAAAAGATTAAGAACTTAGTCTAATTAAACATCAGGGAAGGGAAGTAGTTAGAAAGCATCCTTCAAACACCTGGAGTTGTTCTCATGTGAGGAAAGCAGAGTGTAAACTGTGGCATGTTAAAGGCTAAAGAGTGATCTTGTCCTGGACATTCTTGTCTACCTGTGGGGTTTTTTCCCCACCTGGTTTGGTACTGTCTTGTAGTTCCATGCACATATGCTTGGACTGATTCAGTTTGGTTGTAGTTGTATCTATGAATGAAACTCCAATTTTTGGAGGATGGAGACAGAAAAGCAAGAGTGATTCCTGCAAGAAATCTGCTGGGGGTTTTCTGGGTTTTTAATTCTGTTTCTCTCAGTTATCTTCCTAAAGTGTGGGTATTTTTTTTTTTGGTTGTTTTTTTTTTTTCGCACATATTTTTATTATATTTTCTTTCAGTATATCAAGAAGTTTTACAATGAAACTTGGGAGAGGAGATATGGTTTCTCAGTGGATGAAGGCACGCTGACGCTCCTCTGGTCCATAACTGTTTCTATTTTTGCCATCGGTGGCCTTGTGGGTGCCATTATTGTTACCCCAATTGTGAAGTTCTTTGGAAGGTAAGTTTGCATTTTCTAAACTTAGTCTCTCTAGAAGGTTTTGCTTTTATTAAAAAAAAATTAAAACAAACAAACAAAACAAAGGAAAACAAAACAATTTAAATTCTGAAAACTTACTGTGCATCATTTGAGTCACAGAAGCCATTTGCTCTGAATGGGCAGTGGGTTGAGACGTCAAGGAGTGTAACTTGTCAAGTGTGCCAAAGGAAAATACCATAAACTAGAAATGATTTCACAAAGGACTGGCAGAATCTTGTTTCATGAGTCTGCTGAGTATCTTACTGTAAACAAACAAAGCTATCAACATATTTGCTAACAACATTTGCTGTCATATGGTAATAAAAATTTACTCTTTTTTTCAATCCTTGTATCAACCTAAAGCACAGTTTGAAGAACTGGACTAGGATGAAGTTCATGTATGGCCTTCCCCAAGAAGGGGGTATGCCATCCATTCTGTTCGATGCAGTATTTGACCAAGTCTTGACCATGGAGAATATGAGTATTTTAGGAATGTTTGTGTTGGTGTGTGTTTGCATTTTTGCTGCAGATACTAACTAGGTATTCCTGTCAAAATTTTGTGTCATACAGTCTTTCAAATAGAATTGTAATAATTTATCTATATTTAGAGGGGCATGAAAAAATTCCCACCATTATCGCATTCATTATAACTGCTTATTTGGATTTTTCTTCATTGTAAATTCAATATTTTTGATATCTTTTAGTCAGTTAAATCACAGAAGAAGATCATCATGGAGGCTTAAATGTAAACCTCCAGTGTCCTTATTTTCCTGTTTTACATTTTCACTATTTCTATTATATTGTACTTTCCTAGCTCTATTTTTCATTCTCCTAACTTGTCCATACATAATTTTTCATGTCAAAGGGTGTATTTTCAGGTTCTTCCATTTCATGCTTACAAATCAGTATTCTTAGATGTAAGCCATTCTTCATGAATTTATTTTGTTACTTCAGCACTTGATTTCCAATTTTAAAATATTTTCCATAGTTACATTATTTTTTTTTTAGGTTTTCAATTTTTTCCTGCCAAATCATACATTTGTCTTTAACACACTTGTTAGAAACATGAAACTTTGCCTGACTCAGACCGATTAATTCTCAGAATATTGCAGAGTCTTTGTTAAAATAAAGGAAAGTAAAAATGGGCTCACAGAAGGTTTGAATTTTCAGCAGAGAGTAGAGCAGCTTTGCTTGCAGGTTTGTGAAAATGGTGGCTGGACTGTGTTGTACATACACCACCTCTACTGGAGCTGGTCAGGTTTCCAGAGCACACCTTTACACTTGCAGACTCTGGCCCTGTTTAGTATGTTTATCTCCATTAAGCCATGTAACAGCTCTGTTTCAGGCACAGTGGATGAGTGCTGGAGCTGAGATGGGAAGGGGTACTGTGAATAAAGAGAGGATTCTTGAGTTTGCTGTTCATACTGCAGTGTGTTTGTCTGGCCTAGGATCCCAGACTGACACGTCGTTATGGTAATTGAGGAGCACATGGTGAAATGTTGGCAGAACAATAAAATACTTTGCTGTTAAATTGCTCAAGTGTAGGTTGGAGGGTTGTGTGCATGATGAAGCTGAGCTCCATTTACACTGACACAGAATAATGAGCTAAGGGGGATTAAAAGCTCTAGTCAGAAATAATGTATGATTTTAAAAGAACACTTTTGAATCATATTGCTGTAAGGTGAAAAACATAAACTCCAAATTACTGGATTCCTAGGCCCTATTTACTTCAAGAGACACGTAATTTTTTGAAAGGAAACCTTCATCCACATAAACCTAATTCCCAGGTTCAGATGTGGCTTTGACACTTTGTAATTTAAATTCTCCTCTTCTGTTGTTGTTTATCCTGAGCATGCAGACCAGTATGCTCAAGGGATTTAGGTCACTTCTAAGGAGACATATTAGGCTGAGCATCACAATGGGCTCCTCTCCTTCTTCTTGGTACCACAGCCAGTAGTCACACTCCATGCCTTCAGTGAGAGAAAGGACAGTGCCAGGGGTTGGGGTCAGTGAGCAGCAATTGCTCTGAGCCACCCCTTGCTCCTCACTCCTGTGCTCCAGCATGGGTGGCCATGGACCACAGTCCCTCTGGGGATGTCCCTGCTCAGGTCTGGATCACCCTCTCCTCCACTGACCTTGTTACACCCTCACTCCATCTCCCTACAGAAGCCACCCCTGCAGCCCTAACACTTCCAAAACCTTTCCACAGACACTACTTTCCATACTAACACCCTAAATAGAGTGTCTTCTTGTTTTCATTTCCTTTTCAGCCTCCCAAAGTATAAGGGTTTTCAGCCTGCATAGTGTAAGGGTTTGGTGACCAACTTTTTCTCAAAAGATGTGTATTTTATAGTTTTTATTTAAATTAAAGGAGAAAAAAAGCTACGTCTTCAGCTCAATGGATAAGACTTGTTTGACCTGAACTAATTTTCTTCCCATTTTTGTCATTATTTTTATCACTTCAGCTGTCTCAGAATGTATATCCATCTGAAAAATCTATTCCAAATAGTACAGTCATTACTCTGATGGTTATGTTGCATAGACTTGAAACTAGTTTTATCTCATTTTTCAATCTTCAAGCCATGTTATTCATTCAGTGTTCAAAACTCTGGAAGAGTAATTAAAAACAGAAGTGTTAAAAATACTTGCTTTCAAAAAGGTACACATCTGTTGTGAGAAGTTGGGTGACTTCTTCAATGGGTGTGAAATTTCCAGTCAATACTTACACATTGAAAAAAAATAGAACTGGTGGGACAGTTTGTCACTTGCTCGAGAAAGGAAAGGGGTAGACAGCCCTCCTGGTCACTCCTCTTCTTTTTAATTGATCCCTCAGACTTGAGCAGAAAGTTCTGAAAGATGAAAACAAAAAGGAATTAAGCTGTTGGCAAATGAGAAATTTAGATGTCTTGAAAATTTTGAAATATATTTTTGTGATTTTGTTTATACTTTTTAACAAAGGCATAATTTTGCTGTGAAGAGTATTTCTTTTATTTGAAAAATAAAACTAGTGTTTTATTTAGCTGTTATAGAATGAAATAATTTTAAAAGAGGGGAAGAAAAATGTAAACCTACATTTTGGTTAATTCCAACAATTTTTAGAAAAGGGTTGATTTTTATTGCTTGAATGAGCCAAAATGTTTTTCGTAACTCTACAAGTAAGAGCTAATTTTCCTCAATGTATGGTATTATTATTGAGAGTTTAAGGATGAATTACAATGACATAGATGATGTCATAATTGGGAACTTCTTGAAGTGTCAAAAACTGTATGTAAAATTAAAGTGCATGTAGTTATATCAGCTTATTGTTATTTGAAGTCTATTCTTTGGGTTCTCCATACAGACATCTATCCAGAGTGTGCTTATTTATATTCATGCACAGAGCCTTAGGCCTGGCACTTGGGTTTTTAGGATGCATAAGCTGGCTCCTTGCTGGGCTTCTGAAGTACAGCTCTTTAATTATCTATGCTGTGTTTTCTTTTAAACTGTGGTATAGGTATGAAACTGTATCCACTTGGGTATAGCATTGTTTTTCAGAACTCTACACATCTGAGAGGCAGCATTTGTTAGGCACTTATAATTTATAGATATTTAAGAACGATGGCTTAGTGTGCTTGTAATATAGCTAGATCTAACTGCCATGATGCTGGTTTCTACTTAAACCACTTTTGCCTTTTAGGAAATGCACATTGGTGCTCAATAATGTGTTTGCAGTGGCAGCTGCATTGTTGATGTCCCTTTCCCTGCTGGCAGGGTCATTTGAAATGCTCATCCTGGGCCGCATTATCATGGGTGTTGATGCAGGTAAGCTCTGGTCACACTCTATGTGTCTGAAATGCTTATGCCATGCACACACTTTCTCCTCTTCCCCAGTTAAAATTTGTTTTATACCAAAGAGTTGTTCCAGGGACTAGCTGTAGCAACACTGATTTCACTGGGGCAAAATGGCACACTAAGGTCAGGAGGATCTTATGTTTGGAGTAGACACTTGAATGGATGTGCCACCATTCTCACCACTGCTAACAATGCTGGTTATTCCCCCACCTTTTCTCTTCCAGCTGTGGTAGAGTGTACCCATGCCATGAAAATCCCTTGACTAGGAGCGTGTATTCTGTTATTAACATTGCTTTTTGCTGTGTACAGAAGTTGTTGGATCTCATGCTGATACCTGCAGGACTAGGGAAGGTTTGGTACCTCATCAATTGTTCCTAGCAATCTGGTCTTCCCAGTTTGAATGTAAACCATGGAGGCACTGCAACACCAGAATAATCTTGCAGATAGAAGGAAGGGTTTCTGCTAATTTTGAACTCAGATTATCATCAAGCAACCAAACTTCTGGAGCCGTTCAAACACTGCCATTGTACTGACCAAGGTGGTGCATTTCTTTGTGCTCTTCCTGGATTTGAGCAGCATTCCAACTCTTATTTTATGCCTGTTGTGGAGAGTTCATTGCAGCTATAAGCCTGTATTGAGAGGAACATCTGCTAATACTGTTTACAGTAAAAATACTTCATCTGACAATGTCTGCTCTGTCTGACTGATGCACTGGTCTTTTTTTCCCTTACCTGCACCAGTGTTAACATGATTTTGCTCGCTTTGGAATGAGTAAATTTAAAACATAAAAGCTGTTCTCCTGGAGATTCTAATCTCTGAGTAACCTTTGGGGCTCCACATCAAAAAGCAGCCTATGCACATCACTGTAGATGTGTAACAGATAATCAATCCCATAGTTATTAAATGGTGTAAGAGTAATTAGATATGCAAGGAAAATAATTCACGTTATGTATGGACAGATATAATTCTGTTCCTTACATATTTTTATGCCACCCTTGTGAGCAGATTATCACTCAGGATCCTTTCAATAGAAATTTGTTGCATATCTGGCATAATAAAAATGTTATAATTTAATATATGGGGTTTATTCTTTCTTTGTAGGTATTTCCTTAAGTGCCCTCCCCATGTATTTGAGTGAAATATCTCCTAAGGAAATCCGTGGTTCACTGGGTCAGGTCACAGCGATTTTCATTTGTATTGGTGTTTTCACTGGTCAAGTTTTGGGGCTGCCAGAAATATTTGGGCAAGTAAGTATTTAACAGACCTTTTCTGTCAAAGAACCCAAGCGTGCTCTAAGTGTCATATTTTCATATTTTGACTGGATTCTTTACAAAAGTGGAAAACAGAAATATTCCTTTTTCATTTTGAAGCACTTTGAAAACTACTTTCCTCCATGTCTTTTAAAAGCCCGTACTAAAAGCATGACTAAGTTTGGTAGATGTGGCCAGCAGTTTCAGCAGCTTGAGTGGTTTTTGTGTGTCCATCTGCAGGTGTCCTTCTCCCCCTTTCTCCATGTGCATCTATTTTTGCTGGTTTCCAGTTTCTTTGGGCACCATGGAAATGCTTATGAGGTTTTATATTTTTTAATCTCTAATTTTCCAATGTGAGATAGAACTGAAAAAGGCTTGTATAGAGTCATTATAAGAACCTGAATACGAAGACCCTGATTAGTGATTTTACTGTTTCTTTTAGTGCAATCCTTACTTGTCCTGCTTTTAGAGTAAGTGGTAGAAGCACACAGTTAACACACACCTTTATGGAAAGAGTATCTATTTAGATAAGAGTTTGTTTTGCTGTCATAGGCTGAGATTAACTTGGTGACCACTGGATGTCATCATTACTCTGAAAAAATGAACTTGAGTTTTGTTCAGGCTGGCAATTGGAAATACAGAATCTTACAAGTAAGGTTGGAAGGAACCACAGGGGACATCTGAGGCGACCAGGTGCTTTTCATTCAGAGATAAATTTTCAAGGCAAGTGTGGAGGAAAGGTCTGCAGCAATCCTCTCACACTGAAACTTGAACACAGAGTCCCTTCTAACAACCAGGAAAAATAGTAAAGTGTTGGAAAGGAGAGGAGCTTGTCCTTCTCTGTCCATTCAAAGGCAACTCCCTGACACTTTTATTTTTGCCTGAGCAGCTTTCTTATTCTGTCCATTTATTCTGTTCAGCTCTTCTGAAGGCTAACAATTTGATTCAATTTACCCCTTATTGAAAGATAGATTTCTCCCCTGCCCGTCCAAAGCAATAGATTTTAGGAAAAAACTTAAAAAGGCTTTTATTGTGTAGCTTCTACAGATGTCCCTTCTCTTGCCTTGGAAGCAAGTCTCTTACAAATGAGTGTATGAAATTTCAAGAGGCCAATTTGATTGCTTAGAATATGGCAGCCCTTATGTAACAGTAGTTGTTTTTAATTTTTCTTTTTGTAACATGCATACAGTTTGAAAGATGAAGTATCACGCAAGCTCTTATTCCTTAATTACAGCTCATTCTTGCCGGTTTTATTTCTCTTCTTGCCTTCCTTTCTTCAACATTGTTGCTGCTACCAAATTATGGATGTAGTGCTTCTGCTTCTGCACCCTGCTTTACTGTGAAGTTAATTAATATTGCACTATTAAAGACAGATGTTAAATAATGTAAGAAGAAATATACTTTATCTGTAGAATTAGATTTTTCAAGATGGGTAACATCAGCATGTAAAAGAAGCAAAATTTTGCCTGATGTGAATTGCAATATTTCCAGCCAATTTAGTGGAGGCAGCTTGAATATTCTAGTTGGGTATGTGGGTGGGTTTTTTCTTTTAATTTCTCTTGGTTTCAGTCAAGCCAGGATTTTTTTCCCTAGGTTTGTGGGGGTCCCATTGAAACTCCTTCAGTGTTACGTAGTTTTTATTTTGCTGCTCTGTAGTTTGTTGTTTTTTTTCTTATCAGAAGTTGTTGTGAATAATACTATTTACAAATACTTATCTTCTGTCATGGTTTCATAAGTTTTCTGCTGAGATCTGTTATGTGTCTATTACTTGTAAATTGAGCAAATATCTAAGAGGCTATTAACCATAGCATCTAAGCAGTGATGGATTTGAGGAAAGGAGAGAAAAAAACAGAGATGAGTGTCTTGCTGGAAGAGACTCTTTGAAAAAGGGATGGACATGAGAAGGGCTGTGAGCAGGACGGAGGTCCTTCTTATAAGAGGAGGTAATAGCAACATTGCTGTGTGGACAAGTAAACAGAGGGAAGGGAGAGGATCTGACTGTACCTTATTAACATGAGAAAGAAGGAACAGAGTGGCTTAACCTCAAAGACAATGTGGCTTGAAATACAAAAATGATTTTTTATAAATATTGTGTGAATAATTGCGCACTGAAATTCATCAGAGTGATGTTTGGAACAGACTCCTGCCCGAAGTAGCTTGAGCAGAAAATTGAAATTTCAAATTGGAGCTTGATGCATTTTTGTGGATTATGTGAGGTTGTTGCCTTCAGTGGTTCTGTAGAAGTCTCTCCACAGAAAAGTGTTTATATTGGCTGTGGGGCATAGTGTTAATAAGCATTTATTAACAACCTAAGTGACGATTTCCTTTGTTATCAAATGCAAAAGTGTCTCTTAAATGTGACATTGTGATAAAAATAGTTCTAAAGCAATGAGTATTACTGGAGGCAATTCAAAAGTCCTTACTGCTTTTTGTATGAAGTAGGTTAAGCAGCCCTAAATTGATTTTTTATCAATCTTTTGTTTGTCAAGATTGGTCGAGGTGCAGCAGGAGGCAGGTGGGCAGGCCCAGGTGCAGTGCAGAGGGGCCGTGGTCAGCTCTGGCTGCGTTACTGGCTTAAGGCTGGTTGGCTGTTTCCTATTCCTTCAGTTTTACCAAGCTTTCTACTGGAAGTGCTGAGGATTGACAATCTCATTTCCCTCTAATACCTTTTCATGCCAGTTCTGTCAACTTATTATTCTTTTGATCAACTGTTATTTTTTCCTTAGTACCTTTCTGTTTCTTTTTTTTTTTTCACCACCTTCTACAGTGTGTTTCCTCTCTCCTCCCCCCTTCACTTGTGATCTTCGTATTCCCGGTTAAAATTCACCTCCTCTAGTAACACAAGTTCTTTAATCTCATTTTCACCCTGTAAGCCATTCTCTCAAATAATCCTTGGTTTAAATTTGAATCCAGGAGAAAAACATTTTACAGCAAACCCAGATGAAATAATACTTTAAAAAATAGAATTATATTAAATATTTCCCATTTTTTCCTTGAAATGTTTTGTCTGAAGTATTGCAGAAATGCATTAATTACTTTATGTGTCCTGCCATATTGACATAACCTGGACAAATATGACTATATCCAATTTTTAAATTATAGTATAAAAGAGCAAATGCAACAAAAAATTTGCAATCTAATAGAGATTGTAATACCTAAATACAGGCATTTTTTTAAAAAATCTGAATATATAGAATTTAATTTTATTTGTCTCCAAAGGTATTATTTTTAGAATTAGTGTTTCTTCAGTATGCAAAGCATACCAAGAGTGATTATTGAAGGAAAAAGGTGCAGTTGTGACAAAAGTCCTCTGCTGCAGTGACTTGATAATCTTACTTGCTTTCCGCAGTCCTAATTGCATCCCATCCAATAAATCTCAGTAATGCTTTTTATTCAAGATTCTGATCCTTATAGGTCATAACCTATGAGAAAACCTATCTGCAGTGTCTCCACTGAGATTTGGGAAATTCCACCATGGTAAAGCAGGCTGAGCAGAGTACAGAGCACAGTGACTTCAGTGCTGGTGACCTGCTCCTCCCCACCACCCCAGCTGAGAGCTGTGTGCTCATCTTCACATGCTGGCATCTTGTGTTCTGTTAGCCAGAGTCCTTAATTCTTCAGGAAGCCATGGCTTCTGTCGATGACAACTTGGTGCAAGCTCACAGGTGTACAATGATGTTATCTGCTGCAATATGGGCACTGAATTATTGCTGCTGGCTACATGGTTATTTAATTCATGCCAGTTTTGGTTGTACAGCATGTGCAGCTTTCCATTTATCTGACTGAAGAAAAAAAAAAACAGAAAATAAGATAAGGACAAACTATCTTAGACCTGTCACTGCTTCAAACACTGCCCTTCAGGTACTTCCATTCTCTCTGTTTCTGTGATTCTGCAATTGAATCACCCAGCCTATTTTTCCTGAGAGATTGCTCCTGCAAAGCAAAGGCCAGTGCACTGTCAACTTCAGTTTTGAAAGTTCAAATTTACACTTATTTTCTTGGGGAAGTATTGTCTGGCCTGATTCTGGTACATTCCATGAAACTTTAGGTATCTCTCTAGCTAACTCATCTAGCTCCTCCTGCATGGAATGTCCTGCTCCACGAGTTTTCCTTAGCATGATAATATCTTCTAAACATTGTAAACTATCAGACTGTCTGTTCTATGTTTCATTTTGTTTAATGTAGCTGGGCTTTAGTCTTTCCTTAGGTTTTAGAGGATTTAGTTTCTGAATACTTTTGCAGTAGTCACAGTGCTCTTATTTTCAATATACATTGAGCCTCAGTATCTCTTTCATCTACGTATCAATACCAGAGAGAAAAATTGTTTCACAGTGTGTATATTTATTAAGGACAGATAAAGCTGAAATAGTTGCCATTGCCATGCTTCCCTCAGACCTCTGCTTTGAGCCCCTTTCCCTGTGTGTGGTGTGCCAGGCTTTGCCAAGCTGCAGTTGTTTTCCCTGGAGCTGGCCCTGGTGGCTGGCCAGCTCTGGCTGCTTCTCTGACTGAACAGCTGCTTGCCATTGGTACATCAATGGACAAATAGAATTTTTGGTTTGCTTTGTTTGCTTTGGCAACCCTGTTTTACAAACTTCAAGCACCCAGGACCTTGTCTAACTGCATGGTGGCATTGTTTCCAAATGGACAGTATGTTACCCCAAAAGCTTTGCTTGGCTTGCATCCTAAGACTCACCAGGGGAACATGAATCCTATGGCTGTGTTAGTGTTTCAAGGGGGAAAAAAATAAATAGACTAAACAGAAAAAAATGTAAAATTCATCAAGCAGTACAAGGTATAGGAGTGAGCAGCAATGATTTGGGAAGTGGCTTCTTGAGAAAAATCAGGATCAAACAGCTCTTACGGGTAACGCCGTGCTGGGGAAACACTCAGAGAGCATGAGTGCACCAGAAACAAAGTGCACCAGAGAACATTGAAGGTTAAGAATTTATTGTGAAATTGCATTTTTCTGTAATGCTTTTTTAGACTCTTTTCAATATTTCGTTAAAAGCATTTGGAATTTATTGCAAAACTCTTGTGTTCATGGTTAAAGCTACAAATTTTATTAATTGGATATTGTCTTTGTCATAGAAGATACATGAATTAGTCTAACTGCACTTTTTTGAGGATTTTTAGCTGCTTTAATGCATATTTGGCTAGAGAATACCTGTTTTAAAAAAGGTATTTAGCTGTAAATAAGATTGTGACACATGATGACACTGGCTAAACTGTCCTCCCCACATTTCATTATTTTAGCAAAGAAATTCTGCTATTGAGTTAAATAGCAATATCAATTTCTGCAGCAAATTGAGCTAAATCTGGAAAAGGACCAATGAACTCCATAGACACAGTACTGTATGCCTAGTAAGGAAACATCTCTGTGATGAGTCCCCTTCAAAAATTTTTTATTACTCAATCAACCTTACAGAGGAATAGCTATAATAAAACAAAAAACTTCTGTTGATGTTGTGTAAAACCCTAATTTTCTTTACCAGACCTCTAAAAATGATGTATTTAGTGTGATAGATAACTGTGTGTTTAGGAAAGTTTATATAGGAATTTTTCATTTTGCTCTACCATGGTCTTTTAAAAGTATTCCTTCACTTGCTTGAAAAATAGACAGTGATGGAATAGGTTGTACAGCCTGTGCAGTTGAAGGCTTTTCTGAAAATAAGCTTTGATATTACTTGTCAAAGCTCCATTTTCAGTGTGATTTTTCCTTTGTTTTTCTTTTTTTTTTTCTTAACTGATCCTTCTTTCTAAGACTCTTGACTCAGATTCAAGGATTTCTCAAAAACTGTCTAAAATAAAAATTGTCAATGAGTAGAGAAAACAATTCCAAATCACTCTAGGCACCTGAAGCCTGCAGGTGGACACCAGCAGCAAAATGGTCTGTTGAAGATGCTCTTGAAATGACACTTTAGCATGATAACACAAAGTATGAATCGACCAGTTCCTTAATATTTTTCTGTCAGCTCTTTTGATCTGTATGTTTATCTTCTCCTTGAGCCGTGATAGTGACTACAGTTAAAGATATTCTTTTTTAAAATACAAGGGACAATTTCAGAGTACAGAACAGAGAGCTCTTGTGGCAATAAGAGACAGGTGAACTCTTGCAGCTTCATGCAGAGTGTTGGAAATGAAAGCAGTTTATGCCTTATGCTGTCTACAGAATATAACAAGGTGATTGTACTTTCCATTAGAGTAGGACAAATGCCTCCACCAGTTTAGCATTTTCCCGGATCACTTGAAATCCTGAAGTGTCCTGTTTGCAATAATTTCAAACATCTGGCTATGTAGAATAAAAAATCCTGTAACATCTTCACTCTGCTTAGTTATATTCTAAAATGTAGTGAACTGAAGCAAAGTCTAGTTTGGAAGCCAGTAATTAGTGGTGCAGCCCAGAGTTCCAGTGCTGTTCAGTATCTTCTTTAATGACCTGGATGATGGTGGAGCTGTTTGTATTTGTAGCAACATGCAGCTTTGTGGAGTCTGTTTTAGTGTATAAATTGCTATGTTCTTAATGAGTTCTTAAAAGCAAAGGTTAGTGTAGGACTTGGGGAAAAATAACATGGGAATTTTTCACATCACCTCTGGTTCCCAGTTGTGAGGGTTTTTGGTCAGAATTTGTCTAAGTTTCGAGCAAGAGTTTGAGGAGATGGTCTCATAGTACTCCTGGAAACCACTCTGCAACTGAGCCAGGCTTGCAAAAGGTGACTCCAAGTTACCCTGGTCCCTGCCAATTCACTGGGCTTCTGCGCTTGTACAGTATTTCTTAAAAACACAGAAGCAAAACTGTGTCATATTCGTGCAGTAAAATGCAAAACTCTGAATGAAAAGCTAAAGCCTTCCCTGAGGAGTGTTTTAAAAACTTCTGTTAAGGATACAGGAGACGCATTGGTGCTTATAAGTGGCTGCTCAAATCCTTAAGGGGATGATATCACTAAGAATTACTCAAGAGAAACACCCTCACAAAGAAAGGAATTTCTCAATAGGAGGAAGAGGGAAGGAAGGAAGGAAGGAAGGAAGGAAGGAAGGAAGGAAGGAAGGAAGGAAGGAAGGAAGGAAGGAAGGAAGGAAGGAAGGAAGGAAGGAAGGAAGGAAGGAAGGAAGGAAGGAAGGAAGGAAGGAAGGAAGGAAGGAAGGAAAAGACAGAAAGAAAAGATACTTCAGGGCTCGATCAGGTAGTCACTAATTTCAGAAGGTTTGATGCTGCCTGCAAACTGCTAGCAGATACATCAATTAAGAACTGCCTAAGGCAGTGATTTGGAAGACTGCGATTCTTTTTTACCTATTCTATTCTTCACTTTTCTATCAATGGGACTTTTTCATCTTCTTTTCACTTTAACACATAAGGCACAAAATCTCTTATTGCTGAACCAATTTCCAAGTCTTTTATCAAGACACAAGCACTTCAATACAAGCTGTGAGTTGCTGATCAGAGACATGAAGATCAACTCACCCAAGGTGATACAGTCAAGGGAAGATGCTGTGCAGGCACCAGGCACAGCCTTAGTGGTGTTGGTAAAAGTACAGAATGGTGCCAGGATCCTCTGGGTTGTTGAATATTCATTGTTCAGTAGGACCCATGGGAAGAGGTCTACTCTGTTATACCAGCCCTGCTGGGTGAATGTGGTGCATGCTGATATATTTCTAAAGGAGACATTAAATGAAGTACTGTGTTTATATCTATCATGGATCAGATGAGATTATGTATTTACTGGAGATTATAAATCAACTTTTTATTGGTTCCCTGAGGCAGGCATAGTGGTATTTATTCATCCCTCTTCTATACGGAACTCATTAAGTAATGCAAGGGAAAACAGCTGTGTGTCTTCATATTTGCAGATGAGTTTCAGTCCATTAAAGCTGTGCTATGAGGCTTCAATTCCTGAAGTTTTAACAACATATGTCTGATGGGCCATATGTAATATTGAAATGTTGCAGTTTTGCATTTGGGAAGGAGAACATCTTACAGGACAGGAATTGTCTGAAAGTGGAAGTGTGGTTATGGAAACAAGGGCACTATGGAGATATATAGTTTAGGTCCAACAATGAACAAAAGACTTAATGACAGAACATCTAATGATGACAGTTTATCATCAGTGAGGACTGCTACTCATAGACAGTGAAACAGTGTTCACCTGACTCTTGAAAAAATTTCTATGTAGCTGTTCTTTGCTTAATTAGGTTGGAAAAGCAGTAGACAAGCTTTCCTGGAAAGATATCCTTCAACTGATGTGAAGGAAAGAAAGACATTGAAACACCGTGGAGGCTGATAGCAGTTGCTTATAATTTTATCCTTATCCACTGAAATACAGTTATCACATGTAACTAAACTTAGAGCATTTGTTGATACCAGTATTTAAAATATGACTTTCTGCTACTTTATCAGACTTGGAAAGGTGAGTTTTTCACTTATTGTAGCTGACCTAATATCAAATAGTGTCTGTCTGTCTGTAAAACTCATCTTACCCTGGGTAAGTTGGATTCTGCTTCAGATGTTTAGGAGTAAGTGAACATTTCAGATTTGCCTTTTTCCTTAGTCCTTGAGTTTATGATAATATTTAAAAATCTGTTATTAAGCAATAAATCTAAAACTATTTGACCTGTGACATCCTTCCAAGTGTGTTTCACACACTGGGGAGACAGCCACCACTTAAACATTTTTGAAGGTTCTTAACCTACAAGATTAACATTTCAGTTTTACTTTCTATTACACATTGTAAAACCACCCATTATTGCAAATTCATGTCCTAATATGTAAATTTGTCATTTACAAATTAGGTATTAATGCCATGTTAAGTTGGTCAAGCACTGTAGGATAGCATGCAGTCATCATATTGAATAAGAGGGTGTGTTTTCTAATCTTGAGTGTCTTTCCTTTTGAAACTGCTGGCAAAAGCAAAAAAATGGGAGGTATATTCTTGATTAGAATTTTGAGGGATTTTCTTAAGCTTGAAGTAAATGTCAAATTAAAATAGATTGGGTTTTGTTTTTTTTTTTTTAAATCCAAACCAGATTTGTTGTCATTAAAGAAATGTTAAGATTAAATATTCAACAATTTCTGTTGTTTTTAAAACAGCAAACGTGCTTTGGGTATTTTTATGTTTATTTTTCTCCTAACCTTGATATACCTTAGTCTAACTTTCATAACGTCAGTTTGGCAATATATAATCACATAAAAAAGATTTGCATCTAATGCAATTTCTAGATGCCCTGGAGCACTTTTCTTCATCTCCAACTGCAGTCCCAAAACAACGAAGGTCTTGGAGTTCTGTATTGCATCTGCCAGTCCCACAGGGACATCTGAGGTACCCAGGGGCATCAGAATCATGTGTTCTCATGTTTGAAAAACTAAATCTTATCCTCCTCAATTATTTTAATTTACTATTTTTATCTGTTGTTATTTATGGATGCTAACCTGAGTCTAAATGCATCACTGAAAGGCAATTCTTCAAAAAGTTTTCCTAGCTCCAGCATACCTCTCATATTTCTTCCTAAAGAAGCTCAAGTATATATGCTGGCTGCTGATAATAATCCCATGTGAAAGTTTCCCATTTCCCACTGCTTTTCTCTGAAATTTCTACTTCTCTTGGAGATGAATATGAAATGAAGACAAATTATATGGCACATAAGTGTGCAGTAAAAAGTTAGTTGTTACTCCAATGAAAATTGGACAAAATACCATCTGGGGGCCTTGCAGCAGATACTTTAATTCTCCCCCTCAATATGTACATGATCTAACATGCCATTTAGTGAAGAGAAGATCATGGGACTCAGACACCAGACACTTTTAAAGCTGTTTTAAGTTCTCATCCAAAGGCCATTTACTCAGTAACAAACATCTCCTGCTGATTTCTGTGAATTTTACATTAGACTTGTACAGCCTTAAGTCTGGTGACTTTGTGTACTGTGATTATTACCTGGGAAGATACTGATACTTGAGTAATCTCCTTGTCAGAGTTATAGCTGTAGTGGTGACCTGTAAAAATACACAGCTGGGTACAAAACAGAGGTGAAATACACATATTATCTGAGTGGCCCCTGTTTTAAACGGGAAGGAAGCAATTTGTAGTTCTGTTGTTGAAATACATTTTGACAAACTGGGCTACAGAAATGGTCATGCAAAGGGAAAATTGTGTCCAGCAGGGATATAACTGTGAGATTAGCATCCTCTGCAGCCAGAGGAAGTTGCAGAGCAGTGTTTGGAGTGGTACAAAGAAGGTAAGAGGAAGGCAGTTGTTCTGTACCTTACCTGAGTAGCTGCTCTGAAGCCTGAGATGTAGAAGTTCTCTTTTCTCAGATGTTTCATGATCCTCACCACTGTGCCATACCCTTGACTAAAGGAAGAAAAGAGGGACCTAATTCCAAGAAATTAGTTCCATCTCAGTGCTTTTTCAGTCCTTGGCTGCAGGCCAGAGTGGATGTCCTTTACTTTTAAGAGTGTTTTATGTGGTATGGTAGCAGATTAACAGAGAAATGCTGAACTTGTGCAGTATTCTGGGACTTGCATGCCTAAGTAAGTTTACCCAGTCTGCTCTGAGTAGGGATGCAATTTTTTTTGAGGCAAATGGAATATTTCTGATATGCATTTTTTGTGCCAAGTCTCTGCAAGTAAGGACAAAACTCAATTGCTTGAATATAAGCATGTAGTATCACCTTGATGCCCTAAGGTACCTTAGATGTCCTTGTGGGACTGACAGATGTGACACAGAATATCACAGAGACTTGCATTCCCCTGGAGCTGCAGCAGGAGGCTGAGGCAAGATGCTTCAGGGCATCTAAAAATTAGACTAGGGAAATTTCTTTCTGTCTGTGTGTGTGATTATATTTTGTCAAACTAAAATTTTAAAAGAGTTCCTGCTTCTTATAGAACATGAAAAAGACCACCAAATCACTATTTCCTGAATATTTTCAGTATCTTGTATTGGATGCCAGAGGCTTTTGTCTCTTTTCCCCCCACATATAAAATGGGTAAAGTATGTCATTTTACATGAGAAAGTTATGCAAAAAGGCCATTTCTGTTTATAAGTTGTTCAGCACTGTCTTATCACCACCCCATTCCCAAGGAATTAATTCCAGAATAAATATTTCAGTGGTGTCTATTTAATAGTGTCTGGTAAACAGACTTGCTAACTGAGAGATCAGAATTCATCCTGTGCACTGAATGCCAAAAAGGGAGAAAGAGTATTTATTTTGATACTATCTCCTGCATGTTTCAAGCAGTAGAGGTAGCCAAGCCCTTGACAGTTCTGTGAGGCAGCATGGTGCTTACACAGGGATGCAGAGCAGGGCTGGGGAGTGCCCTGTGCTACCCCATGTCCAGCCTGAGCCTAGGAGAAGGTGTCTGGGCAATGGGCATTACCCTGTGGCTCTAGAATGGACAGGGGACAGGATGTGGGAAGCTTGCTCAGGAGCAGCTGGAGTCAGGATGCTCAATGAGACATGGGGATCTCCACAGCACAGAAACCCAAACTGGGCAGACAGCAAACAAGGAGCCTGACTGTGCAGCACTGGTTGATACTCTGTTGGGAATGGTATCTGTGTCCAGATTATGCTCTTAAAATAAATACATAAATAAATAAAATCTATTTATTAAACTGAAAGAGGTGAAGTTTAACATAGATATTAGGAGGAAATCCTTCACTATGAGAGGGGTAAGACACTGGACCAGACTTCAGAGAGAGTGTGGATGCCCCAGCCCCAGGAATGTTCAAGGCTAGGCTGGATGGGTACTGAGGAACCTGGGATAGTGGAGGTGTCCCTGCCTATGGCAGGGTGCTGGAATGAGATGATCTCAGAGGTCTCTTCCAAACCATTCTATGCTTCTCTGTTTCTGTGAAATTATTTAGAGAGAAACAGAGACAGTGAAGCCTGTCACACTTGCTTATTTCCTTTTTCAGTCTTTTTGATCCTATCATCCATCTTGTACTGGGATATTTAATTGGCCACACTAAATCTTTCAAAAAATGTGTGCCCATGTCCAGGGCACTACCGCGCTTCTTCCCACCTCTGTTGCATGACCCTGTTAACAGTTCTGTTCTCCCTTTAAAATTTATCTATGTGTATATTGTTAACCTGGTCTGTGTTGAGAGTGTCTTCACATTTTATCAAAGTTTTCCTAATTGCTGAGAATATTAAATGTAACTGCTGCTTAAATAGATTATTGAGTTTGATAGGGATAGTTCAGCTAGCCTGTTGACATTTCCCCATGCCACTTTCTTTTCCACCTTTTCATGGTTATAGTAAGTTCCATTTTCTACATTTTAGCTGATGATTTTCTGACATGGCAACATTTTCTTTTCTATATTTCAGTGCACCATGATCTTGTCTCATTCATAGCTGATAAATCCATGCCACGCTTTATCTCCCTCCCTTCCACCCAGTCTTCTGTCTCTGCAGCTTTGCACTTTATTACATCAATCTTTGAATGAGTCTGTGGTTGTCAAACTTGCTCTACTGTTTAACTGTCTTTTGTAAATACATCAAAGCCAGGTTTTTCATGCTTCAGCCTAAGCAAATATCCATAATGTGACAGTTTAAAATGAAAGTTTTACCATCTTGACATGCTATTTGTACCAATTCTGTGCAGGTGATGAAATCAAGTCCCCTGTAATTAAAACATTTAATGCTCTTTTAAGTTTTCCCTGAAATAAAATGGAATGTAGTTATGTTCATTTCTCCCAGCAGTGCCTGAGTGCTTCTCCTTATTGCTGACAACTGAGGCAAAGTGTTTTAAATGTCTTCTAAGCCAGCTACATGGTCTTTTGCCTTTATATTATTACTGCTTCTGAGCATTGTCCCAGTATATGTCCTGCTCCTTTCCTGCATAAAGAGGTTACAAACCCCTCCTTTTCCCTGTTTCTCTTAGTTCTCCTTATAGGGTCTAGTTCAGCCTGATTTCCAGCAATTTTAATGAATCCTTTAAACTTATATTAGTCCTACTATTTCTTTTCTGTAGCAGGCAGAAAGAGCTAAGATTGTATAATGCAAAATAAGAGAAAAGCAAGTAGAACACACACTCCATAACATTGAATAGACATTAAAACTTTTGAAATGGATGGAGAAGTTTCCATTGGTTTCAGTGACTTCCTGATCAGTTCATGCTAAAATGGCAAGTGGGAGCATATTTATGAGTATTTATGAGTTTACCTTAAGGTTTTAGAAGTTAACATGATAAAAATTAAAACAGAAATATTTAATAAAGGAAACTTGGTGTCTTATGTGGCAAAAATAAAGGGCTTTTCGTTATAGTAGCAAGGTTTGCTATTTATTGTGAAGGGTAAGTTCAGTCTTGTTCACAACTTTTTCAAAATAATGCTTTCAAGAAGAGTTATTTGAGATAAACATGACCAACTTAGAAACCATATGCTACAGGAGACTTTAAAAGGAGTGTAAGCTTATTCCGTGGAAGTCTCCATAGCTGGGCAGAATGCTCATAATAACAGTATATAAAGAATATTTTTTCCTCTAAGAAGCATCCTTGATGTTGTGGAAAGAATTTACAGAACATATAATGTGCTGATCAAGAGTAAGATTTTTATCTGGAAGTATTGTCAAAAATTCTAACACCCTATACATTTTTTTCATATGGTACAGAGCAAAGAGGTTCATATGACAGGAAATTATTCCAGGCAAATATAGAATGAAGGTGACAAGTTATATTGCCTGCTTTCCTTAGATATTCTTTACAAACCAGTACCCACTTTGATTATGGGATTATTGACTGGTTTTAGAGTCTTAACCTTAGTTTTCAAGTGTTTAAAATAAGATCCAGGCTTATTTGTCTACAAACAGTACTAACCACTTTAGTTTCACCTACATTACATAAAGTTTTCCACTCAAGTGGGAAAAGAAAAGTAAAAAGGAATAAAGAAATAGGGTCTTGAAGCCTTCATGGTGATGCAGGTCCTTAGGGAGATCGATTACCTCAAGCTTTAAATTGCTTGAAAAAAACTTTCTCAAGTTGTTTTCCCATTCCAGGAGAATTTTTTAAAACCACCTCTCTCTCCTAAAAGAGCAAGTGAAAAGTTAGATTAGGAGATACCCCACCCATTATTTCTGGGAGTTATTTGGTTATCTTGAGCCTCATTTCAGGTTTGAGGTGTGGATTACATCCTGTACCATGTAGATCATGGTGCTTTAGGCCTTGCTGAAGTGAAAGAATGTAAAATAAAATCTGTCAACAGAAAGTAGTTTGGGGGCTTGGCCCTTGGGTAAGGTGATCTGAGAGGGAAGTGTTCAAACCACTCACTTAACTTAGGAGGAACTTTCCACTCTGGTGATGGAGATGATACTTTGAATGATGAAAAATTACAGTGTTTCCTATCAAAGGTATTTTTCTTCCAAATGTCACTATGGGAGAGTATTACTGACTCATTTTTGCATCTGTTTTCAGGAATCTCGGTGGCCTTTCCTATTTGGAGCAATCGTTGTTCCATCATTGATACAAGTCGTGATTCTTCCTTTTCTTCCTGAAAGTCCTCGGTACCTCCTGCTAGAAAAGCATAACAGGAGCAAGGCAGAAAAAGGTATGATGTGTTACTTTCTTGCAATAAAGGGTGTTTATTGTTGGGATTCAGGCTGCAGATAGCTGATTCTGATACCACAGTAATAACAGAATATTCTTATAGGAGAGTTTCTCTTGGCAGTAATTTTTCTCCCCTTTTTTGTTTGCCTCTGTATGTGTAAATATGGCTGTAGCTTTGAAGTTTTTATAAATTAGATTCTCCAGCAAATTAACTTATATAACATTACACAAGGTGATACAGAACTAACCAAATCATTCTGCTGCTGTGTGCCAGCCGCTCTGTTCAGGGTTCATTTGGAAGTGAAAGGTGATTTCAGTCATCATGACTCTCCCTTATCTACATTCTTTGCACTTTGACTAATAAAAACACTGATTCTATTGCTGCCTTTTTTCCCCAGTAGTCACTGTGTTTGACTCTGTGTTCTGTAACTCAATAACCTTTGTAGATCTTATAAAAACCCCCTACATCTGTTTAACTGAAAAATTCCAGTGCTTCCACTTTGCTTCAGCTTCACAGACACAGAATATTTTGTCCTTACTTTCAGTTCTAGGTATAAAACATTAGCTTGTGTGATTATAGTTGCATTCTCCACCCAAGTAAATTTACTATGATCCCAATACAGCTGAGAGAATGCTAAAAATTTGGTTTAGCTTATTATAAGGATATATGAAAAACAGGAATGTACAAAAGAGGAGTCTGATTATAATACCAGCATAGCAAACATAACTGCTTTACAAATTATTCTCAAAAACTTTTAATACAACCCTTAACATTTTCAGTCATGAACTAGTTACTTGCAAAATTACTTGTAAAGGTATTAATACCAGAAATTTAAATTTAATAATATTTTACCATTAAATCAATACAACTCTATCCAGTTTCTTCTATTTTGAAACTAAATATTGTTTTTTTTATTCTGAAAAAGGAGAGCCCTCTGAAAAAAGAAATAGCACACTAATGACGAGACTCCCATATCGTGTCATTGTCTCAATTTGGTGTTGAATGAAGAATTCTATAAGCACTGAAGCCAAAGACACTTAGAGATAGAGTTCAATGCTTAAAAAAAAAAAAAAAGCAACAAGGTTTTGGGAAGAGTCCTTTAGTTTTTGAGGAGGTGAGAAGAGCCTTTCCAAGGGCCATGAAAGAAAGGGCTGCCCTGCCAGCTGTGCTCAGAGTACCCAGCAGTGGTGCAGGAACCCACCTCAGGTTGGCTGTTGGGTGGAAACTTCTGCAGCACCACGGCTGGGCAGGGAAGAAATGCTTTTGGGTGCCAAGTTAAGTTTAAACTGGCTCGTTTCTGCCTGATAAAACTCTAGATATATTTCCAGAGCTATGGCTGGCAAAGAATCTGCATCTGCAATGCTATTGCATAATGTCACACTTGCAATGAGAAACTATTGAAAATCTTGCTACAGTACCTGGAGATCTCAGCACTACCAGTGAAACTGGACTTCTCTTAGGAAGAGTTTAAAAATTATAAAACATGAAAGTAAAATAACACCACCTGCCCTGAAATTCACACCATTTACTGTTGCTGGTAATGTGCCAGTGGCACTCTGGGATGTTTTCAGTATATATGTCCTGAAAAAAATTCAAAATTTAAGCCAGAGGCATTGGACGTAGGTTTTGGAGTAGAGGCCATCAGGGGAGAAGTTGCTTGGGGAAATGAGCTTTAGCCACTGGTTTGCTGATTACAAATAGTTTTCATGAGCCACCTTAAGGACCATAACTTTAGATACTCTTGCAAGAAAGAGACAACTGATATAAAAAGCTTTTCAAAGTAACTGTATATGAATATATGCTTTTGGATTTCATTAATTCTAGAAAAAATACTCAGTTCTGAGATAGGTTGTAGTACACAGTGTAATTGATTTTGAGTGTAGCGTACAGTGGAATTCAAAAAATAGGAGAGTGAATCAACAATCAAGACAAATTATCTGGATACTGCATTATCAGCAGAAATGGGGGAAGAAAAATCTAAGTATTAGGGAGACTGGAGGAGTTGAGATTTATTAAAATGCCCTCCTGCTTGTAAGTCATACAATGACAAAGCGGAATTCTTCATTTTAATGATGACTATAGTAATGTTTTTAAATTATTTGCCTCTTAGCTTAAATCTGCATATTAATATTGGAATATTTAATATTTGCAACTCTTTCTACTGACTAAATCCCTTTTCTTTCCCATAATGGATCAAGGCTATTCATACAAATATATCTTTCACTCTGGATTATACCTTGTCAGAGAGACATAAAAGTATTATTTGAAAAAGGTCTGCTGATTTTAAAGCAGATGACTATGTTAGTCTTTATGAAATACTCTAAAGTATGCATGTATGTCAAAGCTCCTAAAATGGAGCTGATGACATTAATCTTCCTAATTGTTTTAGAGCAATAATATCCAGTGAGATAATGTAGGTCGGGGAGTTTCCATGAAGTTTTGCCCCTGCTTTCACCCCCTCCTTTTCTTCTCTGTCTCAGGAGATAACCAGTCTATAACTACCCAAATACAAGCAGTGTCAACCTCTTTTCTGGCAGTTGTCTTTAAGGAGCAGATAATAGACTGGGAGAAGGGGAAGGAGCAAAACGTGTTGTGTAAACAATGAAAAAATGAAGGGATGAGGGTAGAGGGTTAGAATAGAGAGGCATCATGAGCTAGCCTGAACCACACCACCATGAGAGGAGCAATTCTTTGGGGCACTGGGGCAGAGATGCCTCAGATGAGTGAGGTTCCTGAGCCCCATTAGCAGGGTTTTCCCCAGTCCCCTGCTCTCCCCTTTCCAGCAGTGTGGGCAGTGAACACTGTGGGCGCTGAGCTGGTGTCTGTCCGGTTGGACATACAGACACCATGCCTGACTTGCTGCTGCCTGCTGCCAAAAGCAGCACTGACAGATGGGCTTGGCTCATCTTCCTGGTGGTCACCAGCCTGTATCCTACTCCCTGAGACCCAAAGGAACTGAACTATCCCTCATATTCCTCTCACTGCTGAATGTGGGAGAACTGATCCATGTGATCTGGGCAGAGAGCAGTCCACTGGAACAACGGCACAATCTGTAAATCTGTTTTGCCCAAGAAACTAAGTCTGATAATGAGGCAAGGGCAGAACCATTCTAGCTCCTCTCCCAGGTCACATAATTAATATTCTTCTCTTTTGATAAGAACAAAAGGGAAGAAATTGCCTGGCATTTAACTGGTGTGATCCATCTTCTTAATCAAGACCAGGCAGCAGTGTACAAATGGGTATTTAAGTGGTTGAAGAGAAGGACTCTGAAAGGAGATTGTGGAAATGAAGAGTGACAGGGATGGAAACAGGAAGAAAAAGAAAAACCTTCTGCTATAATTGTATCAGTTTACCATCCAAGTTCTAGGACAGTAAGACTGGGAATTCACACTAGCTGTCTATTAGTTGCATGCCAAGTGCACCCCTGATCTGTGAGTATCACAATGATGTAATATAAATAAAATCAGTAGTAGCAATAAAATGGAACATTTGTTATGACTAACAACATTGGTTATAAACACTTGGAGTTGGAAAGTTGAGGTGTCTTTTTTGAAGTGCACTGTTACAAGGAGGAGCCTTGCATTTTCTATGCAGCTACAGCAGCAGGTAACATAAATCAATAATGGAATTCAGCTAGTATCCCAGCTTGCCAGAGAACAAGAATATTGTTATGTCTTAAGGGTCATATAACTTGTATAAAATGTCGCAGCAACATCTGTTGGTGACATCCAGAATCTGTTTATGTAGTATGTTCAGTCATACATTGAAAGTCCCATGGTTATGAAAGAAGCAGTACAATAGGTGTAATGAGAAGCATAGATTCAAATTTTTAGGAAGATGGATTAGGGTGGATGCCTTTTCATGTGACAAAAGAGCAAGGCCACTCCTGATTTAAAAATAAAAAAACAGGTAGCCATTTTTTTAGAAAGCCCTTCAAGGGGCCCACATGGACTGGAGAAGTGTTAAACCCAAAATTACAGCAGGAGCAAGTTACTGCAAACCCAGTGATTAGAATAAGTTGTTATGACTGACAACAAGCACGTATGTGATTTATTTTTGTTTCTCTGTGGGTTTTGTATGTCTGTATGGATTATAAACTATTCTTTCTGGAAAGGAAGAGATGGCCAAGAGATAGACTACTACACTTGATGGCATATGGTAAAGGCTTCATCTCACATGCTTGCCTGCCAAAAGCCGGAGTGATTGTGGTGTGTCTGATTTGTTTTAGACTGTTCTTAAATTTCCTGTCTTTTAGAAAGGATATTAGGTCGTTGGACCTTTAATACAACTCTGTTTACCAGTTCTTGTGTTATTTTAGAGTGGCATGTATATGTTTTGCTTTACCTGTGCATCTTGGCTAGTTTCAGGTGAAACTGAGCAGGCCTATTGATATGTGTAAAACCACACATAGAAACAGGTGAAGATATAATCCTTAACTGGATAATGACTCAAAAAAGATCAGTGTTTTCTTTACTTAGTAGAGGGAAGTGACATGTGGGAAAAGCCTAAAGTCATTTGCCTGCAGTTATATTTCCTGAGATTTTTTCTTAAATTTTGCTATGCTGCATGCTAGTAGATAATCAATATATTTCTAGATTTAAATACATTCTTATATGTCTTATAGGAAGACACACCTGAATTATTCTTTTGGATATTCAGTACTCTAATAAAATTAGTTTTTATGAAAATAACCATTCATTTTGTAAATTATTTCTGTCTTGACATAGAGTTATTACAGGGAAATTTCCACTGTCTTCAACAGGGGCCAAAGCAGTTTTGTTTAAGCAGAACTTAGACAAAGATGTGTGAGACAGTGTGACACTGGATTTAATATAAATAATCATCAGGGAAGTGAATGCACTGGTGGGAAACAGATGACAATAATACTCCCGCAGCTTATTTTAATTTTTTGTCTGTTTCTTTTCAAAGGATAAACCCAAATAAACTTTGACCACTTCACTCTTTTTCCGCCTCATCCTGCCTGGTGCTGGCTTTATGCTGTAAACCCCTCAATAGAAATCTTTTAAAATTTCTTCTCAAATTTCACATGCTAATTCTGTTGATAACAGCTGCTCTTTTCACATAGTCCTGGAAGTACTATAGGGGAAAAAGAATTAGTAATTCCCCATGAGATGTTGGGTGTCCATCTTCAGGTAATTTAAAGGCCTGATAGGTTTTAGAGGTGATAACAACTGACTTTCTTTTCAGATCTTTGGACCTGTTTCAGGTGCTTCACCTTCACTTAGATGAGATGAATAAGAACTGGTGGTGTGAATGGAAGGGTTTCTTGACCTCTTTCCCTTTGACTGGAATTATCCAGTTATTTTCCTATTTATGAAGGCAGTATTCTAACTTTTGAAGGCTGAGCTTCTATAACCTTCTGATCCAAGGGAATTAAATAGGAATCTGGGAAGTTTTAAAAGCTTCTAGAACTGCAACTCCTTAGATGGTTTAAAGTATTGCATGAAAATAAGGCTTCCCTGCAGAGAGAAGCAGCCAGTCACAGAGGGAAATGAGTCATTGCAGCAAGGAGAGGAACAACTGCTGTGCTCCTCAGTGCCAGTAATGCCAGGATTTAGAATGTAAAACTAATAAACTGAACATCACATATTGAAAGACTTTTGAGTTTCCCTATTTCCCTGCTAATGCAGAATTTATTTCCACATTATTTATATATGAAATTGTGATACAACAGTACTGAAAAGCTGGTAATGGAAGAAAATTAAAGACGTTGAGTAGCAGGAAAATATTTTTCCAAGAAGGTTGGGTGATATCTATTCAAAACTATGCATGTATAGCCAAGTAATTTCTTAGCATTTCTTGACTTTTTGGTAGTTCCAAGTATGCATCAAAGTTGCCTAGTGGCATTTACAGCTCTTTACTTAATCCCATGAAGGAAAGAAAATAAATGGTGTGTCTATGTTTTTCCTGCCTTGTACTTGACAATTTTGGTAATTGTAGATTTTTAGTTCCTGCAGTTTAGGTCCTGGTCCCTCTAGAAATACAGCAAGCTCCCTTGTGCAGTAAAGACAGATTGCTATATTTTTACTTGACTGCACCTAGATTTCTGATTTGTGTGCCCTAAAGTAATGCTGAGGATTCTAAGGACAGGAAAAATAAAGAAAACTGTGCACTGACCTAATTTACACTGATAAACCAGATGCTTAAAAATCCAAGAGAATCCTTTCATGGAAGATTATAGTGATACATGTCTGGTTCTCCTCATCTTTACCTGAATATTTCTCAATCCATGCTCTGGTAGTACTAAGGAAAGTGTAAGTTCAGCATGAGACATTAATTTAAACATACTTTAGGCACACATTGTTCTAATTTTACATTTCTTATCACTGTCTTTAAGTAAAATGAATGTTTAGCCTGACATTTATTAAAAATTGGGCAATAACAAAGGACAAACCTAAGCAGCTTTAAATTTTAGTTCTGAGGTCTCCATTTGTTATTTCATTTCTGATCGTACAGTCTGTGTGAAAAGATAAATCTTGTGCTTTTACTGAGAGATGTAAAAATTGTTATCTCTTCTCTCACAAGAGAGAAACTGGTTATCAGAATATATGAATGTTGTGAATTGCCTCAACACACAGAGGTGGTTCATCCCTTTAAAAAATCATCCTCTTGTTAAGCAGAATCATGTGGGGCCCATGAAAATGCATTACAAGTGCTAAGTGTCTTATAAAAACTTGGCCCAGAGCTCAAGTTAGATCCCTGCACCACCAGACTGAGAGCCAGGCAGAACATGCAGCCTTGTGCATTCACCAAAGTGTCAGAGGGGGATGCTCTGGGGAGAACACCAGTTCATTCAGGTGACCTATCCCTCACAACAATGAAATGCCACTAATTGGCCTTTTCACCTACTGGGCAAAGATAAAATTTTGTAACTTCAAAATCTAAATAGAGCCTGGATGTATTAACCATGACTAGTCAGTATCTCTAGTTTTCTTGACCATCAAAGTGCTTTTTATGATGTAAAGTTGTGTAAAAATACTGAAATAAGTGGCCATTTGTTTATAGGCAGTGTTATGCAAAGTTGTGGATAAGAAAAACTGATTTGGCTCTTAAGTGCACTAAATGAACCTATTCATTAAATGAAAATAACAATTTTAAGTGACCTGCTGTGTAAAGGATTGTTTTGAGTGTTAGCATCCTACTGGCTCACAAAGCCTTGTTGCAGGGGTGTGTGTAATGTCATTGTTTCTCTGCAGTCACTCTGAGATGATGAGCATTTTAAACATCTCTTAAAATGCCAACCGCTGGGGTATGTTCATTAGACTGAGACTAAAGTATTGCCTGCATAGACTGTATCTGTCAAACAAGGTTGTGTAGACACATCATGTCCAGTCGGAGGTATCTTGGAGGAGGTGTGAAGTGGCAAGGCTGTGTTATTCACAGTGGAAGGATATTTCTGTAAGCTGTCAGTGTGCAATACTAAATGGTGTCTTTCTGGGGAGATAAGGTTGGTTCCTTGCTTACACTAGCCATGTAAATTTGTTCACAAGACTCCAGCATTGGCAAATATAAAGTCCTGAAATGCTCTGGGTAATTATTTCTAATATTAATCACCTTGACAAAGTGAATTCTTGCCTATACACTAGTAAAAACAAGAGGTAATAGGAAGAGTGGTAGCTACTCCTTTCCAATGTCTGCCTTTTCTTGATTTATCAGACTTATATGCATTTTTACATTTACAATCTAACTCCAACAATGAAGCCAGCTATACTGTTAGGCTGCAAAAGTAGTCAAATCAAATAATGTTCAGAGATGCTTTGTAATAAATATTTTCAAGTCACACAGGGTTTTCACTTTTCACTGGACATGAGGGTGTATTATATATGAAATAACATAAGAGATTTTGTAGGGAGCCAAATAATTTATGGTTTTGTGTCAGTTTCTAAGCCAAATAGCAGGGATGAACCAGATCACATCCAGAGCAGAATGATATTGTTGGCAGAAGAATAATTAAGTTGCAGCCCATGTATTCCTCCTGTTTGTGCCAAACATTTCCATTTTAAAGGAACAAGACAGTTCTAAATGCCCACAGTGCCAAGTGTGGCCTAAAGCACATGTCCTCTCTTTGCAGCATTTCAGAGATTCCTTGGGAAAGATGACGTGTCTCATGAAATAGAAGAAGTTTTGGCAGAGTCTCGAGTCCAAAGGAACACCAAGCTGGTGTCGGTCGTTGAGCTCCTGAGAACGCGCGCGGTGCGGTGGCAGATCGTGACCGTGATCGTCACCATGGGCTGCTACCAGCTCTGTGGGCTAAATGCTGTAAGTGTCCTTCCTCAGACCATGGCATCTCCTGGGGAGCTGCTTTCCTTTATAGCCAGGTTTGAGTTATACCATTTACCCATCCCTATGGGTTCCCTTTTTTGGCTGTTTCTTATTAGTACTGATTCTGTGAGAGCAGCCTGTGGGAGGATCCACAGAGACCTTTACTCTTTGGGGGCTTTCAAAGCAAAAAAGTTTGAGGAAAGCCATGTTGTATTAACTTTGAAGGAATACATGAAAAGGTAGAAGAGATCAGCAAAGAAAAAGCATGCAGCTTTCACTTCTGATACTCAGATTCTCTGTTTCTGGATATGACCCATGCTAATTCAGAGTTTTTTCAGTCGACATTTCAATTTGGAAATTCATATCTTCATATCAGAAGTCTCCTTCACCACCTATCTGAGCCTATATGAGGAGGTCACAGGACAGTTTAGGTTGGAAGATCCCTCCACCTGGTCCAAACCCTTACTTAGAGCAGGAATGACTTCAGCATTGGCTCAGGCTACCGAGAGCCTTGTGCAGTTGAGTTTTAAACATATTCAAGGGTGAAGACTCCACAACCCTCCTGGGCAACCTCTGCCAGGTGTTTATACCACTTGGACTGTGAAAAGTGTTTTCTTTATATCCAGCCAGAACTATCCTTGCTGCAGCTTGTGCATTTGTCTTAGATGCTTAACGGTGCACAAAACAAATATTCTCATGAAACACCTCAAAAGAAAAGGGATTATTTTGTCACAGTTCAAAGGCATTACTTTCTTATGTATATGAAAAACGATATTCTCACTGCTGCAAGGAACTCTCCCTGAGCTCTTCAACACACTCCAGCTAGATTTTCCCCCCAGGGCTAATAAGTCAATGTGCTTCTGTACCTATAGCTCAGGCTTATCTCTGGTATCTCTATAGCTTTAAGACTTCAAATAAAAGTAATTTGTCCAAGACCATTTAAAAGATTAATGCAATTGGAACTCTGGGATCTAAAAGCTTTTTGCAAAATACTAGGAGGGAATTTGAAGAGTTTTTTCATCCTGTGGGGTAAACTATAATAATGTTTGTATAGGTGGTGTTCTCTTCTAATGGTAGGATTTCAGTGCTAATGGCAGGTTATTTTATTCCTCATTGTGGATACATTTCTGAGAAAAAAACCCCCAGAATTATCTTGTCATCCAATCTTTTTAAGGTTTATCAACACATAAGGGGAAAAAAAGACACTTACAGTAACAAACAGACTGTTCAAATGATGGAGCACGTTGCCTAAAAAATAAGTCACAGCTAAATTTTCAGGGGAAATGGAAGAGTTTTGTGACTTTGAGGATACTTAATAGTTGATAGAAATTGTCCAGTATTCTGTGGCAGAAATAAAGCCACACTCTTGTGGTTTAAGTGAGGGTGTGGTAGGATAGTTGGACATGTCCAGTCCAAAATGGATGCCAGAGTTTTTTAAAAGTATCATTGGATGGCCACTTTCTGAAAATATGCCTCAGAAAAACTGTCATTTTCAGGAAACCTGTGTGTTGAGTTGATTATTTCAAGCCTTTCTTTTTTATTATTACTTTGTTTCTCTTCTCATGCAGTATCACCAAACATGAAAAAAAAGTATTCACACAAAGACTGTGTTCTGAAATGGATTATTTAAATAAAATTATTTAAATTGTTAGTTAATATTAAAACCAAGAATGTTTAAAAATATGTCAAGAGAAATAGCTGGACCACTTGTTTAAGAGACCAGGCTTCGAAAACTTGTCTCTTTTTCTTGGCTTTCCTGGCTGATGCTGCTCAAGTCACCTGCAGCTCCAAGATGAGAGGACAGGTCCAGGTGTGAAAGCTACTGGTGGACCTGGGTCTTGGTTTGCCTGAGTGCATCTGAACCAACCTGCTGGCTGTGAGCCAGCACCAGCCAGGTTTTGTTGGCAGGGAAGGCTCCTTCTAACTCATTTGCTTTTTCTGCAGTGCCCTGTCAGTCAGTTTGGTCTTTTCCACAACTACCATCTGGACAGGGCATATGGGAAAGTTGAGATTCCTTCAGGCAAGAATCTCAGGTTGTTCTCCAGGGAAATTGGCCACTGGCAGATTTCTGTAATCATTCTGCTGGTACCTGAGAAGATGTGCTTCTTTTTAAGGATTCTATTTCAAATAAAATTGTGTTTTGGTTAAAGCAGTTTATTACCACATGGACCAGAAATCGTGGTTACGCTCCAATTATGTTAATGTTTTCAATTAAAATACTAGACAGCCTGACATAAACTGACATAAATGACTTCTTAATAGTCTTTTTTACTCTGTTAGCATTTATCTGATACATACAAACCATAATAAATTTCTTTAGCCCCCACATTTCACCTCAGCTCTAAAGAAGTCACAAAACTAAGGTGAAGTTTTCACTGGTGAAGGTTATAATTTTTCATATCAAAAAATACACTGTATGACATATTGCTCTAAGGGAGTCATAAGAGAGTAATAAGTAATAAGAGAGTAATAAGTCTGTGAATCTCATCCTGGTTTTGCTCTGCCAGTTTTTTAGTCTTACTATCAGTGGTCAGTCATGCTCTTCTGTGAAACCACTTGCAAAACATCCTATGCTCTTGATGCATTCTAGCAAATTTCATTCACGAGTTAATGGCTTTAGTGTCTCTTTGGCCTCTTTCTTCTCTTTTAAATTGTGCATACCTGCAATATCTCTATCATTTTAGAAGATCTAGCTGCTATACACAACTGACATGAAGGATGAAATGCCTAAATTACATTTTCTGACTTTACTGCACCAAATCAATCTTGTAGTATGAGGAAGAAAATTATTTTTGTCACAGTTTTTGTGCTACTTTGTTCTGCTTATATACTATATCATTATATGGGAAGTGAATACATCATCAGAGCACTGGGTCCCCCCAAAATTGTGAGTGGACATAAAAATTTCAGAGGGAACTGGGAACTGATCCTTGGATTTGTTTGTGCTCTGTGTCAGCAGGGCAGTGCACCAGTAACTCCAGCATGTGCTGCACAAAGGCAGATTACTTCATGTAGAGAATTTTGTTCCTATCGTGTCTTGTCACTGCATCTTGTCACTGCATAAGTCTTCAGTCAGTTTTCTTTATCTGTGAGGTGATAAGGTGACTTTAGGCTAGTTGGGAAATTAGAATTACTTTTTTTTTTTAATGGAACTGCTGAGTTAGTTTCTTGACAAACAGCTGTAGCAAGTTAACAAGTGCATTATATGCTGGCAGGTAACAGGGTTTTCCTCATGCTATCATAGCATTTATATCCATCTTGTATTTAGCAGTGTTTTCCCTGTTAGGGCTTGTACCATTGAGAGCATATGGGAAAAAAATAACACTGCTATTTTAATGTTTAGTGCCCTCTTTATCTAGAGCTTTGAGTTTTGTTGCCACAGATAAATTACCTGTGGTTTAGAACTTTATTTTCTTTTGATAAACAGTTAATTCAGCCATTTTTCATTTCATTCTACCAAATCAATTATCTTTTTGTCTCCTCTTCTTGCATGCTTTTGGCAGCCAAAATCTCTAGCTAGTTCTTTCCTGTCATTTTGAGTCAAACATAAATATATGGTTTTTGAACATAGTTGATGTAGATGGCACTCTGATGCTTACCAGACTTGCTATTTTAGAATGTTGCCACTATATATTCTCTGCCTGGATATTGTCAATGCTGGATATGGTTTTATTGACTAAGCATGATTGACTTCCTCAAAGTCATACAACCTGTATTTCTGTCCATTAGTGACACCTACTTCAAGCATATGATTAATTTCATCCTAAAAACATAATTTTACTTTTCCCCAAGCAACTATAATCTTAAAAGTATCTTTTCTTTTTGTGGACAATAAAGAGAGACTGGGAGGGATGTCTTGGCTGCAGATGTCCACACTCCTGTAAGGCTAAAGCAGAAATAACACCTCACACCTTCTGTCCAAAAATGAGCAGCTCCTTCAGTACCTCACAACATCTCTTTATTTTCTCTCCTGTGTTCTTACATGTTATTGAAGTATTCCATAAAGCTACATGAACCTGCTTGGTAAGCCACACAATACCTATTTGTATCCTGTTGTTCAAGCTTAAAGTGAGTTTCTTTTATTTACTCCTAAAGTGAATTAAGCTAAATTGAGTTGAAGCTGTTTGTAATTCTGCCTGGGTCTTCAAGTGGAACTACAACAGCGTTGTGTCTAATCCACCTGGAATTTGCAGGTTCCCTACATCTGTTGGTCCTGTTTGGCCTTGGTGATTTGGGAGTGCTCAGAGTTTTAACAAGTCTCATCTAGAGCAGATTAAATGGTTGAAGTGAATACTGACATATTGTAGTTCAACCTATAATGATTAATAACTCATTTTATTCGCTCTGATACAGATCTGGTACTACACAAACAACATCTTTAGTGAATCTGGGATTGATCGTGAAACCATCCCGTACGTTACACTAAGTACTGGTGCTGTTGAGACTCTGGCTGCTGTTTTTTCTGTAAGTGTGGTTATCAAAATCCATTAGAAAGCTTGATATTTAAATATTATTAGATTTTATTTTCTTACACAGCTTAAAATAGAAAAAGAATAGTATGTTGATTAAGTGTAATGGTTGATAATGCAATTCAAAATATTATTTCTAATTTTAATCTTAAACCAAAATATTTTTTTAATATCTTTTAAGATGCTCTTTAATTTTAAATCCATAAAAGGAACAGAAAAATTTGGTATGTCCTGCAGTTCTTTGTGTGAATGAAGAGGAGGAAGGCAGAGACAGCAAGGGCAAACATATATTAAGTGGTAACGCATAAATTATTTCACCTGATAGAGCAACCTTACCTGGTAGCAGTTTATTCACATCTCAGTCTTCTCATGTGCCTGCTGGGCAGCAGCAGTGTTGTTTGGAGAAGGCTCAGGCAGTGCTGCAGGTGTTCAGTGTGGCTGGCAGGAGCAGCCACCCATGGGGCTGGAGCAGTAAAGCCAGCCTGCTGGAACAAGGGAGTCCCATGGGGTGTTCAGTTCTGCTACCTTTCTCAGGACAAACAGGCATCCTTTCCTAACACAGGAGCTCCAGAGCAGGTCCCTTGTTCTGCTCTGAATGTAGAGGAAGATGTTAATAGAAAAACTCATCCATTAACATTTTTTTTCTTCTCTATTTCAAAATGGAAAAGTTGACTAGGGAAAAAAAATGCACTAAATGAGCAAACTAAAACTCCAAATTTAGTAGGTGATTACACAATTAATTGCTATAGGAACTACATTTATGTTTGCACTGCAATAAATAAGAAGCAATGGGACAAGTCTGTGGAATGGAAAGTTGCAAACAAGCAAGCAGTCCTTTCTTTGTTAGAATCTTTTCTTCGTATGTTCTATACCAACTGTATTTGAACAATACCGAACACAGCAAAAAGATTTTTAAATGCCAGAAGAATGGTTTTATGAAAAGAGTCCTTTTCAGTGGCAGAGTAAATGCTTGTGGACTACAAAATGTTAAACTAAATCCAGCTATCAGATATGTTTTCTTATAGTCTAGGACTATAAGGACTCTACAGGGTCACAAATATCTTCTTCTTACAATTCTTTGTAAATTTCCACATATCTGCTTTCGGCTAAATATTTTTTTGTAATTAAAGAGACTGATTCAATGATTCATTTTAATAGGTAGAAATAGAGAAATATGAAAGTGCATACCACCTATGGTTTCTTCTTTGTGATACTGCACACATGCTTCTTTGTTTAAGATATATGGAAAAATAACAATGATAATTCTACCACTGATTTAAGTGAAGAATACACCTATTTTATGTGAAAACAGATGATAATTGTATGGAGATGATTCCATGATATTAAAGCCATTCATTAAATAAGGTCTGTTATCTTTCCAATTCCTTATGTGCTGTCAGTTTGTAGGGCTTATTGAACACACTCTTCACATATGAGGAGGTCGATGGGTGTGCTTTGGCTCCTGATATGTGTGGTAACCTTTTGTACTCAAGAGTAGGGTTTTTTAATACTTTTCATGTTAATTCTATCATCTGTGCCTCTGGAAATGCTGATGTACCACTATCTCTGTTCCCTTCCAACTTCTCAGTACAAGACACGCTGCTTTTTAGCCTTAATTTTATTTCCTTAATCTTCATAAATATTTCACTGCTGTTGTTTAAGGGAACAACAAAATGAATTTAGTTTTTCAGTTGAAGGTTTTGCAGCTTATTTATTCGAGTAATTTCCCATTAAGTTTTCATACCTAGCACTGAGGACAGAGGATTCCTCCCACTCCCAACCTCTCCCTTTGTCTCCTTTTGACATTTTTTTAAAAATCTCTTTCACAGCCTTAAATGTTAAGCCAGGTACATGCCTTTTGTACTACTCAGGGAAGAAACAGAAGAAAGCAAGACAAAAACTTATTTTTTCTGGTATTTTTAATACATTGTGTTTGCAAGCAAAAATCAGATTTTACTCACAACAAACGCCAGGATTTCAGTAATCAGTTATAGAGGCATAGTTTCTGTCCTCTTAAATGAAATAGAATTGGGAATGTCCACTAGAAATCATGTACCATCTGTGAACATTATGCATAAACTGGGTGGTCATGAGATTGAGCCTCAGTAAGAACATTTGGTATTGATGACCTCCATTGATGAGACCCCTTCGAATGCCAAAGGAAAACAGTGAAATAGAAATGCATTTCATGGAGAGGCACAGCAATATTTAGGAGATAAAATACTGAGATTGTGAAAAATTTTGAAAGTCTCCCTTTAATGTGTCTCTTGGGAGCAGCAGCACAATAGTAATAATGTTGATATGGTCCATGAGGAAAGACAATTAGTATTCCATCCTTCTCATAGCTCTGTATTGCCTCACATCCCTTGATATGCCCTCCTGCAGAATGCTTTGCCTACAGCTCCATCCCTCTTCCTCTCCAGCAAAAGCCATATTAACATGACATTGAAAGACAAAACATGCATCATAATTTTCCTTTGATTCACATAATGTGGCTGCAACTTCTGCTTCCACCAACACTTCCTAATTTACTTCATGAAATACGTGTGTTGTAGCATTGCATACCTGATGCCCTGTCTTCTCTCTAGGGAGACAATATAAACTTCCTGCATAATTTTTGGTTAATGATACAGAATTCCACCCATTGTATTTAACACAGATTTGATTTAGAGGACTGGCTAGACAATTACTTTTTAGTGGGGTACCCATTAATTTCAGTTTGTTTCTGAAGTTTTGTATCCTCTGGAATGAAGTACTGAATAGATTTACTACTCATAGACATGTTACAGCAGTAAGTTATGTAACCTGATGCAATTCTTTGAAGCAGGATGGAATATGCTTAAATAATTCCCTGTTTATTAGAAGTCTGTTCTATAACTTCTAAAGTAAGGGCATACCACAAATTTAGTTATTCTCCAGTAAGATTAATTGCTGTTGCAGTTTTCTAATTTTTAGCAATTCAGGTTAATTTAGTTGTTGTCTTACTCTTAGTGGGCAAAGAGAGCAATTTTCCAGTGCCTTTCTTCAGCACTGCAGCAAGGTGAATGGAAAGGGAGACAGAAGTAAAGGTCTGAAAAGATTCCTTCCCTCCTCCATGAAGCTAGCACAGAATAAAAGGGAATGTTATTCAAATTAAGCATCCCACATCCAATTTTGCCATCTGTGGCACCACATTTGGTTTTCTTATAACATTCACAGGAAGAGTCTAGATGTAACTATATTGAGAAGACTGTGCCCTAAGTATTTCCCATAGGATGATGCATGAAGGTGTTACTAAAATCCTGTGACAGAAACAAGCTGTGTGAAGTCTGGAATGATTTTAGATAATTGCATTACTAGGCCATTAAAAAATGTGGGAAATACTTTGCAGTATCACACAGAAGTCAGGGAAGCCAGCCTTCTTTAGCAAAATGATTTTAACCTGCTTTAGGATGTCATGAGAAAGAGCTCTTAGACTTGTTCTTTGATTTTTTTACTGTTATTAAATCTCAATATAAAAGGAAGTATTCCCTGCTCAGTGCACGGCACATCTTGAATAAAGAGTATTCCAGACACTTCCATAGGTGTTCTCATCTCTGACACATTTTCTCCATGGTTTCCACAGGATGATGCAAGGTATCTCCTCTGAAACTCTGAATCCACTGTGGTCAGAAGAGAAAGAAATGTGCTCCAGTAAAAGCCAGTCTTAGCAAGTGAAAGAAATGGGGTGACAAATACTAGAATCTAAAGCATTCCTAGGAAGTTATGTTTGAATCTGATTTTTAGTAATTCTTTTAATTCAGTCTCCTGTGACATTGTTCACACAAAGTCAGAATCACCCTTCACATGCCCATAATTCCCAGCGGGATTTAAGTAGAGAGAGCAAGGATGAGGCAAACATGGCATTTCTCCCTCTTTCTCTCCTCACCCTGACAAGTTGTTGCTCAAGGCTTACCAGAATTTGAGGGTAATATCTTGGTCTGTAGTAGCCCAGATAGAGACAGCAGTAGAAAAGAGATTGGGCAAGCAGTGTCTCAGATCATGGTGCTTGTCAAAGGCCAGAGGCTTTTGGGCATATTTTCTCTGCAGGGTGGACTGCAGAGAGAGGTTGTGTTAATACACACTGCCTTAGCCCACAGGTGATCAACGGGATTGCCTTTAGGTAAAGACATTACTGCTTTTTAATTGTCTTATGGACTTTTGAATAGATGAGGACTACATGTGTAGAAGTATCTGTGTAGTTCCTTCCAGAAGAAAAAGACCTTCTCCAAGGTCCTCTCCAAGACCTTCTCCTCATGAAGGTCTGCCTTTCAACCAGACCCAGCGTGTACATGGTTAAAGGCTGCATTTATGTAGTTAAAAAATCTTTTGTAGGATATATTCAGAAATTGAAAGTTTTAAAGATGTATCTCCTGCTGCTGAGGATTAAAAGCATTGGGTTTGAGTAATCCTTTTATCAGTCTATTCAGAACTATCTGCATTAGGGTATTCAAATACCATCATTAGAAAATAAGGCATCAGCCACAATAAGCTGTCACAGATCAAGGTTGAGTCTAGTCTGACTTTCATAGCATAAACATGATAGCTTAATGCATTTAACAACTAAATCACTAGAAGGAGCTTTGCTTCAGAAATATCTACAGTTTACTGAAGGGACAGAATAGGAATAAGGAAATTAATGTTTTTGTGCTGCCCTAGGGGCTATTGCCAAGCCCTGCTGAAGCAAAAGGGGCTGGCTAAGAGAAGTCCTTTCATGGGCTACATCTTGGCTATGCTGGTCTTGGCAGGTATCGAGTGTGGAAAGCATCTCTAGTGAATAGAAAATTTCACTGCCAAGTGAAGCTGATTAAACATGCCTTACTGCAAAATACTTCAGACTGAGCTTAGAAATGTAGCAATCAATTCCATGCTTTACTGACAGTAAACTTGACAGGTACCTGCAGAAGTTGTATAAGATCTTGTCCTGTCATGGCTTTAATACAGATACAGGCAAATGGATGAGACAGCCTTGCAGACAGAGATTTATTTAAGGCTTTTGCTTATGTAGTCAAAGTTGATACTAGGCCTGTAAATTCCAGTTTAGGTACTTAAATACAATAGCCTTTTTTTTTTTTAATGAATAATTCATACAGTTGACTAATGGATAAACATCAAAATATGAATCAAACCCCCCCAATTTATAATTCTCAGTCTGCTGTTCCTCTCCTTTTCCTGGGTACAAGATATTACACTTTGTGCCATAAAGTGATATAAATGAGGTTATCCGTTTTAATCCCGATATTTAAAATAGAAATAACACAGTGTTAGCTTGCCGTGTTAAGTTTGAATCTAGTCACAGAATCTCACTCAGACCTATATCCAAAACACATGAGAAAGAAAGTGTGGCTATTCTTGACATTAACTTATAGAGCAAACTTCTTCATAGAGCTGAGACATCAGGAAAACCTGAAAGGATTTGCTTAGTATAATTTAGGGCCAGGATATAAGTAGGGAACAGTATGCAGTAACCTCCTGTTTGGACTGCAGGATTTGTTTGCACATACATTTCGTCCAAGGAAGCTTGTCTGATCTATTTTATCACACTCTGCTTTCATTATGTCAGCCCTGGTATCTGCAGCTGACTCAAGCAAAAAGGTTGACATTTGCTTCTTTGACTCTGTTCACAAGTGTTTCCTGACAGACAGAAGTAAGTTGTGTGAACTGTTAATGTAGTTTGTATATCAGTTGCCTTTTTATCACAAAACATTTGTGCTGAGAAATGTTTTGTTGCAATATTTTTTGCACATTTTCAGTAATTTCAGCTGTGTTAACCATCATGACTGGGTATAGGTTTCTACAAATGCATGGTTATGATCACACAGAAACAAACATCAGCCTACACAGCCCAGCACATAACTCAGGTGTTATCACAGAAGAGTTGTAATGTTCTTCTGTTGTCTGTACTTGAGCATACACTGGATTTCTTGTTATTTCATTTATTCTACTGTACAGTATATTTTGACTTGCTAGAGATCTTCAGTAGGTAACAGTTACCAGTGCATAGCAGTGGAGCATTCAGAACTATAAATACTTGGAAAGTGGTGAATCATCTTCCTCTTCTTATGAGTCATAAGCATTTTAGTGGGTTTTGCAAGTGAACAAGTTATGGATTTGTATAATCATAACTAAAAAATTCAGATTGTCTGTTTACAACCTGAAAACCAGCATTGCTTTCACCAGTGAAACTTGCTGATATGGGAGACTAAGTCCAAACTGTCCTTCCTTACTGGAATTTGTTTTGCTTTGAGTTTTACAAGAGAAAATGATATAATACATTTTTCCCATATTTTGTATGAGGGGCATCTATGAACATTTTCCCTCTAAGAGAAGCATCATCCCTGACCCTGTTTTAATACAAAACCCCCCAGGTGTTTAACATCAAGATTGCTTGATCATGACCATCAATCCAGCAATGGAAAAAAAAAATAGATATATTGCACATATGTCAAATTTCATGTGCAGCATTTATTGCTGAACATATAATCCACTCCAAATTACATGTAAAACATCTGTTGCAGAAGTCTCTTGCAGAATTTGCAGAAAATGGGTCTTACAAACCTATCAAATAAGTTTTTAGCCCTCAAAGCCATTGAAGTTGTCTCTTGGTTCAGTGTCTGTGGGGTCACATGTGTTTGCAAGATGGATTCATTAATCATAATGGGAAATAGCTGTTGTCTTGTGAAGGTTTTTACAGTGAAGCAGTAGCAGTTTTGAAACATTTGGACCTCATAAGATCTTACTGATATCAGTGCAGGTCTTTCCAAAATTCCAAATTCCATTATGGAAGCGGTGGAAATTGTCCAAGTTAGCATATTTCACCATTTAAAGAAACAAAGAATGCAAAATCCTGTCACAGAGATGCTTTCAGTGATCTGCAGCATCACAGAGCATCCCTCTGCTGGGGAAGTTCAGCTCAGGGTGTAACATCAACATGTGTTTAGGACAGACAAGCCTGTCCTGAAATCTACTGGTGAGCCCCAGACTGAGGTAGAAGCACTTGCATCTCAAGGCATTTCATCTGTGGCTGTCTCCGTACTTTGCTTTAACACATTTCTTCTAGATGCTCCCAGTGGAGTGATGTGTGTTGTTTCCCAAAATCAAGGGTATTACTCCAGATTTCATTTTAGCTGCCCGTTATATTTTTTCCTCAAAGGATGTGCAGAGGATGGCATTCAGTCTCCAGTAAATAATGATACAGCAAACAGTTTTATGATTCTGACTTTAACTTATTTGAAGTGGTATATTTTAATCTTCATTAAATCCTTTTATTTTTCTCATAAGAAAGCTGAGCTGAGTGTATAGTAGTTACCAACATGAAAAGTACATCAGCTGTTATGACAAAGTATGTATTAGCCTATTGTAATGAGTCAGACTAACAGAGTTTCAAGTTACAGCTTTTTAAGAAATTCTTCATTTTTTTTTCTCTAGCAGATAAATATTCAGATTTTGTGTCTTATATTCAGATGCTAATTATAAATTCAAAATGGGTGTAACTGCACAAATATCAGAGTTAAAATCACTTGTGTGGCCAAAGTTTTCTGCTGCGTGGATTTCTTTTTCTTGGATATTCTAATTATGCTGATTATCCAAAATAACAACTAAATGCTTATTCTATATTTGAGAAAAAAAGAGATTTAAAATAAATTTTGAGTTAATAAATTTAAGTAACTTATGCTAAAAAGTTTAAATCTCAAATTTTAAATGTTTTAAGCTTAAATTCAGATAGATGTATTAGGAAACAGTCAAAATGCAAAAGCAAGAGACTATAATTCACTTCAACATACTAACTTTTAAAAATTACATCTTGTAAGAATATTATCATAGAAATTTAGTGCATATTTGTAAGCCAGACAAACAATGAACAATTTTTTTCTGATAAGGATGCCACGCTGACTTGTTTCAAACACATTAAATTTTGCAGATATAAATGCGAGCACAATTATGAACATCATAACTTATGAACAGTGCAAAATCAACACTCATGGTTTTAGTTTAGATCTTCATATTTACTAGTAGAACATATTTCATGGTCCAAGTTCTTCAGTGTTTTCTGAAGAAAGTCGAATGTCACTTTTTGTTTTCCAGGGTTTAGTTATTGAACGGCTTGGGCGCAGGCCTCTCCTCATTGGGGGTTTTGGGTTGATGATCATCTTCTTCGCAGTACTCACCGTCTCCCTGACTTTACAGGTAACACTAGGGTCACTGCATGTTTTTACTGTCTCTTTTACTTATTTTAAACATGCTTGATACTGGTTTGTCTCAACATTCCTGCATAAGCCACTGTTTTTAATCAGTTTGTCATGAGGAGTGAAAGGTCACTTGCACTAATTTATGAATCTGTTTGCTTCAGAGTTTTGCATTAAAAAGCTATAGGGACTTTCTTAAAGTCTCACATTCAGACTCCTTAATACAAAGATCTATGCATATCATGAACTATTATGAAGACAATATTAGCCATAGCTGAATAAACAGTTTATCCATATTCTGTGGGTGCATCTTGGTTTGTAATTAACTCTCTCTGAGATTTCTTTCATGCTTTATATATCGCTCATATTTTAGGTTAAAATTTTTTTTTAGTGAAATTTTTCCACGTTTGATGTTTCTGTCAAGTCACTTTTCTGGTATTTGTACAGGCAATATAAAGACTTATCCTTTGGAGGACATTTGGCCCTGGAAGAAACATGGGAATAGAGTTTTTAGCAGGGCCTGTTATGATAGTGCAAGGGGTAATAATTTTAAACTAAACCAGGGTCAAATTGTATTAGATATAAGAAAAAAATGTTTTGTAATGAGGGTGGTGAAGCGTTGAACAGGTTGTCCAGAGGAATGGTTGATGTCCCATCTCTGGAAACATTCAAGACTAGGTTGGACAGGGCCCCAAACAAACTGATTTAGTTGAAGATGTCTCTGCTCATTGCAGGGGGCTTGGAACTTGATGAGCTTTAAAGGTCTTTTTCAATCAATGTGTCTATGATGATAGGGTTCTAAGTTATCAGATGTTATTAGCACTCAGTTCCACAGGTGCTTCAAATTATCAGAGCAGAATTTATAAAACCAGTTTAAACTCTGGTCCTGAGTAATTTTCATTGTTTGGCTTCCACCTGTGTAGTAATGTGGTTTGTTCGTGTTCCTAAGGATTTTAGAGAAGTGAAACTGATATTTGCAATGGCGTGGGTTTGGGTGGTGTTTCATCAAGGTGTTTTCCTGCTGGTTTTGATTCACGTGTGGTGCATTAACCTGACTTCCAAATCCTGTTTCTTGTTTGAAAGGAGTCATTAAGTCAGGTTGACTGGCAGGTCTGTGCCACACCATTGCATTTTTATTTGATTTGCCTGTATGTACATCACAATAAAGCTTTAGTTCACACACCTGCCAGGACAGCTGTGAAACAGCTCTCCTCCTGAAGAGAAATGTTATTGTATATTTTGTATGACAAGTGAAAAATTCCCTTCCAGATCTTTTTAAGCCAAGCTGGGGTGTGAGGACCTTCAGCTATTTTAAATCCCTGAAGTCTAAATGCCTTTCAGTTTTACCTTTTTCGAAAGGATCTCAATGTGTTAAGAGTGTTGCTTTGAAGAAAGGATCACGAAACAAATAGGCTAAATCTTAGAGAAATTTTTATCTACTGTATATTTACACTTTCTCCTTCTCAGAGACCTTGTATTTGCTTCCTAGATTGTGTAAGTTTGATAGATCTACAACCCTTTTGGTTAATGTTAATGTCCAGGAGAACATGGTTTCCACATAACTAGGGAAATAACCCAGACTAGAACTGGAAAAGATCAGAAAATAGGGGCTTTCCCTTAACACTGGAAAAAATAATTGCTTTCTTTAGCAAGAATATTTTTACAGCGCCACTCAAGGTAGCGATAGTACACTTACGTGTATCTTAACAAACCTTTCAAAAATAGCAAAACTAATGAAAATATCATTCACACTTTGCTGAGGGAAAACCCCACCTGCTTGAGAAAGAAAGAAAGGGCAGCCATGGTTTTTTTCTCAACTATTAGTATTAGAATCGAGCATTCACGTATGTGATTAAGAAACAATGTCCTGCAAACTCCACAAGAATAGCTCTTTGCATTTCAAGTTCCTGGCATTTAGAGGTCTCAATAGACAAAAATATACTTAGAAATAAAGATAGCATATATAGCCTTCCTTGACTGCAAAATCAGATTACAGCTGAAAAGCCCTGGACTGTGGCTTTCCAAGGTTCAGATACCTGGTTCTCCTACCAAATGTCAGCCTGTCATGTATAGTCTTCAGCCAAGCCTTTGACTGGTGAACTTTGAAACTCTGTGGGGCATCCTAGATGCTCTTTTTAAACATGACTGAAATACCTGAGGTGGATGGAGACATTGAATGTGTTCGATGTTCCAGGATGCCTACAGCTTAAGCACAAGAAATTGTGATTTTTTTAGTGTTCTGACTCTGTGGTACATCACTTGTCTGGTGTTTCTCTACAGCGATTTCACAGAACCAAGGCCTTTAAATGGAAATCATCCAATAAGGCCCTACAGAAATGCTGTGATTTTCTAAAGTAACCCAGACTAAATTCTGAAGTAGATCAAGAATCATGGAAAACATTATCTATTATCTGCAAGTTTTTAAAAATATCTGTGATATGTACAATAAGTTTAAAATTAATGTCTTTTATCTACCCAGAATACTGTGCACTGGCTTCCTTACCTCAGTATATTTTGTATCCTTGCAATCATTGCATCGTTCTGCATTGGACCAGGTATGTTTATATCTATTTTTTCAAGTTTCTTTGTACATCTAAGGACAGGTATTTTTGCACTGACATTATGTAAGCAAATCACATGTACAGAACTTCACAGAAAGTAAGACTTTTGTTCCCTTGAGATTTTTTATGTGTTATTTATTGCCTCTTTTTCTTTGTAAGGATTTGGACATTAAACATTAATCAGCTGTTTAACATCTTTACCACTGAAGTGGTCTAATTGATTGATTGTGGTTTATTTGGGGAAGAGTTGCTGATGTTTGATGTGACTCTAATGAAATACTGCTGTAATTCTGTGGATCCTCTTTTGAAAAGCTGAGAAAAAAATATGATGCTTTAGAGAAAAATGGGGAGAAGACAAAGATATTTCTTTTACCTGTTTCTGGGAAAAGTGTTTGCAATTTCTGTGCAAAATACTGTGAAAATACCTGGAAAAAAAGTCCCTCTGTCAGCAATCCCTTTGTCCTTCTGTAAGAACTAATCTCAGGTTCAGCCAGGACCACTGTACTGCTGATTTGTGTTTCTTAGACTGAGTTGGGGGGTGGGTGTTAAAGAATTCTGTGGAGTAGAGCTTTTCTTGAAATTTAAATACCTTAGGAATGTCAAATGTTGACTTGAAAGTTCTTTAAAACTTCCCTTCTGGTGTTCTATGTGGCTCAGAGGGTTTAAGTGCAGCTGGGGTTTTTAAAAATCTCTGTTGAAACAAACTGAAGTTTTTTCCCTATTACAGATACGTTCCACCAATTTTTAGAACTTGCAGATCAATATGTTTTTACATGTTATACTTCTAGCATATTATTAACACTCTGCTTTTCTTCTTCACCTCATCATGCTTCAAAAGATTCTAGCATTCTTCCTTTAGATTCTTTCTCTTTACTGATGTTCAGGTTTTGTGTTGTACTTCACAATCTCTTTGGAACAAAGTGTCTGCAGGTACATCCAGGACAATCAGCTGTTGTTTGAAGTTACTTGCTTGCTTTCTACAGAAATTCATTAAAAGTAAAGTTTCTGTTGTGTTTTTCACTGTTCTCAGTGCTGTTAAAGCCAAAGAACATTATCAGTGTACTAGCAGCTGCCTAGTTGGCTTCTCTACCTTTCCTCTGTGTGTTCAAACATTTGTCATATCTGACAATAGTGGGAATATCTGGGTAGCACTTCACATTGAATTGCTTTTAATAAAAATCTTGGTACTTGACTCTTCAGCTGTAAGGAAGCTATGAAGAATCATATTCTGTATCTCTGCAAATCAATAGCAATATTTTAGATGACTTTGATGGGGGCCAATTTACCTTCAATGAAACTTCTCTGCTCTCTTTAGAGGAGCTCAGGAGATTTGAAATATTCCACTACCTTTTAGCTAAGCAACTTACATTATTAGCAATGGTTTAAGATGATTGAATAAGAAGAGAGCATATATTTTTTTTCTGAACAAAGAAATTATTACCAAGAAGTCCACTTTGCATCCACTGCTTTTTGTATTACAAGGCACAACTCAATTATTGAGCGCAGCTACTGTGTCAAGTTTTGTCCCCCTTTCCTTGTACAGGAAAGACTTCAATAGCCTGTGACAAGTCCATTGGAGAGCCAGTATGTCAGTGATAGGAGACCAAAAGGGACTGGGTGACCTGGACTCGTCCAGCCTGAGGAGAGAGAGCTTTGGGGACCTAAGAGCAGTGCCACTTCCTTTGAGAAGGGTGTGGCAATGACAGAGCCACTCTCCTGTTGCTGTGTGGTGAGGTGTTTCAGAGGAGGAATGCAGGTGTTAAAAAAGAAAGACGCAGAGAGACTGTAAGGAAAAGCTTTTCGTTTCTAGGCAGTCGAGCAGGCTACAAAGAATACTGAGTCCTTAATTACTGCACAGAGATCAAAACTGAATAGTTTGTACTTCTGTTTTTCTCCATCACAGTGGTTGTATGGACGTGTCCAGAACAAAATACAAACAGGGCAAGTAGGTGGGACATTTTTAGAGACCCAGTGCACATTTATTTCCAGCTTAGGGTCTTTTTAAGGCATAGCTTCTAACACTTTTGTAGTCTCCCATGGGTTTGTTAAATCTCTGAAACAGCAGAATTTTAGTACTCTTTGACAAAGAAAACTACATGTCTACCATCCTTTATTAGTCTTTGTGTGACACCCTCTAAGTCTTCCAGAAACAAAGCAAATGATACTCTTCCTCCTTTTCAACTGCCTTTTGATCTTGCAAACTTTTACCTTATCAACAAAGATGCTTCTGGAATTAACAACTATTTCTTATTGCCACTTCTCAGTGATATTTTATAACACCCCTTTAGCAGGAAAATTTTGCACTTTGGTGTTCTTCTGTAGCACTCTGATGGTTTAATGAGGTAGGACTGAAGTTCAGGAATAACTTTCCCACCTTTCTTGTAGTAAAAAGGGTTTTCCTCAAGAAAATGAAGATATATTCTTTATTATAAAGCTGCATATTTTTTATACTTTTAGACTTGTAGAAGTTTTGCCATTCATTTGTATTGGTTAAACAGGGACAGTTTACAGTTGGCATTGTCAACTAATCCTCTGTATCTTAATTGTTCCTGTAGTTACACTATAAAAACAATTTGTAACGATTCAATAGGTACAAATATTAAGCTAGGACAAATTTAGTTTATGTCAATTGAACTATTAGTACTTGGAAAAATTATCCTATCTAAAGATAACAAATAACATGAGGAACTGAGTTTATAAAAATAGTGCTTTATCTTTCTAGAGCATAAAATTGCCTTTAGAAGTATAATGTTTTCTCTCTTGTTAGAATATCTAATATCTTCATGATAGCTTAGATGTTATGCAAACCATTTCCTGATACCATTTGCATGAGTCCCATCTGCTCCTTTATAGTGAGAATCAGCTGTTACTATAAACTCTGGAGGGTGTTTTATTTGTCTCTTTTTCCTGAGATCGGCTTTTCAGCTTGCAGATATTTTTGAGGACTGAAGCAGTAATGCTAACAACAGGTATGTTCAGGCATATGTGTGGTTTGGTACTTCATCGTTTTTGTTAAAAGACAAACAGCAGAAAGCTTTCACTTTCTAAAAATTAAAGGGGCCCTTATGTTTAATATAGTCAATCTGTGATCTAAAAGAAAATAATTTATTTTTCTATAGATTAGGGAGCCATGCTAGTCCAGACAGTTTCTTCATTGTGCTTATTTGGTTAATTTTGCACAAGTTAAGATATTTGCTGGACCTGAAATAAATATAAAATACATTTCAAATGAAGAATTGTCATCCAACAAACAGTAAATAGAAAAAAAATAAGGAATTGGTTCTGACTCCTAAGGAGAAAAACAGCAAAAAGCTGAGAAAACTAACGAAAGAAAAAAAGTAAAATAACATTTTCAGGGTCTGCAGAGAGCATTTGTGCTGTTCAGGTTATGCCTCATGAGAAAATGCAGTGATTTGTAATGCCTTTACAGAATGGGTAAATAATATGCAGCTTCTTGGAAATTTGTATAGTGATAGACAGGTTTAGGTACATGTGAAATGTCTTCCTTCTTTAACTTTGCCTTAGTTAATATTTAAGAGAAAAGGAAAACTAAGATTTATTCCCATTTAACCTGTGTGGCTGCCTCTTCGTGAATTGAACACTCATGTTCAACTGTGCCTGCAGAATCAATTTCTTTAAGGAAAGATGATCTAAAATCTGACTTAAACAGAAAGAAGAGAAGGTTCTGCTTTTTTTTTAGCTATTTTCTTGAACTCCCCATTCACCCATTGTACCTTTACAACAGCTGTGCTGGCAAGTGATTTTTCGATTTTTCTGGGAGAATTGGAAAATGTGCCTTGTAATTTCAGAAAACCTGCTGTAGATTTTCCCATTTTCCCACCAACCAAATATTTTAAAAAACAGCTGAATACCCAAAAACTGACACAGAATGTGTTCCATTCAGTTTCCTGATTTGTCTGCAAGGATGTTGACCACACTTGTCAGTGAGTCTGTCATGCATTCTCTGATGAGGTGCTTGCAGGTTTTGGTTTTGAAGTTTTTCCAACTCATATAAAACAGCTATAGGTTCATCCTCTGAACCAGAGAATGGCTTTTCTGCCATCTGTCAAGATGTGTTAGGTAGTGGAACATGGAGAAAAAAGCTGATCAACTGATTAACTGGGGATTACAGAAACATTGGCATGAACTTCAGTCTAATCTTCCTAGTGAAAATAGGTGTAACAAAAAGATAGTCAGGACCTTGAGAACTTGGAAACCTGGCATAAATAATTTCCATGCATTATCTCTGTATGCAGTGATTTATTGGTATTTCTTCCTTAGAAGCCTATTCTGTTTAAGTGTAACACCTTTCTACCCGCTTTGGATAAGTTGAAAAAGCACTGCTGCAGAGAAGGGGCAGGAAGCCATGGTGGACATGGTTAGGTATGGTGCCTGTCTCTAACTAAATGGAAGGATAGGGGGAGGTGGAAGGAGGAAGACTGTTTTGATAAAATACCTAGCTTTGAATCCATCTTCCATCAACTTCTTTCAGCAGCTGAATAAGTATTGTTGTTTTCAAATCTCTGCAAATTTTCTGGCTCTGGAAAGATGGTGCTGGACTGAAGTACTGGACTTTTTTATCACTGGAAATGAGTAGAAATAACCCCAGACCTTAATTGTGGCAGTAAGATCTGTAAAAAGTGTTTATGTAGCACAAGCGTGTTGCCCATCCTTTGACCACTGCATCTGAGAGGGAGAACAGCCACATGTGTGCACAGGAAGGCAAGTGTTAATGCTCCTTCTTCCAGAGTTCCTTAGAGCCCTTTGGAAAGAAAAGATAAAAACTACCTTTTACTACTGTAAACAAACAGTAATACTCATAGAAATTCCAAAAATCTGAGGAGTTGATTTTATGTACATTACCTGATCACGATAACTCAAGCCATCTTTGTGCTGAAAATTTGTGTTATTTTTTGTGGCACTTCAATTTAGAGATAAATTATTTTGTTGCAGTCTTTTTGATTTTGCCCATGTCTAAGATTGGTACATATACACTTGCATGACCTAGAGAGAAAAAAAGACTTAGAAAGTCAGAACAGGGTGAGGATTTAACAATGTCTGAAAAATGCCAGTTAGTTAAGGAAAAATATAAGAATAATATCTCTAAGCATCACATGGAAACTTTCCACATAGCTGATTATATTCTATTTAAGTAATTTGAAAAAATGTTTTATATGAACACTCTGTATGCACATTCTGTTGCATGTATTTTTAAAGACCTAATACATCACACTGCCATGCATTGTCTCACTGTACTGTCATGCGAAAAATGCTCACTTTGTTGTCAGGTGTCATGTCATCGTTTTTGAGATGACTTAGAGCTGAATGTTGGATCACAAAACTGCTCAGGCAGCAAAGAAGGGATGCAAAAGAAGGGCTACCATGGAGGTGAAGAAAATATATTTCTATATTAATAAATATATGTTATATAACATATATTATAACATATATATATATAAAACATTATAACATATATGTTATGTATTATAGCATATAATTTTTATATATTATAACATATATTAAAAACTTCATAGTGTCTCACAGAAAAGGCTGAGAATTAAATACTGCCTGAAACAACTGAGGATTGTATTTGGACCAGATGATCTAATATGATCCTGGATTCCTTTATCTTCAAATCTTGTGTTCTTTATCTCTAAGAGCGATGCTCAATTCTCTGTAAAAAGTCTTACCTTGTTTCTACCTGTCTTAAAGCCCTCCACCCCACCTAAAGGTGTCTGCAAAGATGTATATGTAGCCAGAGGGGTTTTCTAGCTGGTCACTGCAATAAAATGCAGCCCCTGACTTCATTTCTGTCAATAGCTGCTATTTTTAAATCAGTGGCACTAGAGAGAAGAAAGCAGGAGTCTCTGGCTAAGTCATACACAGTGGCTCCAGGCATTTTGGCTTTACACTCTTATGTAATATTTTAGAAGTAGTTATTCTGGTCTTTAATCTTGTAAGTATTTCTGTGGGTGAGTAGCATTTCCCCACAGAAGTCCTGCTGAATTCAGTGTAGCACAGATAAGGTTGAATTTGCTGTGATCAAACATGAGTCGGTGAGATTTGACTTAAATTCCTACTTTTAAAATAGGTTTTTATTAGTACACATAAAGATGACAAAAAGCAGATCAGTTGTATGTTTCTAGTCACACTCTGATTATAAGAAAGAGAAATCAGTAAAATTCAAACTCAGATGAATTTGAAAAAAAATAGTCATTTAATGGTAACAAGATCTTAATTTTTCAATTGTCACTTTTACTCAGATGCAGCTGAGAAATATCAACAAACCAGGCCATTCCAGAAAAATGTTTCACTTATGCTTGTCTCTTTTTTGAGAGTTTTATAATTGTCATAGCTTATGCAATGTGAATGAAGTCTTCCCTAGCACAGCTGAATATAATGAATACAATTGAATACAATTTTAAATTGGCATTATAAGGTAAACAAAAGAAAACTCAGAATCATTGCTGTGCCCTGAGGTGTATCAAAGATATTTTGGTATTTAAAATTTAAATCAGTCCATGCTCTTACTCTGAATGCCATTGTGCAGCTGTATTGACAGCAGAGCTGTTTCCAGAAGAGGGTCACTGAAAGTCACGAGGTTTGTTCAGCCTGAAATGTCATGAGTGAAGAAAATAAAAATCAGCTCTTGGATGTGACACAACCGAAGGTGTGATAGCACACATGTAGACATAAAAGCACTGCAGTGAAAGGCAGCATCAGTATTATTGCCTGAAATAGGCATTTATAGAAGCATTGTGTGATGTTTTAGCTTCTCCACTTGGAGTGGGATGTAAGAACTTCTGACACGCATGGCCTCCCACAGAGGCATTATGCCAGTCCACTTTGAGAAAGAGTTTGAGCTTGCTTGAGTGCAAAAAAAAAACCCAAACCACTCTCTGCACCAGAAAAGTGTATGAGGTTGAAAAGAAACAAATAAGCCCATGTTGCTCTATATTTTGTTAAAAAGTTGTAGATTTGAAAGGTTAGGTTTTCTCTTTTTTTTTTTTTTAATTCTATGAACTAGAAGCCATTACAGTCTTTACAGCAGATAGGCATTCTTTGATAATGCCAAGTAGTTTCTGCATTGGATGTGGAGAGTATTTGTGAAGAAATAACCTTTAGTTTTCCCAGGTATTTGGGAAAATGCTTGGTTTGTTGATAGCTGTAAGGCTTTTGTGGGCACAACAGCAGAATTAATATATGCTGCATAAATAATCAATTAAATACTCCAAACGTGAGTTATGGTTCAGCTCAGAAACTTGTAATAACCTGGAGACAGTCTCAGCTGAAGATTTTCTGAGACCCCTGGCCCCATCCCTGCCCTGCTGTGACACTGCCTTGCTGTGGGCTGCCATCACCCAAAGCAAGCATCCCAGGACTGTGTTCTGGCCTCCCAGCTGCAGCCAGCACAGCCTGCCATGGCAATGCCACTGCTGTCACTGCTGCAGCAGGGCTCTTTCACCTTTCCTGTCCTTTCCTGGCTTTCTCCAGCAGTGGGATAAGCTCCAGCCTGCCAAGGGGCGGGAGTGTTTTCAACTGCTTCTACCAAGTCAGGTAGATGAGAACTTCTTTTGATTGCCCGTGGAGAGAACAAACTGATTCTTTAGGCTTTTAAGAAACAGGATTAGAATTGCCCTCAATATTCATTGAATTTTTTTGTGGGGGGAGGATAGCATGCCCCTTGAATATATTAAATACAATGTCATTCAACATATATTTTGGTATTAAAACCTGTTTTACGTTTTGTTTGAATTCTCTCTTAAAGAGCAGCACAGAGAAAATGTGTAGCTTTTAACAGTTCTGTAGCAAAAATTATTTCAATTCTTTATAATTAGTGGCAGTTCTAAAGAAAAATGAACCCCTAGTATTTGAAAGGTAATTTTATCTGTTGAATAAAGGAATTGCTGGAGGTGACACCTGGAGTTCTCAGCAGCAGGAAAACTTATGAACTTTATCCTGCTAACAATAGATTTTAAAAATTTGCTTAATTGAAGCTTTCAAAATGTGAATGCTTTGACTCTTGACAGCACTCCTCCCACCTGAGCTAGCAGCTTTTCCTGAATGATCATTAATTAGTTGCTGATGGCTCCCAACTCCAGCCCTGAAGAAATTCACTGCTGCAAAAATGTACCCATACATTTTAGAGGTTCATGTAACCATGAAAAAAAATCATTCATTGAAAAGCTGTGTAAGTGACCTAGGTACAGTATTCAGATAAATAGGGATTGGATGTTGAATGTGTAGCAAAAAAATACTGTTGTTTCTGTGAATTTGTATAAAATACTTGCAAAAGTGAAAACTAATAAATATATAGAACGGTAGGTGTAGAATTAATGAATGTAAGGCAATAAAAATATTTTATTTCCCTTAGGCCTAGGTACAGTGCACAGCAAAGAAATATTTTCTGTTCATCTCATCTATTTCTGACTAATCTTCATGGCTAAGATCTAAATGCAAAAGCTTATTAATTTGATGTTGCAATGAACACTGCTCTAGAGCCCAGACAATATTTCTTGGTAGCCAACATACTGTGTAGAAAAAGAAATAAACAGTGACAGAGTTCCAGAGGAAAATAATAGCAGACCTGCCAGAGCAAGGGTAGTCAGTGTCAGTTAGACTAAGCAAACACTCAAAGCAGTTGTTTCCTTTAAATCTCCAGATGTTACCTGTGCTACTCCACAAGCTTCACTATTTTGGAAACACTGAGTTATGGCTTATGTGACCTCTTTCTCAGTTTCATCAGAAAGAAGGCTTATATTGTTCATCACAACAAGACTCTTATTATCATTCAGCTGGTACTTCTAGTCAAAGTGCATCTTCTGAGTCCTTCTTCCTTTTCCTTTCTGTTTGTTAGCAGGCAAATACTGCCATTTGTTATATTTGTTTTCATTTTTAGCCACAGTAAGTAAAATATTTTTTTGTTATTGTCTTGCATTCATTAGTTCTACAACTATTGCTCCTCATACTTTGTCCACCATTCTGTAGCAGCAACCAATTTCTTTAATCACTGGCAGTTGAGGCTGTCCTAAAAACTCCAACAGTTTCCAGAAATCATTAACAGTGAAGACATAGTTTGTTACCCATCTTAAACAGGAGAAGGACAGGGAGTACTCTTCTGCCCCAGCTTCTCTGAAAATTTGGCCCACTCTTTTTACTGTTAGCATCATTGAGGAAGAATACAGTGATTCAATTACATAATTGTGCACTGCTTGCATTAATTGTTTGTTAAAATATACTGACTTTTCAAGATTGCTTTAGCTTGCAGGTTCACAACCAGCAGCATTTTGTGCTATTGGTCTGTCAACTTGAATTCCTGACAGGAAATCATGTCTGCTGGCTTTATATTTTGTTCAAAAGATTATAGTAGAAGTAATAAGCCTAGAATAGATAGGGGTTGGGTTTTTTTATTGTTTCCAGTCCTCATACAGTGATGCAATTGTATGGATATTTCTCTTACCTAAGACTGAACAGAGTTGTGAATCTTTAATTCAGGTTATTTCTACACTACTTCCATCTGTATAGTGGATGAATATACAAGGGACACTTCTGTGCTTTTAATAAAGTAAAAACTCTCTCATCATTGTTCTCATCGTTGAGATAATTTAACAGTTTAATATGAACAGAAGTGCTTAATCATCATTGTTACTGAGAATAATTATAAATTTAATTCTACTATATAGACTCATAGCTCAGTAAAAAAATTTTTGTTCACATTCAAATAGAACAGGAAGTTGGGCTATAATTAGGGTTGTGATTTTATAAAGTGGATCTGAATATATGGCAGAAATGTTTAAAAGACAATTATTATTTATATAGTTGTAAGTTTAGTGCATTTTTTTTTAAATTGCATTTTATTCTTTGGTAGCTATGCAGCATTATAATTGTGAAGCAAAAAGAAATGTTGTTAAGAACCAGATGAGACATTTAATATTGATGTTCAGTTTTTACAAACAAAAGCCAAGACCAAAAAATAAGAAAACAAAACCAAACAGCAATAATAACAAAAAAAAAGCAAAACTCACCAAATATCCCAATAAACCAAAAATTGTTACCAAAAAAGCAATTCATTTTGTTCAGAATTTGTCAGAATGCCCTACATACTGCAGGTTCATCTTACAATAAAAGAGGCAAAACAATTAAATATTAAATTAATAAATATAAATAAATTCAAATTTAAATATATTCCTCATGTATACAGCCAAGAGTTGTATTTCAAAGGGAATTGTTATAACTCATTTAAGGAAAAATATCTTAAAACTACTGAACTTATTTGGATTCATCAGTTATATGATAAGTATTTTGTTGAACAAATTTTCAGAGAAAAATTATTCAGTTGGTAAAGGATTGCTCATAAAATTCTGCTTGAGTGCACTGACTTATGGAAGTAAAAATTATAGGAAAATATACTAATTAATATTCAAGAAGGGAGAAGTTCACTGAAGAGGAAATTATCAGGTGGTTCAGATAAAGGTATTGTGTCTTTTTTGCATGGAATATCTGCTGTAGAACTAGCTAGTTAATGGACCTAGAAATAATTTTGTGTGATTTATTATATTTTGTGCAATAGCCTTGTTGTTGTATGTCAAGCATTTTAGTGTAAATTACCTGAGAACCAGGAAATAACATTTTAACTGCTACGAGCAGAGTGAATCAATATTTTATGTTCTGTACCATTGCTTTGGTTTTTTTGTTTTATTTACCCTGAATGATATGGGTTGCCTTGCACCAACAAAGTTCAGAACACCTCCAGAACTCCTCCAGAAGTGGCTTTGTAAATGCTGTTAAAATAGCAGGTTTTATATAGATGCTAAACCAAAGTCCAATTAATCAATTCAAAACTCTTTCAGACAGTACTGCATTAAAAAGTAGTCCTTTAATAATTGTAAATACTCTTTATGATAATATCAGCGTTTGCAAGGTTTTGTATTATTTGTGCGTTTTAATTTGGTCTTATGGTTTGCACTTTTTGTTTGCCATAGACTGACTGCTTTAATTTTTTTTCACTCAAGTGGCCTTTAATCTTAGGCAGAAAAGATTCAAATGGTACAAATTAATGTGGTTAATGAACTATACAATTTTCTACAAACAAAGTGCCTGTTTTACTTAATTATCCTGTGGAGAAGAGATGCAGACAGCTAGAAAAGTCTGTAGCATGAAGCTGTGACTCAGTACACCCCTGTCACACCTTCTGTTCCCAGTTCTCTCAGCAGGATTAGCTGGGAGTACAGCTGTCATATCTGACTGTAATGTCATATTTGGTGGGGTATTATTCAATCAAATACAAAGTGCAAGTTAAAATAACCTAACAGGTGACAGAACACCTTTTATAAAGATTGAGTTATCTTTTTGAAAAATTATTATTCTATCTGTAGACCTACAGAAATGGAAGAAACTCAGTAACTGTATTGAATCTCTCTCTAGCAGTATTCCTGAAGTATATTTTCCCATGGGTTTTGTTGAACATTTTGGGGGGTTTTGTTGCACATTTTGTAGGGTTTTGTTCACTGTTTAGGTAGGGGTTTGTTTGTTTGTTTGAGGTTTTTAAATAACTAAAGTCTGAGTAGAAACTAGCAGCCTTTTGCTCTCTCACTGAAGAATGACATGTTGTTTTTCCAGCAGTTATCTTCCAGGAGTTTTGTCTCCCTTCCAGTGCTTCTCTCCCAGAGTTGCTCTTTAGAGAGCCGTTGAATTTCAAATAGCAAAACCTTTCATTGAGATAGTGCTTTGTCCCTCAGCCCTGTTAGGATATATCAGTCTTCCCTACGTGCCTTGCCTTGCAGACAAAGCCATTTTGCTTGATCATGTCTAGAGCTCCACAGACTTCTTTCCCCCTCCCAAAACAGAACATTGTTACAAGGCAGTTGTCTGTTTTCTCAAAACACTTCCCTTTGAAGACTCCATGTCTCAAAGCATGGAGTTGGAAAATCTGGGAGCTCCTGCCCTGATTAGCCTTGCAGGATTCCCAGACTCCACTTTGTATGGGCAGATTTTGGAGAGCTGAGACCTGCAGGAGTCACTAGGCTGGGTGGCCATGGGTGGTCCTTCTGGTGGGGCTGGAATCCCTCTGGCTGCCATGGGGCCACTGCCTGAACACACAAGGGTTTGGCTTGGGTGGGTATTGGAAGATGAACTGCTAGCTCAGGGAGAGTTCCTTTCTCTTTAGTGGTTCTTAGGGCACAAAATTTCACCTTTAGAGGTGATTTACCGCTGTAATAAATCTCCCTGATCTGGATTAGGCATTTATTCTTGTAACAGTCTCATTTCATAAATCATATATATAGCCATAACATAAATTCCCAGTTAGGTGCAAGATAAAAACAGAATGAGAAGTCCGGTGTTTTCCTTCCTTTCTCATGTTTTCTGTATTCAGGTTTTTGCAGTGACCCATGTAACTTCTGCTAAGCAATATTTATGCAAACTTCTCACTGAACGGAACAGCAAAAATGTGCACCTAATTTTTTCCTAAGAAAACATGTGTAAATTTAAATATGTATTTGCAAATCCACACATGAAAACCCATCCAATCTCCAATCCAACCAAGAATGTTTTTTTCTGTTCTAACATTCCAATATCATGCATAAAAGACTACTGGATTGAGAGTCTGGATTTTTACCAGCACATGACATTGATTCTATGTGTAACTGGACTAATTACAATGATAAATTAATAAAGAACAGAGAAATAGAAGTATTTATGCATGTCTAATTGTGTCATGTGGGTTTAATGTAATCTTTATTAAACTAAAAGTCCTGCAGTACGACATTTGTAGCTCCCAATAGAAATAGAATCTTAGCAGATACAACAATCTTTCTCTACTAGCACTGCAGTATGTCGAGAGTTTTATTAGAAAGTATTAGAAATTAATCACTGTAATTATCTGGTCAATGCATTACCTATTTAAATTCATGTTTGGAAGCTACCTTGTTGAAAATCTCCTACGGGAAATCCTAATATACATATTTTTTTTTTTATGATCAGTGCTAAAATAAAACTGTTTCACTGAAAATTGTATGGAAAGCCTTCCAGGGGAAAAGACAATTCCAGGTTCATTCTCCATGAGAAAGATCATCAGGTAGCTTTTTGGTGAATTATTTCACCCACATTCAAATACGTGTTAAAGTTGCAAAACTCATGACAAAGGGTTTAAAGACTATTCCAAAGATAGAGTAGCTTGGTTGGATTTCTTTTGATAGTGGTTTCCAAGCTTCCATGTTTGAACATAGGCTAGTATCTGGACTAATGATTATTTAGGGTACTTTGCAGACTGAGAAGTGGTTGGTAAGATGTCACAGTATTATAATCTCTGCTCAGACCCCACTTCTGTAGTCAAAGCATAGTACAGCTTCCTTAAGCCCCAGGCACTCAGATGTGTATCTCAAAGAACAGTGAGTTCAGGAGAAAGGGAGTCCTCGAGCACATCTCTGGCACCTTGAAATGAGGGTCGAATCCTGGGACTATCAGTTCAGCTGACCTCAGGTGCCTTCACTGGCTGTGACTTTAAGGCTTTACAGTTTTACTTCACTCTCCCAAATGTCTTTTTCACTTCACTCAGTTGCAGAGTGTGTCTTTCACAGTGGTGTGGGCCTTGGAAGGCATTCACATGCCCTCCTCTTCATCCTCATAAGGTCAAGTCTGTGCTCTTCCAGGCATACAGCAATAGACAGCTGTGACCTGGCTTCATTCCATTTCTTGTGTTCCTTGACCTGACTTTCACATAACCCATGTACCACTTTTCACTTTTTTGGCTCCTTGGTTTCTCCTTATGACTCTTTTAAGTCATCCTTCTACAGAAGCTGGCTTTCTCTCTTTTGTGATGCTGTGGGTATACCACTCTAGACCATGAGAAAGCTGGGAGGTCTGTCTGTGCCTCACTTCCTATTCCTCCACAGAATTTTGAAAGTTAGTGATAATTGTTATGTTCTTAGAAATTAAATTGCAATTTCAAGGAATCTGTTCCAAGATCCTGCCCATGCATTTTATTTCCATTACACTTATGCTTTCTGATATGTTTCTGTCCTTTTGTACTTTTTTTTTTTTTTTGCCTCTGGCTTTTTTCTCTCTTGTACAGTATGTATTTTTCCAAATGCTGTTTCCAATAGCATATTTTATTACACTGACAAGAACAGCAACACCTCTTTAGATTGTCCTACAGCAAAGGCATGACAGAAGAAATGATCATAAATAAGTCATCTTACATGATTTCTGTGTTTCCAGCCCTTCAGTTCCTCCCTCCAAGGGGCAAGTGTCCTGGCAAACTGCTACCTCATATGGCATTTAAGACCCAAACCAGCTGCTGACAGAACAGATGTGATTGCTGCCATTTGAACCCAAATCCCAAGGGTATGATAGAATGGACACTAGAAGCCAACAAGCATTGATAGACCCCACGTTACTTGAATTTTATTAAGTTATGGGGGATTCAGATACTTAATCTACATGTTCAAACTGCTGCTGGGAGAGGTTACTTCCTTTTAGTCACAGAATTCTGATACTACTTATGTCTTGTAGAAAGATACAAAACTGAAGTTTGGATGGCTTAAACTCTCAGAATCTCAGTTTCCTATGTATAAAGTAGGAGTAAATAACATTTTTTGGTGTAATTTAGACTGGCATCTTTGACACAAAAAGTTCAGCTGAAGGCTTTGTTTAGATATGTTCTCACAAGAAGTCACACTAGCTCATGATGGAGAGTAGCTGTTTGCTGCATCTCATTGCCTTTATTTTATGCACATATTCATGGTTTCTGCATCTGGAAGAGTGTCTGACAACACGTGTCATCTGCATGTCATGTTACATGTTTTCATGTCCTTATCTGACACTGCTCACAGGAGCTTCTGGTACACATGTTTAAGCTCAGGGCCATGGAGCACAAGGGGCTACACAAGGATGCATCCCTATAATGCACTAAGAGATGTATTCACAAATGTCCAAGGGTAAAGGTAATGCAAAAGTTTAGCACATAGACCAAGGACAGATGTGCAAAAAGAAGACCCAGTGGATGGATAAGTCTGTAGGGTTGTTTAATTTATAAATCTTTTGGCAGTCAGTACTGCCATAGAGGTTTTTGGAAGTAAATGTATTTATAAATATGGTTTTGGTTGGTTAACTATCTTGTTAAAATGAGAAAGGACTTACATAATCTTCTACAGTGTATATGGGTCTTGCCTACAAAGCTGAATTATGAGACAGGTAATACCAGCACACTGCAGGACCTAGAGGCAGAAACTGGTAGGAGCAGAATACTGATGTTAGTAGTTGTAGAATTCTTTGAACTGTAATGAAATAATTCTGCAAGTAGATATATGTCTGACATGTAACATTAACTGAATTATGTAGCTGATCAGCAAATAAAATCCAGGTTTTATTCTCTAAAAATAGAAATATTTCTATTGAAATATCCAGTGGGAATGAAGGAAGCCAAAGATCACAAATTGAGACCTTTCTGCTACTAGACAACTACTCCCTGGGGGTCAGGCCAGCAATATGCCAGTGCTGTACAAAATAGTCCACTGCTTAACTGGAAGGAAACATGAGTCACAAATGTGATATTCAGAATTGTTATTATGAAGGTCAGAGTCCTTGACTGATGGGAGAAATAGACCTTGCCAGAAGTGCCAGAAGTATCTGGTAAGGGAATGTATTAAATAAGCATCAATAACAAGTATACTCATAGGGAAGCAAAAGTTTTGTCCTTTTTACTGCTGAAAACAAGTGGGTAATATTTAGAAAAAAAATAGGAGTTAATCTCTTTGGAGCCATTTTTCCAGCTGTTAAGACCTGGAAGTCTGAATTTTTTGAATTTCAAGCATTTTAGTAGAAACAGTCATTCTTATTTTTAATAAACAGCTCATCACATGATGCTCTAGAAGCTGCTGTGTGGATTTGTTGCTCTGTTACCTGCTTGTCACATCTGAAAAGAATGTAAAACAGGGTATGTGATGGCATGAAAGAAAGAAGTGTCACTTCTCTAAAATATGATTTTGACAAATCTGTTTCAGAAGGCCCTGCAGAGCAATGCTAGTCATGGAGGTGTGCATCCCGAGGCTTGGTCATCTCTGCTGATGGTTGGGGGACTGTACTAAAACCACTGTCTTTTTGGACCCTGTTTCAGGTGGGATTCCCTTTGTCCTCACTGGAGAGTTTTTCCAGCAGTCACAGAGGCCAGCAGCATTCATGATAGCTGGGACAGTCAACTGGCTCTCCAACTTCGCAGTGGGACTGCTCTTCCCTTTCATCCAGGTACTCAGCACCCTTGGTAACTCATATGCTGTGACATTGCTGGTATAGTGGGACGATTGACATTTGAGAAGGGATTTCAGTAATAGTATCTGTCCTTTTATTGAAGTGGATGACATTCCCACAATGTTTGTGATGCAGATCAGTTGTGATATCCACGTCTCCTTGCTGGAATGTGGTGGAAAAAAGCTGTCCTGCAGTAGAAAAAATATTGTAACCATGGACAACCCTCTATGGCAAGTTCCCCACAGGAATGTTTAAGCTATGCAATCTGATGATTTTGTCTGGGTTCAGTCACTGATGGTGATTGATGGTGATTCAGTCACTGCCTTTTTCTTCAGCTTTTAGGTTAGCCATCATCAGGTTTACCCTATGCTTTGAGAATCCATGTTAGTCTCATGGGAAAATATATGCTCTCTGCACCTCCCTTCACAGGCTTGGCTTCATGGCTCTTTTTTTTTTCTTCCACTTCTGTCAGGCTTTTATCTTCTTTAGCTGGTTCCTTCTTCCTGCAGCTTAATTGCTGCATGGATTAATCTGTCCTGTCCCAACTTCCCCAGACTCTCATAAGGTTTGTTTTTTATGGATTGCATGGCTGCACTAGTCACATGGAGGACACTTTACTCAAAAGCTGCCTGAGAACTGGGGTTATACTTTATCAAGATAAGTTTATTTTTAAAATTTTGCAAAAAGAAAATTAAAAGTTCAACACAGAACATTCTCCTGCTCTGATTCCTAAGAGCTCTTTAACACTATTGCTGTGTCGTTATATGGCAAAAAGGCTTCAAGCAGCTTCTAATTAGAAAACAAGCTGAGGTTCTTTTCTTGCTCATAAACCTCTCCCAGGGATTGTCTGCACTCTCTGGAGCTCACTCAGAAGCTGGTGTTTTACCTCAGGAATTGAAATACAGCTGGTCGTGGCCTGACTGGCCATATCCAAACTCTTAAGAGGCATCCTGCTCCACTGATAGCAGTCTAAGTCTACTACAGGTCAAAATAAAGAATTTCTAGGTTTGGGGTTTTTTAAACACACAGAGGAGAATAATAGGGGCAGAGGAAAGATGCAGGGAGAGCAAACCCTCTGGGATACTTGCACCTCACACCCAGGAGAGAGATTCTGGAATGGCCTTCAAATCATCACCAAGGAAGAGATTTGAGTAATGAGAGTTACTGCTGTGTGTGCTTTCTTCCAACTGAAAACTATTTGATTCTGCAATCCCACATGCCTAACTGTTTGCAGATACAGTAAAATGATCATACCCTAAAACTTTGTATATTTCTTTTTCATTTGAAAAATAGAACTGCTTTTACTATGTAGTACTGTTTTAAATTATCTGTATGAGGTACTTGATGGGAGAACTTGAAAGCTTGATAAAGTTTGACACATGATCTAAGTTTGACACTTTATTTAAAATTTATTCTAACAGGCACAAGTCTCTTGTAGTTTTGATTACTTGGATCACCTTCAAAATTCAACATGAGTATAAAATCTTTCCAAACTCTATACATTTAATAACATTAACTGCAATTACACAACTGCATCTTAAGAACTTCTTTTCATGCTTATTGAAATTGATGAGTGCTTTCCACCATTTTAATGGTGAAGGCCTTTCCAGCTTAGACACTCTCAGGTGAGATTTTCAAAAGGAGGTAGAGACATAATTCCTTTTCTGCCGAGGTCATTGGAGAATTTACCAAATGATGGAAAGAATTAGGCAATTCTGTTGAGTTTTTGGAAGCCTGACCTAGTCCATGGGGCAGCCCCCAGTCATCCAGCAAATGGATGCTTCTGCGTGGTTTAATAGCTTTTTCTTCCAGAAGATGAGTGACTGTTTTAGTAGCATTAGACCCTCCCTTCCAGCCCAGCTGGCCAGGCACTTCAGGTTCCACCCTCTGCCTCCAGGGCAGCTGGGCAGGGACACAGAACAAGGTCTCAAATCCAGGGGCATTTAATCAGAATACTTTTATTTGGGTTGGATTTTCTTTGGTGTGTTTTTTTGGTTGTTTTGTTTTGTTTTGTTTTGCAGGGTGGGGGATTTGGTTTTGGTTTTTTTAAATTATCCAGAGACATTTAGAGAATAATAATTACATTTGTCTAAAATTGCAGCTTCTGCCTTCTGCACAGAATTGGGGATTACCCTGAGCTCTGCTTAGCTCTCAAATTTGAATTCATGCAACTCAGGACAGTCCCTACTTGTTCTGCTAATGCTACCTGACAGATCACCTGCTGAAAACTGTTTAAAAAGACCCTCAGTAGATTCAAATTAAAAAGCAAACTACATTCTCTAATTTTCCGCATGCATATTAATGGTCTTTGAATGTTTTCATATGCATCCTTATGAAGTTTGCTGTAACCTAGTGGAATTTATCATTACGTGTCATAAAAGTATCCAGTTGTGTGATTATAAAATCATCCAGTTTAGTTTTAATGAAGATAAATTGTATTTCCAGCTTGAAGGGATTTTTGGTTTTTTTTTTTCTTCTTTTAAATAAAAGAGAAATAAACAAGAGAAAAGTCTTCAAGTTTGCACCTAAAGATGAAAGCAGTGTTATTCAGACTTTGATTTTTAAAGCTTTTTCACAAGATCAGACTAGAACATCTCTTTCCTAAGATTTAACTCTTTTCCTATTTCAGTCAACCTCATTCTCAAAATTCAGTTTATGAGTCACCACTTTCTTCACATAAAGGCAATATCTTCTTCTTAACTGATTTTATAAACCTAAAACAGGAAAAAAAATCTTTAAGATACCTTCACAGGATGAATGCATAATCCTGTCTGTGTATTTACTAACCTGATTGCTTGAGAAACTGCAACCACTTTTCTTGATCCTTAGTGTGCTTCTACAAAATTATCCCAAACATTTGGGAAACAAATCTGGTAAGTTTACAGATACTAAAAAAAATCAACCAGCAGTTAGTTTTCCAAATGTCACCATTTAACTAATTTGAATGACAAGATTTTTGCCCTTCAACCATCTGTAGATAAATATAATCAAAGAGTGGCTTGAGTCACACATTAAAATATATGGATGAGATTGAAAAGCTAGTATACAAATCAATTTTTGACAAACAGAAAAAAAAAAAGGATTGAGTGTGCCTTCTCTTCCAGGCCTCATCACTACCTATTTGAGGTGCTAAAATGTGAACAGGGACACAGTAAATCAGAAATTAGAATGTATATATATATGTGGAAATGGGTGCAATGAGCTGAGCAGGCACAGGGAAAAACAAACCAGCAGAAAAGTATAATCTAAAAGGCTGGAAAACTTCTGGTGCCATAGAATAGGCTTTGTGTGTTAAAGCAACACTGTTCATTAGCAACAAGTTTGCAGGGATAAGATTTCAGTAACCCAATGGTGTAGTAGGAAGTTAATTTGCATGTTATCTAGAAGTTTGTTTGCTTTTTGTAATGTGTTGCATAAATACAAACAATTTCTAAACATCAATAATTAACAAAAAATTTCCCAACGTGCTATTTTCATTACATGCTGATGCCTTTTTATTTCATATTTCACCTTGAGACATTAGGTTGTTATGAGGCACTTAAAGACTACATGGTAAATTAGTAATATCCTGTAGGAAAACATAACAGATTTCTCCAGAAGTATTCTGTCATAATAATTTCTCTTTCTAGAAGACTGTGCAGACTTTTTTTGATGTCAAAACCACATTGTATATTCAGTACGTATTCAAGAAATATTTAAATTGCTATGTATTTTATATTTTTAACTTTCAAGAACAGCCCATCTTCACACTCTCCTCCTAATACAAAAGTTTCCAATAACTGGGGAATGCAGAGGAATATCCCATTATGAGAAGAGATCTCCTACATGGAAAGCTGATTTTACTCTTAGCTGGGGTTTGACCAAGATAATCTCCCTGGATCTGTGATCCAGAAGGAGCTCAGTATCATTTGGGCTAAAGGTGCTACAAGCCTTGAAGCCCTAGTTCAGATTGCTTGCTAGTACAATGCCAAGACTTGTATGTGTATTTATTTTCCTCCTTTAAGAAAGGAATTCATTTGTGCCTGTGAAATAGTACTTCTGAGACATTATACTGGTTTCTGGAGGTTCTCTTTTAATTCTACTTTATTTCTTCATTAGTTTTACGCAAGAGATCTTCATTCTCATGCCTCAAGATTCATTTACTCAGCAAGATTGTCTTTTGGTTGTACTTATTATTTCCTTACTGTGTATCTGTTGCCTTTTCACTTAGCACAAGGGTTTCAACAACAGGTGTGCACAGAAAGCCTTGCATTGTTTCCCTCAGCCAAGCTGTTTTAAGTTTCTTGAAATACTTTGGATGTTCCATGTAACGGCAGTGTCCATGTATCAGGGGAAATTATTAAAGTTCCCCTCAAAGTTGAGAAAATGAAATGTGGGCTATCAGAGGGTTAGATGTGCTTATCTTAATTACAAGCAGCCCACTTCAGGGATACAATGTAAGGATCTGTTACATTTTTATGAGGAGATAGTGTGACTGAGGGTCATGGTTGAAATTGCAGGTCATTTCTAAAAATGTCTCTATTTTTTACCTAGAAATTATGTTTCATACATTATACTTCAGTATGCTCCCTCCTTCTTTGTTGTCCTGCACTTTCAGCAGAACCTTAAATTATGTCTGGAACAGAAGAAGGACAAAGGGTAAAGGACACAGGCCCTTATACATTTGTTTCACTGAATTATATCAATTTGAAGCCAAGTGAAGTCAAATGTCTACATGAATAACAGTTTTTCTGCTGATCAATTTTGTAAGATATTGAACTATTATCACTTGACCTCACTACTTCAAAAGCCAGTTTGACCCACATCTCATGACACTAATCCTCATGGCAACTTCCAAATGCAAGGACCCATTGCTAGTGTCAAGGGCTGTGACTTTGCAAGTTGAGAATTCAGAGTCACATTTGGCATTTGCTGGAAAGAGCCAGAAGTTTTGTTTTAAAAATATTAATGTGTTGTGTTTGTTAAATTGATTCAGAATTTGTTCATTTGCTCATTTGTTTTTCTGTATCTGCCCTAGAATATCTATTTTCCTGTTTCCAATATCACAGTCCTGCTTAGAATTTAACTTTTGTTACAGTGTGTTAAGTCAGTAGGCAACCATTGTTAAATAGCATGTAATGATCCTCTCAACTACTTTTTAGATTCCTCCAGAGTATGGCATTCACAGTGTGCAAGTTATTAACAGGAAGACTGTTCTCAGCTAGATTACTTCAAAAGTAGCAAATTGCATAGGTTGTTTAATTAAAACAAGAATTCTGATCATTTCAATGTTAGGTTATTTGTTTCAGTTTACTCTCTAGCTTTAAAAAAAAATGAGCTCTTTTGCTCATTCATTTTGAACACCTAAAGTCAGTTCATAATGTTACAAATTAAGTATTCTTTACTATTGTATTTAAAGGGAGATAAGGGAAATGACTGTACATTTTCTCTAATGTGTATAGGAGCCCCTCACAAGCTGAGGATATGTTTGTTCACCTCTTTGCTCAAGAAAATGTAGCAAAGCTGCACCTACTTATTCGTACACCTCACTTATGCAGCTCTGTCTCATCCTCAGAATCAGACCTGATTGCTTGCCATGCCTGGGATGTGATTTCAGGGAATTGCCTGAATACTTCAACTTTGATTCTTTTTTGTGGTAATTGCATGTGTGTCTTAGGTAAATCACTTGGTTTTCCTTTCTTTCCCCTCCCCCACAAATACAAAGCCTTGATCAGCTGCAGAAAAGAGAAGACAAAAATGAGAAATTCAGGATTCAGCTGGCCAGAATTTGCAGAAATGCTGTTTTCCAAATCCCTCCTTAGAAAGCTAGTATTAAAACAGAAGGTGATGCATTTAAAAGTTTATTTTTAACTAATAAGTATCCCATATAGCAATAGCCCTCACTAGCCTCAAAAAATCAAATGCAAATCCTGCTTTGAAGAGGCTTTTTCAATCTGCTGACTTAGTAGGTGCTTCCCTCAGGAGATTACATCAATAAATGTGTCTGCTGCTCTTTTGCACTCTCCTGCACACCTGATAGGGCAGGTGACCCTCAGTAACCCCAGAAAGCCTGGCCCCTTCAAGGACCCTCACCTGTGTATCTGCCCCTGGCTCTGAATGGCTATCTATCAGATATTGACTGAGACTGTTGCTATTTAGGAAACCACCTAAAACTCTGCTCACCTTTGAACCTTGGCTGCTCCTGCAGGAGGTTATGCTTAAGGAAATGCTAAGGGAAAGCAGCTGCCAAACACAGACTGTTGCAGAGCTTTGTTCTGACTTCCTTCTGACCTTTGGGTTTCTAACTGTGCACGTAAAAAAAAAAAAGCCTGGCTTCAGGTATTCCTAAGGCAACGTGTTCCTAGCTCTGGCAAGGCTGCCTGGTTGGGGCAGGAGAAGCAGCTTTGTGAAGGTGGCAGCGTGCTCTGAACCTGAGCATTATGTGCAGGCAGTGGGAAGAGACCAGCATGAGTGGATGTGCCCATGGGATATGGATGGGGCTGCCTTGGTGCTTCCTGCATGACCAGGACTGCTGCTGCTGCTGCTTGGAGCAGAGTGTGAGGCAGTAGCCTGTCCTTATGTGAGGAACAGCAGAACTACAGAAACCACACGCTTTCCTTGAATTTTCTCTCTATTTCCTTAGAACTTCCATCCAGAACGGATTTGTTTTACTTCTTCCCCTGATGTTCCCCTCCTCTTTTAACTGCCCCTTCTCGCTCTGTTATATTTTGCTAAAAAGTCAACTTACTCTTCTGCTGGATATACATATCCAATTTTTTGAGAACTGGGACTTCTACTCCATGTAGTAGGTGAAATACTGTCACAGAGCATAGAAAAAGGAGTTACCTTCTCAATTTTGTCCTCATTATTCTTGTATCGTTGACGGCGCACAAATCAGTGAAGACTCTTGAGGCCATCCATGCCTGTAGACCCAAATACCCAGAGGAATCCATGTTTTTGACCAAAAACTTTAATTGAAATTTTCCTCAGCTTTTTACTCCCAGCCCAGGACAAGCAATATTCTTTAGTTTTACTTCTACAGTAGCAGCAGCAAGCTCATCTCTAACCCATTGGGATGAGTAAAACAAGAGAAACTACAGGTTAGTTAGGAGACTGTGAAGATTACAGATAGTAAGTGAGGTATGCCGGTTTCATGGACATTATATAGATAATATCCAATATAAATAAAAGAAAGTACAATAATCTCATGGAACAGATCCTGTTTCCTCTCACATCAGTCGATCACTACCTTTTCTGTAGTAGCCATTGTCCAATAGTTCAGCATTTATTGTTTTTTCACCGCATTATCTCACTTTCTAGATTCCCTGACAGGCACATCAGATATGTTTGGGCTAATCTTTTACTTGTTTCACACCTCAGATCTCCCCTCCAGCACCAGGCAATTCAAAATACATCAGAAACAGATAAAAATGAATTAAACATCTAGGCTGAACCATATCCCACCTACGTCCCACTAAAAGTTTTTACTGAGTTGGGATTTGTGATTTAACATTTTCCTCCCCCTTTATCCTGCGTTTCTGTCCTACAACCTTTATCAGTGTGCAGTTCATATAGAAGGTTTCATGCTTATAATGAGTAATTTGATTAGTGTGTTGTTCTGTGCAAAATGCAGATCTGGGTGGTACAAACTGAATTCTAGATGAGTTATAAAAGGTTTATGAATGAGTGGTTTTCTTTGCTGTGAGTGTAAAATAATAACCAGCTTTAAGGAAATATTATAACTGAAGAATGGCTGGTGACAAAAGGGCTTTTTGTGGTCACCCTGTGGTACTCCTGCCTGGGAATTATGGACCTGTGGGACACAAGCGCAGCCTTGTATAAACCCTACAAAATCCACTTGCAGGATTTATAACAAAATTTAATTTTTAGCTTATTCTCTGTGAAACTTCACTTGGGGTCCTTGAGGGCTACTTCTTAGGGGATTACAGAAATTAAGAACAGTATGATTATTATAAAAAAATATAAATACATTAGGTAAAATAATTGCAAATAAAACATGCACTAATGAGTGTTTAGTCCGATTAGAAGAGGTTTAAAGATATATGAATCAAAGAGAATAAGCACTAATTTATTTAGCTCATGGAAAGCAAAGAAATAAGTAGGAATTAGAAGTTGTGGCTGGACCACCAAGAGACACAAGTAACATTACATTTGGTTGCTGTATTTATTCATACTAGGTATTAATGGTTCATGCTCATCATGGAGAACATTTAATTCAGTGAAATTTTTAAATGTGAAAAACATGATTCTGGGTTGAAACTCTACCATTCAGCTGAAAAACAATTACAAATTCAGATGATCCAAATGTAAAATTTAAATTCTTAGCTTGACAGGATGATTTATGAGGCACTGCAAAATTATTTTCTCCTGTCTACTCTGTCCTTTTGCTTTTGCCTCTGTATAACCCTGGAAGTTCTATTTGTCACGTCCCAGAATATTTCTCCCCTGTTACCCGTGCTGTTTGGCTTGTGATTGTCAGCTGCATGCTTCAGGACTTCATGCTTCTAAGGATTTAAAGAAAAAGCACTGATGATCTCTAGAGTCCATAGACAATATCAGAGAATGCACTTACTAGCTTTTCCTGTTACAGGCATGATTTGAAGCTCTGAACTAGGTAATGAATTATCCACAGAAACAGAGAACATTGTGACTAGGCAGGCTGGAAATCAGCCATGATATTAAAAAGCAGATGCAGAAAAGGGGGTTTTGCACTTTTTCTTTCTTGTTCCATGCAGGAATTTATGTTCTCCTTGCACACCACACATTATGTATAATGAGCAAGTGAAACATAAAAATACTGCTAAGAATTTCATACACCTTGAGCACCCAAAGCAGGGAGTTAAAGCAACCTGCAGTGTAGGACTGGTGTGACTAATGGTGATGAGAATATATTACAAAAATGTGAAAAATGAAGGTTGCCTGGCTCTGTCTTACTTGTTTCAGCTCCATACCTTTAATGGCAGCTACAGATATGTACATTTAGGAAGGCAGGTCTGCTTCCCCTGTCCTGAGTGGTTTCCTCTGGGGTGACCTCAGCCTGGCAGCACCTGAGGTGATGTGTGAAGAGTCTGGCTCTCCTTGGGTTTGCTGCTCATGACCTCACGTGAGACACCACAGGAAGGTCGCCCGATTTTTGGATTTGGAGATACTCTTTCTGGTTTAATTCAGCTTGTTAATAAAAGCAATTAGAAAAATATGGGTACATTGGATGTTTGAGAGTGTAAACTGATAAAGGAAGGGTGGTTTCCTCAAATGTTGCAAGTGACTTCCCTGCAGTCATAATATCAAACCTCTTCCAAGTTCAACAAAGGATAATTATCATATGCTTTTTCACAACTGTACTATTGAAAGGTAACTGGTAGCTGCTAAATTAACTAATAATCACCAGGCAAGAAATACTTACTTTTCAGTGAAGTACAACTCCTGCTGGCTGGTTGGAGCCTTTATAATCAATTTATAATTTAACTTCTTTACATCTACTCTCTCTGTTTCTGCAGTGAAGTAAAATCCATGACATTCAATATGGTCTGTATTTCACATTCCCTTAACTAACTCTTACTACTTTCTAGCATGAAAAGAAATGCATTTTGTGGATTTTTTTTCCTGCTGTGAACTCCGGAAACCATAAAAGCGATAGCAAATGTGTACTGTTTGGGGTTTTTCCTCAGTTATTTTGCAAATCTCAAAGCCTGTAACTGCTGTGATGAAGATGCCCCTGGCTATGGCAGTTTTTCCTTGGGTTTTGTAGAGGTGCACAGAACTGCTAAAGTGTGCCTCAGTTTCTGTGCCTAAGAGCTGGGAGGCGGCGTGCAGAACAACCCAGTGAAACATCTGCCTCCTTTCCAGAAAGCCCGGGGCAGTGCCAGGCTCAGCTGAGCACAGTGCAGGATTCCTGCTGCCACCTGCTCTCCCTGCACTGCCTCAGCCCAGCCTGGTGTCTCCCAGCCCTGGCCAGACTGCAGCTCTGCGTGCCTTTGCCAGGAACCTGCTTTGCTGTCCACAGGCCACAGGCAGTGTTGGAAGAACCAAAATTTTGTGCATTTTTATGAGCCTCTCAGCACTGCATCTAGCAATGAGTGCCAACATGTACTGTATTTGGTTAAAAATTGCTCTGTACACCCCACTTTTTCTTTCAAACCATTCCTGCCTTTCTTCTGATTTTTTTCTCTTTTGTAAAGACCATCTCCTTTGTCTTCTCTTCACAGGCTGGTTTACAGACCTACTGCTTCCTCGTGTTTGCTGGCATCTGCTCTGCGGGAGCAACCTATCTGTTTTTTGTCCTGCCTGAAACAAAAAATAAGACATTTCAGGAGATCAGCCAAGCATTTGCCAAAAGGAATAAAGTAACTTTAGAAATGCAAGAGATGAACCACTACCCAGGGGAGGGGAAATCAAGGGAAGAGCAAGAATCAAACTTCACATCTTCAGTGGACAATGGGGAAACCAAGAAAGGGATTGTGTAAAGCCAGGATGCTTTTTCAGGGGATGGGGGAAAGCGTGGTCTTTTCATTTATAGCAGTGCACAACTTGTATATTTTATGACCTCATGAACTGCTTCCCCCTTGATAATGTTCTAAGTGAATATGGGTAAATTCATTAGCAGCTGGGGTAATGGTTGAGACAATGAGGGGTGGGAGGAGCAGCAACAAATAAAATGAATGGGATGGAGTTTGCTTGGCACCTGTGAAGCAAGTGCTGTGCTGAGTGGGAAGGGGAATACAGACTTGGAGATGTGAAGTGGCAGTGGGGAGCCAGGGGTTTGAGCAGCAGCAGGCTGAGCACCCCTATGTGCCCTCAGGGAGGTGTGCATGCTCTCTCCAAGAGCAGGGGGTGGCAGGGACAGGGGAAGAGATCCCAGTGGGGATCTGCTGAGAAGCAAACCTGAAATGGAACCAGAAGGTATTTCTCCATGTTTCCCAAGGTCATTCAAGCTGCCCATGAGACCTGACGTGACACTTCCCTGATTTCCCATTCCTTTTCTAGCTATTTTGACTTTCAGTTGCATTGTTTGCAACATCTCCCACCTTCCCTCAAATGGGCAGCTCTGGGTCCTGATGAGTTTACTTGTCTCACTTGCAAATCCTGATTCACTAGTAATAGAGTTGTCCCTCGTTTCTGGGTTTGCTGGCACTGCATTTCTCTGAAGATATATATTTACATAATTTTATTTTTAAAGAATAAACTTAGGAGCTTAATATGAAAAGAAATCTAAACTTCATGGTGAAGTGAGAGAACTGATGGTATGTGTAGGACACAGTGCTGAAACAAAAATTCAAATATGAAGTGTTCCAAGGGTTGGGGGGTTTTAATTGTTTTGTTTGTTTATTGGTTTTATTTTCAAATTCCTTTTAAAACAAGTCTTAGGAGCCCAAACTTCCCTGAGACCTGATAACTTAGTTCTTAACACTCAGATCTCTGCATAGGAATTTGGGTGCCTATTTCTTACTTAAACACTAATTTTTATTTGGGCATTAGATTCTGAAGTTCACATTAATAAGTTTTTAAGCTGTCTAAATTTTTGTAAAACTGCTTGATTTCATGAGAGAAAGCCTCAGCAGGCTCTCAGTGGTTCGGTGAACAATTCATGGAAGTTTTTCACAATGAATGTCATCTTTGCAGTTTGTAATTTTGATAACAGTTTTTCTTGATCCCTCTAGGTACCTGGATGTTGAGGGGTAATAAGAATTTAAAAATTAAATAACTGTTTCATATGAAAAGTCAGTAAGTCTTTGAGCTGCTCTCAGTTAGGAGTAAGACCAAAGAAAAAAGTGTGGCATGTAAATAAAGTCAACTGCTTCCACAAGTTACATTCACTAATCTAGAAATTCATGCATTTGGAGCAATTTTTTGTGAGAAAATTTGCATATATATTCATATTTGTATGTATATATGAATATATATATTCCAAGTATAGGTATATATTAATATTCAATGGCTAAATATTATTGGCTTTAAGGTGGAAGAGGGTAGGTAGAGATTGGATATTAGGAAGAAATTCTTTACTGTGAGGGTGATGAGGCACTGGAAAACATTGCCCAGGGAAGCTGTGGCTGCCCCATCCCTGGAATTGCTCAATTCCAGATTAGATGGGGCTTTGAGCAACCTGGTCAAGGTTGGTGTCCTTGCCCATGATGGAGGACTGGACCAAGATGATCTTTGTGTCTTCCAACCCAGGATATTCTATGATTGTGTGATTTATATTCATATATATATATATATATTCATATATATATATATATACATACACACACAATGGATGATTATTTTCTGGTATTTGAGGGGGGGTTGTTTGTATTTCTCCAAGTGATAAGCTGCTTTTTGTTTTGTTCTACATTGTACATTACACTGTAAATTAAAATCAGAGATCATAATGTTCAGCTGTTACTATTAATTTATGTATATAGTTTTATACTGTGATTTATTTTTATGTGGTTTGTTTACCACAGACATTGCAAGCTGACCTAATAGGGCAATTGAATTGATGGGCAATTGACAAAAAATTGATGGGTAATTTTGTGCCAGACTTTGTGGGTTTTTTCTTGTTGTTGTTTTTTTTTTTGTTTTTTTTTTTTACTGGGATAGAGGTACAGCAGTAAGAAAATGAAATATATATGAGAAAGACAGTCAAGAATAAAAAATTAAAAATGTGTGGGTTTGGTGCTACTATTAAGAAAGAGAGTGAAGCACAATTATACGAACTGACAGTCGTAAATGGAAGATAATCAAATACTGTGGAAGAAGAAAAAATTTATTTTAATAACCACTTGTGAAATTATATATACAGCAAATGAAAATATTACCTTTCAGTGCCTTTAGTAACCTATTCCAAGAGTTTCATGATGCTTGCTAAGTGAATGGCTATGTAAACATTGAGTGTGAATACCAGCCCTACAGAAAACCATTGGAAAAATTTCCTTCCTTTTTTGCCTGCAGGGCAAGACTGAAAATTCAGACCCTCTCCTTCAGACTGGGAATTAACTTACTTTGTAGTTAGGACTACTAACATGGTATGACAAGATGTGCCTTGAGCCAAGGTGGCAAGACTTTAAACCAGTATTATTAGAATGAGAAGAATTTATCGCTTAGTGCTGTTCATTAATGTCCATTATAGACATTGTTGAAAATGTTACCATTGGAAAACTTCAATTAAATGTCATGCTGACCTGATACAATGGTTGTATCAGAAATCAGGGCTTCTGCAACAAAACTAAATCATCTTACATTTGCATCTGGGGCCTAGCTTTGAAGGCATAAGTAGAGATGTCTTTGGGTTGTGGAAGTTTGTCATGTGCCAGTACTTCATTAACTTTCTCGTCTCTGACCCTAATGAGAATTTTGTGTTGCTCCTGTTCCATAAAGTTTTTTACTATGGTTACGCTGCAATGATTTCTCCAGCAATGAGAGGAAAATATCAGCAAATTATAGTTTATTTTTTCTTGTTGAATGCATCAAATTGTCTATAGCCTGTATGTTGTCAGCAAGTATTGTGTGGTGCCACATTCCCTTTTCCTGTCTGACATGGGGGTGAGGTACTGTGAGGTGGTGTTTGTGTGGGTACCACAAGTCCGTGTGATCAACTATGTCCATGCACAGTGATTGCAAAATAAACCTTTGGAATAAAACTAAAATTATGTGGATTTTGTTCTGGGTAAATCTGAACCTCCACATGTGCATGTTTCAATTCCCTGGGGGTTTTGTATGTCCCAGTACAAGACTGCTCAGTCCTGTGTCTGGATGACCCAAGTCATTGCGAACTCCACAGTTGGGTGGTTGGCGTTATGGGAAGAAAATGGTCCCTGTATACTTTTTGAAGCACTATTTATATTTTGATTCTCAAATCAGATTCCACACTTCATTCTTTCATATGTTTATACTGGGCTTTAGAAATAAAAGTGCAGACAATGGTGTGAAGAAAATTATTAAAACTGCCTAGTGGTAGTAATAACTGTTTATAAGAATTGTTGACACTGGTGAGACTTTCTGCAGAAAGTTGTCATTTGCAATAGATGAGTTTGAGTTGGTGCAGCTCTTTCTGATGAAAAATTCAGTCAAGTGACTATTTCTGCTACAAGGATATGCAAAAAACTGAAATCTGAAATATGTATAAAAAATTGAATTTCATACTTCAGGTTTTGAAGCCAATTTTCACTCCACAAGGATCTGCTTTCTAGTGGAGGAAGATGTGAGTAATAATCCATATGGGATAATTTCCATCTTCAGAGTAAAATTAAAAATTTAAAAAGAAAGTTAAAAAAAAGCACTCCAAAGCCAACTCCTTGCTTTCTTTCATTTGACTATTTTTATGTGCTTTTCCTTACAGACATCACCATATGAACTATTGGAGCTCAGATCACCTCCCACAGCAGGACAAACAGATCCAAGTACAGCATTCTTAGGAAATGCCTGTGGACTTTTCCTTCCAGTCTAACTCCAGTAAACAGAGTTCAGATAAAATCTAAAAGCCTGAAATACACAGGCCCAAACTGATCAGGTTTGTTAAGGTAAACATTTCTGCAGCTAAAACGTTCAGGTTTGAGTCCATATTTAATTCTCTCTGCAACTGATCTTATTTGAAAGTGAGCTCTGTAGAAAGGTGAATTTCATGGCAAGTGCTTGGTACTTGGACTCCTAATCAAGTTATCACAGCTCAGTAAGCAATCATGCATAACCTGAGTCACTAGAGCCCTCTTCCTTGCAGGCTAAGCTGCATTAACCTTGCTTTTGCCATGACCTAAGAGAAACATGGGCAGTGGATAATTGAGTCGGTTTTTGAGAAGTTCCTGCTAAAGCTTCACTACAGTTAAACTCTTTTAAATTTGGATTCTGAGTTAAAAAAAAAAAAAAGTAAGAAAAGTTTTCAGGAGACATTTACACAGTGAAAAATGACGTCAATAGCAATCTTCTCCAGCGGTTTCAACCACACAAGTGTACCCAAGAAAGACACAGTACACGTACAGGAAACCCAGCACATTTTTTATCTTCTTTAGGTAGTAAACCAGTGGCTGGTTTTCTCAGTCTAGGAAAATAATGGTATAATTCAGAGGCTGCAAAAGCACTGATCTGAGGCATTTCTTCACAATTTGGAAGTAGGGGGTGGGTTGATTGGTTGGTTACTTGGTTGGTTGAAGATTTGTTGGGTTTTTTTTAAGAGAACACTTTTAGTCTGGTTCATACTCCAAAGCAGAGTACCAAGAATGAGACTGTTGGAGCTGTTGGTTGTTTTATTATTCCCAAAGGGTATAAAGACAAATATAACTCTGTCAGACCCTTGAAACACAATCCATTAAGAGCATGATCTTGCAGATGTAGGAGGTAATTTGTCTGCTGCTGTGTAAGGTGCCATGCAGAGACATTGATTTTTGTTTCATTTTCTCTTGGCCTTCTCAGTTTAAAAAGTTAGTCAAGCTAAATGCAATGCTCACCTCTGCATTTGTTCCACCTTTGTTTCTGACTTGTTCCACCCAATTATATAAAAAATTTTATAGTTCACACTTGAAAATCAGGAAGCAATAGTTATTTAGGAAACACAAACATGACAAAGATTACAAAAGTGATAAATAAAATTTTCTCTACAGGCTGATATTTTCAAAGATGAATTCAATATTTAATCCTTTAAATCCAAATTTCATATAATTTCATCTCTTTGAATTAAACTTTACTGTCTGTGCATATGCCTATGTGTACATATAGAGAGACCTTTATGTTGCCCCATGGAAAAAGTTCAGCAGATTTAATTTTTATGCATAAAATAAATTGGATCACTTAGATACTATATCAAGTTGTGAACTGGACAGATCAGACACACTGGGACTCAAATACTTGCATTAACAAACTTAGCCAAAGTTTGCATGATCTTAGGTTTGGAAAAGTTGTCTGGCAAGGCTGTCTCCTTTTGGCCAGCCTTAGATTTTTCATTTTTCTCTTTTCTAAACTTCTAGGGAGAGACTACGATGCTATTTTGCTTAAATTTATTTTAAGGCATAAAAGGAAAACATCAAAACTCTTTTCATCCAACCAGAGAACAGTTTGTATTGAAGACCCTCAAGAAGCAGCAGGTATCAGAATAGTGCTCAGGTTGGGCCAAGCTAAATAAACTCTTCCAGAATCCAGAGATGCATTTTGTACACCAGAATCTCCCAGCCCTTCAGTGGGGAGACCTCACTGCCACCCCTCCTTTCTTTTCCCTCCTCTACTTCCACCTTCCCCTGACATGGACTGTGCTTTTCCTCTAGGTGTGCCAGCACATCTTTAGAAACAACATTTTCATCAACTGAAACGTGAAAGAATCTCAAGAGGCAGAAAGGAGGAGGACCAAAGGTAGATCTCAGTGGGATCAGAGATTGGCACTATGCAACCATGGCTCTCTTGCAGACAAGTACAGCTGCACTTTTAAACTTCTTTTAAGGATTTTAGAGAGGCTGTGAGCAATGGAACCACAAGGAAGGTGGAAGAAACTCGGGAGTTTGAGACTGGGCAGTTGCTGACAGATGAAATCTGTGTCTGAGAAATCATCCAAGTGGCTTAGACATTGCTGCTGTTGATTTAATTAGTATAAAACATGTAGGTAAGTAGCTGAGGTATCACTCTGAGGTAACAGTAAAAGCACTGCTCATTTTGCAATAGCAATCAAACAGAAGCCAAAAGGGATAACAGTGGTCATCACAAGAAAATCTAATATTACAAATTACATTTTCTAATGGAATATCAGTTAAGAATAAATATGGCCAAGAAAGACACATAGCTTATTTTTCAGTACATGACACGTATTCAATGAGCAATTAAATATTAATTTAAAGGTAATAGAAAAGTTCAGAAATCTATAACCAAACCTGTAGAATTCATTAGCACAAATTAGAATTAATGAATTTTCATAGTAGATATTTAAATTTATGGTAACTTTCCTATTTAAGTTAGGCACCAGAAATAAAGAAAATCCATAGCTAATAAGAGCTAAGGAATGTCTCTAAGGAGCTGAATTGCCTATAATTAGACATTACATCACCTTCTTTTGAGATGTACAGATAAACTATGTAACACAAGCTGATGCTTTTCTGGATCATTCCTCACACAGGTTGCAGGGACCACTATTTCCTGACCTAGAATATAATAGAAGTGGGGAAACCCCAGCACTAAAAAAAAAAAGAAAGAAAGAAAGAAAGAAAAAAAAACCACAAAAACCACCACAAAGACTTGAGGAACGTGGAGATAGAGGTGACGGTGGCAGTGAGGCCTCCCCACTGAAAGGCTGAGAGATTCTGGTGTACAAAGTACATCACTAGATTCTGGAAGAGTTTATTTAGCTTGGCCCAACCTGAGCACTATTCTGATACCTGCTGCTTCTTGAGGGTCTTCAATACAAACTGTTCTCTGGTTGGATGAAAAGAGTTTTGATGTTTTCCTTTTATGCCTTAAAATAAATTTTCTAAATTTATAATTTATAAATTTATTTAAATTTATAAATTTTATAAATAAGTCTCACATTGTTTAAAAAATAATACCCAAAACCCAAGCCTCAAGTTGTTTCCATACAAGGGAATTTTTATGTTAAATTTGAAACATTATGCCTAGTGATAACCATTGGGAGATTATGTTCTCAACTTTTTTAGCTCTTTTGAAAACTTTGCTACATTTTATTAACACAGATTTTGCACAGCTGTTACTTGGTAGAAGTTCCAACTTCTCATTGTTCACAGCCTTGGCTAAGAAGTACGAGAAATTAATGTTGGTAAGAAAAAAAATTCTAAAAATTCAGCAATAGTAGGAGGAGAATCAGCATGTCTGGCAAGCTTGTGTGTTTGCTATGAACCAGGACAGGTGGCTCTGATTATTTAAAGTTGTAAAAACTTAATTATTAGGTTTGCTAAATATTCTCAAGCTATCTACTGAATGGGGTCAGCTTTGTACTCCAAAGTACCGACTTGAAGATCTGGAGTCCAAAGGGAGTAGGTGACATTGGCACTCAGGATGTGGGTGGTGCTGAAGAGATGATCACTTTGGAATTCGAAATTGTTCTCAGCTCTAAGACAATTTTTGGTTTAAATTTAGAAGTGACAGAAAATTGTAACACATCATAGATGCTTTCACTGTCATTAAGTTACTCAATAATACTTAAAAATCAAATTTTGAAGGAAAAGATATTTCTTTACTCTTTCAAATGAAAGACATTGACAGTGCTTTCTTCTGTACACAATATTAGATCATGGACACTAATTTAATGGCCATTTTTGATCAGTTATACCATGCACAGCTTCACTAGGTAAACAGCAGAAAATCTTTCCAGCTCCACTTAATGTGCTGTCTTTAGGTCTCATATTTCAGAATCAAAAGAAAAATGCCAAAATAGTCAAGTATCACAGCCATTCTCTCTGGAGCTCCTCACCATAGATCTTGGAGAGGTTTTACCTTTAAATATTGCAGGTGGGATCTGAGCTAGGCAATGCTTGGCATTTAACCCTTCCCTGTCATCACAGGCCAGGATTTCACTCAAAAACCTTTACACAGCACTGAATACTCAAATAAATGCTTTTGTTGGTGAGAACATGATTGATAAGCAACACGTATGACAGCGAGTCACAAGGTTAAAAATTAGCAGGACTGGGTCCTTGTTCAGTAAACAGAGGATATTACCAATTTCCCAAGTCTGTGGTCCAATAGATTTATTGTAGAGCTAAGCAGATACTACTGCTTCCACCTAAGAAGAGTGAAAGGAAAACCATCCTACAAGTTGCTTTCTGTTTTGAGAATGTGCTCAGCAGGAATTAGTACAATGGCCAGATTTGCCCTGGGCATTTATCTGTAATATTTTATCTGACCTACATGCACAACTCAACCAGTCTGTGACCTGCCCTCCTTAGGGCTGACTGGGTTTGTCCAAGCTCCTACACAGGGTCATTGCTGGTAGCAGGTCACAGACCCACTCCCTCTCCTCAACCTGGCAGAAGGAGTTTAGTCCTTTCACACTTAAAGGACAAAAATCATACAATTTATTGAGATTATGATAAATGCCTAATCTAATTTTTTGGTGTTCTCTTTATTTATACATATGTTTTTTTATAGCAAAAAATCCCACCCTTTCCTCTTCCCAAGCTTTAGAAACCTGGGAAATCAATTTCTCTCACATTAGAAAACAAAAAAAAAATATTGCATAGTATTTATTTAATAAATCATCAAATAACATTTTCACAACCACCTTCAAAGTCTATGCTTTTGTCAGTTGAACAATAGCTGGGGGGTTATCAGAGAAAAAGGAAGAAGCAGCATAAGAGCAAATGTGATAGAAGCTTACAAAGGTGTTGAAGCTGGAAGAGTTCTGTGTCCTGCAGCTGGTGCTGTCCTGGAAGGAGCCAGCTCAACTGCAGGACAGCTCTGGGGGCCGTGAGGCTCCTTCCACATCACGAGAAGGAGCAGTGCCATTCTCCCTCACTGCATCTGTTAATGTTTCCAACAGCTTCTCAGAAAAAAAGAAAACTGTGAAAGGGTTGTGAGAAGCAGAAATAGCAGCTAAATGCCAGGCTCTGCCCAGCCAGGCTCTGCCAGCTGACCCTTCAACCTAAGGTGCATCCTTAGCACATTAGATTTAACATACAGCATAAGTGCCTACAAGCTTTTCTAGCCCAAGGTAAAAACAGTACTCGGAAAAAAATTGTATGTAACGCTCAAAAGTTGGGTTTTCTTCAGGTGTGATATCCCAGTGACAATGACACTGCAATCATATGCCAGTTTGGTTAGACCTCACTGTTATTTGGCGGAGCAAGTAAGAGTTCTGTCACTGTGGTGACTAATGATTCTGCATCAGCTGTATCCCAGTGCAAAACATACAATAGACAGCTAGATATTACTCAGTTATTCTTTGTATACATTCAGCAGAGTATGAAGAATGCTTACAGACTTTAAGTACCTTCTACTGTTATGATGGTAGTTGATCTTTCAAAAGAATGATTTTCAGACAATTGCTCTTTCCAAATGTTTCTTCTGCAATAAATTCAAATAATAGTTATGCACAGAGAAACAAGCACCTCAGACCCAAGGAGAGTCTTGCTTATGGGTCAATAGTGCAGCTATGTGATTCATTGCCAAAATTATATGTGCAGAGATCTTTTTATTCAAAACAGTGTATACAAAAATATCCTTTCATTTTAATAATTGTATTCAGTTACTAAATCCATTCCCAGAATAATGGAAATCATATGCAGCTTAAGGGAATAATTATATATGTGTTTTCATGCAGAGTTGTTTATATTTAGTTTATATATATATATATGACTTTATGTGCTGTACAACCTTAAATACTTTTTTTTTCTATTTCTAATAGTAGTAATTCAGTAAGCTGTATCTCCTTGCACATGTGGATTGCATATGTCTTTATTAAATTGCACAAACTGAAGCACTTCTCCAGACCAATTCACAGATTTATAAATTATTTATGTATCTGTCAAGAGTTTAGTGTTTTGCTTTCTTTAGTTAGAAAGGAGAAGTTCTAGAAATCATCACTGGAATAGTTCTAGTTCTTCAAATAGAAATGCAACTGTGTACAATTAGTGAAGAAGGATTCCAGGTCCCTGCTGCTTTGGCTTTCCCTGTATTCACTCCCAGTTATTGATGCAAAATCTGTAATATCTATGTCCTTCTGTGAGAGCTGTCTATGCAAATCCAGGGCCAAATTACAACAACAAATAACAATAGGCAAATCATAATTCTTGCAGAACTTAGAGCAGCTTAAAAACCTCTGAAATGAAGTTTTTGTGAGTTATTTTCAGTCAAGTCCTACACAGAGCATATTCAGAAATTCTCACCCAGCTTAACTAGCGGCTTTGAATGCCTCATGAATTTTTATGATCTTGTTAATACTGAAATAGTGGAGTCCTTTCTATATTGCTTGGCTTATATTGGCAGTAGAATGAGGAGTATTGATGCCTGCATCTTTTTATGTACTCCAGCAAAACGTGCATAGAAAATAACATGTGTGATAATATAGATTCCAAGTTTTTGGGTCTTGAGAGCTAAAGCCTGGGATTTTACATGACAAGACAGCTCAGATACAGTAAAACATTTTTTTTATTCAGTCTCACAAGCAAAATCCACTATTTTTTTTTCCCAAACTGCAACTGTTTGAATTTGTTTTCCTTGCTTGAATTTGCCAAACAACTTTAGACCTGCTCAGTGGGTGTTCTCAGCCTGCCTGACCAGCTAAAAATCCTGGCTTCTGATGGGAATTTTCAGGGCACTCTAAGGATACAGAGGGGGAAAATCACATTATTCAGCCTACATGTTGACTCAAAAATGACACCAAGGCATTGAGAACATCCTTTTTCTTAGTCTCAGCTACTTCTTTTAAGCACAATACTCACAGCACATTCACTCCCTATATAATTCCAACCCATTCCTCATAATATCCATCTAATCCATTGTTTTCTGCTTTCTATCAGCTTATACATCACTGGTGCAAACAACATTATCAGGTCTGTGATCCCGCAGGCTGTTGATGAGAATTGTCATTTACACATTTTCACTCCCACTTCAAGCCCACCACTTGTGTGTTTGAGCCACTGCTCAAGTTTCATACGGAGGTGCCGCTCAGTCCTGCAGGTCACAAACCAAAGCTGCACTGATGAGAAATGAAACCAATCCACAGAATCCAAGAGTTATGGAATCATTTAGATTGGAAAACACCTCTAAGACCACCAAGTCCCACTCTTAACCCAGCACTGTCAGGTTCAACACTAAACCCTTGACAGCCCTTTGGAGCAGGCTGCCCAGATAAGTGGCTGAGTCTCATCTCAGAGATTTTGAGGAAGAAGGTTTTGTGGTGCTGACAGACACCAGCCTCTGAAGGAAGATTGAAAGAACTGGGGCTCAGCGTAAAGAAATCCACCACACAGAGAAGAGCCAGGAGAGAAGAGCTTCCTGCAGAAATGGAAGACATAAACTGTGCTCTTGCTGGATTCAACCAGAACCAGTGGGGTTCAATTGAAATTTCTTTTTTTATACCAGCAAGGTCCTCATGCAAGTAGACTAGATGTCTGTGGAAGCTGGGGAAGGTTTTTGTCTGGTTGTGCTAAGGAATAAATGGTAGAAAGGTGATTTAGTTGCAATTAACCCCTCTCTAACAAGGCACTAGGTTAGTTCCACGGTTCTCCCATGGCCTTTTGCAACAGTTTTCTGGTGCTCAAAGGTTCAGTCTTCTGGACTGAATCATTGGCAACCTAATACGAGGCAGGATAAAAATTTTTCACAAGACTATGAACAGCCAGAAATCACATAGTGAGCAGTAGTGTAATGACAATTTCTCTTACTCTGTAAGTGCCCTGAATACCCCAACCCTGGCTGGGAGTGAGAAATATGTAGACACAGGTGTTTCTAATTCCACGTGGAATAATCTGTTCTTCAGCTCCCTTTACCCTTTTCTCTTTTTCCACACTATAATCAAAGCCTCTCAAGTGCAATTTTCTTAACTGACAGAGCACAAGAGATAATTGTTGAATCTTTGAGTGACTTCACCCAGAAAAGCCTCTCTCCTCTTAATCCATATATTTCTGTCTCCAACAGAAGCATGCTGTACAGATGAGAGGGTTTTTATTTGCTCAGAACTCATTTTACCTTGATTTTTTTTACAGTGCAGCAGAGAAAAAGCCATAGCCATCCTGAGTGTATCACTTCTAGATAACAGCCCTGAAAAATGGGCCTACCTTCTCTCATTTATACATTATCCACAGAGCCAGTGTTTAACTGCGTTCCTCCCGGCTGATGGAAGAAGTCCAACAAAGGAAACCAACAGGAATCAGGAAAAGTTTTGAATAGCATCTAAAATTCAAAATGCCACACATATCAGTCTGGAAAGTCTCTAGTGATTACACCTGAGCATCACAATATAGAAATGCCACAACACTCAGTTACACTGTGTTTTAAAGCCATGTGGCAAAAAAATAAAATAAAGCTGCTGCTAAATAATTTTATTCTCTTGGCTCAACTTTCGTGGAAGCAGTGACTTGTGTTGATATTCTGGAGCAGGAGACTCCAGTTTCTGTCATCTGCATGGAACCAGTGAGTGGTGTAAATGTGCTCCTCGTTAAGGCAATGGTAAATGAACAAGCTCCACCAAAACCCACTGAGAACTTTCCAGGTGCCTTGCTGGGCATTGGAACTTAGGAGGCACAAGTTAATCTTCCCAAATAACTCACAAGAATAGACACTCACACTATCCCATGTTGAAAATAAACAGAAAATGGAGTATCTTCAATATATACTCCAATTCCCAACATCTGCTCCACAATAAACATACACCACACAGTTGCTGAATGTCACTCCTTTCATCAGCAGAGGTAATCAGCTTTGAATAGCTGACTATCTACTTCCAGTTGTTACATAATGCTTTACCTTAAATAGCTCTCTTGGAAGAGAGACAGCCTATGAAGTACATTTTAAAGATCACCTTTCTACAGCATCAACACCAACGTGGTCATGGTTGTGATGTTTGCCTTGGGGTGAGCTGTGCCCCATGACCTCTCTCAGTACCTCAGGTGTCACTGTGGCGATGGCTAACGCCACACAACAAGCAATGAAGTTGTACTCCTGCAAGAGCTGCTGCAACAGTAAAGGGTGAAATGTGCCTGCAGGGAGGCTGAGAAAACTCAGGAGCCTATCTGCAGATGCTTCTCGTCCTCCTCTGGGAGCAGAGCCACAGGACTCCAAGGGAGCTGCTTCATCTCCGCTCATCATCTGCTCAAGGTCCTTTTGTCCTGCCAGAGAGGGCATTGGGAGGCATGGGGAGATCTGATGGATCTTCCCCTTATAAAGATTGTCAGATGAGGCTGAAAGGAGTCAGGGAAGCTGGCCATGCCCATCACAGCCAGAGTGCTTCTGAGCAGCAGAATAAAACTGAATGCAGCACAGACTGCAGTGGAGGCAGTGGCTTGAGGCAGAAGGGACTGCATGGCTCTGGCCCCACTCTCAACTGGGAGCACAGCACCCCGCCAGGGGCTGGACACACAGACAGGGGAGAGGAAACCTCTAACATCCCCAGCTTACCTTTTGGTATGCAAATTTCACCATAATCATCTCTCAGGTTCTAGAAGATCCTGATTTAAGTATATTATTTTACATGCTCAGTTGTAAATTACATTCAAAGCCAGGACCCCCTTCAGTGCAAGCGACCCTTGGGGTGGAAGGAGCCTTTTCTCTCTGCCATGTCTTTCTCCTATCGCTGCTATAAAAGGTATTTTGTGTTGCAACAGTAGCAAATCCACCCTTTATGGCCCATGTCTCATACTGGGCAGTTACAACTTATCTAAAACATCTGTAGGACTGAAGAAATACAGAAAAAATAACCCAACCAAAACAACTTAGACTGTACAAAGAAAACAGAGGACACCTAAAATTAGGGCTTGAGTTTTACTGCTCATAAAGTCCGAAAGAATTCTTCTAACAAGATAAGAAAAATAAGGACTAGTTTTAAAACTGTTCCCTCCCACCCAAAGCCCAAATTCCACTTTTGGACTCACATTTCCTGTGCTCAGTTCATCCACTGCACACAGAACAACACCAGTGACTGGCAATACTTACTTAGTTGGATTTTTTCTTCTATAAAATACTAGTGATAAAGATCAGGCTTTTCCAGAGACCTTGAAAAACATACGAGCAATAACAGAGGTGGTTAGATTTTGACATGAAATGAGTATGGCAAGTTGGACCATGAGCACCTTTAAAAAGGGCTACTCTGTCAGCACCTCAGTAATGGGAAAAGGTCTGCAAGCAGAGTGGGTTTGAAATATGTCTCTTCTAAATTATTCAAAATACTTTTTAAATGTTATTCTTTGAGTTGGTCTTTAAGAAAGTAAACTCAAGTGCCAGCTTTTTGTAGCAAAGTTCCTGCAGTTATCAAATCTGCCTCACTCAAATTTCTGCCCAACTGCTCAGCAATCTAATAATCACCTTCCAATTTTACAGGTTACACAAATAACTTTTAAATAGAAAGATATGACAGACAGGGAGAGAAATGAACCTGAGAATTATCTAAATTATACTTTCCCTGCCTATCTTGACATTGCCTAGCTTTTCAGAGATACCAGGGTTGCTGGAGTCACACCTTTAATCACTTTGTGCCAGGAATATCAGGCTGGAGAGCTGACAAATGTGTGCAGTTTGCAGAAAGACTAAGAAAAAATAAGTACTACCTGGATGCCATGGTGATAAGTGAATGATAGCATTACATTGCTTCCCACCAAAAGTATTGCTCCAGCAGTTACCAGGGCTAGATGCAGGGCTTTGTTTCCACAGTCACATAATTAAATTTTAAATCAATAGCTTAAAAAAAAAATTAAAATAGTATTTTCCTGAAGTAAAAATGATCCTATAAATTCTGGTGAGACTCCCAATGCTATTGTGCCTATGTAAATTTGCATATAGTGGCCCTGGGTGTATATCACTGTAATGGTGATAAAGTCATGGTGTTTTACACCCCCAAGAAGAAATGAAAATTTTCTGCTAAGGTGAGATGTGAAAAATTGAAACTTTCTGATGACAAAGGATTTTCATGGGGGGAAAAGACTTACAGGTCTTTCCAAGGCTCTGAGAGGCACCCACAAAGGTTGCCCTTAGTCCTGGGCCTGCTTGCCTCCTGCCTGCTACTCAAACTGTGTCATAGGGAGTCCTTCCCTCCCTTTGGTATAGGGGAGCCAAGAAAATCAGTCCAATCAAATGAAAGTGAGCCTTTTTTTTTTTTCTAAAACTGCCTCACAAAAGGATACACATTGTGTGGTAAGTGTATGCCACCACAAAGCCAAAGAGGTGCAACCCTTCTTCAGTAATCCATACTGAAACTGGTGTCAAAAGATCAAACCTACACAGAGCAGCTGATTAATGAGCACCTGGTCTTTCATGGGTTACAGCCATGGCCATGCTTGAACAGACCTGTGGAACCCCATCCCATCCTGATTTGAGCAGGAGCTTTATCCATGTCCTGGCAGTTCAGACCAGCCCCAGTGGGATGAGCAGGGAGAGAAAACCCCAACTCCATCCTCTCTTCCCAGGCTCCTGAGTAACCAGGTCTAGTGGAAGGTGTCCCTGTCCATGCTGGAAATAGATGCCTTTTAAGGTTCCTTCCAATCAAAGCCATTCTATGATTCTATGGGGTTTCTTTCCATCTACTGTTTTCTTCAAATAAGTATAGACTTATCTAGATGTCATTTTTTTCTTCCTGGATCTTTTTGTTGATTCTTAACATTAATCAACCTCTGTTGATTCTGTCTAAAGGAGACACTAAAGTGTAATGGTTTACTGCGAGTTACTGCCATTGCAAGCACAGATGACCAAACTATTCAGTGAACAAGATTTCTGGTTTTCAGGAAAAACCATCCCCATCTACTTATGGCATTTATCTAATGTGCTTTTAAAACAATTTGGCAATGGAATAATTAGTATTGTTATCACAACTATCAAAATCCCTTTTCTACTATCATGATTTTCAGTGAGCACCAATAAATAAGCAAGAATGAAATAAGTAAATATTTGAGTAATGTAGGTTTGAATATGTGGGCACATCTTTATTGATATAGTTGAAATTTTTGGGATCAGACCTCATGAACCTGTATTTGTTTGATCCCTTTTCCTTCCCTCTTCTAACACCACAGAATTTGTCTTGTGATTTCTTTCTATTAATCTATCCAAACCTGAAAAAAAATAATAGAAACATACAATGGTGTGGGTACCTTCAAGATAATCTAATTCCAAGCCCCTGCCATGTGCAGGGACACCTTTCACTTGTCCAGGTTTCTCAAAGCCCCATCCAACCTGGCCTTGAACACTTCCAGGGATGGAGCATCCACAGGCTCTCTGGGCAACCTGTGCCAGTGCCTCACCAGCCCCTCGCAAATTTGTTCCTAGTATCTGATGTAAACATTATCTCCTTCATCTTAAAATCATTCCCCCCTGTCCTACCACTGTATCTGTAATCTATTTTAAGGTGTTCCTGGGAGTAAGTGGATCTAAGTCCTGACACCCACCCAGCACTACACCAAACTCTGGATCTCTGGTCCTATGTGCTGTTCCTGGAAAGCCAACATTCAAATATTTCAGAGCCAGAGACTTTTTAAAAATTAAGGTGTGCATTGCATTAATGTACAAACAGGCTTTGAAACACCTGGAATAAATTGAATAATCCTGGCATTCCCAAGCCACTTCAGAGTAACAGCCACATATCTGGAACTGATTTCATTGTAACATTACGGCTGCCAGGAAAAAAATATATTTTTCTACCATTTCATGAAGTGTCTTACAGAATGTAATCGATGTGCACTATGGTCCACAATTTATTACCTACAAAGGCTTGAATTTAACTCCCAACGCACATGCTGTTACTATACACTATAACTCAAGTAATTTCTGGAATCATTCTTCTGTCCCTTAGGATTAAATTCTATGCTAGTAAATTCCCCACATTCTCCAAAGCAAAACTGTGTAAAAGATGGCAAATTCTGCAGATTGGCCCAAGACCACTACTAAAATAACAAATAAAGGTAAAATTTATTGTGTATTGGAAACTAGTTTTTAGATCACTTCAGAGAGGACATGACACTGTTGTGCCAGAAAAGGAGAAAAATGTCTTCCTTTACTGCATATCTCTCTTTTCACTCCAGCAGAGTATATTTAAACTCTAGAGGACACCATCACCTTGCCCCTCTTGTTGGTAAAGATATTAGCCACTAAATTTTTTCCTAAACAAGTCAATATTTACTGGGCTTTGTCCAAAGCCTGACATTCATGAAGGTCTGCACACGAGTCCTATTTAACTCTCTGAATTGCACCTTTCTTGCAGATTTGTGTTTTAATTGAAATTCTAATTCATACCAGCTGCCTGGTCTCTAGGGGAACCTCCTGCAATACCTCACTGTACTCTGACTGCTCCTCCACAGTTACAGAAAAGCTGCTGGTGGGACCCCCTGCCACTGCTGCCTCAGCTCCTGGCCCACAGCAGGGATTTCTCCTGGCTGCACAGCCTCCATGCACACATTTCCTGCAAAACCCTCGTGGGTCAGGTGGCAACAGAGGTGCACAGAGGAATGGTACTCATCTCAGTGAGATGGTCCAAAAAATAATAATATCCCTTCTGTTCTCTGACAGGTGAGTCTAGGACTGTAAATCGAAAGGGAACATGCCCAGACACACTCTAAATTTACAGCTGTCTAGCACAGGATCACTACAGATGTGCCTGGCTCAGTCTTGACCCATGCTGACCAGCAGCCTCCCAAAAACTTCCCAGGCCAAGTCTGGGAGTTGAGGCAAGCCAAGGACAATTCCTGATAAACAGTTTCTCGTTTTTCTGTCATTCCTTACAGGAGATCAATGTGATGAGTTCATGCATCTAGATAATAAGTCAATTTTTGGAGAACATATTTGTGCATAACATCATATGCAAGATTTTCTTGGGTTTTTGGTTTGTTGTGGTTTTTTTTTATATGGAGCAGAAAAACAGAAAACAAATTCCAGCTTCACAGTCATCAATATTTTCCTATTTGCTAGTCCCTAAAAATTTTCCACTGGCTACAGATTCGTGTATGACACAAAGCTCGCTGACAGGAAAATTGCTTTTCTTAGACACGTCTATGTACTTTCCATGACCACACACAGGCTAAAGCCTGTTGTCCAAGCACAGTGTTGCAGTTTGAGGGTGAGGAGAGCCACCCTTCTGTTCTCTGCATTTTTCATACTGTACTCAAGCTCTCTAAAAGACAACTGCCTTAATTCTTTGTGATCGTTAAATGGCTGGAGATGACTCATTTTTGAACTAGCAAAAAAAAAAGGAAAAAAAATAAACAAAACAAGAAAGAAAACACCAAAGTTCCCAAGTTCAGCATTCCAAAAATGACTTTAAATTTGACAAGCATGAGTGGAAAGAACTCTTCACCAGACTTTGAACTGCATCTCTGCTTAGCTCAGGAGCAGCAAAGCACAGGTCAGGCCAGTGAAATACATAGTGGAGAGCAAAACAGAGAACTGACAAGGCATTTGCATGCACAGAAGAAAAAGAGAGGAATCATTCTGACATAAATCTAACAAACCAGACAAGCATTTTGTTTTTAACAGGAATAAAAGTGGGGTAGTACACAATTCAGTCTGCTCCCTAGGAGTAAAGCTGTTGCCATTCTCCAGAGTATCTCCAATGGTGCATAAATCAAAATCTCAAAATCAAAATGAGATGATTCATCTCTCAGATGGGCATCTGTCTTGGTGAAAGCAATGCAGAGTAACCAGTTACATTCCTGAAGAAGGTATTCTGAGGAAATAGACTTAGAAGCAAACTATCACCTGTTGAAGGTACTGTCTGGCAACAGTGAAGTTTTCTGCATCTTGTAAGATGTGGTATCTTCTCAAGTCCTTAATCAAATTATTACATTCATATATTTCTGAAAGCCATCATGTGGAATGATAATCTTTCCAAGAACATTTCCTGATTTGATTTCAACACCTAGAAAAGAAAAATCAACTTTTCTAGAAAAGTAGGTTTGCACTCCTGGGGGAGGTTACGTTAGTGCTCAGGTGTAGCAAAATAAAACACCTGCATTTTGGGCAGAAACAAACACAGCTTTAAAACAGAAATGCAACAAAGCATCACTTTGGCTGCATACAGTGGGCATGAACTTTCTGTTGCACGAGAAGCCCAAAAGAACAAGTTGTGGAAGAATAAGGAAAGTTATCTATAATATCCTCAAACAAGCTAACTGGTAAAAAATTGTAACTAGAATGATGTAATAAATATAGTTTACTGGCTCTCTGGGAATTTTTGTCTTCACTTACTAATCTATCTTCCATTGCGACCATCGTTAACATTTTAAAATGTCAGCAGCTTTCAAAGAACCATTGTGTCTTTCAAAGTGAGTAGCTTAAAAAAAAAAAAAACATCTTTCCCAAAGTTCATTAGTAATGCACTGCTATTGCAGTAGTTGATGCTTCATGCTGATGAGGTGGAAGCATTGTGAACTCGCTTATTTTTATTTTATCTTAAATTAGAGGAACCATCTTATGAAGGCTCACTGCAAGTTAAGGATGGCTGCCCAGGCTAGAGAAGTCCAGCTGAGGGACAGCCCTTCCTGTTGCAGACATAGCAGTGAAGAAGAGACCAAGGACAAAGAATTTGCAGACAGCTTCACTAAAGAAAGTTTTGCATGGATAAGAACTCCAGAGCAAGTGAGTGAATGGCATGGTGACAGCTAGATACACAGACGTTTTTTTTCCTAAACCCCATAAAAACCCTGTGATATAGGGAAGGCTGAAAAAATGTGCATAAATAGGAATCTAGTGAGCTCTTCTTTTATCTTCTCCACAAGCTGAAGCTGAAAATTCATGCAGTTGTACACAGACAAGTGGCATTTTGTAAACAAAGTGGAGAAAGAGAACTTAGTTATGAGGTATGTCTTCTGTCAATTGGCTGTTATGGAGCAGGCCTACCTGGCAAGGTTTAAGTCATGAACTTATGTTTTCTCCATCCTTGGCAGAGCAGCAAGTACTGCAGGGGCATTTTAATGGCTTTAAACTAAAAGAGAATAGGTTTAGACTAGATAATAAGAATAAATTCAACAACAATTCCATACTTCTTAGCCATGCCTTGTTTCATTCTGAAGATCAAAAGTCCCAAATACTGTTGCAAAAATTTGCATCATAGAGATTTCCTAATGGCCAGCACCTGAGTGTAAAATATCCAGGCAGGAAAGCCACACCTGAGCTGCTATGGTCTAAGGCCATTGAAGGATTTTGTGTCTCCAGGCTGGAGTACAAAGGAACGGGTGTCTGGTTTCCATACTGTGGGAGGACTCCCCAGAATGGATACACAAAAAGCCCACAGCACGTGGAAGAGAGGTGTCCTGAGCTGGTGCCAAATACATGTTCTTGGATTGAAGCTTGGACCTCAATTCTGAACTGTAATATGGGTGATGAGCTTTCAAGCTTTGGGGTCCAGAGACTGATATCTGCTGGGAACATGTCAAAGAGCTCCTCTAAGCTCATTCCCTTCTCTGTCTCTCACCTGGCATACAGAAACCTGGTTAAAGCACAGGAAGAAGACCTGGATTTATTGCTTTACTTTTGTGCGAGACAGGATGTTCAAATTTCAACTTCACCGGAGAAATATAGACAAAGCTGCTAAAGATTTCTACAATATTGCTGAGGGTTCTGGGGACATGCCCCAGGTGTCTTCTTGATCTTTATCTCTTCAAACTAAAGGAAAAAAATGTGTTTTTCTAGCCCTAGCTAGGAATTGCTGTGTTGCCAGCTCTTCAGTTCCGATCATGACTCAAACCTGACAATCATGAGGCAGAAAAACCACATTCTAGTCTAGGGGAAGCTAGGATGGTGAAAAAGTTATCAAATTTCATCACTAGTCTCTCTACCTTTCTACTTCCCCTTCCTTTCCCACATAGCTGTGATAACTGTTAACACGTTTCCTTGCTAATTGCACAGAGGGTGAGTTTACTTTTATTCCCTTCAAAAGAAAATTACAGTAATTTTCAATTACTCACTTGACTAGTTTCCTTCTTAGTTTCTTACCTCCAGTGTGTGAACATCCTCTCCAATATCCCCCTGTCTTTTTCCATACTCTTCCTTGCCTGCAAGTCAGGCCCCTGGCAATGCCAATCCAACAGCAAATCCTTCACCTGAGGGCCATGCTCTGCTCTCTCCCATTCCTCCCTCCTTCACCTCCTCACTGGCCATGGGCATATCCCTAATTCACATTGAAGGGAAAAAGAAGCACGCTGATCCCCCAAGCTACAGCCAGTCCTTTGTTGTCCTGAGCAGCAGCTGTACCTGCAGCCATAGGACCAAGGTCAGCATGATGGCACTCATGTAATATGACCAATGTTTGGGATCTTTCACAAGCCTCAACAACAGCAATTGCTTCAATTTTTCAGAAGTTCCTGCCATGGAACATGACCCTTTTTGTCTGTAGAGACTTGAAAAAATAGATATGAATGAAAAATTGATGAGTTTTCTATCCTGGCTGCTGCTTCTATTTTAATTTTTTTTCCTTAGAACCAGTGTGAGATTTACCAGATACACGTGCATATATATATATATGTGTGTGTGTGTGTGTGTGTGTGGCGTGCATAGTCCACTCTTTGTTTGCACTTCACTGTGAAGCTGCATGACTGCACAAAATGTCTGACCCTGCTCTCACCCAGTCTCCTCTGCCCCTGGTACTGCACTAAAACAAGTGATTTAACTCCTCTACTGTTCAGTAAACAGTAATGATGGCTACAGTGTGACCAACTGGTAAGGGGAAAACAATGGTATCATCAGGGGATTAACAAAGATAGAAAGACAAACATTACCTGGAAATGTGTCTACTTTTGTCAGCCTGTGTCATTTTTATCTGAATTGGAAAGAAAAATTTGAAAATAATTTTACTTGGATTTGAAATGGGTATCTGAAAAATAGCTTCTAAATAAGAACAAATGTAACTTAATAGAGTGGTGAGTCAAACTGGCAAAAGAAATAGATTTCTTTTCGTAACACAATGATAATTCCACTGGCATTAAAGATCTCTCAATGCATGATTGGAGGTAATACTCAGAAAAATGTCTGCATCACTAAAGACATAATAATGACCCATAAATTTGAGGCATATTCAAAAACTTGAATTTCATCAGATCATCCATCCAAACAGCAAATTTTTCAAATCAACCTTCATCTTGTTCTTCCCACTTACAAAACACACCATTTGTCAGTTCTTCACTTTCTCAGTTTCCTTTTCCTCTTTTTAAGGCAAGTTTCCAGTTCTGGGAGGCCGCTGGGCTAAGATTAGATACACTGCTGTACAAGCAGGAAAGTGACAGGGGCCATTATTGCCCACAAGGAACCAGCACAGAACAGGTCCCAGAAGCTCATGGTAAGAGACACTGTGCCCTGCCCAGCCCAGTCACAGCTGCCTCTGCCTGAGGATGGGGACATGGAGGGTTCTGCAAGCCCCACTGATTTCACACAACTCCCTGGGTTTGGGGCCATCCCACCCAGCTGCAATTGCCCCTCACAGTGTTGTCTTTAACTTGCATTTTTTTGTGCGGGAGGAAAAGAGCTAGGGGAAACATAATACTGCTGATGGATTGTCCTAAAAATTTGGCAATCAGTTGGAAAAACACCAATTACTTAAATGCATCTGAGTGAATTGAATCCTCACATTTCAGTGCCTTGTTTGGAGTCCGAGTTATTGTGATTTGGGATGGGAAGGGGGAGGAGAGCATCTAGACTCATCTGTCAGCTGCACCTCCAAATCTGTGGATACAGATCCGTGACAAGTGCAGATACGGATGCGTGACAAGTTCACTTTCGTCATACGTCACCAGCTTTAGAACCAGATTTGTCCTAAGAAGGATATGGAAATTAAAAACCCACTCAGTTACAAAACTAGTCAGTTACTCCTACTAGAGCAGGATGCTGCAGTTACTCTTTTGTTGTTGTAGTTACCTCCAAATTTTAACACTGAAATAAATGGTCTTCTTCATTTCAGCCATGGGAAGGCAAACAGCAGTTGTCCTTTGCAGGGAGCTGCACACGTGCAGCTCCTGCCACTCCACACCCACCAGCGCCGGACGGGCTCCCATGGAGCACTGTCTGCAGCACCTTCTGTCATTAAAAACCAGTGCTTTCCTTCCTCAGCCTAATACTTCTTTTTTTTTTTTCCCCTCCTAAACCCTCCAGCTATAATCCCCCAGGCAAAGAAAGAACACTGGCTGAAGAAGGTTTTTTAGTGCCGTGTTATCTGCACAGCACTGACTCGAATTGTTAATGATGTATGGGGAGTTAAAATAAAATTCGCCATTTTCTTTTATCTGGCCTTTCACCCCCTACATGTATAATTTAAAAACAATGTTTTCCCAGATCTGCACAGGACACGGTAGTTACTCACAAAATGTCCGTAAGATTGAAAATACATGGAGAAAGAACAATTAATTCTCTGTTCAGTGTTTTTGAGTTGCATCAGTGAGTCAAACTCTGTCTGGCCCACATTCCCCGCTTCTCTTTTTTTTTGTTTGGTTTGTCTCCTTGCAGCTTTGTTATCAACTAATGATTCCTGATAATCTATTGCAAATTTACACCTGTGCTTTTACTGAGATTAATTTACATCTTACACTTTTAAGATGGTGTAAAAGTGCCATAATTCACTTCTGAACACAGGCCTGCAGTGTGCACAAGACACTTTACATAAACTAGGGAGGTAGAACTGTAGTAGGGCACAGGTTCTGCACAAGAACTATGAGAGTCATTAACAATTCCATGGTAAAGTGTAACTGAAAAATTTGGAACCGTTTGTTTTAAAAACACAGAAGCTCACAAGTACACTAGACTGGGAGGGTTTGCTCTCTTTGCTGTGTGACATAAGAAATAGGGAAGCATAAGATGAAACAGAAAGACAGTAAATCAAAAGCTGATAACAGGAACTAATTTTTCAGTTTGACATCCTCAGATTTGAAACGGAAACCGTAGTCAACTTTTAAGACCAAGTTGTGGATTTACAAAATCTTCAGCAATAATTACAACAGCTGTAACAGCTGTAGAAGAATCTCTGCTCATCAGGGCTACAAGCACACCAATATTTGTAGCAGATCAGGATATCATTTATCCTCTAAGAAAAACAGAGACTTTCAAGCACACACAGGTTGCTTCACTAGATACAGAGCAAAAATTTATAATACACAATAGCAACAAAAATCAGAGATGGAGTGTAAAATGTCATGCATCAGACACCAGTATTTTAAGCAGATTTTAACAAGGAGCAGTTATAGAAAAGGAAATGTCTTCCTTTTGAGTTACAATATTTGAAAAGGTTAGACAAACCATGCACAGAACTTACAGTTTCTTTTGTCTGGGATTTCAGTGCAAGATCTTCATGAAGACATCAGGAACCTCCCTCCTCAGTCCATGAAAGAAATATTGGCTCATTTTCAAATGCCTTCAATAGCAGACTGGGAGACAGGACATAAACTTAGGACATAAACTCTGGAAGAAGTTAAAACTAACACTTCACCACACCCACGTTAGGGCTTATTAAAAGTTTGACAAGTGACATTTAAGTCACTTTTTTGTGCTTTTCCTCTACTTCTCCCTACAGGAAGAACTTCATGCTGTGGGAGTACAACAGTGTATCTTATATAGGCCACTCAATGGACTTCATTGATCCTGTAATCACTAGCCACGTCTGGATTACAACCAGAGGCCAAATACAGAGATATTCTGTATAATCCACCTTCTTAGGTATTTTGTGTTGCTGTATGAATTATTGGCTAAGAGGTGAGAGTGGGAGGAAGCAGCTGAGGCTGAAATGAAGCCAGAAAGCAATCCAATTATTGCTTGCTAAGCCTACTTTTTTTTTTTTTTTTTTTTTTTTTTTTTTGTTGGGCTGCTTTTTTTTCCCTTTAACTTTTTAAGCATAGGTTTGTCAGCCTGGACATCTCATCTTTCCTTCTAATCAAATTCAGAGTTTTACCAGTAGGGAGGAAATTAAGCCAGTGGTGTGAAAAACATGGGCTGCATAGCACAGTAGTCAAGAGGGTAAAAAATCATTGCAATTTCCATTTAACTCTCAGTTTTGGAAAAGCAAAAATGAGTGGAAGTTACAGGGTGGGAATACCAGACAACGACTTATATCAATGATTTTAGATCTTAACTGGGTGTTTGAACAGGTGGGAACTGTAGCTGGGCTAATCTTGCAAAGGACATTATTTACACCATGACCTTCTGAACTCTGCCCACTGGGAGAGGACAGCTGGACTGAGAATTGCTGCCAAAGCTAGTCTGGGTAGGAGCTGCCTCCAAGCCTGTCCTTGAAGGAAGGAGATACATAGGTGTAACCAGCTCATGAAAACCCAGTGTTGCATGGGGTCTTGGGACCACAAATTGTTAAGTCTTTGTGCAGCTGTTCACTTTGTCTTATACTTCATCCTTCTTTCCCATATTATCTCTTTTTGTACATATATTTAACTTACAAAGATGGCCACTGGCCATATTATGTAGTTTATCCTGTAGAGAAGGCAGAAAGGGAGCACATGGGAAGACACTTCCACTGTTCAGAGCCTTGATGGATACAATTTGAGTCTGCAGTGCAGGCAGGTGGTGCAGGTGCCCCCTCCTCCAACAGAGTCAGAGTCACTTCACTGAATAGATGAGAGCAGCAGGAACTTCAAAACCTTACACAAGCAACAACGAGACCTCCAAGGGCTCATAAACATGTGCTCATGTCTTCTCAAAGGAGAACAGATTCCTAAAAATTATATATTCTGGCTCCAGTACTGGACAAAACAACCCTGATGGACCTCAAATGTTCTATCCTCACTTCAGTCACAGGTCAGTTGCAGATAAGCCAGAAACCCAATTCCAGTCTGGCCTGAGATCATGCCTGCTTGCCAACTAGAAACAATGCACCAAGAGGTGTTTTCATATAACCTGGAAGCTACTGACTTGAACACAGAATGAGACATGCAGAATTAAGTCTCCTCTGAATCTGGAGTTCCTTCACAAGGAAAAAAGAATTTGTGAAGGATAATTCCTAGCAGACAATCCTTTGTAGACCTTGAAGGCAAAAGAAGAAAATTCAACTTGATCATCAATAGGCTGCATAAAACTGGTATGGAAAGCCAGCATCTGAATCCAAACTTTTGAATCTCAAGCAAGAAGTCTGTTACTGCAACCAATACAGACAGATAAATTTTGATAAAACCTGGACTGAACTAAAGTGCCACATCCCAAATACTCCAGAAATAAAGAAGTGTAAACCAGCCACCAACTGGCTGATCATGCAATGTGCTTCTGTGGTGCTTGGGGCTCTGGAAAGCAGAGGTGATGCAGAAAAATAGAGTTCCCAAAAAGAAGTCATCTTGGAAAGAAGAAGGGAGCACAGAGAGAAGAAAGATGAGATTTTGGCTACAGGAAAGATGTGGAAAGATGTTTCTTCCAGCTACTGATCAGCAGTCCCTAAAGAGATTATTTGACACTTTCAGAACAGTTTATCATATCTGATGAAGTAGGAAAAAAAATTTCTTTCTGTACCAAACAACTGTCTCTAGTGTTTCAGCTGATATGCTTGGAGAGAGGGAGAGGGAGAGGGAGAGGGAGAGGGAGAGGGAGAGGGAGAGGGAGAGGGAGAGGGAGAGGGAGAGGGAGAGGGAAGACAAATTTAGAATGGCAGTGACCCCTTTTAAATCAGCTTCACCACTGAATGATCTGTCCTAGTAGATTAAAGTTATAAAGTTTGTATTGCTGCCATTGCTGTGTTCATTCCATTTGCTTTTATACACAAGGCACTGAGGCATACTATCTTTTAAAAAAGCAACTGAATGTCAGTTGTGCCTCTTTGAGTCACAAAATAAACCTCTCAGCCCAGAAATGTGAAGTTAAGGGCATCTCTTTGGTTCCCCAAGGCTGCCTGAATACTGTGCAAAGGGGCACTGATGTAACACAAGCTGTTCTTCAGCCAGCTCAAGCTGCGGACCACATCACATAGGAAGGTCCTCCAATTTTACTTCCATTGGTCCCAGAGCTGTAAAATCCTGCTCCAGGGTATTTTTAAAAACTCTGCACATGAATCAGTGCAGCAGTATGTGGGAGGCAGTGGTTTGCTTCAGCTTACTGTAAGAGAATTTAAAGCAGATGCTGAACCAGGTGATGCTCACAATGAGAAGGAATGATCCTGCCCAATCCGAATTTACAAAGTCATCCACTTTCTACATAAACACTTATGCTGTATTTAAAATCTTGACCAGGTGGGATCCAGATTCATTTGTAATATCTACAGGTATACTTGGGTAAATACATCTATAACCTAGAAGGTATTAAAGTTATTACATTTTCATTTACATGGCATTTAGGTGCCTAAGGGCAGCACAACAGTCTTTAAAAAAATCGTTTCCACACCCAGATGATTTTAAGGGCAATATTGTCTCCATATGCCTAAATCTGTGCCATCACATACATCCCACTGGTCTTCATTTTTGCTGAGGTGTCTTCCCACCAGCTCTGGCACCTGCAGACCAGGTGTTCCTGCACTGCTCCCACTTGATTTACTGAGCACACCCAGAACCTGACATTTGGCTTGACTCAGACACATCCAGTAAGGAGAGTTATTTGCAATGTCTATCACACTCTAATGGTTAAGAGATCCTGCTGAAAACAGGTTAAGCTTCTGTAACCTCCAAGGAGAGCAGCAGGGTGAGCAGGGGCACTGTCTCCTCCTTTCAAAGCTGGGGCACTACTGGGGTGTGTACAGATCCAGGAAGAGTGCAGATTTGAGATATTGAGCTTTACCCGGTGCAGGTCTTTGGGCTATCATGGGAACATATTCAAGCAGAGGTATCATCACCTCTCTTTCAAACAGTACATAGGCAAAACATTTAAATTTTGGAGTTTGCTCTGCAGATGTCTGCAGGCTGGTACCATCACCTGAATATCCTGAAAGAAGATACTAAAAGATTAAAAACAAACCAAAACATTCTGCAAATATGTAAAGCAGTGTGAGCATTGCTAACATATACGAAAAATTTCCTATTAGATACTACATGGTATATAAATATTTATGTATGAAGTTAAGCTTTCTGTCTCTCGGGCCCATTTCCAGCTGTCTCATCACTGTACAAAACTATCTTTATTCAATGGGCAACAATAGTAGAACTTGGTACCTCTATATTCGAAAAAAATATTGCTAATACTTTCATTTAGCAGAAAGTAGAGCTCCCACATCTCTTGTACTTACATGTTAGCAGATTTTGGTTTGACTCACTAAGAGTCACCTCCGTATCATCATGTTACAAGTCACCACAGATCAGCTTTTCACAATGAATATATGCATTTAATACATAGCACCAGATTTTTACACTCTTCCTTATGCACCTTAATTGCACAGATTAAAGAAATTATAGCACTGACATACTGAGGGCCATTCTAGCTGAGATTTCACACAGGCACCTTCAGAAAGTTTCTGGAAGACAGACTTGCTTCCAGCAATCCAGCAGAAGAAGCCTCTAAAATGCACTACCACAGTACAGTGAGAACAGCACCAAGCAGCACAGCAAAGCCCTCTCTGCTCTCCCCTCCTTGAGACAGTATTCCTTGCAGGATAATGTAGGGTGTTGCTGTGGAAGTTATTTTCCAAGCTGTACCATAATGGAATAAGTGTGACAGCTCTTCATCAGCTGCACACAGTAGACACACGCTTGAGATGAATGTGTTTAATGACAAAATGCAATGGCATTACTGAAGTTATTCAGAAGTGGCAGGAGAGGACTGCACAGAGCAGGAGAGTCTGTGGATTCTGGGAGGTGGACAGGACTCTCAGTCCTTCTGTGTTGGCTTCCCCATGTAAATCTCACCCATCCGAATGGCCCTGAGTCCCACAGGCCCTTAGGGACAGTCCCTGCCCTGGGCCCATCCTGACCCCTTCCCTTTTACCTCCTTGCTCCAAAACCTACTGACCTTTATTATCATCCCTGCCTCAGCCAGTTCCTCCTGGTTCCCTGCCTACTTCAGCCACCACCAAATTTATGGACTGATGGACTCCCAGCTGGTTTCTCTAACTCCTTCTTAAATTCTCTTCCTCCCTTCTACCCAGCTACTTTCCTTCCTGTGCTCAGACAGAGCTCTGCTATCGCCCGGAATTCCAATCCTGCCACTTCTTCCAGCGCTGCTGAACTGGTCCTGGAATTTGCCTTTTTTATCTCATTTGACCTATGAAACCCTATCTGCAAATACCATTTTTTTAAAGAGAATGTCACTATCGGAATGATCAAAGTAATTGTTTAATACAGAAAATTGTTCTACCTAAGAAGCCTTTTAACATTCAGTCACTGTCTTACCTCAATTGAATGTTTGGAGATTATGCAAAACCTTTTAACTTATGATAAAGCAGAAATTCTTTGCATACTGCAAAGAAGTTTGCATCTTTGTTTTACTGATCCAGAAAGACAAAAGCACTGTTAAATATCCACTGTTGAGAGACCTCCAGAGGTACTTCTAAATTATCTTCTTGCTGTCTCAGAATGCTTACAGGTAAAGATTGATTAGTGAATCTTTATAAAACTGATTTGAATACAAAAGAGTTGAAAGAAATTTGCAGTGGAATGTTTTATCTGGGAAGACTATGTACTAGCATTTTATTCTTGTAATGACAGATACCAAAATTTTAAGATCTGACTTGATTCTTATGGATGAATTAGTACATTTGGCATTTGTAGAGAGAAAAATATATTTAATTACCCAGTAAATATGATTGAATAGGTTTTATTTATTATATATAAAATAACCTATACACACAAGTATATCAAAATCAAATGCATATTCTCTCCAAATGAAAATATTCAGCCTTCATTTTTAGAAAAGCCAAAAAATTACAACTTTTGTAGAAAAAACTCCATTACCTCTATGTCTAATACTGGTCCATTCTCACTTTGCATTCTCAAGTAAAATCTCATAGATCTTATTAAAAAAATCCATTTACTCTTGTCCTCTAAACTATGGTTTTGGTGAAAAATCTTGTGTTGAGAAAGGAAATGTTGCTTGGGAAAAAAACACAACCACCAACAAGAAAAACAACCAGATCTATAAGATTCCCTTTGGGCAGAGAATAATGTAATTTAAGTGTAGCTTGAGGTTGCTCCAGATGTGATGATAATAAGGTACTTGAGCAGCAAGCTCCATGCCAGGAGCTTCTGCACACCGAAAGAGACTAATTATATCAAGTCAACAGAGAAAGCAAAAGGTCAAGGCCAAAGGCTAGAAACTTAGGATTTGAATCTTACTGAAAACATTTCAGATTGGAAAAATTAGGTCAGAGGTAAAAGCAAGTACACTGAACTTCCTGGTTAATATTTGATTAATGGGACATTTTCAAAATTGCATCATGTGAGCTGCTGACCAGACTTCTCCAATTCCTCAGAAGCAACCAAACTCAGGCTGTGGTCAAGGCTCATCTCTGCTATGCAACTACCAGGGTCTCTGGAAAAACTATATGAATTTAGGATTGGATTTCCTCAGCTCAATATTGGGTCCCTAAACTATGACCTACGTGCAGCTCAAAGCCACAAAACACCAAAACTCTGAGCAGCTCACAGCCACATCCGTTCCAGCCACAACCAGACACCAGCTCTGCCAGAGGCCACGTCAAGCAGATCTCATTTATTCAGAGCATAACCTCACAAAAGAAAATGTGGTTTCTCATTTATTTAGCAACCTAAAAACATCCGTTGCTTAAAAAGTCCAGATTTCCTATGCATCACATGCAGATTTTGAGCACCCATCTTGGGAGCAAGGGCTCTACCAAGGAGCAGGCACTTGTGGTGGAGAGTGAGGTTCTTGTGTGTCAGGAATGGCTCCCTGCCCTGCAGTCCCCTGCACTGCCTGCCTGACACAGACTGGTTTCATGCAAACTGAACCCATCTGCACATGCTTCTGCCATATCTTTCCTTGTTTGCAGACCTCCCTCCTACTGTGAGTCAGTAGATTAACAGTAGAAGGTTCAGAGCTTTCCAGCTTCTTCTGGCAGCAATGAAGGCACAGTTTTCAATACAAACAAGTATTTGCTGTTAACTGCATGTGTTAATTCACAGGAAGAAACTTTTTTCACAGACTGAAAATTTTAATTTTTTATGATTACTGCATAGTATTTTATAAATCTCATAAATGTGACTGTGACAGCTATGATATAAAGATTAAGTCCATAAATAACTCCTCCTTAAATAACTGCTTACTATAAATATTGGCCGTTACCTCCATTTACAACTAAGAATGTATTTCAACATATAACAATATAAAATCATCTTGTAAATTTTCCATTAAACTCAACTATCCTGGGAGATACAGCAAGTTCTCTGAGAAAAACAATCCATCATCTGCTTCAGATGATGCTATTTATATTTCAACTCTTGACACACCTAATGCTATTACTGTTCACTACCATCAACTGCACCAATACCACTGCAACAATAAACAAAAGGCTGAAGAAAGAGACATATCTTTGATGCTCCATGTTGGGGGTTGGTTCTTTCCCTTTTCCCTCTGTGGAATTTTCCCCATTGTCATGCTAAGATACCTGTTGACTGGGCCCTGGTGACAACGGGGAGGGGAGAGAAGAGGGAAACCCCTCGATATCCAAACATCCAGAAGAGCAGACGGGAGGCTCTGGCTCTCCCCATTTCCCCGCAGAGTTCGGACGAGAAGGACGATCGGTGCCTGTGTCCCATCCCTGCCATCCCAGCGTCGGGAGCCATCCTCACTGCTGTCAGACCCTGCCCTGCTGCCTTCTCGCTGTAACCTGCCACCATCCAGCACTCTGCTGAGCACTGGGACCCACACCGTGAGCGGAGAGCTCTCTCTCCATCTCTCTCTCCCCCTGGGACAGCTCTGCCATCACCCCCAGCCCTCCTGCAGCTCTGCGGGACCCGCCCGCCCCCAGCACCGGGAACTGCAGCTCAGGGAAAAGGTGCCTGCAGCCAAAAAACACTGGGACTGAGCTACTGTTCTGTTTGTGGGTAATTTCATAGCTGTTGTTGTTCTTGTTTGTCTTGTTAGATATACTAGTAAAGAACTGTTATTCCTACCCCCATATCTTTGCCTGAGAGCTCCCTTAATTCCAAAATTATAACAATTTGTAGGGAGGAGGGATCACATTTTTTCAGTTCAAAGGGAGGCTTCTGCCTTTCTCAGCAAATACCTGTCTTTCAAACTAGGGCACTCCATTAACAGGAATATCCCCCTTTACAGTTTGTTTTGTGCGCATCATTGTTTTTAAACCTTAAGTATACCCTTATCTTTTAAAAAAAAATTAAAATTGGAGGGTAAAATTCTGTCAATAAATATATAGTGCACTATATAGTTAACAAGGCATTCAAAATGCTGTAGCTGTTGCTAATCTACGATCAAAGTGGAGTTCATGAAGCTTCTGCGAGATTTGAAAAGTCTTCCAAAGTTTGAAAACAAACAAATACATCTGAATAAAAAAGAAATTTCTGCATTGCCGCAGGTGAAATGATTTATTCAGTGTGCCAATTTTAACATGGCTTCATCCACTATCAGAGCATACCAATGGAAATATTCATAAGAAGCAAGGAAAAATAATTTCATTGCTCTGTGACATAAGCACACATTCATCCCTGAGGTATTCTGCTGAATTAAATAGGCACTGAATATTTTTAAAGATCTTATGAATTCAATTAAACTGTAGTGCAAATGCCCTCGCCTCCTTATTGAGTGGCAATTTTGATACTTAGAAACTGCTGAGGAACTTGTGACCTCTCAAACCTCCAGTCTGATGCATGCTCTGAACACTGCCTCCAGTCCTGCCAGTCTTGAATGCTGAGTTGATACATGACTGACTCCTAAACGGTGTAAGATTGTGCTTAGTGCCATTGCTACAGGAAGGTTTCCTAATTTTAAAGCCTTTTTTGGTACATGTTACAAAAATGCAGGAATTCTCAGTAGGGAGCCTCCCTGCAGACACACATCAGATATGGCTGGCAAAAGTAAAAAACACAATGAAAGCAAAGCAGTAAAGTACCAGGCTTACCAAAAGTTACTGCAGCAATTTTTCTCCCTTCAGAAAGTATTTTATTTGTGTCCACCTCTCAGAAAGACACCTACATTCCTTTAATTTGAGGGAAAAAAAAACAATCAGTATACAACCCAACATCCCTTGCTGAAGCCAGAGCTGTTAAAAGTCCTTTGAGGGCTTGTGAAGTGAAAGAGTTTAAATGGTGTTTGCAGAGTTTTACATGAAACACAGTATTTTCATGTTCTCCATGTCCCAGCTTCTTAAAAATTAAGATACCCTCTCCCACGTTCTGTTCTTCCATAGAAGACAAAATGACTCGTTTGTAATTACACACAAAGATACACACAAACACTACAAATACACTGACCCTCCTTAGGTATGGTGCTATCCAGGACTCACAGATCCAGCTAGCTAAGAGGTAATTTAAAAGTTAAACAGATTGCAAGGTAAGATTTCTAAAAATAATACAGAACAAAAACAGAAAATTATCTGGGACTCTGAAGATGAGCCATCACTCAGGACTAGATTAAGTTAAAGCCAAACCGTATCATGCATCATAATTATTTAGGTTAAAAAAAAAAAGACAAATAAAACAAAAAAAATGAGAGGCACAGAACCATTGGCATAGACAAGCTCCAGAGAGACACCACAAGGATATGAGGATTATAAAAGCCCACTTGCATGTCCAGTGAACTCCACTCTATGCTCTATGTATAGGCAGATGCATTAGTCCTTAAGAAGGAAATGTAAAAAAGTAGGGCAGCAGTTTCATCGGAGAGAAACAAGTTAGAAAAATCCTTTAGGGATGCTTTCATTAAAATGGGCTGCCCATTTTTATAGTTCAAGGCAAGATACACATTTCTTTTAAAAGTTTATCTTAGTAATTCTGAATACTCCAGCTTTGTTAGTGGTAAGTAATTAAGACATATAAAAATGCAACAAATTGTCTCTATGAGTTAAGAAAATATTTTCTTTCAGATCCATAAGGTCAAGCTCTGCTTTCAGCAAAAAAAGTACCTTCTGTCTGTCTGTTGAAGCAGAAATGTTTCCTTTCTGATGCTCCTAGGCTTTGAAAGATGAAGCCCCCTAACAGACACATATTTCAAGATGAGAGATTACATCATAAACCAACCATCAGAAATCATTTACCAAATGAAGTCCTAAAATGAAAATTATTAATGGAATGTGGCAATTTGGCCGGTTTTCTGTACTGCCCTAATCATTCTCACAAAATCTAGGGGCTGGCTAAAAGGATGCCTTCCTTCAAATCTAGGATAGAGACTGTTCCTAATAATTCTGCAGAAAGCTGTTACATAAACCCACTGATGGAGATGTCTTCTTGCATCCCAGAGCCAACCCACTCACTTATTCCAGAAACCCAGGCAGGTAAAGGCTCAACGAGAACAGAGGTCAAGCTGATGCAGTAGCATCTTGCATCCATCTGCCCCTGTGCCACACCTGCAGTGAGCTGGATCCAAGGGAGCTGTCCCACCTCTGCACAGGGATCACCGTGGAGCAGAAAGGACACACAGGCAGGTGGGGGGGACTCCCCCTGCTCTGCTGCTCTGTACTGCTGATGGAGCAGGGGAACCACGCAGCACCAGGCTGCACAGCCTGCTGGCACGCAGGTGCTCAGGGAAACATCACGATTTTCCTTCACCATTTCCCTGGGCTGCTTCTGATTTAATGCAGACAAAACTGGATAAAATACAGGCATTGCCCTAGGAGCCAGAATCAGCTCCAGGTGCCTGCACCTCTTGAATCTGGATATCACTGGGGTTTTTTTTGCACAAATCCAGCTTAAAATGCTGTACTGGTCTCAAGATTTGAGTAGTAAATGAAAAATGCAAAAAATTAAATTCAGGATGGGATAATTAATTTCTGCCCCACCAGAAGCAGTTTCCCTTCATTTTTATTTGGGAAAATTATTTTATTCTGGGCAAGTTTATCTAACCAGCACTGCTGGAACTGTGGTTAACTCTTAACAAAACATATGTTGCTTTAGCATAGGAACAGTAACATATTCACCCTTGATGTCAAGTTATTAGTAGATTGAACCTGGTTAGGAGATTTAATTTTCAAGCTTCCCTAAGACACAGTCAAAATACCCTTCCCTAAGGAGAGCTGTAAAGGGATATTACACTAAGATTTCTTATCAACAGCAAAGAAAATGCTCAAGTAGATGTCAATCTTCAGTGACAAGCAATTGAAAAGGTAATCCAAGATGATATAATTAATATCAAAGACTAAATACATAAAATATTGTTTGCAGACCAGATTGTAGCAGAGGCCACCACGAAGGGATTTCAATCACATGCCTCCTGCACTTCTCTGACCCCATATCCCCAGGGGGTAGAAGATGACCCCCAAACCAGTATCAAGGGTTTGACTTCCAAGCAGGCTCAATCTAAGCCCATAACATTCACAAGTTCCAGCACCTGGTTAAATGATTTCCCCTGAACCATGCAGATTCCACTTTTCTTCCGTACATCTTTTACAGGGGCCTTCAGCTCCCAGTCAGGCAGGACAGGGAGCCCCCAAGTCAGGGCTGTTAGGAGGGAGGGCTGCAGAATCCACACCTACCATTCAATTTAAATCTGCTCAGCTCATGGCACAGGTATTTCTAAAGGGTAAATTAATTCAAGTGTTTTTCAATTTGTGAGCCAAAACTTGAAATAAACATTGATATTGCTTTTACTACCTTTTGATCACTTGTTCTGGAAATAACATCACTTTTGATTTCTGAGCTGAAAGCTTACAACTGTTTCTAATACTCCATTTTATGTAAATTATTCAATAGAAACAGAGTAAAAAATACTCTCTTCAGTTTTAAAGATTGCTTTAAAATGTTTAGTATAGCCAAAATACTTACAGCACCTTTAAATTCTAGTTAATAAGTAACTAAAAATATACATTAACATAATTCTTTTCTTCTCTCAGTGTGAATGAGTTCTCTAGTGTCTACACCAGGAAATGATGATTATTAATATAATTTTCAAATGTAATTATTGTTTTTAGACATACCCAACTCCTAATTCTTTCACCAAACTCCTTACATTAATAGCATTTGAAAAAAGTAAATTCAAGTGCAGAATTAATGGAAAGTTTTAATAGCTTATACATATGTATACTTGATATTCTTCGCTGCAAAAAGGGATAGCAACATAATATTAAAGAAAAACAGGTATAAATCTAGCTGTAAGAATCATATAAACAAATTCATCTAAGTCAAGAATTCCTATGAGCCTCACTTTCACTCAAAAACTGTATTTTCTATACAGACTATTTGCTTTTAAAATAATAAGCTGTTAGTCATTCTAAATATTCATATCGAAATGTTAGTTGGAATACTTGTTGTAAACCGTTCAGGGTGACAAATGAAAGATAGTAAACCCTTGATCAATATAACTTTTATTTATACATCCAGGAACAGAGGATATCATAGGCAACAACGCCGCCTAGGAGAACAAGGATTTCACATAAACTGTTTTGGCAGAAACACGCATTTAAATAATCATCCAAATCACCACCTCACTATCTCTATCTTCAAAAAAAAAATCAATACTAAACAAACAAAAAAAATGGAGAAAAATATCTGAACAAACAAACAGCCCAGAATTTTTTATTTAATGTCTATGCCAGCCACTTCTGCCCCTGCTTTTAGAAGTCATAATACTTAGTAGTGACAAGGGCATCTTTCATTTGCAAACACGTTATAAACATGAACTGACTGCAATTATACCACAATACCTCGCCACAGCTAATCAACATGACTGCCTGGTCTGCCCTCAGCCTGGGGAAGTGCTGATTGAAGTTTTCTGCCAGCCCACTGTATGACAGCGTCTACATCCTGCAAACTACAGAACATCATCAAGCAGGTTTCTCCACTCAGTGCTAATATTATCTTTTATAATCCAAGAAAAACTGACCAGATCAGGACACAATTCAATGTAAACCATTTGGAGTGAAAGGTGTTATCTTGCCTAGTGAAATCTCCCCCTCACAGTCCAGCTCACAGGCAGAGTCAGTGGCAACCTCATGGTCTGGGGAGATCTGGGACATCCTATCAAAAGGGTCCTCGCGATTTTCCTCACAATCAACCACATTTGGGATCATGTTAACATAAGCAGTCACTATCTCCTTATGGTAAAGGGTGTCCTGGTTGTAAGAGATAAGCTCATTGCTTATATTAACAGTCTCCACCGCAGTACCAGAGCAAAACTGACCACATCCCAGGAGGTTGGAGAAAACCTTTCTAAAGTCAGCATTGAAGGCATAGATGATGGGGTTAAGAGAAGAGTTAGCCCAACCAAACCAGACAAAGATATTAAAGGTGGTCTCACTGACGCAGGGGAGGCCAGCATGGGGGTCACTGGGTGGGCTCTCACAGAAGGGAACCATGCAGTTCAGGATGAAGAATGGCAACCAGCAACAGACAAAGACACCCATGATGACAGAGAGTGTCTTCAACACCTTGGTTTCTTTCCTGATGGAGGATTTGAGGCTTGTGTGATGGTGGCAGTCAATGTGGCTGCTCCGGCAGCTCTGTGCATGCTCAGCTGCCCTCTCCAAGGAAGAGATCCGACGAATCTGCACCTGGGCAATGCGGTAGATTCGAGTGTAGGTAACTATCATGATAGCCACCGGGATATAAAAACTGATCAAAGAGGAGGAAATAGCGTAAGTCCTGTTGAGGCTGGAGTCACAGCTCTCTGACGGTCCAGTGAGGGTATCATTGCTGCCAGACGTCCCATCAGAGGGTCTCACTGCTGCTAATGCCACCCAAGTGGTACTCATATCTTCTGCCCAGGTGGTGACAGCACCTGCTGCTGCCCAGGCAGTGCCAAATCCATCTCCATTGTCAGCAGTAGCAACAACGTCTCCACCTTTGTGCCAGTTGAGCTGGACAGGGATGAAGGAGATGAGCACAGACAGCGCCCATGCCACGCCGATCATCACCAGAGCCAGCCGCTGGGTCATCTTTCTCTCGTAGCGGAAAGGGCTGGAGATAGCCCAGTACCTGTCCACGCTGATCACGCACAGGTTGAGGATAGAGGCCGTGGAGCACATGATATCAAAGGCCACCCAGACGTTGCAGAAAGCCCCAAAGGGCCAGTACCCAGCTACCTCTGCCACCGCCTTCCAGGGCATGACCAGCAGGGCCACCAGTAGGTCCGAGACAGCCAGGGACACGATGAAGATGTTGGTAACCTTGCTCCGCAGGTGCCGGTAGCGGACGATGGCCGCGCACACGAGCACGTTCCCAAAGAGCGTCCAGAGGATAAGCAGGGCCAGCAGGCTGCCCGCCGCCACCTGCGCCGCGCCGGGAGCGCCCGCCGGGCCCCGCGCCTCGCCGGGGAGCCCCGTGGCCGGGGGCAGCGGGCTCCGGCCGCCCCGCAGCATCGCTGGCGGCTCCCGCCGGCGGCGGGGCGGCTCCGGCCGGGATGCGCCGAGCAGCCAGCGCCGCCCCGCCGCCCGGCCCCATGGGGCCGCTGCCCCCCCGCCCCGCCGCCACCCCCGCCGGACGGCCCCGCTCAGCGCGCACCGGGCTCCGGGCTCCGCGCCTCGCCGCTACCGTCGCGCCAGCCCTGCCGGGGTCCCTGTTCCGCGCCCCGGGGGCCCCGCCTGGGGTCCCCGCCCCGGGGCTCAGCGCAAGCACCTCTGCTCGGGATCCCCGCCCCGCGGCTCAGCGCGGATCCCCCTGCTCGAGGTCTCCGCCCCGCGGCTCCTTCCAGGGGCTCCCGCTCCGCAGCTGGGCTCGTCCCCCCGCTCGGGTGTCTGTCCCGCGGAGCCCGGTTCGGGTACCCGCCTCGCGTCCTTCCGCTTGCGCTCCGCGGCTCAGCGCGCTCCTCTCTTCCTCAGGCTCCCCGCTCCGCCGCTCGGCGCGGACCCTGCCCGCGGCACACGCTCCACGCCCGCCCCTTCTGGGCTCGCTCTACGCCCCCCGCGACTCCCGGTGGTTCCCACCCGGGCTGGCGGCTCGGCTCGCCCCGTGCCCGCCCAGGTTCCCAGCGCGCCGGAGCTGCGCTCCCCCGGTGCTTCCCGGGCCGGGCCGGGCCGGCCGCCCCCGCCGCCCGGTGAGCATGCTCCGCCGCCGGGATCGCCCCGTCCGGGCCGGTGGGCGCCGCGGCTGGCAGGGGACGGGACGGGAAGGGACGGCAGCCGCCCTGCCCGCTCCTTCCCTCCCTCCGAAACCGAGTCACCCTCGCAATTCCCCGGCGCCGACACCGGCGCTGTGCGGCGGGTTTGCGCAGCACAAGAGGAGAGCGCGTTCCCACCGCGGGCGAGCGGGGAAATGACCCCCAGCATCCCCGGGGGAAGAGGGACTGTCCAGGACGGGTACGGACACAGCTCGGCCGGCCTCTCGCTGGGAGAGAACGGGTGCGAAAGGTGCGGTGCGGGGAGCGGGACGGGCTGGGTTGTCTTGCACAGGAATGGGGGATAGTGTGCCTCCGTACTTGTTCCAATGGCTTCTACTGGATGGCTGAGATGCATTACAGGCAGAAACCCCGGCAACCGAAAATCCCGTTCTGTCTCTTTCCAGCTCTATGGGATGAATCAGTCCTCTCGGTCGGGCTCCAGCGCAGCTAAAAACCGAGTATGACCGTGAGCATTGCAGGTGTTAATAATGCTCTTGGAATCACCGTGTGCTAATGTCATGCTTGACTTTCTTCAGAGAACATGTCTTAGTTATTGTTATTCAAAATACAATTGTTTTAGTTCCTCTAAAACTTAATTTCTTTTTAAAACCGTTGCCAGAGATCAAATCCATTCTTGACTCAGCAGTCTGTTTTGGCACTGAAAGGGCTGAAGAACTGACACTTTCCAGGGCCCCTCCAGCTGCTTTTCCAGGCAGGTCAGGAAGGACAAGGATCACTATGCCTTGCCGGATCTGCACTGACATGAAGGAAGATTAAGTGCTAGTTACTAAATACAGAGGGGGAAAAAAATAAATTCTGAAACCTTTTTTGGTAATTTTATAAAATTGTCACAAGAAAACTGAAGCTTCACTTTAGCTCTCATTTAAGAAATTGGTGCATTTAAGCAGAGTTATATTTAATATTGGAGGGAGACTTTAGCTTTTGTCACCACTGAATTCTAAAGAGTGTGACTAAAGCTCTGATACTGAGGCAATGTGTTGCTTGCACAAACTCTGCTTTCCTAAGCAATGCCTCCTACAGTTTCTCTAAACGAAGAAGCAGATTGCACAAGAATTTGTGCATGTGCCTGTTGAAGCTGCTAGTCATGGGGATATTTTGTAATGCAGTTAATGGGGATATTTTATGCCAAAAAGCAATGATCCAATTTGCTTGTTTAGCTTATATTCATTGCTTCAGCAGTGCAGAGGTGAATGCATATGCTTGTAATGTGGTATCTGTGTGTATGTGTATATTCACATGTGGGCTGCCAGTACACAGGAGCTATTTAAATGAACACATGTATAGGTATCTGTCTTAATAACAAAAGTAGCCCAATAAAACAACCTGCTCACAACTCAGCAGCCCCTTGCCCACACCGGTAGCTCGGTACAAATCAAAGGTGAAGGTGTATTTTACCTCCTGCCAGCTCTGCCAGGTGTGCTGGAGTCAGGCGCAGGGAAGGTGCAAGCAGATGGGAAAGATGCCTTAACCCATTGAAACAAAAATTGTTAGAGCTCATCTGTCAGATGTCTAAAGAATGAAGTTTTGCTATGCTTTGTTCTTTATGGTCTGCAATGGGTGGACCCAAAGTGGAGGACTTTCCAAAGTATCCCATTTATTGGCCAAGAGTTGCATTGGGCTGTCTGAACCCTGTAACACAGAATTTAGAGGATATAATATCCTTTCCCACCTATTTAATCTTTAGCAATCATTCTTGACTTCCAGCAGGTGTAAACTGATGTTGTTCATCAAAGCTCCCTGTGGATAAAGATCCAGCATTGAGGTGGGGGAAGATTCATCACCCTAAGATGCATCAGTGATATGGTCTCCAATGTTGATTCAACATTTAATGCATGCATGTCCAAAATTTTCTTTCAAGGCAAAGGAATGCATTAGGAGATCAGGAATATTTTCAATGGTAGTAGAAAGAAACACTAGTGATGGGGTGGCATGTGAGACTAAAACCCCCATGCTGACAGACTCAGTGAGTTGGGAAGAAGTGGAGCAGGAAGGAGCAACAGGACAACTGCTTCATGCTTTTTATTCATAATGGCATCGGATCAGAGAAACTATCACTTAGTGGAGACATTTATGGTGTGTTATAACATTCCCTCCACTGCCATCAAAATTTTTGAGCCTAAGATAAAAACCTTTCACATTTATAGATTATTAGCATCCTTTTTTAACTTTCTGTAGGCAGTTTGCATATAAATCCCATTTTAAGAATAGTCCATTAAACCCACAGCTGTCACTTGCTGAGAGATTTGGGGTGGGGGTTTTTTTCCATCCTGAAATCATCTTTGTAATGTCTTTTGTGCTTTTCCTTCAGAGCTTTGCCTCATTTTTTTTTTATTCACCTGTTAAAATTGCAGTTCTCTCTCACAGCTGGCAGATTGGAAGTAATGGAATTTAACTGCTACTGCAATGGTTCTGAGCAAAAAAAAATCTTTTCAGTACCTGATTTTAGAAATGTATGTTTCACTAGCTCTTTCACTTCATTGCCACATTTTCTAGTTCCACTTCAAAATACAAATACCCATTGTTCTGCCTAATAATATTTATTTTAAAATTGTCAATACTCATAAATTCACACATTCATCTGGGAGATACTTGATGTAAAGAGATAAAGTGATTAATGCCAAAAGGAAATTAAAATACAGAGACACAGGTGTACTGCTGGGGTTTAGGCTGTAAAAGCATCCCATCAAAAACCTCCCAAAAGGTCTAAAATAGAGAAGAAGAGGTAGTGGTAGAGGTGGAGGAGACTGGAAGTCACTTCACATCAGGTTGGTTTACCAAAATCATTGCACGTGTTCTTAAGTGTAGAAGGATGCTCAAGTGGAGCTGTATTTAGGAGTGTGGCTGAACACCTGCTTAAGGTTCAGTCAGTTTTACTCACTGACACTGACAGTATTTATTGTACAGGTGCAATACATATATGTATGTATGTATAGCCATGTGAGAGTACTGTGGAAGGAAGGAGATAACTGGTATCACCAATTTATGGAGTCCAGAAAAATCCATGCAGACTGGGTTTGTTCTGCTGTTCATGCTTCAAACAAAAATAAATATGAGCAATTGGATAATGATCAGAAATGCATTACAGGAATTATGTCTGGGAAATTTCCTCAGCTGAGCAGAGGGCAACAGGAGGCTTAGAACCAGCTGGTGATATCTGACAAGGGGAAAAGTTTTCTATAACAGATTACTTCTAATATTTCAGGTTAAGTCAGAAAAACTTCAGAGGCTAAAAGCTGAATCTATAAGAAATCAGGGTAGAGGTGGGGTACACATTTTTAACAATAAGGATGAATAATAGCTGAAACAATTGATTTTGGATTGTAATAGATTTGCCATCATTTGCAGTCTGAAAGCCAAGGCTGAATGCATTTCTCAGAGGCTGTGCCTCAGCTCATCCCTCAGCATTGCCTTGATTCCGAGGGTACCAAAGAGTACTCTACAGTCTGTGTTGTGGAAAAGTAATTTTGGATGGCTACAGTTATTTCCACTGGCCTTAAATCCTATTTAGGTTTTTGTTAACATGATTAACCATATGTAACGGGGTCTGTAATGAGTGACCACTAAGGGAAATAATTAAATAATTGATGTTAACAGAAGAAATTTCCACAGATTTTTTTTTTAATTCATACCAAGCTTGATTTCATTTAAACCAAGATAGAAGATGAATGCTAACCAAGGCTAAAAACCAAAGGGAACAGCATTTTTGTAAATATGATTACTACTTTACTGTCTTAGTTCATTTTGGGGCTTTTGTCTTTTAAAATACTGTCTTTTTTGATATTTATAATAATGTATTTAAAATAGGATAATTTTTTCTAATAAAACAAGATTTCACATGATTAAAAACTACTAAAGATCAGTCATATTTGAAACACGATAAACAAAAAGAGGAAAAACCCTGTCTTTTTACAATTCAGGAATTTTATTTGTATTTTCTAGGTGTTCATGGCCATATCGCAGGGCAACAACTGTCCTGAGAAAATAATCAAGATGAAAAGAGTGATTTTAATTTTCTAATGAGGAACACTTGAAGATTTTTATTGTGTTTTGCCATCTATACTATCAAACTGCAAATAAAAATCAGGTGGGCTTAATTCCCCAAGAAGCTGCTGTAATTTTGCATCTGGCTTCAGTACTGTAACAACTTGCCCAGTGGAATAATTTGAAAACAAATTTCTTTTCAGTGTTCTCATTTCTCTGTTTCTCTAACCTTCTGCACATTAGAAGGATCTATTAATTTTTTTATTGAATGCGTAAAATACAGGATTTTTTTTAGTTAAATAATTCTTATTGGAACTTTTACCAACAATGTAATTTATTAGGATTTTACCCTCTCCATTAACATATGAGATTATCTTTCACAAAATGAGTAGGAAAACCAAATCCTTCATGGAATCAAACAGTAGTTTCAGTAATGAAATCAGACACTATTGTGAAGACTGTTAAGCCTGATAGAAGAGAGGGGGCTCAGAAAAGAGAAGTCAGCAGCTGCGTGTCTGCCTCTCAAGGAACACAGATGATGTCTGTAGGGTCAGATAGTGACTCATCCTTGTGCTTCCCTCCTCCCAGAAGGCAGCTGCTGCATGGAAGGGAATGGGGTTGGGAAGCAGGACACCCAAACCTCATCTGTTTCACTGGCACTGTGGGACAGCTGTATCCTTGCAGAGGAGCCTGTTGCAAATGCTACACAGAAAACTGCAGAGCAAGGTGATTTTACGAGTATGTCAACAGTTAGAGGTGATAGGCTTTTTAATCTGTACATTTTAGACTTGTGTAAGACCAGCATTAGATTTCATAGTTCAGGATTTATTTGTGGGAAGAATTGCAGTTTCAAATTTTTAAGCATTAGTGATAAGGATGAGCAACTTTGTTACTTTGAGATAAACAGTAATAACCTGCTACTTTTACCTATTTCTGCCTCCCCCCCCCCCCCCCCCCCAACCCCGTCCCCAAGCAGTACTTATAATGACATGCTCATTTAGCATCCTTCTGGTTTCTTCTCCAGCACACATAATGGGGGTCAAAGGAGTTTCAAGTGCAGATATTATCAAGCACCCCTATAATGCCTTTAGGACCCCCTCATTTTTCTGGCTGATGCACTGCAAATGAAAGGAGGGAACATACAGGTTGAAAAATGAATGCTCAAATGAATCAAGGCAAATACCCCAAATTCAGCACAAAGCCAGTGTATTGCTGCAGTGGAACAAAGTTCACAAGTGCAGGCACAGCCAGCTCTTCTTGATACAGTGGAGTTTAGGTTCTTGACTCTGATTGGATTGGAAAGGTTTTCCAAAGTGGAGAGCAAAGAAAATAAAATTAAAGGTTTAATTTTTAAAAAATTAAAGGACTTGGGGACACTTTCAAAAGTCTGTTTGGCTAGTGATACATCTTTTTAAAATATTTCTTGTTAATTAAACTATTAGATTCAAGCAGGCAGTGGTGGAAAACCCTATCTGGGGAGCACTGCAGGCATGCTTCTTGCACCTGGGAGAGGAGCAGCAGGAGGGACGGGGAAGGGTGTTCATATAACCAGCTACCATTAAGATGCACCATCTACCAGCTACCATTGTTACAAAGCTATTGCTTACTGCATCATTGCTGTTGGTTGCTGCCTTCCTGCAAAAGCCATTGCCTGCAAGAAGTGAAATTATTAAATTCAGAAAAGTATGGACTCAAGCTGGAACCAGACACAAAGAGTGGACTTGGCCTTAGGTATATAAATTGTATCTGTGCATTCTTAAAAGCATTCTAGTCTTCAGTTAAGCCTGGAAAATATTTGGTTGCAAAATAATGAGAATAAAGAAGTTATGGTATCCTTAAAAATCCTGGCCAGCTACTCACTCCCTCCCCCAGAGTGGGTTGGAGGAGAGATTCAGAACAGTAAAGGTAAGAAAATTCGTGGGTTGAGATAAAGCAAATTTAACAGATAATGCACAAGGTGTGTGAGCAAGCAAAGTGAAACCAGGAACTAATCCACCGCTTCCCGTGGGCTGGCAGGTGTTCAGCCATCCCCAGGACAGTAGGGATCCCTCACATAACAGAGACTTGGGAAGACAAATGCCACCACTCAAAACGTGTGTCCCCTCCCTCCACTGCTTCCTTCTCTTCCCTCAGATTTATGCTCAGCACGAAGCCATACGGTGTGGGATGAGGTGTGGGATATCCCTGGTCAGCTGGGGTCAGCTGTCCTGGCTGTGCCCCCTCCCAGCTCCTTGTGCACCCCCAGCCTCCTCACTGGTGGGATGATGGACAGAAAAGGCCTTGGCTCTGTGGAAGTGCTGCTCAGCAATAGCTAAAACATCCCTGAGTTACCAGCACTGTTTCCAGAACAAATCCCACACTAGCTGGTGTGAAGAAAGTTAACTCTATCCCAGCTAAAAGCAGCACATGTGGATAGGAGATGTTCCTCACTCAGATTAAAATGCTTATGTAGTTCACCAGAATTAATGATTCTGTGTGTGGTTTTCACAAGATGGCTTTTAATTCCAGGTGTATTGCAGTGGCATTCAAGCAAAGATTTATTGGAAACTAAACATGAAACACCCACTGTCTTTTTCATTCTACAAATGAAGTAGAGAGATAGCAGCTGGTTTTCCTGCAATCCCTGTTCTTTCAAAACTTTCCACCTACTTCATCCATCTTTATTTGTACTTACGCATAAATTGTGGTCCATTTTCTTCTGGCAAGAAAATGAAACGTGTTTGTAAAGATTTTACCAAAGGCCATATTTTAAAGATGAAATTCAGTTCTCTCTTAGGTGAAGAACAGTAGTAGAGGAAGGCAGAAGGTATGCCATATAAAACTGTAAGTTTTTCTTTAAATGTCAACCAAATAAACATTATGGGACATAACACACCTCCTAATAAAAAAAAAAAAAAACAGAATAAATAAACCAACAAATAATAATAAAAATAACCATTGACTAGTGACATTAAACTATGATCACATTCAAGATTAAATTGATCCTTTAGAAGTTAATAGAGCAAAACCTCTTTTTAAAAGTTCTCTTTAGCTATTGCAGCTGCTTCAATTCTGTTTCAATCCAGATCTCATTTTATTCATGCATGCATATAATGAGGCCAAATGCTTGGAGACAAGGGTTCCCAGGGAATAAATGATCCAATGAGCCATCTGTACACACATCATGTCTAATCAGGGTGAGGTGGGGAAGATAAAAATTATTAGATTATTAAAATCTTGAAGTTTGGGAATCTTTTTGTTTCATGACTTTTTGGTGAAGATTAATGAATTATTTAAGCTAGTGATAAGAAACATGCACTTACATTACTTGGGTTATTTCTCTCTGCTGTTCTCTGGAGCCATCTATTTCTCTGCACTTACATAGTCCACTCAAAGTCTATGGAACACAAGTGGACAGTACAACACACACAAATATTTCCAAAATTATCAAAATGGACATAATTTTTTACATGATTGTAAGAGAAAATTCAAAGTATTGAGAAATACTGGTAAAAGGAATTCACTTTTTTTAGAAGGCTCAACCATGAGTCTTCCATTTTCTTCTATCTCAGTGTCATTGATGCAAAAAACCACTTGGAAAATCTGTGGTCATGCAAGTTTAACTCTTCAGGTAAACTGAGGATTGTAGTGCTCTTTTTGTGCCTTAGCAGCCTTTAGTTCTGTACTCATATGAGTTTAAATGTAACCCAAGCATGCATTATTGAATAGATAAAATTATTTAGGGAAGAAAGGGAAGGAGTGGAAGACCCTAACAGAAGGATGAACATCAGAAAATAACTTTCTAGTAAAGATTATGCCTCAAACATTCATAATCCTTTGCATATCAAGAAAGGTCTTTTAAAATAATATTAAATTGGAACACCTCAGGAGAATATCAACGAGCAGCTGTTAGACCTCTCTCCTGGGTAAGCTGGCTCTTGTGCCTCCTGTCACATGCTTGAGCAGATAGGTAGGCAGAAATAGGTTTTGTGCTATTTATTATATTTTCAAACCTGTGATAAATCAGTATTGTCAATATATACTAGAGAAAAATAATTAGAAAAAACTGTTTGAGAAAACCCAGGTTTAGCATTGAGCAGAGAGCTAGAGGTCACACTATATTAACTACATTAATCTAAGTATGTTTCCTTGTCCAAAAATCTATGTTTCTTTAAAATGTATGCTTCTAGTTTTCCTGGTTCAAAAATCAATATTTCTTAAAAATGTATATGCTCAAATATTCATAACTTTATGACTCACTATAGCTTCAAGAGTAGTTAAGCTAAAAGCTGCTTCCATAAAATACTGTGTATTTGGAAACAATATTTTTTGAGAGAAGTCCTGTTGAGAAAACCTCTTAAGCATGTCAGGTCAAAATCAAGTCTCTGGTCCTGAAACAGAACCATTTTAGTCAGCGGGATTTCATCAGTGCAGCTTGGACTAGAATTCACCCATTAGCATGTTTAAAGCATTTGCTCATTGCCAGAGTGCTACCTGAATTCACTTTTCTGAATAAACTTCAATTTTAGCACTCAAAAGCAATTAAATATTGTGGGCAAATGAAGTTATTTCAATCATAATGTGAAGAAGTAGAAAGGGCTAAATAATTGAAAGTTAAATATAACTAAAGAAGGATGTTATTTATATTTGAATCTTCAAAATGTGTGCTATGTGTTTGCAATAGAGCATATGGCCCCTTCTTGGCCTAAGGGATTTAGAACTAGCTCTGTTTTGGCTGAACACAAATGCTGGAAATCAGCTAAAGAACACCAGTTTTAGCTAAAGTATGACATGGGACCCATCCCACAGGAGCAGAGGAAGAAGAAACAGGCTTCCTCTAGCCACCTTTATGAGCACTTAAAGGTCAAAATGGAATTTTGCCCCTACCTGCTGAATTTTTTTTATTTTCCTGATACTGAAATTAGTTGTAGAGTTTGTCCCGGAAGGAAGATTAAAGATTGCTTTGGAAGGAAGATTAAAGCTTTATTTCATTATCTGGATGAACCTATTTACTCAAATTGTAGAGAGACAACTGAGCAGTCAGCGCTGGTATTTACATGAAACTAGGTGAGATCAAGCTATTGAGTTCAAGCAGAAAGATAGGAAATGTTACTGTCTAGAACAAATATAAGAGCCAATAAAGATGTTATAAAAGAGCATGACAAGCAGCCGTAGGGACAGGTAGAGATAACAGCGATGTAAGATAGTGTCTCTTCTAAAACCCGCTTAAAATCAAACTGAAATTGCTTTGCAGGAAGATAGGAGTTCTCATGCTCAGTCTCCTGACGCTTCATATAATTCAGACTTCACCTGACACTTCAGATGTACCCGTCTTTATCTGATCTGGGCTTTGCAGCAGGTAAAAAAATTCCTAAGCAGGTTACGGCTATGTGAACCACAAAACAGAACCGAAGATTAATTATGATGTGAAAAAACTCCTGAAGCAACCTAAAGCAATCAGGTAATTTATCGAGTGGTCTGTGTTTGCCATCTAGTGGTACAAAGCCAAACTTTTTTCTCCTGTCTCAGAAGCAAACCTCTCCTGCACGGAAATATTCCTGCTCTCGGGATGATGGCGGGGATAAGTGCACAATTGTCCTTTCAGGAGCCAGGAACAGAAATTTTTCAGCCCTTGACCACCAGACTTAGGACTAGGTCATCAACAAATTAGCAAGGGTTATAACTGATCTCTAGCTCCAGTATCCTGGTTAGTGCTCCAGTCTTTCGACCTTGCAGGTGCAGATTCTAAGAATATTGAGGCACCAAACTTTTCACTGCTTTCTGTGAGAATTCAAGCAACTAAATATCACAGGGTTTTGAGATTATATTGTAACATCTTGTAAACCACACTTACGAAACTCTCAGCAGAAGGCCTTCAGCTTTCTAGAGACTGTCACTTTGCTTTACAGCATCTCTGTATGAAAATATACAATTATTTTTCAACCAGGAGACTGATCTACAATGAAATTAGCAGTTCATTAAAAAATTGTGCAGGGAATACTTACCATTCTGGCACTGGAACACATATACCTAAATATGAGCTATAAAACTAGTTTGTTTTTTTTTCTCAGAACATTTCAAGAACATTTGAATAAAGAATTAAGTAAAAGGATTAATTTTATTTCTCAGTTATGTCATAGAGTAAATACAAGAAAATTAATAGAAATATATTTTATCAGAAAAAATTATTTACAGCATGATACATGTTACTCACCTGGATTTCTTGCTATCTATATCTATCCACAAAATAATAATCATATATTGATTTTCATCAGTAATAAGGAACTTTAAACTAATTCCCACACCCCAATTATCTAGCAAATATTTTTAGATTTTACGATAAGAAAAACTAAGCTAGGAATTAAGAGTTGGAATTTTCCTAATATCTCTGTGATACAGGAGAAGCTCTTCCTGGGATTTTCTGTTCTAAGGCATAAGAATTTTTTGTAAACCCCTTTCATAAGTCACAATGAATGAAAACAAAGCCATACAAATTGTATAGAGGACAAATACAAGTTGACTAAAACAAAGATTAATGAGATTGAATTAACTTTACTGTGTAGTGTTAATCATATTAAGACTAATATGATTCTGAAAAGTGTATTTATACAATAACACCACATATATAACAAAACATGTGGAAAGAAAAAAAATTACATGCTATTAGCTATGGTCCCTTCTTTAAAAACATTATTGAATCTTCTATTTATTGAGCAGCTGCTGCATTCACTCATTCATTCATCCGCTCCCTCCACTGTTATTTATGTAATTAATTATTCAATCAATTGTTCACTGAGGGACCGTATATGATCTATGTTTTACAATTGACCTCAAAGAGCGAGGCAGCTGAATGCATCCGATAGAAAATAGAAAAAGGCATGGCAAGGTTCACAACAATTATCCAGGGTTCAAAGCCAAAAACTATTTCTTCCAGTCCATTGTCATATTCCGGGCGGCACCCGAATGCCGGTGGTATCCACAGCTGCAGGGAAAGAACGCCAGGCCAATATTAATCACCAGCAGTACAAGTCAATAGCCCTTAATGACTGTGACTCCACCATACTGCAAATTGGCTTCAGGAATCCCTAAGAAATCCCTCCCTGTTGCTACTGGGGCACACTGGTGGAAGAGGGTTTCAGCTTCTGCTGCTCCTACAGTTTTTTGGACCATTACTGAAAGGAGCCTCCCATATTCCACATTTAAATAAACTTTGTTCCCCAAAAGCATATTCACTTCTTCCAGAAGTAAGATTTACTGCCTACAAACTATAGAACCATGCAATTTTAATTTTTTGAAAGGATGGGAAGGTTTTGGTTATTAACTTGTGAATTACATTCAAAATGTCTTACCGAAAGGTTGCAGAGGAATAAAAATGCAGCAATGTTCTTCAAAATTCTCCTCTTGTGGTTAGTAACTGAGTTTCTACTGGAAAATGAGAAATCCGAGGCTGAGTGCATGACTAAATTATTGTCCTGACTCGTTTCTTCTTTGGCAACACCAGCACCATCATTTTCTCTCCCACAGATGCTGCCCTTAAGCAGACAGGGTATGTCACCGCTGTCAGGAGCAGCTCTGCCATTGTAAATCTCTTTGTACAAGGGAGTGAGGGACAAAGTGCTCCCCCGAGATATGGTCACTATTCGAAGAGTTTTGATGTCATCATTCACCTTTTCCTGCTCACGGTGGATGGATTCAATGATAAAGAGGTTCTGAATATATTTCTCAATAATAACCAGAACAGAGTAGGGCAGGTTATACCATGTGTATTTGGGATGACCTTGGGCACAGATAATGGCAAGGATCGAGCCCCAGGAGAGCAGCCAGGACCCTGCAGCTGTGCCCACCAGCAGTTCTGCATCCAGTTTTCGAGCAGGATTCTTGGAATTATCCAGAGATCTCTCTTCCAGTCTGTAGATGAGAAGGGCGACGATTCCAGCTGTGCACATGAGAGCCAGCACAAAGATAGCGTGCAAGTAAAACATAGTGAGTGCCAACTCGCTTTTGATTTTTGAACCTCCAATCTGAATTAAATACACAACAACTATGGCTATTGTACTAGTTAACACGATTAGTCCAAAAATCATTCCAACAGTTATGCCGTGGAATTTGAATGGAGTTTTGTTTTGCTGGTGGTGCTCAACTTTACGGCCAATGTTCTTCCATAGGACATAGAGCATTGTGGATGCTAGGATGTGGTACTCAATATTAAAGGGATATAGGTAATATATTCCTTGAGAAAATATCGAGCAGAGAGTTGTTGTGCAATTGCATTGAGGTGCATGATCATCTAGAACTGAAGGAGAAGGAGAGATTATTTATGTGCTTTATCAAGATCCCTTGGTTTAAGTGAGTAAATAAAACATAAATAAAATAACGAAATACAAAAGGTAAGACTTCAGTCAAACAACACCCAGTTACCCACCTAAGAAAAGGCCCCACTTCTCCATGCTTCACTGGAGTTTGAAAGCAGAAGGCATCCCCAGCAGTTGTCACAGAACGGCCTGGGTTGGAAGGGACCCTAATGATCGTCAGTTTCAAACCCCTCTGCTGTGGATAGGGAACCTTCCTCTAGACCAGGTTGCTCACAGTCCCATCCAACCTGGCCTTGAATATTTCCAGGGATGGAGCATCCACAGCTTCTCTGAGTAACATATTCCAGTGCCTCAGCACCCTCAGAGTGAAGAACTTCTTCTTTATATCTTCCTTATTCTAAATGTTTGCTGACTACAACTTGCACCATCTTACCAATGGAGAAAAATTTTCATTATTAAAACACCCAGAGCAAAAAACAGCACTAAGAGATAACTGCTACCCCTTTGAGCCATCCCACTGAATCCTGTAGGACCAGAGACCACAAGTAATAACTCTTCTGGGAAAGATTTGCAAGATTATCCATGCTTGGTTTTTTATTAATAACTTAGTAAATAGTAAACCCTCATTTTAACACTGCTGTGTTAATTTGTTACTGTGATTTAGTAATAAAATGGTTCATTAGTGATGTTCCTCAGTGATGTTATTCCTCAAAAGAAATGTTCTTTAAAAAACTATTTGTTTGGAATTTAGAAGAAAACTACTGCCTGGATCGCATGTATGATAATGATCACATAACATTTCACTATCAGCTAATTATCATGTGCCCCAGAATGACTATATTGGCATAGTCATGAATGACTCAGCTACATCCTGTAGTGACAGTATTTTGTATGAGCGTGCTTGAGCAGGAATTTCACAATGCAACAAACCTTTTGCTTACCTATAGTTATGTTCCCAAAACCAAGCGTGATTAGTCTTTCCTTATGTTCATTCAATTGATGTTTTGACTCCGTTAACACACCATTTGTCCACAGGAGCAAATTTGTGAAAACAGAATGGATAACACCAAACCTACAAAATAAAGTCATTATTGAAGGAATCTGCACAGACTGTACGTTGTGAAATATATGAAATGAAATTGATTAAATTTCTGCGTACAAGCTACACAGCAGTATATATTTGTTGATGCAGGGGGAGGGTTGAAAAATCATCACCGATCTCTAAAGATGTTCTGCAGTCACTGAATATCAGACTTCTAAAACCTTACAGAAATGCAATGTATTAAATGGCCTAATGCATTAAACTACTGAAGGATGTTTTTATTATTTCTTATGCTCTCTTATGCGATGGGTTTTATCCTTTGAGCTGGACAAGCTTCATGTTAGTGATTGAACAGTCTGAACAGGATTACTTTTTTGCGTACAGTATTTCACAGCCTTCTGCAGTGCTCCTTCATATTCTGTGTCTGATCTTTCTTCACAGATATCATCACCTTCTCCACCATAGATCTTTGTCTCTTGGAGAAAGCTGAAGCTAACAGGGGGCTTTATTCCATTTAAAGTACTGGCACAAAGGAGGTAGGTCTCCATGCATTTTTGAGACTCCTGGCCTCTGACAAGCCACTTCAGCTTGGTGAAACAGAATAGCATTGGAGAAAGAAGTGTACCAATAGTTCTGAACTTCCTAATAAAATCCAGACAAAAATTGTTCTCCATTGCCAAGCAGTCCCTTTTTTGTAGGAGGTCATGTATCTTTCCTAGGCACAATCCTTTCTCCTACCAATGTCAGGCGCTCTCCTGCACCTGAGACTTCATCAGGTGTTTCTTCATCAAGAAATAGTTCTTTATTACAACACTGTTCTCAGTGATAAACTTACAGTTAGAAATTTTTAAAATCTACTTATAAACAGAGCTGATAGCACCAGCTGACATTGCAAAGCCTTCTGTAATCACTCACCTCCTGAGCATGGGGTTTGAACACTTACCCAAGAGAGCAGAGCAAATGGAGATCCTTCACCACAGATGACATTTCTAAACAAATTTATTTCACCTCCTATAGAAACTGGTCAGATCATTGATAACTTTAATAAGTACTTCGAAAATTATCATGTTTGCTTACTTATGTTCCATGCACAGGCAGATTAACAGACATTAATCTGCCTTCTCACAAAATCAGAAACACATTGGATCTGATTTGGTACAGATGGTACCACCAGGGAGGCTGTGTTTCCAAGTGCTTGTGCACAGCTGTATCTACCACAGCTGTGAGGTGTGGTTGACACGCCTGAAGGATGGGATGCCAGAAGGACCTGGATGAGCTCAAGAAGTGGCCCTATGGGAACCTGATGAGGCTCAAAAAGGCCAAGTGTAAGGTCTTGCACCTGGGTCAGGGCAAGCTCCAGTATCAACCCAGGCTGGAAACATTCAAGGCTGGGTTGGATGGACCTCTGAGCATGCTGATCTAGTTGAAGGTGTCCCTGCTTATTGCAGAGGGGTTGGACTAAATGACTTACAAATGTTTATTCCAACCCAAACTATTCTATGCATCTAAGATCTAGTTTTAAAAAGGCACTTTCCATAAAATCAATATAAAATACCTCCATTACATTGCATTGACTTCAGGTTGGTAATAAATGTTCCCTTTCAGTAGGTAAATAAATAAAATATAATATAGTGCATAGTCTTAAAACACATACATGGTGGTCCCTTCTTAAGTGATTCTGTAGTACGGTATATTGCCATTTTCCTCTCTCATGAGAAAAATATATGTATTCTGTCACTGTTTTGTATTACAAAATATCAGTGCAGGTTAAATAAGGGTGAATTGAGTTATTTTCTGTTTAACTTTTCTATTTCTTTCTACTTAATGCAATCAAGAGGAGAATCGATCTCTGTGTATTTTCACTGTCCCTCATACAATAAAACTTTGGTGTTAAAGCCCTGTACAGACCTACATCTATTAACATGCAGATGAAGATCAGAACCACTTTACCTTTCAAGTGTTTTGAAAGACTGGATAACATCCTTTGCATGACACCACAGAAAGTACACCTAAATGGAAGAAATACAGGAAAATATCATTACACTAATGAGCACGTGTAACACTCAGAAAGGAAAATGCATCTGTAGATAGACATTTCAATTATTAAAACTTCTGAAGATTTATAATGAGGCAGCTCCATCTCCACACACGTGAAAAAGTCCATGATTTCCTGTTACGAACTGATTTCATATTCATATTTACACTGAACCTGAAATTTCTTGCATGAGGAAGCAGTGGCTTAACAGTAGAAAGTCTTACTCACCAAAACATATTTTCCTTCTGTATCTGAAGAGACTTTTGTTTTAATGACAGATGAAATAATGCCAGTGGTTGTGGATAGAGGTATGATTGCTGCAGGGCATGGTGATGCTAAGTTTGAATGATTTATGAAATATATTAAATTCTGTGGAGGGAAAGAGATTGATGAAAGGATGCCAGACCTGGCTAATAAAACAACAGATGCCCAGGAAGCATGAGAAAAGTTTGTACTAACTGCCTGAGCAAAAACCCCATTAAGAACATCACAGTTGCACTCAAGGATGGTGCAGAAAACTCAAGGAATAAAAGAAAGAGATAACAGCAATAATTTAGCAAGTAAAAGGTAAAGAGAAATAAAATTAGAACTCTCTAAGAGCCTAATGGAGACCTCAGAAAGAAATGGCTGCTGAAATAAAGCCAGGTGTGGATAGGTTCAAGAAGAACTATACCAATATTCCTCAGGGATGTTAGGGTGACACTGGAAGTTGTTTACTCCCAATAGTTCCTAGGCTGAACTCATCAGTAGGTGAACCATCAGGAGAGAGAGTCCCAAGATTTCTCTTAGAAACCTGCTAGTTTGGTGTTCCAGAAATGGTCTGAAAAGTGATAAAAACTTTGGGTTCTTCTTCAGCAACCAGAGTAACTGGAAGCCCATTTTTCCACAGCATCCATTACAGTATGTCTTCACAGCCACTGTTTCTGAGGTATTCCGTGTGTCATTTTGGAAAAAGCTAGTTCATTATGGCTCACCTGTGCTACTCAGCAGTAACAATTCCTCAAATGAAGCATTTATCGATGAGATGAGTGACCACTGTAAAATCCTAGATGTAAAGACTAAAATATTTCATGTAGGTTTCAACTGAAGCAAAATTGAAATTACCTTAGTCTCTAATGCCCTATTCAATTTCCCACCCTGGGATAAGTGCAGTAAAATCTGACAGCAGATCTGAAACCATTCTTTAAAACTTATAAAAATATAAGTTTTAAAGATCTGTTCAGACACAAGATAGTGGGAAAAAAATAGGAAAAGTAAAGAAATAGCATAAAATCCAGTTTTCACTCACGGAATACTCATTGTCTCAAAGGGATTTCTGCCTGCAGAAGAACATAATGCACAGCCTGCCCTGGGAGGGCAGGTACATGTTAGTTCATACATGAGTGCAGAATGTATATATTAATTTCATGGCATGTATCAGGATGCCTCAAGGTAAATGACAACAGAATCTGATACATATCCAGCAGGAAATTAATTCTTTGGTTTTTAGATTACACATATGGGATGTGATGACACATAGGGATGTTCTCTGTTGTGATTTCATCCACTATTCCAAAGACATGAGAAGATATATCTTAGGTAAGAGGTGTCTGGTTAATTACTTTTTCAATTTAACTTTTTCTTTGCTCAGGCTAACATTCAAGTGTTCATTATTTTAAGCTCTGTAGATGATAAATTCAGTGACACTGGGTGATGTAAAATTTAAGTTAGAGTTCTTGCTGTCTTTGTTCAGCATTTTTATTGACTCTTCCACACTCCAGTTCCTGGTGGCTGGCTATAATGAAGAATGCTGTGTTCAGATCAGTAGGGCAGAAAGGGCTTAATTTTATTGGTTTGTTTTTCAGAGATGAAGTAAGACATGGAGAGTGGCTATTACAAGAATGTGAAATTAAGATTGCTTCAACCAACTGAGAATTTCACCCTCAGAAAAAAAGCATAGATGGGATGAGAGTTGCTGTTTAAATGTCAATGTTTTTTGCTTTATATTTTTAACTGTTGAAGAAAGCAGAAAAATGTAGGTTGTTCAAAAGCTCATTTACATGCAACCACAACTGCTAGGAAAACACTTCTTTCTGAATGACTTAAACCTCTTTGAAAATTCATAAAAGTGCCTGGCTATGACTGAGTATCTCAGTTGAATGACTTTTTCTTCACTACAAACCTGACAGGGTTCAGAGGAGTTAATGTGAGAAACAATCAGCTATGGAGTGTACACTCATTAACACACAGTAGATCCAAAGTAGTAGATCCAAAGCCTTATAACAAACAAGCAACTGGAATATTTCACAGGAGTAACTGACTATGTTTGCCTCTGTGCAGCTACTGATAAGAACAACCAAATGCTTCTAGAAGGAACCATGTTCATTTGTTACAGGAAAGTTGTGCAAGTGTTTCAGAACCAGCTAGGAAGGGGTTTGACCCCTTTAACTTATCAGGTCTACACCTCTAACCACAAGGGAACATCGGGTTAGACAGATTGAACTGATCTTATGTGACAACTTCTGCATACACAAACAAGGGAATTGTCTTTAGCCAAAATACTCATTTCAGTCTGAAAATTCTGTATGTAACGTCAATTAAACAAAAAGGCCACGTAACTTCAGCTACAGGAGAACTTTTTTTATTATTCTGTTTTTCAAACCCGTGTTTGAAACCCATTAATTTTATGGTTAAGCACCCGCAGGTTGCAACACTTGAATTCACTATACATGCACAAGCATTTAGTCCTCAAAAGTATTCTGTGATATCCTTAGAAAGCAAATTAGTGTTAAGTCCACTGAAGACAAGATAAAATATATTTTTTGTAAGAAACAGAGATATAAAACTGCAACCAGTGACTTTTACCTGTAAGATGGTGTGGACAGCATGTGTAACAGGAAAAATGCCTTCAGTTGGTGATAGACAATTTGAAAAATCAATATAATATCCAATTTTAAAGGAGTCCAGAATTAAAGTAATCACTGCAAATAATGTAATCCCACCTACAAATGAAAGAGATATTAGAAAATTTTAATGTATAGTGATAGTGTTTGGAGACTATTTGTAAAATAAACAAAAATCTATTTAGGAGAATGAAAGTTGATCAGTATCTCTTTTCTTGTTTAGGGAAAAAAGACTAGATCAATGCTCATTAAGATAACTGACTCCATGGAATAAGTGCCTCTAATTTGTGACAGCCTCTGCCCAGTACATTCAGCAAGGTCACCACTGGACAGCCCCCTGGTCAGTGAAGAGTCACCAGCCCTGCACTGCCCAGGACATTCAGCACCTTGCAGAGTGCCCAGTTCTGGGCAGGACCAAGCTCCTAGGTAACAGTGGCACTGAAGCAGCCACAGAGAGCAGGAATTACTGCCCTCAGCAGCCCCCCAGCATACTGGGCAGTCCTGGGGAGCTGAACAGTCACCTTACATTCCCCCAGCCCAAAACCTCGACAGTGGGAAGTGACACAATCACTTGGTGTGCCCTCCCCATGGCTCAGGGTCACACTTGAACTCAGAGAACACAACCACAACCAGCTGTAAGGTTTGTTCTCCTAGAAAGGATCCAAAAATTTCATTTCAATATCTATATTTCACACACACACACACACACACACACACAAATATTCTAACATATTACTCTAAAGACGCTGAAGAACTTTGAAATATATTTCTCTTTATTTTTGTTGTTCTTGTTATTGTTGGGTTTGTACCTGTATGACTAAGCACAATAGGCTACAAGATTACTGAACCAAACTCTAAGGCCTCCATTTCCTTCATTTTGGTTTATTTTGGGGGGATTGGTGTTTTTTGGGTTTCTTTTTCATTTTCTTTTAGGCTTTTATTCAAGTAAGCTTTCACTGGATTTAATTTGGACTTATTTGAATGAAGACTAGATAATTATTCCATGGACCTGATCCTTACAATATAAACCAGCATAAGTATCTTAATATTTCCTTAAATTCATCATAGAGTAAATAACATCACTAGTGTTGACTTTGATGAATATTTATTTTTATATCTCTTCCGTATAACTATCATGTGTTCCACTTGACTTGTGGTAGTAAAAAAGTAATACTAACTTAAAAATTTATTTAATTATACCTTCATTATCAGTCACATTGATAAAAATTAAGAAATTATATAAATACACTGTAACTTTATTTATTATTTTATTGACCCTTTAAAATTAAAAAAATAGACTTCAGAAACCTCTTTAATCACAAGGGTATGAATTCCAGTAGGATTTTATGTTTCTGTTTTACAATCTCTCTATAATAAAAACACTGTCAAATTACTGATTGAGTGTAATTTCTACCAAGAGCTAAAAAACATTTGCTTTTATATTGCAAAATCTAAAACCTCTGTTCTACACTTCATGCATGTGTATTATCCCACACAGGTTTTTGGGTTTTTTTAATTATGCTACTTAGGTCAGCTAATTTGTATTCTAACACATGTAACAGGACTGGACCCCACGTTTTTAAATACAGGTGCCATTTTTGTTGTGTATGAAAGTAAATGGTATCATAAAATACAAAATTATAGGCTACTCTTGAGGTCAAATGATATGTTTCCTTCCTTATCTAAAGAATGTTAATAATTCTGAAATAAATTAGAATTGGTAGTTCTGATTATATAATTATAACTGCTTATAAATCATTCTGCCTGAGTTAACTAAATGTGCTCTGAGCAAGGTGTTCAGAAGTCCCTTCCTACCTGAATTATTCTAAGACTGATTTTGTGATTTATGGCTTATTTAGAAAGTATGCAGGAAACAGCCTATTTATCTGAAATGCATCAGTTTGAGGGACTTCACATGTGTTATGATTGTTTCCATAAGAAGGCGAAAGCTATCTTCTGTAGCAGAAAGATTATAGATTACTGACCTCCAGGGATTAGAAGACTTTGTATGTCTCTTTTAATTTAGAATGTTTCATTTATTCAAATGGTATTTAGATTTTTCTGCAATCATCCAGGTGGCAACACTGCAAGTATATACAAAGTGTCCAACATGCTTATTTATGGGCTTCCAAAGAGAAAGATTGTACTAATTTTCTTAGTCAAAAATCAAGGTACAACCATAATGACCATGCATATGGTATATTAATGTTTTTTCTGCCAACTTTTGTGATGGAAAATTCAGTAGTATTTACTGATACTAAATGGATACCAGTAATTTCAAGGAAGATAATTCCACCGCTTAGATATTAACATTTAAAATTTTAAGAAATGTGAAATGATTGCTATTGAGCACTGTTTCATTACTTTTTCTTTTCAAACATTAATTGAAACCTATGTGTCTTAAGGGGTCATTAATAGGATTTTCAATATTGCTAAGTGCTGCCTCATTTCTTCCTAGTAACCATCAAGAAGAAGAAAAAATAATGATACAGTTGCAAAAATACCACTCTCACTTTAAAATGTTGTTCAAATAATTGGCAATTCAATGTAGAGAGTAAAAAGATACAAGTTGAAGTCTAACAAGAGCTTATAAATTGAGCAGTTGTCAATGCTTTAAACAGAAACTTTGCTGCTAAAGAATGTGATAAAATAAAGCTGTTTGTGAAGCCAATTGATTTTCATTTTGCGTTCTCTGGCTCACTTCACTGAACTATTCCAAAAAATGGTCAGAGAGCTTTCCCTGGCAGAGAAGCATACCTAGGGGAATAACATTTGGAATAAGTCAAGGAAAGGCTTCGTAAGGTTCCCTGTGGTTATTTGGGTTGGGATAACTGTGCTGTATTAGAGACACAGCTCTGCCACAAACTTTTCCCACATTCAGACTCTAGGAGCAGATCTTGGTCAACCCCACAGGTGGGAAGAAAAACCAAGGCTGAGGGTTGACACAAATTGACACCTTGGTGCAGAAAGGCTCGAGGAAACCTTCCTGTGAGCAGCTCTTGCAAACTGATCAACTGTCCTTCTAGCATTGCTAAACATGTACAATGAGTCAGTTATAGGAGGTATTTCTTAAATACTTATATTTCAATATTTGCCAGAGCAAAAGGGTCTAAAAAGGCAACTGCCATTCACTTTTACTAAAATGATGCTCATAGTTTAAAAGGATTAATGAAAATACATTCATTTTATTCTGTTTAATACAAGGACATTTGCTCTCACAATTACAGCAAGGAGATGGTCTTCAAAAATAGCTGATAGAGCCAGAAAAAAATTTCAGAAAACTTTCAGTGGAAAAACCCAAACAAAATATGCCCGTCCCACTCCATCCTCCCCTTTCCTTTCTGGACTTTTGATCTTTCAGGTAAAAGATTTCTATGACAAAAGCACAGATAAAGAGGAGGACAAGGGGGATCATGGCAGAGGAATTGCCACCCGAGTTTTTCTTAGCTCAAATACGTTTTCTTTTACCAATAGAGGATAAAGGAGTTGTACAGACTTGTTGTAACTACAAGAAACCCCCAAGAATAGGAAAGTGTAGGTCATTCCCTAAGGGCAAATTTGTTGAATTACAGCCTAGACATCCAAGAGAAGCCATGGAAGCCGCACCACTTGAGAAGCCAGTACAAAGAGCCATCCTGTGCTGGTAAAAGAAATGGATAAGGTAACCTAGTAGTTCAATCCAGGATCTTATTTCTAAGTTTCTGTGACTCCTTATATTCTGTAGGACAAATGAAATGCTGTGAATGTGGGGCCAAAAGAAGGAGGGTGGGGGATCCTGCTGTAGTTACCCATGCTAGGCAGTATTTATTCCATATTTAGGAGGGGAAAGCTACCCTCTGAGTAACAAAAGCTTAGCTTGGTCCAAGGTAGGATCAAGTTAAGCCTTGCACGAATTTCAGAAGGTTGTAAGCCACATAAGCTAATAAATGAAAAATGCTTGAGAGATTAATATTGCTTTGAAAAATAGTAAATAGTCAAGAGGAAGAATTCAACAGTGGGTATGTGAACTCCATACATTTCAGGGAAGAGTCTACAGACCGTAGATGTACATTAGAAATTTAAAAGACAGGTTTTCTGTCAGCAATCCAAACGCAAATGTTAACAGTTGAAAATAAAATAAATGATACACAAACGCTGAGATTGAGAACAAACGACATTTCCAAAGCACAACCTTACTTTTCAAAATAATCAGGTGTCAGATGTTCTTGGAATTTTCATTTAGGTATTTCATTAGCTGCTGTGAAAATGAGCTGTTGTCTCAGTTTTAGTAGGTAGAAAATATTTTATGGGAAAGCTGTCATAACATTCCACTTAAATACTTACTTTCCCAATGATCATTTACAATGCTGAGACTGGAAGAGGCTGGTAAAACTGTGATTGCCTATTATTCCACAAGCACTGATGTAGGCTGTTTCTTTTCCTTGGTACCTGAAAACACAGCCTTCCTGTCACTACAACTCTGTGATGTGCTCCCCAAACTCCTTCTCTCAGTATACCTTTATATCCTCACTCTGGTTAAGCACCTGGCTGCAGATGAGGGCCAGCACATCCCACCACTGCCCTCGTAAACTTGTATACTTTTTCTGCAAGTGAATACTCAGTATAGATTCCTTGTTTAACTGCTTTATGTACTAATTACAAATTGATCTGGCCAGAAATTTTGTCCTGTCTAACTCTAGATGTTTTGAGAGCATCACTGTGCACATATAAACAGGAATCTCTTATATACGTTGGTACAGAGAGCACTTGAGGACCTTTCTGACTAGTACTGCCATAAAGTAAATTGCATTACACCTTCTGGAAAAGGTGGTAATTGCTCCAAAAGAGCTGCAAGACACCAACAAAACTGCCTCTTCCACTAGCTATATTTCATTTTTCAAGTTTCACCAAACCAGCCTTTTAAGGAAGAAAGGCGCCAGAGCTTTCAGCACTATAAATGGTAGGTTGGAAAGTGAGGATGTTTAACAAAGAGCTTCCCAATACAATCTCCTAGTATGTTCAGCTTATGCATATATTTACTTTAGAGTGCACCGTGTGTGCATTCAGTTCGTGAATACCAGGATGCCTCCCGGTAGGACGGAGAGGCTAACAATGAGGTAGCAGACACAGGTGATGGCACAGGTGTCCCTTGTGCGGTACCACTCTTTGTGCCATCGGCCCGTACTTACACTTCAACCAGCGGGCTCCGGCATGCGTGTCCTTGTCCCGGATCAGCCTCCTCTGCGTGCAGCTCCTGCAGAGGTACCACAGCATCCACAGCAGCTGGATGAGCATCAGCGTGATGAGGTAGGAGAGCAGGTGGCTCTTGCTGATGCCCACGGCATGAACAGCCCAGGCGAAGGTGAGCAGCAGCCCGGCCAGGAAGAGGTTGATGCCGTACTGGCTGCTGAGGATCTCGGCGTTTTTCTGCGGGTAGCTGCCGCCCACCGCGGGGCACCCGGCGGCTTGCTCCATCTCCCACTCCGCCGGCCAGGTGCTGAGAGCAGGCGGCCCCGCTTTCCCCGGGGAGCCCCGAGGCCGCCGCTGGCCCGTCCCCCATCGCGGCGGGGGCGGAGCGGGGCCGCCGGCCCCGGCCGTGCCCTGCCCGCGGGCGGGGGTCCCCGGCTGCCGGGGCAGCCCCACGCTCCCCGCTGCGGGAAAGGCTGCTGAGGTTTTTGCCGGACATTCTTGCCTAAGGCTGACAACAGCTGGGGTCCAGACCAGGGGAAGAAGACGCTCGGACGAAGGGTAGCTCGGAGCCCGCCCTGCCCGGCTGGCTCCGGTGAGGAGCGCGGCGTTATGTCCACGTTGTATGTACACCTGTGCGGTGTAACACGCTCCCTGGACAGGAGGATGTGAAAGACACCGCGTGTTGAACAAACCCCCGGGCCGACGGCTGGAAAGCCGAGGAAGTGCCAAAACCCGGGAGTCGGCGAGGCTGGAGCTTGCCCTGCAGTCCAGGAGCCACCAGCTGCTGATGGAGCTCCTTCGCGTGGGGAGGCGGAAGGATCACACGTGCTTCACGCTCTTGGCCCCACAGGCCATCGTCCTTTGGGCAATCGGTACTTTCAATGGTAGCCTTGGTTTCAGGAATTCTCTAGACCTTTTCAAAAGTGGCAATTTACTTTGTTTTTTCTTTTTAAATGTCCCATTCTGACAACACAGTACTATAGGAATTGCTAGCTGGAGAAGAAACTACTGAGCTCAAAGTAGCAAAACCTTCTGCAGAATTTACCCCACTATATATTAGTTTTCCCAATATTTATACACGCTTTCAGTATTGACCCTTTTCTACTTAAAATGAATTCTCTTAACTTTGTATATTTGGGTACCAAGCTATCTTAAGAGGCCAAACGCCAAGATAGACTGGTCCTTGTTCTGGCGAAGCAGGTCTTACATGCTCACATGAAATTAAGCCACTAGTTCAACTACAATAATAATAAAAAAAGATATATTGAAAATACAGCATCTATTTTATTCCACTTCCTCTGGCAAAGGAGTAATTTTAAGCTTTCCTGAAGCCAGAAATTAATAGAGGGGTTTTTCTCATATAATAAAGGATGCTTTTGTACTTACATATAAGTGTCTGGGTTCACAAGCCTCTTAAAGAACAGGGAAGAAAAACAAAATGGTAGAAAGGTGGAATGAGTGAATTCTGGGCAATCACCTATTTAGGTAACCATAAAGAACTAGTAGTTCCTGTCCTTTATTAATTTTGTCTTTTTCTCAAAAACCAGGTATTTTAAGCCATCTGCAAATTTTCCTTTTGAAGAATGCATTTAACAGGAAGCCAGCCCTATGTTTCTGTCTGGACTATTAACAGCAATACAAAGCAAAAGTGTAACTAGTCAAACAGTCAGGCTTCAAACACTTCTAGCTCACAGCTACATCCATCATTATCAGAACTGGCATTGTGGAATTGCCAAATCCAACTTCTATCTCATATGATGTAACCTTTAAAGAATAAGTAAGGAAGATGCTTCTATAGGTAACCATGATAAATAATCTTCACTGCACAGAGTATTTTACTTCATATTATCCAAAAGCCTTGTCACCTGTGAAGGAAAGCTCTTCGGTGCTGGTACACATTCTCATCCTGAAATGAAATAATGTAAATTGACACCGAAGATAACCATGGTGGTCTGTACCAAGAGAATACATTCAAGCTTTAGTACAGGTAGGGATTTCAATTGCCTCATATTTTTTTCAGAGAATTATTATGCTACCTCTTTCTACTCTCTTGCTCTAAATTCTTTATTTAGTGGTAAGGAAAATAACAAAAGCAAGGAGTTCACAGAAGTGGCAGCAGCATTTTGTCAGGTTACAACAATTAAAACAAGCATTGTTTTACATTCTTAGAAGATTTGCCACTACTTCCTTTTGAGCAAGTAAGGGAATGAGTATTGTGTTGGATACTCAGATCTGTAACTGAAAGACTTTGCTGGACTTTGTACAATGAGCATATCTACCTGGGATTCTCAGGAAGACTTCAAAGTAGTCAGAAGGCAAACAGCTCTCCACAGGTGAACAGTGTTATTACACCTCCTGTAAACCCAGGTGAGGGGGCATGAAAGCCAAAACACTTTGAGTCAAGTATAATATTTAAAATCCACACGAACATCTATTTTACAGAAAAAGCAATGAGATGACACGGAAGTCTCCCAGACAGTGTAATTAGACAGTTAAACAATTAAATATTGAACAACTATTGATTACTTTTATACAAAGTTTATTAAGATGTTCAGAAGAATGAATTTGAAAAATCACATAGCAAATAGTGATTTTAATTCAGATCACAAGGCAACTTAAAACACCTAGAGCATCTATATAGCTGACAAATAAAAATTCAGTTATAATAACCATCCCTGAGCAATACTGCATTTTAATTATTATAATAAAGAAAGTTACTCAAATGTACCTGTGGATGCAGACATAAAATTGTAAAAAGCTTTTAAAAGATGAAGACCTGAAAATAAGCAACTTGCACTTTGAAGATATGAAGCATGACTGGTTTTGACAAATATTACATTTAAACAAATCAAGCTGTTAACTTACCCTACAAACTACTTCAAGTAGTGCTGAATGCACTTTATTTTGGTTTGTCTGATCCTTGGTATTACATAATATTAGGTCGCAACCTTTTTTGTTAATGGAACAGTAACAGCCAAAGACAATGTGAATCTCTTTCATTACTGAACATTCCACGTGCTCAGCAATGGTAGGAATTAGGAAGCCAGAATGAAGAACACAGTATTCTTTGGCAGTCCAGACTTTAGGCAACACTCACCAGGAGTAGATTTTAATAGATTTCAATACCCAATTTCTACATTCTCCTATTTTCCAAAAGGCGTGGGTGAAAAAGTATTTATACAAGAACCTACATAAAGTAGTCTGGAAACTAGATGGTGCCCAGGTCTTCAGACAGTTAAGTATCTCAGTCAACATGTACAGACACCTAATAAAAATAAAATGCTATTTTATTTTCCCAACTGAGTATAACTAGTAGCTTTTTAAGTTAATATCAGCCTCTTCATTGCTGAGGAAGGAAAATGGCAACTTCATTAACAGGCACTGTTAAAAATGAAAAGTTAATTTACAGAAGAAAAAACAACCTGAATACTGAAAAACAGTGCATACATCAAAATAATTTAATGTGTGCTCCAAATTTCTTGTGCAGTGTTAATATTGTTCATTGCATTGCTGGTTATTCACAGCTTGATCATCCACCTTTGGCTGTGGATGAACTGTATGAGCACAAGTGGAATTTATTTATTTAATTGATGGCACTGCCGAATGTCAACCAGCTTTCCCTTACCCTTATCCATACTTTTTTTAAAAAACACTAGCAGATCTGAATGCAAGTCATTAGATAATAAAGTATTTCCTACATGGTAACACATATAACATTAGAAATTTGACAGATCAAGAAATGTCTCCTGTAAGTAAGTTTACAAGTACAAACACGGGTTCCAGATAACAATATTTTACCTGTCAATTCAAATGGAAAGAATATAATATTAAAAACCCACAGCACTTGATTTAAGTATCACTTACTTCCAAATCAAACAACGTGATTTGAGCAGTAAGTTTGGGTAGGTGACCTCTGAGGCCCCCAGAGATAATATTTAAAGGTCCCTTTCAACACTATTCTATGGTGCTATTACTGACTACCCATGTTCTTAGTATTAAAATATAAATAGAAGCTTTACAAAGATGTACAAAATTAAAAGCCTCATGTTACTAAGAGATGTAAAACCTATTTATCTTCCAATTATTCACTGATGAGTTGCTTTTCCCTATGGTTATGTCCATTGATTTATAATTCAAGTAGATTAAGAATTACTGTATTAGTTAGAGAAAACAGGCAATATTAGAAACAACAGATGTACTGGAATGTAAGAAAAGTGACATACACTTTGCAGGATTACAGTTACTTGATTCCTTTGCATGAAGCTGAAAAAAAAGAAAAAAAACCAAATTTAACAAAAATCTTTGAAGGTTCTATACATTGCACAATCTATATCATGTACTAAATGAATTAGTGATTTTGTAACAGCAAGTAATAACTTGTCCCTAATTATTAGCCAAATAATTATTTGACATAATACAGTTTTCCCACATACTTCAAGTGCTCAGACAGAACACAGCTAATGACAGAACCAACAAACATGGATATCTTTGTATCAGCAAGTTCCCACAGTAAAGAGGTTCAGAATTAAGTATTGTATTTTTCAGAAGTTTGAATTTTGTCAGAATATAAGTTAATTATCTCCTTAAAAATCAGGTTTCTTAATATTTCAAAAAAAAAATAAGAGGGGAAAATGCAACCGTGGTTCAGTTTATTATTAAAAAAACCATAAATCTGAGTTTCACCATCCCAGCCATTAAACACTTTTTGCCTACAACTTTGTCAGTACAAGAGACTACACTCTAAATCCAGCAACCCAGCACAGTCTTCTTTTTGCTACAGTCCTAAAAATGCTGAGGGATTTCCTCACCAGAAAGGATTTGTGATGGCAAGCAAAGCCAAACAGGCTTCCTCCTCATTCCCTTGAGAAGCACAACAAACAAGACCTGCTGAAGGAGTAGTTTCTCTGGGTAATATCAGACACCTGTGATACAGGGGACATCCCTTACCATATTTGCTGGCTGTATTTGATGTCTTCCTAAGCTTTTTACATTTCATTGTATTCATTTAATAAGCATATCCTAACAAAAGTTCTGGCAGTTATGGAGAATGCATTTTTCAAGTTAACAAAACAGATGGGTTGGCCTTTGAAAAGCTCGTTTTAGAAAGAACAAAGAACTTCTCATATCTGGCAATTTTCCACACAGTAGGTTGATCTGGGCTGTGCATTACAGAAAATGAAAACAGCACACTTGAAGATAAAGCTATGGCTAAGATTATAATTTAAAGAAATAGAGAAGGCCTTTGCACATGGATGTTGATGTCTTCTCCCCTTTACCATCAGGTCAAGCAGCTTTACTAAGAAGTTCTCCCAGTCTAGGTAAAGCTGCAGGACTTTGGCCTATATGTCCCTAAACCACCCATTCTCACTCTTTTCAACGTCCAGAATGGAATTTTAGAGAAGTGGAAAGGATACTCTTTCCCTTTGGATAATTGCATGCTATCTGGTTACTCTATATGCCACAAAATGTCACGATTCTAAGAATGTACACAAAACATAAAGAAGGAATCCCTAAATGGCTTCCTAATCCTTAAATGTCTAACAAAGCAGTTCCCAAAACAAGATACTTTTATGTGCTTTAAAAAAATCAATTATTTACCTGAAGTGTTTATCCCAGGAGTGACACAAGCATCACAACACCCATGAACTGAATGAAGAGCAACACAGGTGTGAAAAATGACCAGACAGGCCACAAGGCAATATTGAAACTGGAAATAAAAGCAGTAAGTATTTGGTAAGCTCAATTGTCATACTGCAGAAACACCAGGCATACAAAGGAAACATGTCAAAAGAGGAAATAAGATTTAAATTGCTTAACTTGGGAATACACTTCTTTGTTTCTGAAAACAAAACGCATCAAGGGTAAAGACACGTTTTACTTTCAGAAAATCTGTACCTGAAGTCCCTGAAAATTACCTACTCTTCGATTTTTCCATGGACATACATGGCATCTGACAGAAGCCTTAATCTGAACTTTCATCCAGACAGATTTCAGTTAACTGAAGAGACAGGGGAAAAATCAATTTATTTTACAACTGACTTACAAGAATTATAGATTTGACTAATTATAATCCATAGGGAACCTTTATTTTCCTCAATCTTCCTTTTTTTCACCATTGCAACAAATACTGACTGATACTCCGACACAGCAACTGAACAAGAGGAAATGATGTTTCATGCAGAAAACATATTCTGGCACAACATATGTAATTTTCTGCATTCACATTGCTCAGTTCTGACTCATATAATCCCATAAGTAAAGCAACTCTCACTAAAACTAGCATTCTCAGACAAAATATAAACCCTTAAAGCTCATATGGCAATAGTCAGAAGTCTAACATTGTGTATGTTTGCTACGTACAGATTGTTGTATAATGAACTCTGTCAGAAACAGATCAAGTTCATTTTTTCTCAGTTAGAGAGACTGCACCTTTGTCTTAATTTGTAAACTGCACAAGTAGCTGCCAGAGGTGAGAAATCTATACTAACAAAGACAAAAATTTCACTTTCCCCCTAAATTTTCAAGACAGAAAAGATCCAGTACATCTCCAAGTACACAATATACAGTTTCAATTGTTACAAATCTTGGCTTTGTGGATGAAAGTTGAAAGTGCAAGAAATTATGCTACACAGAACTGGTATTGTCACCAATACATGTAGCAGAATTATAGAAATTATACTTGTCATAACATGAGCCCATGAGCACCCAGACTTGCACAGGTTTAGCAGAAGTTTGGACACAGTGTCTGAACTCACCAAACTGCTGCTGCTATAAAGGAAGCTGTTGCAACAGGAATCAGTGCAGGGTACTGTTCATCATAGTCCTGAATTCCACAGTACCACTCAAGATACAGTATGCAGTAAAAGGCAACAGATAAACATGCAGCCAATAAACAAGTGCCACAGGAAAGCCACCAGCTGCAGGAAGAAAAGCAAATTAAACCATGTTAAAGCACATTACACAGTCACATTGCAGTTTGCACAGTATCTTCACTCCAGTCTACAAACAGAACAGGCAATATCTGTTAAATACACAGATAGTGGCCTAGAGTTCCTGAAGGCTTTACCTTAAATTAATTTTACAAAACACTTTTTGCCCTTAAAAGCTGTCTAATATAAACAACTGAGTCTAATTTTGCAATGAAACGCTCCTTTCATATACTGTCCCCTCAAATACTTTGGAAATTCAGTGTGACAGATCTTGTCAGGAATCTACCATACCACCACACCAAAACCACTTTGTCACTAATAAAATAAAATAGGCTCCACTGCAACTGTGGAGCTTTTCTATATAAGTTAGACTGGTGATCTTTGTGCAACAAAAATACTGCAGAAAGTTTTAATATGGTTTCAGTTTGTAAACTCACAAATTTAACAGACAAGAAGCATGAAGATTTTTCTTTGTAACTGCTGAAGAAAGCCATGGAGACATCTAGAACTTTAAACTCAGAATAACAAGAACACAGGGTATGTGATTATTTAGGAAGACACACTTTTGAGCTTTTCTGAGCATATTCTTCAAGACTAGTTCAGATAAGGCAACTTGGGAAGAAGATGCACTTTAATAAAATCTTATCTGAACATATATTAACAAATAAAAATTTTGAACAATTAATTATTGTCATAATTTGATTGCTAAATTACAAAGGGTAATCAGGGATCTTCCTAATAAGGTAACATTTGCCCTGGAATGGTACAGCAAACATAATATGCTACTTTGAAATCTTGCTACTACCAACTGAGAATTCTGCACTAGAACTGTTGCCATGGCCTACCCAGACAAGCAGTGCAGGAAGACAGGGTCCTGACCCCAAATTCTGATTACACCTTGGAGTCACTGGTATTGCTTTCACAGTCAGGTGTTTGAAGGGTGTAACTAGCCTGGTAGAACAGCTCCAGAGAACCTCACAGCACAGAGCAAGGTCCTGTGCAGCTTCCACGTATTGATATAACAATGACAAAAGTAATGCATTTTAAAAGCACTTCCAGCTGAAGCTATCTAAAAACATTTAACACACATCAATCCCATTGAAAATACTTTAATAGAAATAGACTAGAAATAAAAACTACTTCACAGAAATTGTTTCATTAATCTTTTGCTGACCTACTCAAAATCATCTAGAGATCTTCTAGAGAAATTCTGTTTGACCTTTAAGGATTATTTTCAGGGGGTTCATTATAAAAATAAAGTCAAAACCAAAATACTTCCATCAAAACAGGCAGCTATTTCTTGGACTTAAATGAAAACTTGAAGGTACAGTATTAAAATGTCTGGTATCAGAGCAAACTTTGGACGTACATAGATGGCTCAGCAGCTTATAGAGAAAATCCAATTGTAGCAAAATTTAAGCATTGTTTTTACTTTAAAATTAGTTCAATAATATCATCTTAGGTGGTCATGTGGTCCAACCTCCCTGTTCTAGCAAGCTCTGCTATTGTCAGTTGCCCAGAATCATGTCCTGATGGTTCTTGAATATCTCCAAAGATGGAGACTCCACGATTGACCTGGGCAACTGTTCAGATCCCAGTCACCCTCACAGTAAAAAAGTGTTTCCTGATCTTCAGAGGAAACCTCCTCCATTACAGTTCATGCCCACTGCCTCTGGTCCTGTCCTGGACACCACTGGAAAGAGCCTGGCTCCGTCTCTGCAACCTCCTCTCATTGACAAGATGCCTCTGAGCCTTCTCTTCTTCAGGTTGAACAGTCCCAGGTATCTCTATTCCTACTGCAGATCTAGTTCATCCATGATTTAAAATACAGTGACCAGATGTAACAAACTGAGTACGATCATAAGACTAAAACACTCATTTTTGTAAGAAAAGATACCTTACCCATCTGCTTGCATAGTTTCTTTAACATTTTTTAAAAAATCAAAGTAGTATGTCACAGCTATTGATGCCAAAATCCAGAACGCAGAATGAATATTCAGTCTGTTAAGAGGCCTTATCGTCTTCTCTACAGCTGTAGACTCTTCTGTAAATAAGAACATAATTATAGCACTAAAGCCACTCATTAAATGGAGTATGATTATTGTTACATAAAGTATCATGCTTTATCTTTTTAATTCATTTATCTGGGGAGATTATTCTACTCATCATAATACACTTTGTACTACAAATAGTCTAAAAAGCTCTGAACATTTACTGAAATGAAACAGACTAAGCAAGGTACCCTTTGATAAAAGGATAAAGCAGTAACAGTCAGCACAATACTGTATCTGTGTTTCTTTTTAGGAAACAGCTTAGGTTTTGTAAGGGTTGTTCAACTAATTAAAAACCCCTGGTGTTATTAAGGCATTTTTCTTAATCTAGCATATGGAATTTCAGGTTGCTATTTCCAATTACTCATTTATTTGTACCCGTCTTTATGAATTTTAGTATTTGCAAAACGATTGCAGGCATAAATAATTGTCTTTTTCTCAACTACAGACAATTCATAAATTTTCAGCTGCAGTTTCAGGAACTAACTTTACTTACACTGCACACTTTCAGCAGGTAAACTACAACTACCATTGTGCAGGAAACCACCTTCTCTTTTCCCCCTCATTACCATGTAATGTTTTAACGACAGCGAGACACCAGAGCGAGATGAGACTCTTTTTTTGTGCACGACAGCAGCACAGCATTTATATACACTGTCCAAAAAAGGGTGTCAGAGGAGGTTTTGTTGTCGCACACTCTGAAGTTTATCACCAGGAGTTCCAGGGGTCCTGCGTGCCTTCAGCAGTGTCACATGTGCCGACTCCTCCACACGCACCGCCACCAGCCCAGCGCGCCCACAGCTCTGCTGGAGCTTACAGACAGCTTTATTTTTCACGTCTTAGATTTCTCCTCATCCTACTGGAGCTTGGGCCCGGAGCATTCGAGCACTTCATCCGCATCGAGCAAGCCCCTCGCGTCTCCCCCGCCCAGCCCGCAGTCAGGAGCGGACACCTGAGGGCAGGCGGGGCCGCGCTCCGCGCCGCTCTACCCGAGGCGGCCCCGCTGCCGTCCCAGGGCCCGCCCGGCGGGGCCCGGCACCGCTCCCCGCGCCCCGGTGCCACCCACCGGCCGTCCCGCCGCCCCGCACCGGCGGCTGCGGCTCCTGCGGGTCCCGGGGCTCCGGCCCGCGCCGCCCCGGACGCCGCAGCCTCGGGAGCGCGTCCCCGCCGCCGCCGGGCTCCATGTTGGGCCGCTCCGGCAGTGACGCGGCGGGGCGGGAGCGGGGCGGCCGCGACCGCCCCGGCGTGAGGGGCAGCGGCGGAGCGGAGGCCGGTACGGGACACGGGAACGGCCTCGGGAATCGCAGTGATTCCCCCGGAGAGGGGGAGCGGTGCCGTGCACAGCCCAGCGCCGCAGTCAACGCTGTGCTGCCGAAATGATACAGGGAAAAAAAAAAAAAAAAAAACAACAAAACACCACATAAAAACTGTGCGTAGAAATGTTTTCCTCATCTGCCAACCAGATGTTGTCGAGGGCAGATGTTAGGGAAATCTCAATTTTTGTGACACAGACCGGTGGTGTAGGTTAAAAATGATTGGAGCGTGGTGCTAGTACCAGCAAGCTCCGTGATTCTGTCTAATGCAAAGCTCCGGGAGGTTCCCAGAGCCACGGGAACCCTGCAACACGCGAGACTGCAGCTTCTAACTGGAAACAATAAACATAATTGCAAGACAAACTAGGTAGAAGTTAAATAAACGGAATAAAATGGTAAAATAGATGGTTTCGGTTCTGTAGCTGATTTCTGCATAACTAGATACAAAGTCGTATCAGCATGTTTCTGCAAATAAAACTTTGAAATCAATTATATTACCTGGGCTTTCTTGTTTATTCACATGGATAAACTCAAAACTAGTCAATTTGGCTGGCAGATTTACCTTAGGGCTGGTCCTCATAAGAATACTATGAATATTAAGAGTACTGTGAATATGTGTACTGTGTGTTCTGGGTTGTGTTCACTGATTAGGCCATTAAGATGGCTTTTAAAATTGAAAATTGTTTCTAATAGTAATGATTCATTAGGTTAATTAGATGATCCATGTGATTGTTACAAGGCCTGTGCTTTCCCAGAGAAAACTGTGTAGCTTAACATTCTGACTAAGGCAAAAATCCTGCTGACTTCAATGTGGAAGTACCTGTCCCATATGGCAGCTGTTATGTATACCTTTTTAGTGGGATTAAATGTAGAATATTCAATACAAACTCAGATTTATTATAAGGAAGATTGAAGAAACAGAAACCTAATTTTAGGGTGTGTGTTTTACTTACCAAAATCATATTTACAGTCCTTCCAGCTGTATATAGATTAAAGTTCAAAAATCCAAGTGTTTAATAACTTGATTGTACTTTTCCTCTCAGAAGGCAAAATATTTTGCATTAAAACAAAGATTATTACAAATGTGTGAAATTTTCACTTACCACATGCATTCTTTGCATATTGTGCAGCATTTATCAACATAAATGACTTGCAGATACTTCCTCTGTAGTTTTATGGTGAGAAAACAGGAAAATAAAAAAGAATGGAATGCAGGCTGTGGTTAAATAATTATGTATTTTATCACTAAACCTTAAAAATTAGGCAATTCATAGGGAAGAAATTAACCAGTAGAAGCTAATTAGGGTAAAAGCTAAACTTTCCATGCACTGTTTTAAGCAGCTCTAAACCTGCGTGAGAACTATATTTTCCTTAATATACTATTGTCTGTTTTATTAATGAGTGAGATTCTGGGGACAAGGGAAAACAGGGTTTTGGTTATTCTTTATTACTTTGAATTAAATTTGAGTAAATTCAGCCCAAAAGATATGAGAAAAAATTATTTTTTTTTCTCTGCAGAAAGACAGACTTTCATTTACATCTGAATTTCATGTGAGAGGTGTCATAGAAAGTAGAAATTGTTTTCCCAGCCTTAGAACATGTATCACATAAGGGCCAACCACACTGCACTCCTTAGTGACTGCAGGGATTATTCTTTATGTAGTTCAGTTGAATATTTTGAAGTTAGCAGCTCATGGGAGATCAGAGCTCTGCTTTCTTATCAATGAAATAGAGGTTTCTTTGTTTTATTGCCTTTGAGTGAAATGACTACCTCAGCCTTCACTTTCATCTTAATGATTCAAATAAGAAACAAAGGAAATCTTCATGCACTTTCTTTGCAGAAGCTATTCATAGGATATATCTTTGATTTAAATGTAGCAATTAAATAAATATGTATGCTAGGAACGTTAAGATCTGTCAGTGTTGTTAAACTGAATGCTTCTGTTTACCTACAGAGTAAGTATTGTGCAAAGAGCTGAAATAAGAGCTTCCTTCCTGGGCTCACTATTGACCTAAACCGAGACCACTCATGTTCTGTGTTTGTAGAGCTGAGATGTTTTCTGTGATCTTTTCACAGAGCTCCTCTAATTCAGAAATTATTAATCTGCCAAAGAATGGATAGTGATCAGGAGTTGAACTGAGACTGTCACAAAATGAGCAACATAATTAACAATGCATCTAATCAACGGGCCTGTTATGGATAATTAATTCTTCCAAGTTAATGTTTAAGAATGCCTACACAAATGTTAGGAAGTATATTAAAATGTGATGCCTGATGTGATAACTTTAAAGTCTGTGAAATAAATTTGTGACTTTGAAGGTTTAGTGAAAGAAATGTAAAAAAGGGCAGAGTTTGCAGCAATTTTTTTGTGAACTGTATTCATGGTCTCTTGCATAATGTGATTCAGTTTCCACATCTTGGGAACTGAATTCAACACCTTCACATTCTTTTATTTTAAGCAGAAAATAATCCTTTGTATGTTAGTTGAATGTATTTAAATATTCCGGTTTTTCAGTTATAAACTGAATTTCGCAATCTATATGGATTTTTTAAATTTTATTTTCTTGTTGCTCTCTGTGTATTTGCTGCTTAGTGATTAGTTCATTATATGTTGATTTACAAGAAATTTTTTTAATGGGACACAAATGTGGTAGCTGTTGGTGTCTCTTTACTGGGTAGATACAAAATTTAGAATTGAAGTTCCCAGTTAAATTCTCACTTTTAGGAAGTCAAATTAGTTTTCTACTATTCTAGCCAATATTCATAACTTTTTCCCTATCACAGAAATCAATAGCTAATAGTTATCTGTTCACAAAAGACCTGGTTGGAATTTTCTTCGTTCCATATCTAAGTAGGGCGGGCTCCTACCTATGTTGATTTTTAGCTGAAGTAGGTTGGATACAATACAGATGTATTTTTTCATTTTGAGGAATGATTGTGCTATATAGTGTGTGCTTTCTGTTCGTGAACAGAAATGATGAAGTAAGTAGTAATCTGCTGCTTATCTTCCACTACCAGTAGTAAAAGATTGGATGGGTAGAGATTCTCAGTCCTTTCCAAACCTTGTCCTTGGAGTAAAGTATCGTGCATCCCCTCTTACACTGGGTGAAAAAGTAAATACATTGTCTGACTCATCTAAGTAACAAAGCACCTCCAAATAGTACAAGCAGTTCTCTTGCTTTCATCTTGCATTCTTTTAACATTTTAAATTCAGTACAATGGAAATGGATTTAAAAACACTCGGTGTGAATAACTTAATGCAGAGCTGAAAAAAAACTGCTGGGTAAAACTAAAACTCAATTGACTCTGAATGTGGTCCATATACAAACTCCTGAACTCAAGCTGAATTCTCATGCGAGTATTAAATTGCACTGCAGCCTTGGATTGACCCTTCAGGAAGGAAACAATACATAGAATAGTGTGTTTGATACCAAGAAGGCTCTATATTTAAGCATGCAAGCATTTGAACTTCATGAAGAAAAAAGAAAGCAGAAAAGATAAAGGCAGTTTAAAAGGTGAAGAGGGCGTCTAGGGGAACAGAAAAAAATGCACCACATAAAGACATCATATTTATCTAGGTATGTCATACCTCACCTTGAAAGTTGTCAGTAAATTACAAAAAATAGCTGATCTCAAGTGTTTGACAGAAGACTATCTTAACCCTCAATTATCCTGATTAAAGGTGTTAGGTTCAGTGTTTGACACTTGCTGTTTTATAATTAGCAATATGAATATAAGAAGACTGTTCTGTTCATCCCATCTTTAAATGTGCAAATAAAACTAAAATATTTATGCAAATATTTAAAAAATCATCCTATTTATCCAAAATAAATCTGGATAAACCATTCTCCTACAGTAGCTAGGTAAATTTTCTTACTCTCTTCTAAATAATTTGTTGAGTTTAGTTTCACTTAACTATGCTTACTTTCTTGAGGGAGTACAATGGCTCTCAAAATGTTTTCCCAAGACTACAGTTTAATGATACAAAGCACTTGGCAGCAATACTCCAGCTATAATTGTTCTTGACTACTCAATCCCCAGTAGTGGTATATAATACCTCTCAGTTTGAGGATTTGATCTGGTTTTAAAAGCCTGAAAAAATGCAGGGGGTGATGGAGAGGCAAAAACAAATGGCCAGATGTGGGAGAGTGGGAAAGAGAACACTTGGGACTTACTGAAACAGATTTCTTTACTTAGGAAAAAGTCTATGCAATCATGCATATGTAACAATATGAAAAGAATTTCATACTTAGGGCATTTAGGAACATCCTAAAGTGTGGTTTTGAATAATGAATTTCAGGTCTAATTCGCATAGGAAAGACTATCAGTTGTGGGAATGGGCATTCAAGTGTATCATTCAACATTTACTGTACAGGAGTATTGGTCTCTTTTGATGTGACACTTTATTTTTCTATTGGTAGAGGTTAGAATTATTTTAGGCAGTGATAGAACACTAGCTTTTTTTGGAGATGTCTGGTGTCACCACTGTCACTGTGATTTGACTGACGTACTAAAGCAGGGACAAAGCTTCTTGGGCATGTGGATCTCACTGTTAACAAGATTAGAAAGTACAGTTCAGCATAGCAACATCTCATTGCTGTGTACAGTGTGGGATTCAGCTCATGCTGTTTCTGTGGAGTCTTGAAAAAAAATAAACACAAAGTTCTTACACACTTCATTCACGGCAAAGGTTTTCTTTACCACTGTTCTTCACAGTCCATTACCACTTACATATTCTGTAGGGTCAAATTTTCATGTATTTTAAACAGGTATTGTTTTTAATTGGACATGAGTTAGAAGGAACACTGACTGACTGTTAAACTGTCCAAGACGGACAGGAAAGGAAGAGAAAGATGTTTACTTTATGAAGACTTAATTCAGCAATTTGAATTTTTGGCTGGAGGATGATGGTACAATTCTCATTACTGTTTTAGCTAATCTGCATAACATAAACAGGTCTTTTAAGAGCATCTGCTCAGTTCCAATTTTTATTTCCCATGGAAAAGTTACCTAATGCTAACCTCTGGAACCACTTCAGTTGTGAAAGTTCACCAGAAAAGCTGGAACTTTCACAGGTATAATACCTGAGCCAGAATTGTAGGAGCAAAAAGCAGGAGGAAACATATTTTCATGCTATAAGACATGCTAAGAAAGAATAATCTAGTAGAAAATCCTGGTCCTGTCTCATCCACAGAAAACATGAGCCTTTGTCATGTATGGATGCTATACAGTGTCAGTATGTGTGTATTCCTCCTGGACTTCCTTCTCATCAAGAGAAAAGGCCAGCAGAAGGGCAAAAAATCTGAGCATAAAAGTGCACTTCATGCTTTGTATTTATACATTAATGGCTGGATGGTGGAAGTTCATTGCGTGGCTACTGCAAGGAACAGAATGAAGAAGTAAACACAGTGTGGTTTGATCCACCTGCAATGCAGGTGGAATTCTGGTTCTTTTTTATTCAGGTTCTTTGTTACTTAAGTGAGATGTAGTGATTTGAATACCTTCAAATGGATCTCATGCTGCCTGAGAGGAAGATCCCTTTATATTTAAAAGCATCTTTTTTTCTGGTAAACCAAATATATGTGAGTTGAACTTGATTGTAATCGGGCCTTAAATAGGCTTTTCATACTAATTTTGTACTAGTGCATTCCACCTAGAAGTTTGACAAGAGGGGTTTAATGGGTGGGTAGGCATACAGACACCATTTCTGGTTTTCTGTTACTTTCCAGTACTTTCAGGAACTATAAAACTACTTGTTGGAAGTCAGTATTTTACTTCTGCTGTAGCTCAGGTATTAACTTGTGTAGCAAGAGCAGTTTCTACTCAGAGATTCTAATGAGAAGGGCGAAAAGATGGGACAATTCTGAATCTTCTAGAATAAATTTAAAAAGGAAAGTTAAAAAATATGTGGAAAGGACTAAGATCTGTGATCTGCAGTCTTGATGAAAAAGGTCTTTTGTTAATCTAAGCAAAAAGCTTGAAGGTTTTCAGCCTTCGCTGTCTGGGAGCATAAAAGCATGAGGATTCAGGTGCAAAAGGAAGTACATCTGAGAATTGCAAAAAAAAAGCAGTAGATTATAAGGGGCAAAAGGAACAGTATCTTAAAAGTGCAAGGGAAAGTTACTAATAAAACTTCTAGTTCAAGTGAAATTTAGAATTCAATATAAAGTAACACTTCCTGTAAAAGTACTAATGGGAAACATAATATGCAGCTTTTCTTGGCTGACAGAGCAGAAAAGAAACTTAGAGGACTTATTCCTGTTTTTTTCTTATAAACTAATCCAGGAGAAGAAAGGAGTGCATGTTGAATATATTGACTGAGATATCTTGTAACCTATGAATACAGCTCAATGTACAGAACAATATGCCTTTTTTCACTTATCTCACACAAAAAGTTTAATATTTGCTCTCTTATTTCCTTAATAAGGGTGAGTGTTACAGCCTTAAAAGTTTCTGAATGAAATAATGTATTGGGTCTCTGTGTCCTGTGGTCATCAGCTACGAGCCACTACTCCTGCTGGGCTCTGACTACATTGTCCTGATGCAATTGGATTAGAGCACCAGGTGGGAGGATCACTTTTCACTGGAGAAAGAACCAACTACTCTAATGCACCAGGACAGTGGAGGGCTGAGCACAACAAATAAGTAGCTGTCCTTTGAAGCTTTTTTTTAATTCCAGTGATTAAAGTCCCTGCTTAAGTGTTCATGCCATACTTCTAATGAAAGCCACTAGCTTTAAACAATTTTTAAATTTCTTCCTTCCCCACCCTGCCACAAAGACACTTGATTTTCAATACACTATTTTAAAAAGGAAAATTTAAACAATAAGGTATAATTATGGAGCTATGTTATGCTGTTTAGAAAATCACTAAAACATAGTCTGGATTAAAACAATACTGGTAAATATGATGCTTAATTACTGAATAGAAATTAGAGAGGTCCTGCTGGTTTTTTGTCTTCTTGAAGGATTCTCAATGATCTCTGACGGAATATGCCTCCCTCTGAAACAATTACCACCAAATTTGTAGCAAATTCCATCTGATCAAGACATCATTAGTTGCAAGGAGTAAATTAAAGTCCAGATGTGTTGTAAGGGGAAAAGCCAGTTTCAGTCCTCTGAGTATTTTATTAATTGTCAAATGAAAAAACATCGACGTCGGGGTTTTTTCCACTGGAGAGATGCATGTCAATAATGCAACTATGCATGGACTGGAATAGCATTTGAAGCCTTCTACAATTAGAGGTGTAGACTCATCTACCATACTACAGTATTCTCAGGAACACCCACAAAGAAAAATATGCCTACAGAGCATATTGCTTCCCCTCCCCTCTTTCTGCTAACAGAGCAGAAAAGGTAATACTACTGCAGCAACATGCATTAACACAGTAACTGAGGTTACTGTCATTATACTGTAATTATAACAGGGCTTACTTGCAACACACTCCCACTAATGACTGTCAAATAGAGGAATGCATTAAATTCATGTCTGCCAAACCATGAGGGAAGAAACAGAACACCAGCTGGTGCTGCTTTACCCTTTACAGAGAGGGGAATAATTTACAGTGTGTACTACTCCACAGAGGCACCACTAACCCAACCATGGCAACGCACAGGGGAGTACACTGTTTGAACCTTTAAGAATCATAACAGCTAATGCAAGAAAAAATATAAGGTCAGTCATATCCTACTCTGATAGCTCATCTACATACTGTTGATTTGATATTATTTCCAGCTTTCAACTGATCCATGGTGTTTGAACACTCAGCCTGCTGCTTTGCTTCATTCAGTGATCACTGCAGTAAACCCTGAGCATCAGACACCAGAACTCTGCAATGATAGAAACCAAGATTCTGGTTATCTGTTAGACTGAAAAAAATCCCCAAAAACTGTTGCATAGCTTCAACAAAACACTAACACTTACTGAAGAGATCCTGAATTCATTAGGTGCGACCTTTACAGTAAGACAAATATATACTCAGAAAAACTGAACCCCGTGCACCACAGTTAATTTTATAGTACTTATTACCTTTAATATATTCAATATTTCTATAAATTCAGATATTTTTATTGTAGAGTTTTATAGAAGTGTATCTGCTTGAAATCACTAAGCAATTCTTAAAAACACCATACGACCAAATGCTTTATAATGCTGTTTTTAACAGACTATGTCATAATAGGAAACTTCCTACATGTAAGTAATTTTGCGTTTAAGTAAAAACTTATAAAACTTCAAGTAACTTTCCCCAGGCAGCTCTGTCTCTTACACACCTCTAACATTTCTGGCCTAGCTAAATCATTCTGGTGACAGCAATACAACAGCCTCTTCAAATGATATATAATTTGTGGATTTATTATGCAATTACAAAGTGACAAGATCCATTATATTTAAGGTTGTACTTTAAAGTAATCTATTTCATCAGTCAATTTTTAGTCCATGTAACCACTTCTATTAAGTCAGTTGCATTACTAATCAAGCCTTTTAGTAGCAATGCATATGCAGGTAACTCAGTCTTTAGATTGTCACTGAATGTGCAATTTTGCATACACAAATCTGACACTTATGCATTTTATGACACAGAATCAACAGTTTATTAAAGGCTGCATACACTATCCACAGTACATAAAGTGGGTATCAGTCAAACTGTTTTGAATTTTAGTATAATAAAACATTTATTACACAGTGGGTTTTTGAATATGAAAATCCTATTTGCTCTGAAAATAGTTCTTGCAAAAAGCCACACAACCCAGGTCCTGAAAAACATTCATGCCTATAAATTATATTCATTACTGGAAGAATTTTAATACAATAGGCCAGCAATTATTTTCAATGCCTCTTAAAACTTGTACCAAAAAATATACATTTTCCATAAAATTAAAAAATAAAATATCTGAAAATGTTCCATGATAAACCTAGAAAAGGGGGAGGAATCCAGTATTGAAAGTTAAAATCTGCTTTCACATACACAATTTACATTGATACCAATGCATAGTATCTGTACAGCTGACAGAAGAGTTTGACTCCATCTGCAAGACTAAAATGCAACAGCTGTGAAAAGTATGCAAACTGTTTATTTCACAAGTTTCACTTTGTCCTTTAGAACTCTAAATTTGGGATTGTTATTCACTTTCTTATTGAATGTGACTAGGATCTCCTCTTCTGTTTTGTGATGTTCACCAACTACTGCATAATATTGAGCTATCACCTGCACAAAGACAGAGAAATGGTTTTTAGTCTGTGAAGATGATTCCATTGTAAGCAATAATACATTTACATTACTGCATTAAAAGCTACTGTGCTGTTATTCCTTTGCAGAACTAGCATTGAATTTTCTTGTGTAATTCAGTAAGCAGTAAAGAACCCATCCTTCAGGTGACATTCTGTTAACTGATATTCCACTCAAAAATGTCAAGCTTTTTTTATGCAAGCCAGAATTTTCTGAGTTTCAGCATTACACAAATAAATTCACAAGACCAAAGAAGATTAAAAAAAACCATTTACATTACCTTTTTTCTTAGCTTTTTAACTGAAATTTCATTGTCTGGAGCCTGTTTTAGAAGTGCTCTGATGGTTCCCTTCCAGTTGAATTTACCTAGAAAATAATCAGGTGCACAACATCATTAATAAAAGAAGGTATTCTGGGTCTTCTCCTCTACTAGTAACCAGCCATCAATGTCCTAATTTTGGAATCAGTTTGGCTACCACAACAGTTGTTACCCTACTGACCCTACAACAGGAGGGTGTCTTAAGCATAAAGTCAATAGCTGCTCCTGAATAAAAATCAGAATAGAGACAAAGAATTAACACAGTACTTGAACAGTGGGGGTCAGAACTGTTTTTACTTAACTTCTGCACTTCAGTTATTAAGAAGAAACTCTTAAATAACACAGAAATAGTTAAGATTCTGTCTCTTCACACTTAAAGCACAGGCAGCCAAATCTGATCATACCACCTTCAGAGGTCTTTAATTGGTGGTTTCCAAATAAATGATCTGTACATTCAAACACGGAGTGTGTCGTGTCACAGGCAGGAGTAGATTTATCTAAGCATGAACCAAGGTCCAACATATCTGAAGTCAGATTTATGAATCAGTGAGTAAAAATGGGGATATGAGAGATACCAAGAGGTCTAAGAGTTGTTGCCCCTTTTGTTGTGTTACCTAATGTGCATGGCAGCACGGAAGAGACCCACTGTAGTGAAACCTCAGTGTCCACTGGAACCAAGCATAGCCAAAGGCTGCCAGCACAGCACAGGTAACAAATTAAAGAAGTAACTCCTTACCAGGTGTTAAGAGTAGCACAGGCTACTTACTCTGGAACAGATGTGTATACTAGATATACACACATTTATGTATACTGAGGCACAATTTATTTCATGGCTTGCTACAGAAGCTGTATTTATATCATGCACTAAGTCTTTTGCAGAGTAGTTTTGTAATAATCTAAACTGTTCCTTTAAGAATACCTTTATCTGTTCCCACATTTTCTTCATTGTCATTGATGTTTTCTGTTTCCATATCTTCTGAAATGCTTTCAGTTTTCATTCTCTTTGTTTTGGTAAGAGATTCCTCTGGAGATGGAAGTGGATAAACATACACAAGATTTAAAACTAGAAGTTCTGAAATTACTTTAGTTTTTGTTCTTGTAACATGAGTTTATACTTGCAAAGTGGTTGAGACTTTATAAAAGAAATGTGCATTCAAAAGAAATCATTGTTAAAAATAATATGATTTGTATATCTAATGCACTACTCTAAAATTCTACTTAGGTAATTTACTGAGCTTCAGAATCAAGTAAAATCATCTTCAAAACAAATATGAATATAAGTTGTATGACTAATACCTTCTACATGTTTATGTTTGCGTTTCTTTACATTTCTTTCCTCTTCTGTTTCACTGTGATTGCCATTTCCATTTATTTCAAATTCATCCTCCACACTCTCTTTTCCTTTTTTGGACTTTTTACTCTTTTTTACTTCCGCCTTGTTTTCCAACTTCAAATCTTTTTTCTCCTTCTTTCTGCTCTTTTGTCTCTCTTCTTTTCGTTCCCTCTTACTCTTTTTTTTCTCAGCTTTTGCATCTGTAATTCCATTTTCCTCCACCTTTGTATTTTCCTCAGTTTCTGCAGACTGTTGTTCTTCCTTCTGTTGTGGTTTGTCTTGTTCTTTTTCACTCGAAACCTTTTGTTGAAAGGAAGATTAATTACCGATTTTGCATGCATTTTTTGGCATTGCAACTTTTGTCTATTAGATCATTGGTAACTGTTCAGAGCACTGATATCCTGAAACCAATGAAACTGCTCGCATGTGATGTCACCAGTTACCTGAGAGGCAGCACTACTGAAATAATGTGCCTGATGCTTCTTTTAGCTTAAGAGATTAAGTGCTAATTAAAACCACAGAAGAAATGTTATCTTACAACATATGTAATTCCTAGTTGAAATGCAAGTGTCTATTGGGTTTTAAATTATTTGCTAAATGTAATTAAGGAAGTGACAACACTCTAATTTACACAAACAAAACTACAGCACATTACAGCAAGATGCAGAACTTATTCCCAAATATACAGCCCTTGAGTAATAACCTCTCCTGCCATCCACTTTCCTGCACTGGATGTATCTGGGACAACAAACCATTATGGCATGACGCTAAGAAAGGCACTCAAGGTTGTTTTAATTGACTTTTCTTTACATATTTGGTTTTCTTTTAATGTTCTTGGGTTTAAAATGACTTTCTTGTAGAATAATTAATATACTAATGAAAAATTTAATGTTAAATTTAAACTTTAATTTTAATAATTACAAGAGGAATACAATTACTGAAATGTTAGTGTAGCTATTTAGAAAGAGAATGGATCTTTATACAAGCAATTTTAACACCACCATGTTTTTATAAAGAGTTATTTTAATTAAATCCGAATTCTACTTAAGAATTTCCACTGTGTATATACAATTCTTAAAGGTGAATTGAAATGCTGTGTTATATATTTTACTTTAATGCTATGCTCTATGGACAGTGTAATTGTTTAAATTTGTGTTTAAATACAAGGTTTACAGATTGACGACTTTCTTAAAAATTAGTTTAAGTCAAGGGAGAACTGCTTATGACTTTAGTGAAGTTGCATAAACTCAGTATTAATGCTCCAGCAAAACAGTGTACTTTAGTGTCCAGACTTTATGTTATGTTCCTACCCTTTAGTAAACGTGTTTCTTTCTTTCTTTCCTGGTTCTTGTATTTGGATTCCTCAGAAAAACTGCAAATAAACTTAACTGGAATCATCAAATCAGAAACACAAAGCATCATCAAGAAGGGATTAAAGCCAAAGCTACGCCTACACTCTTCCTCATAAGAATGTGGGGGAAAGAGGGGAGAGCATCTTTACATCAACTGAGAAATGAGCTTCTCCAACTGCTTTTGAGTAGCAGCAATAGATACAAACAGAAAAACAACATCCTACCAAAACACACTAAGCTAGTAATGAAATGCCAAAGAATTAGGCACTGACAGAAGGTCAGAGTCCACAACTTGGACAAAGAAATTGGAAGAACTTGTGCCACAGACTGGAGGATCTCTCTCCCCACTGAAGAAATAGGTAAACTATGCACTTATTTCTCACTCCAATACACATAAATTTGAGACCAATAAACTCTGAAAGATGTCTTACTCTGCCTTAGTGTGTGCTAAAAGACTGTAACAAAGATAAACGCAATGCTTTTTCCTTTTTCTATGTACCAGAAACACAAATTGGCCTTCTGATTATCATGGCACAAGCATGTCACCATGTCAAAGTTTTCAATCACAACTATCCAGAAAGAACAACTACTTCAGCAAGTTTTGTGTTCCACAAATAAACAATTTAGTCAAACATTACAATGTAACATAATCTACTGGAACTATGGGAGACAGTGTTTCCACTAACATCTACAAAGGGAATCTGAACGGTTTTCTTCAAACATTTTGGAGTGCATTCCCATTGTATAATGTTGTACCTCCAGTCAAACTTACGTTTCTGGTTGCTTCTGAGAAAACATCCCACACTTGATCTTGCAAACTGCTATCATTAATTCTCAAACTGTTCTTGATCCAATTCTGTGCATAGAAAAAACAACAATAACTGAAATCATGCACCTCTGATTTTCTTTCTTCATTACAATACAATTGGTTCTTGCTTTGTATTTTCCATTTAAGAATCTAATCACTGCTTTTGACTAAGATCTGGTTAGAGGTTACTCCTATCAATCTCTCAAGCCTCCTTGCTAAATTGTTTCACTTATGTGTAGGTCCTGTTAGGAGGCTACACCATATATCTCAAACACCTGACCAATAGCTATCCCCAAGTGGTAAATACATAAAAAAGATAATCCTCAAGGTTTTCATACCATGTTAAGGTCCTACCAAATCTTCTGATTGTTCCCATGAGTTAAAACATTAACAATCTGATCTTATTTGTGTACTGGACATATGGTCACGCTCCTAAAGTACACCTTAGTTTATTATAGGAGAGTATAATTTAAGTAAAAATCTCAATGCAAACATTTGAAAGTTGTTTGGGTTATTGCAGGTGTTCCTGGTGAAAATTAAATCATAGCAGTAAATTATGCTGTTCACACTATCCGCAAGAGATCAACTTTTAGAAATGTGGAACTCATTGTTAAATGTAATGTAAAGATTTTTGCATTGCAATGAAAACCCCATGAAAGGTGTGTTAGTGAATTGGAATAATTAACTGTGAAAACCTTTAATCTTCCACTGCAATGTATCTTATCAAAAATAGAGGCTTCTGGAAAATACTATCTTTCCTGCTCAGAACATTAATTCTGTAGGGAAATATTCTAACCTTCAGCTTGCTAGCAGCAATTTCACCACAGCTCAATATATTAAGTTCTATTTGAGTGCTTTGGAAGCAAGCCTGATCTCTCAGCCTCACAATCTGAGGCACAGAACAGAGAGGTGGAAAAAAAGGCCAGTTTGTGAGTAATTCTTTACTTTAAATTAAATTCTTTCCACACAGTAAATTCTCCACATCTATAATTTACTTTGGTGAAGCATGCAGAGTGGGAGATTCTGTTAGAATACTGAGTAACAGGAAAACTCTCAAAACTGGATATTGCTTTCAGGAAAAAACAAAGACAAAGAAATAAGAAATATTTAAAACTTAGAATTTGTATATTCAATAGAAATATCAAATAGTCAAAAAATAAAGGTATTGAAAACAGAACAGACCTATATACAGAGATTAATCTTTAAAGTTAAGTCTCTGGCTTAATACCTAATTCAACTGGTAGATCAAGAGTCGTTTTAAGCAAATAAATGTATTTTACAACCACTGCCTGTTTGAAATTTAGTTATTACACAATCTATATGAATGCCCAAATAAGAAATTTGGTCCCACTTTTGTTAGAAGAGAGTGTCATTCCCAAAAAGGTCTATTTTTATGCTCACTGCATGGATTACTCCAAATCTCTATTAAAACATACCTGAAACTTTACTTTTTTTCTTGGAATGTTATCAAAGGCACGCATTTGCTCCAGGATGTTCCGCACTTTAGGGCTTATGTTGGGCTTTTTCATTACTTCATGAATTTTCTGAATGAAGAAAAACAGAATTAAATCAGCAAAGCAGCATAAGGATCAAATAGCACATGCCAGGTGCACAAGTCTGAAATACACTGGGGAAAAATCACCCAGCGCCCACAGGTAGTATAGCCTGGTCATAGAAAATGTTCAAAAGTCTGAAAAAAAACACTGACCTTTGGTTCTATCACAGCTCCTTAGATGTGTCAAAGTTATCTTTATAAACATTTATACCTATGTAGTAAGCAGAGGCAAGCAGGACTGCTCACCAGTGCTTTCTGAGGAATAAGTTATAAATTGTAATAAAAACATTTCAAACTAAAGTAACTGTATCACAGAAGGGATTCTTGCAGCATGAGAAAGTCCTGCATTAAGAAAAACAACTTTTTGGTTTTGGAGTTAATTATGAAAAAGGCTTACTTTTGCTGCCACAGCTGACATGCATTTCTTCTGGCAGCAATGCCAGCTTCAACAAGCATTTATCCTGATATGACAGCTCTGGATATTCCTGTGCTATGGGTGTCAGTGTGAGAGAACAGAGATTAGACAAGGGCCCCATGGCAGTCCCTTGAACAGCACTGCTGTTTGTGGGAGGGGGGGAAAGGCTCTGGGCTTCCTAGTATATAAAGAATGCAGCCACTGGACACTGCAGACCCTCCCTCTACTTCTGAAAATATGATGACTGAAAGGCTTTGTGAATATGTTAAGACTTTCAGGAAAAGGTGTCTGGTAATAATCCCTCATCCTTCTAGACAGGAATTACTTATTATTGAGGCAGGCTACCAGTGTTCATAAGCAACAGCACTCACATCATGCTGCCTTTACAAATGTCCTCAAACAGTGATCAGTCTCAACAAGAGCACTCATCTCTGACTTTAATGGTATTCATCATATGCTTCAAGCATGCATGTAGCTTAGCACCTTATGAGGATGTGTTCTACACGATAGAAATCAACAATTCCACGTATAAATGTGACCTAACTTATTACTAGTAAGGTTTTAAAGATGCATTTGAGGTCTTTCCAAAATCCTTTGAAGGACAGCCATAAGAGGGTAGGTTCTTGTGCAAGACAGAAAGGGTAGGAGATACTTCTATCCATGCTGGAGATTCTCCTGTTCAACAAACTTACAAAATATCTGACAAGAGGAGAGAAAATTTTCCCAATGATATGAAGCTATTCAGGATGAGGACTATGAGGATTCCAGAAAGAACTTAAGAAAACGAGTGACTAGGTAATAAAAAGGCAAAATACATTCAACACAAAGTCATGTAAAGCAAGAAAAGGAAAAGCAGTCCTAATTTCACATCTAAAATGGCAGGCTTTAGTTGACCATTGGAGCTTAGATACAAGATCTCTAGGTTAAAATAACCAATGCCATGAAAATGCCAGCACAATCATCAGCAGCAGTGGGAAAAAAAAAAAAAACCACACCAAAACATAAAAACCACCCAGAAGTAGATTAACTGACACACAAAAAAAACCCAGTTAGAAAGGAAAAAAGGACACAGAGAACACAATTATGACACATAGTAAATCTATGGTTCACTCATGTCTTGAAAAGCATTTCACAAGCAAACAGTAGAGTGGGATGATTTTAGAAGACCAAAGATATAATTTACATATGAAGAAAAACTGAGAAGAGTAGGATTTTTGAGCCTTGAACACAGATTATGAGAAGGGGAGGGATACTTGACAGAGGTCTACAGAAGCATAAATGGCATGAAAAGGATGGACAACTACTGAAGTCTCTTTCTATGCAATTGGGAACATTACACTAAATCTAACCAGTAAGAGACAGATTCAAAACAAAAGACACATTTCTTACCTGGACAAACACAGACCTACCAAGAAAATGCCAGAAGACAGCTGGGGATATTGGCAAAAATAGATCTCTGACTTAAGCTAGAATGGGTTCTTTCTGTCTATGACAATAACAGACAATAGTTACTGTAGGTATATACAGTACAAACTGTACCTGAATCCACTCCTGCTGTTTAGCATCTCCTTTGTTAGTTTTGGCTTCAAAGCCTTTCCCACCGTATTTCTGGTCTTCACTTACGCACCTCACGTGTTCCTTATAGTCATCACCCCTGAATATAAGAGATTTTTAACCACAGTTCACTGAAATGCTTCAGTCTTCAAACTATGCAACACATAGCTAACCAACAAGCTGAAGTGATAGATGACTTAAATGAATGGATCATTTAAACCTTATTACTGTTAACACTTATATTATTAAAATGTGATGTGCTTAAAATACACACTTGTAAGACCACAGACATTTCTGTTATGCTACAGCTTTCAGTGAAAATTTCTGACTTGCATATCTTGTATTTGTGACAAGAGCGAGCAAGTGAGTCTGCAGAGTGAACAAGGTAATTTCCCATCCTTTACATACCAGAAATCCTTGCCACAATCCATGCAAGACAAGCACTGACAGTTTCTGCAGATGTTCACATGCTTTTCAACCTGTGCTTTCTTCACAGCTTCTCCACACGCATTGCACGTGAAAACTACCATGTTGGGGAGACGTCAGGAGCCTCTACCTTCCCACTAGAGCAATTCTAGGAATACAAGAAGATCTTAACTTACAGCTTTAAAGAAACACTTGGAGGACCGAAGAGAAACGCACGGGTGCACCCACTGACAGACAGGGTGAGCAGCCTGGTGCTGCACATGCAAGAGCTCGTTTCAACTGATGCCCTCCATGAGTGCAGGGGAGATCAGTACCCCAGGAACCAGCAATCCTCGTACCCATCACCCAAACTGCACAAGCAGTAACCCCCGTACCCATCACCCAAACTGGAGAACCAGTAACCCCCGTACCCATCACCCGAACTGCACAAGCAGTAACCCCCGTACCCATCACCCGAACTGCACAAACAGTAAACCCTGTACCCGCCACCCCAACCGCGGAACCGGTGACCCCCGTACCGCTCCCCACGCCATTACGCCGCTCAGGCGGCGTTCCCCGTCCCCCTCCTTTCCCCTGCGGGCCCCGCCGCTCCGTCCCGCTCCCTGCAGCTGCAGACTCGTCTCGGCCGGGTCCCCCCGAGCTTGGGGCTGGCTGGGCCACACGGCGTGGGAAGTCGGGCGCGGCCGCCACCCGCGCTCTTGGGCGGCAGCTGGCTGCTGCCCCGCCGTGCCCTGCCCTGCCCTGCCCCGCCGTGAGGCCCCGGCTCCGGCCCCACTCCCGATCCCGATCCCGATCCCACTGCCGCTCCCGCTCCCCTCACCTCAGCGGCCGCCGCCGGCCCCGCAGCCGCCCCGCGCAGCACGTGCCGCACCGTCCGCTCCGGCCCTCGCCGCTCCGCGCCCGCGCTGTCCCCGCCCCGGAAGGGAAGGGAAAGGAAGGGGAGGGAAAGGGAAGGGAAAGGAAAGGAAAGGAAAGGAAGGGGAGGGAGCGGCGGCGGAAGCGGCCGCTGGCGGGGATGGAGCTCGGAGGTGGCCGGAGCCGGTAAGCGCTGGGCAGGGCCGGGCCGGCTCGTGCCCTTGGGGCGCTGTCCATCCCGTGCCGGGCCGCGTTCCCCCGCCCGGGGCTGTGTGTCCGTGTGCTGCTGCGGGCCGCAGCCCCGCCCGCCTGCCCTGTCCTCGGGCAGAGCCGGCCCGCACTGAGGCAAACCCTGCCTCTGTCCCCTTCTCCGTGCGGCTGTTCCAGCCTGGGCTCCACCCGGGCAGGGCTGAGGGGAACTGCACCATCGATAGTGGCTGTGCCGGAGCGGGTCTCGCTGCTCGGGAGCGCTCCCCGTGCCCGCCCGCCCCGTGCGGACGCGCGCACCTGGTGGATGAGAGGCGGTTCACTGTCAAAGTAATTGCAGGATGCCGTGGCGGGAGATGTTCACATAAAAAGCAAACGGATGTGCTTTCTTTATTTTAAAGCTTGGTCAAAACATGATAAGCATTAATGGAGAAAAAGCACAATATAGTAGCCTCCCCACCCATGTAATACAGCAGGAGGCAGGGAATCACGGAGTGAAACAGGATATATTAAAATGTGGATCCCTTCCCGATCCTGAGATTTGAGAATGCGGCGACCACTATCTGGTCATGCTTAACAGGAGGTGGTTTTCCTGTTTCATTCCTTAGAATAAGAAGGTTTTCCTTCTTCATTCCTAATTGGAAGACTAGAAATTCTGATTGTCCTAATTGTTGGAATTATGTTTACAAGCGCACACGGGAAGCATTGCATCCTTGTAAGAAAAAAAAAAAAAGGAAATACAGACTTCAATGTAAACGTGTTGTGTTGTAATGTGACTGTGACTTGTCTTTTCAGCCTTTTAAGAGTGAATTTTTTCATTTAGGTATTGCATTGTATTAAAAAACAGTACCATGCTAATGTGTCTGAATAATCTGATCTACAGTGGAAATGTACGTAGGCAGAGCAGCAACAAATGTCTCAAATAATAGTGGTGCTATGTTCTCCCTTTTGAGTTTAGAGGATGAAGAAAATGAGTTTTTCCCCTACAAATGGTACGATTTTGTACATGGAATATGTTTTTGCATTAGAATCCAATTATTTTGGAACTTATCTAAATTGGGGTGCATTTTTTTTTTTGTGGTTATGAAGCTCAGTTTATTGTCAGCACCGTTAGATTTTTGCAGATGCTCTTTGTTGTAAGCAAGGCTGTGTTAAAATATTTGTGCATTGCTGTGTATCTGTTGATGAGCAATATTGTGACTCATCTTTAACCCAAAAAATGTCATTAGTGATCAAATTGCGGGTGTAAATTCTGTTACCTTTGAAAGGTAAAATAAATGGTAAAAATGTTCTTAATATTTTGCATTAATTTTGCAATTTAATATTCACCTTAGCATTTTATTTCATTGTAGGTAATTTAAGTGATTTTCTAGCATGGACACTGTTGCTAGCCACAGCTGTCATCTTCTGCAGCAGCTACATGAACAGCGCATTCAGGGGCTCCTCTGTGACTGCATGCTGGTGGTGAAGGGTGTCTGCTTCAAAGCACACAAAAATGTATTAGCTGCTTTCAGTCAATATTTCAGGTATGTGATAGAAAATTCTTCTCTTGGAAAAGTTAAATAAATGCTGTTGGCTGAGGTTTTCTCTGAGGAGGGTATTTTTATTCTGTTGGTCTCAGACTGAGTAACTATTGGGATTATGAGGAGAAAAGGGATTTTTTTTTGTCCAGAGATAAAGCTGTGCCAAGTATTCATGGTATGCTCTTTGATTTTGACATTTTTGTGATTTACTTGCTTATAGTGCTTCATATAATGAATTCTGGCATGGACCTGCATTCAGTATTTCACCAGAAAAAGATAACTGCTTGCAAGGAACATAGTAGAGTATGTGAACAGAGCCAGATAAGGGTTATAATTGATAAAATGTTATCCATTTCCAAGTAATGGGACTTGTTTCATCAATCATATTCTAAATAAAATGTGAGTATATAGGTTGTTAGTGAATCTCTGCTTATTCTCAGATTCTCAGACAACAGCTGTGTTTTAAAGTATGCAGGTGGCCCATTACACCTCATCGCTGCTTTCTTCCCCTTCTGTACTGCTTTCAATTGTGCCTCCAAATTTTGGAGTGTGCTGGATCTCCCAGCTTAGTGTTTTGCATTAGTTATGAGTAAGCTGTTAGATCTGGCAGTTTTCAGACCTTGTTTTTTGAAACATTTCTAAAGCTTGACTGCTAATTCATTTGTAAGAAATTTATTCTTATGTTATAACCAGGGAAAAAAGATAAGGGGTTCATTTTTCTCCTCTGGTGGTGTACTGCTGATGAAGTGCAATTACGCTCAAAGACCAAATTTTTAAAAAAGTTAAAAAGAACTAGGAGCTCAGCTCCTATTAAAATTCAATAGGATGTAAGTGGTTAATTAATTTAGGCTCTCAACCCAGATTTGCTCATTATAGTTCTGATTTTAATTTAGATAGGATAGTCCAGATTTATAAAAGATTTTGGATGTGGGCACTGACTTCAGAGTATACCTTGCATTTCTAAAGTTTCAGCATAGACTCACATTTTCTTAAGATTTAGAGCTCATTGGTATCATGTCCACCTTTAAACAAAGCCAAATTTGAGATTTAGTCCACAGAGAGGAACCATCAAGTTTGGGGCATTTTTTAGTGTAGGAAAGTAACTACATATGAGTGACCTGACCCCATTTATATGTCATTGTTTACTGTGGGAGAATCAGAATTTTACTGGGAGGGTATAAAGTTCTTGACTGAGAGAGAATATGAACCCAGTCGATCTAGGACTGCTTGTGCATGTGAAGAACTACATCTCTGATGCTGAGAATATATCAAATAGTAAGAACTTTTGTGAACTGATTTACTTTAAGGACTCAGTGACAATATAGTGGGTATTGGTTGCACTGCTGTTTTAAGATTATGTGCCTGTACTCCTCATTATTCTTTTACTTGGTTCTTATCCAGTAAGAAAAAAACAGTAAAAAAGTACCTTTTTTATATGAGAGAATAAAATGAAAAGAATGCCATCTTCTTGTTTAATATTGCTATCCTCTTGTGTTTTTGTGGAGAAAGAACTAATGCTAAGTACTTTGATAGGCTTACTGATGGAGTTCAGTGGACAAGCTCAGTTTCCAGAGAAGAGGAGTTTAGCTGTCTTTGAAGTCTTATCTTCTCAATTTTGCTAGAAAATTTCTTATGTCCTGTTTGATTTGCCATGATGGAGTAAAACTATTGTGAGTCAACCAGGTCTGCAAACTGTCCGTAAATACACCACTGAACCTAATATGTGAAGAATGGTGGATAAGAAACCAGAAGCAATGTGTGTTACTTGAAAACATAAAAATATACAGAATTAAAGTTAGATAAATGATCATTTACTTTGTTTTATACTTAAAGTGCACTAATGTAGGACTAATATATAAGACAAGTAATTGAGCAGTTTTGAGAAATTAATCTTTAAAGACACAGTGATCTAGGTAAGGCTTTAGAGTACAAACTTATTTCATACCAAGCAGCTTATTTGTCATGTACATATGCTTTTCTTATTGAAGTGTTTGTGAGTTATTTGTGTTTGTATTTGAATATTTGCCTTATTTTTATAAGGACCCTTTTCCAGAATTCTTCTGGCCAGAAGAACGATGTGTTTCACTTGGACATTAAAAATGTAGGTGGCATAGGCCAGATCCTGGACTTCATGTACACCTCCCACCTGGATCTTAGTCAGGACAATGTACAAGCTATGCTGGACATTGCACAGTGCCTCCAAGTGCAAAATGTGCTGAACATTTGTCACACCTTTTTAAAGTCTTCCACAGCTGTGGAGCAGGCAGGCAGCATGCCGTGTAATAGTGTATTTTCACTGCAGAATACTTTGGGTACAGATACCAGCTGTGCCAGTGACAGCTATGGGACAAACCTATTGCCTGAGTGCTCGGCTGACACACAAACTAACAAAGTCTTGGCTGGGCACCACTCACATGCATCACAGTCTGTTAATCTGCACACCCGATCAAGTGAGGGACAGAAACCACCACAAGATTCCTTAGATGGCAACTGCACAGAGCTTCCATTTAAACAACCAAATTACTACTATAAACTACGCAACTTCTACAGCAAGCAGTTCTATAAACAAAATGCTGGCTCTGATCATGAGAGAGGAGCAGAACCATCCTTTTCTTACAACACATCCACAGAAATAAACTCAGTGGAGAATAATTCTTGCACTGTCAATCACTCTGAGTGTATTCTGGAAACCTCTGATCATTTACCATCAAACTTTCTGGTTCAGTCTGCAAGTGAAGCTGCTCTGGACCAAAATGCAGAGAGCACAGTCATGCAGCCCACCAGACAGATGCGGCTGAAAAAGGCAATACACCTCAAAAAGTTAAATTTTCTAAGATCTCAGAAATCTGCAGAGCAGCCACCTGAGCCCCAAAGAAATGACAGTAAAATAACAGAAGTAATTGAACCTGTAAATGAAAGTACCACGGACACAACAGATGTTAGAGTCACTGATGAAAAAGAAGCTGAAGATTTAGTGAATTCAGAGAATTTTGAACAAACTGTTGAAGTGGAAAGATCTCAAGGTCCTTTGGAACAAGAAGGACAATCACAGACTCTTCAGTCACAGAAACAATATACTTGTGAGTTATGTGGGAAGGCTTTCAAACATCCAAGCAATTTGGAGCTACATAAAAGGTCTCATACAGGTACAGTTATCAGTTATTTGGTCTGCAGACCAAATATTTCAATTACAGAGAATATCTTGCAGTGTCTCTTGATTCAGAGATACTGGTTAAGGTTCTACTTTCAAAAGGCTGTGGGTTTTTTGTGTGTTTTGTTGTTTTTTTTAATGGATAATCCTACAGGAATAAAGAGCTGTAATACCAAGTTTTGTTGGGAGTTGTAGAAGAAAATTCTCCTGTGTATTTGGGGGTTTGGGTGATTTTTCAAAGACCATCATGTGAATTTGATGAAAATTAAATTTTGATGAAAATTTTGGTTTTGTCCTGCTTATATTTCTAGTCAGTTTGTCAGGTGGGCCAGATGTTTGAGCCAGGTGAAAAAGTGTAAACAAATAAATGGTACCATAAGTATACTAGAATACCTCTGTTCTCTCTGGTCATATATTCATTGTAAGTGTACAAGTGACTGGGGCTTGGTAGTAATGTTTTTAACCTGTAGAAATATGTAGAAATTAAAGAAAAACTTTAATTCTGTTCACCTAGAGAGGAAGGCTCTTTCAGGCTGCAGCGTAAATGAGAATGTTGAATTAATATACTTTGTTTTAAAAACTCAACAGCAATATTTTTAAACCTAATGTAGATTTATTTCAAAGTATCTTTCTATTTTAGTGAAAAACAAGACATAGTTTAACTTCAAATTAATTAATTTGTCTGTTCAGTTTAACCAGCATGTCCTATTATTAGATATGCTTCCTTAGAGGAGTTTTTAAGAATTTCCTTGCTTAGGCAGGCAACCCTTGATTCATAGTCCTTGAGATGGTATTGCTTCTGGTTAAGCTGTTGAATATTTTTGCTTTTCTTTCTCCCTGTATTAAATATCCAAATTAATCTCTCTCAATCTTGTCAAAAAACCATCACTTTGGAAATGATCACACATGTATTGGTACTTTGATACTAAGTACGAAAATCTTAGCAGAGTTAATTTATTGATACATATTAACAAATACAAATATATTTATATAATTAATTTATTCTGTTAACTGATCCTTAAGAGTTAAAAGTTTATTTTTCTCTTTTATTAATAGAAAAATCTCCCAGAACCTGAAAATATGAACATTTTGTGTTAGGTTCCTGAAGCTTTCAATTGTTAGCTTTAACTGCTTCTGCATATTCATGTTTCTAATTCTTTTTTTTTAATTTGTTCTCCTGTGAAAGAGTTGCATATGCCTCTTACCTAGATCCTCTTTTTGCCATGTATGTTTTTGAATCTTATTATCTGGTCTGAGCTGGTAGCAAATAAATTATCAGATAGAAGACAAGAGCATCTAGAAAAGTCCCAGCTGAGGGAGAGACTGCAGCAACATGTCATTTTGTGCTAGAGAGACCCCAGGATTCAGGAATTCTCTGCTGCTTTTCACACACCATCTTCTTCCAGTAGCTCTCAAAAATTCCAGACTTGAATGCTAGTTAATAAAGCATTAGCATTCTTCTGTGGATATACTAAGATGACAAAAGTGTGAGAGCCTAGCAAATAACAAGCACGTCAAAAAATGGAAAAACTGAGGCAAGGATATGAGTAGAAATGCCTGTTTGCTTCCCTGTTATTTTTAGGAATTGTTCCCTGTTTTTTTCCCTGTTATTCATGTTAATTTATTTTTAAATACCCAACTAGTGCAGAATGAATGTTTGGAAGATTGAAGTGGATAGTGAGTAGGATGTTGATATTGGAAAGACTTGTAGCAGAAGGTACAGGACACATCTGTATTGTTACTGTTAGGTACACTGGGAGTTAAGTAATCTAAGTGTATGCTAAAAGCTGTTTCTATTCGTCTGCTGCTTCAGAAGGCATAGCAGATTGCTGACTAGTCAATTTTATTTAAGAACATTTGTTTTCTAGAGCTAAGCAAAAGGGTTAGCTGGCATTTAAGTATTACAGTGGTCACTGAAAGCCCTCCCAATACAGCTTTGCTGAAGGGATGGAGGAAGCTGAAATGGACGTCACACTGGCAAACCTGTTTTTAACCCAAAAATAACAGTTCTTTCTACACAAGTGCTGGATGGTCTGGTTGTCAAAAAAAACCATGTGTGCAATCCCCTGTTCATGAACACTAGGAACTACTAAAGACTTTACAGGTTAGCATGGGTGCATTGATGAGTTTTCTATGTGAAAGCAGCCAAAGTGTGTTGACCAGTCATTGTATTGGCATGTCTGGCTGTTTTAATTGTATTGTTTGCTCATGGACATTTAAAGGAGTATCTAAACAGAGCTTACTGCACTGACTTTGGTTGATTTTGGCTGAATGTTATAATTTGTTCTTTGTCATTATATTGACTTGTCTTAAAAAAAGGAAGCAACTATATCTCTTTTATATAGTCCATACCTGTCCAGGAACATCCAGTGGTTTTGTTGGGGTATTTTATGTATTGTCAGGGAACATCTCTAAAGAACAACCCAAAATCAACTTGGGCCAATGGGAAGACCTCTTGGCAGGATGGAATGTGCAGGAACAGAGTAGCACTGCCACATAATATACTGTTAATCCTCAACCTTTTAATTCTGAACTTTGCTTGAGCAACTTCCAGCATTCCTTGCCTTAGTGAGTACAGCTCCTCACCTTTGTGATCTCATCAGGAACACCATTTCTGCATTCATGCCTTTCTTCTCTGGAGCTGACTCAATGCTGCTTTGATCACTGTTGTGTACTTTATCTTCACCTCTTCTTGCAGGATGTTGAACAAGAAAGGATGCAACAGATTGAAAAGTCTGAAAGATCGAAAGCACAAGGCAGCCCAGGGGTTCAAAAGTAAAGTCCCCTGGATTAAGCACCATTCAGTTACTACTTTTCCCCAGTTTTTCTCTATTGCTGTTGATCCAGCCATGGATCCTGCTGTTGTATACTTTATCTTCTTTCAGGGTGTTGAACAAGAAGGATACAATCCTGGTGTTCTGAAAGGAGGCTTTTGGTTTGGAATTTACTGACAGTTGTATAATCATAGAATAATTTAGATTGGCATGTATCTCCTGAGGTAATCTGCTTCAGTTTCCTGCTCGAGGCATATCAGATTAGATCGAGTTGTTTTGCTCATGACCTTGTGTAGTGAAAATTTTGGATATAGCCAGAGAGTTTCCACGACCTCCCCAGATAATCATTCCCAGTGTCTGACTACCCTCGTGGGGTCAAATATTTTCATATATCTAATTTATCTAATATATCTAATTGGAATTTGTCATGATTAAACTTGCGTCTGTCACCTCTTATCTAAGACTGGGTACCAGGAACAACCTGCTTGCATCTGCCTTCCCAAGGCTGTAGACAGCAGTAGGATTTCCCGTTTGCCTTCTTTTCTTGTGCCTCTGGATATGGTCTCACTAGTGTTAGGCAGAGAAGAATAATCTTCAGTTTATTAGCTGTACTCTTGTACCCTCAGGTACAGTGGGGCTAATTGCTTCTGAGCAATAGGTTACTTGATAAGCCCAGTGGTTTGGAATTCTATGCAAGTGCAAAATCCTTCTCCAAAAACTATGATGTTTGTAAAAAAAAAAAAAAAAAAAAAAAACAACAACTCCTTTGTTTTATCCACCAGTATAGTTAGAATGAGGCTGCATGCAGCCTACAATGATAGTTTGGAGAAATTTGGTCCTCCAATTCCTTCCCTCTTGTTATTTCAGCATGGATTCCTGTTCAGATACTATTCTTTAGGTCTCCAGTAATTTTTTTTTGTATAGGTAATTTCTGCAAAAATTGTTTACTAGTGTTTTTATCCTCCATTTCCTATTATCTTGATGCTGTTATGGCTTTCAGAATCCTTCCCAGTTGCTACAGATCTGGCTCCCTATTGGTTTCATTTATATTTGTGTTGTCAGTATCAGTATTTTTAGTGTTTTGCAAGTTTAAAGCCATAATGAAATCAAGTCTCAGTGCTCTTTTTAGTTGAGTGACTTTATAGTTGATTTACTGGTTTCATAATTTTTATCTTTAATTGAAGGAAAGCTTTTTAAAAATTCAATTCCATTCTTCCTTAAGTAAACAAAGTAGATAAAGCCTCAAGCTGTCAGACTAACTGCAAGGTTGCAATCACTATATTTACCCTGTGTTTTAAAATCTAAAGAGAATTGCATTTAGTTCCTTGATCCTAAAATATGCTGAAAGAACTTCATCTGTATTTGGCAGGAGGAAAGGAAAATGGAATTCCCACACCTGGATATGGTAGATGCTGCTTGTAACATTGCCAAGGATGGAGGAAAAATATTGATGTAGAGAACACTTAATGGAAGAGAAGCCAAAAGGTGTTCTGTAAAATTGGGAAAACTAAAGTTAAGGAAGTAAATAAAAATCTTTAGACAGATTTTTTTTAATCATGGCCGAGATGAAACACAGTCTAAAATCTTTTTCCATTTGGAAATATTCTGTTTTTAGATTTACATTAGTTTTGTTGGCCTGCACGCACATGAGAAAGAATATAAATGTCCTTTAAATGTGCAGTTAGACTCATGGAAGATGATGGTAAGTGTGACTGTCATTGAATCAGTGGTATTTGAGCATCATTTTTGCTTTCAAAATTCTAGAAGATGCACATAAAATTTTATCAATAGTGTAAAAACTAAGAAACCAAGAACTAAGCAGGGGAAATTAAAAAACACTTTTGTGAAATACTATAGAGGAGAAAAAGTTATTACAAAAACATATTTGTCTTAAATTAACTGTGAGAGAATTGAAATGTTGTACAGTCACATTCTAGATTGAGAGGCAAATTATTTTGAAAAGCTAAAGTGGGCTGCACCAGTTTTAATAAATCTGTTAATCTGTTTTTGCAGATTCCAGGATAACAATTTCACATGCATAAATTCAGATTTTTGGAGCAAAATACTTGGGTAATCTTCTGGTACTTTTATATAGAATGAGAATTTGAAGGCAAATATGTATTTTCTGGAGGTGAATGGCTATGTGCTGGGCAGTGGTGTTTGGAAGACATTAATATAAAAAACCCACAATTCTTCTAAATTAGCTTCCCTTCATTCCTCCTTCTTTTTAAGAATGTTTCTCTGTGCAAGGGGAAAAAACAGGTGCCCTTGCCATCACTGTAGTTGGTGGGCCTTGTCATCTATTCTGTTCTTCCTGGTGATAAAATATTCCTTTCGTTTAAAATCAAAAGTATTTTAAAAATATTAAAACCTGCAGCCATTCATATCCGAACTCTTCTACTTGTTTTGGAAGATAAGTTCTGAGCAAGTCTGCCTTACAAACTTAGTGGTAAAAGCTGTATTTCCATCTTGAATTTCCCTTAAATATATGGGTAAGTGTCCTTTTGGGGATATTTTTACTCTTACATTACATGTTTTAAAAAGAAGTGTACCAATTTTAAACATTTCTGTTCTACTGCAACTATTAGAAGTTCTATCTTCTGTTTCTTCTTTTAGGTGAGAAACCTTTTGAATGTAACATTTGTGGGAAACACTTTTCACAGGTGGGAATATTTTATATATTATGCCACTTGTACTTGAAATGTGTTGATTCTAAAAATCTTGGATTTTATTTTAAGATTAGATTTTTTTTTGTTATAAGAAAGAATTCACTTTAGGGATAAATTATTAAAATGTCTTATTTGAAAATAACATGTTGAATATTTTAGATTTCTTTGATGCATTCTATGTCTTGGATTCTGTCTGCTCTCAGTAGATGTGTTATGTGTTTTACCTTCAAATGAATGTTGAAGTATACAGAGCCACAGCTATATTTGAAATACAAAGAACATTCATTTCCGAACTGTTCTTTTGCTTTATGCTTAGAGGTGTGTTGTAAGTAGCATTTTAGCAGTGTCTGAAAAAAGTGCAGGATCAAGCTTTATATAATGTGCATTCACAGTACAGTTTAATCTTCCTAAATGGCATAAATTATTAAACAGATTTGAGTCAGATTAAAAAAAAAATGGTGTATGTATAACTGGGTTCAGTTTCTTTCAGTGAGAACGTCACCACCTCTCTGAAGTGGCAAAACTCAGCTATGATTTTAAAAAAACTTCTTGTGAAATTGCATATTACATATAGGGCCTAAGTTTTAACTGCTTTATTTGCCCTCCAGTGTTTGCTTCCTGTTCTGGGTGCAACAATTAATTTCTATTTCTACAAATTTGGTGTCTAGTTGTCTCACATTTCCAAAATGTCTGTTTCCTTTCTGATTTTGTGGTTGAGATGTACACATGTAAGAACAGCAGGCAATAAATAGGTGCATATTTTTATATTAAGATTACATAATTATTGTCAAATGTCTTTGTCATTTCTTAGGGGTCCTAGTTCAAGAATTAGAGCTATGTTATTAGAGCACAACCACTGGTTGGGCTGCTCTTGCTTCAGTTTCACAGCCCACCAGTGGGCCTTGTTTAACTCATGAATCTGATGCCTTTGTTTCTTCCACCTTGTTGCTAATTACGAATATAAGACCACATCCAGTAAATAATATTGTTTCAGCATGCTTATTGGGCAATTTTCAGCAAAATTGGGCATGCTTTTTAGGCAAAGAAAGGCATTTTCATTCATTTTGATGGCTGGACTTCTAGTTATCAGAAGAAAAACATGGATATTTCAAATCCATTATTTTGGCAAATAGAGTGGTATTCTGTACTAGTACAGTGGGGGAAGAGGGGGGAATTGTCACACAGAATGTATGACAGGCATGGCAGACTCCTCATGCAGTATTCTTTGCTCCTCTTTAATTACAGAAACAAACAAAACTCCTGACAAAGCTGGAAATTTCTGCTTTTTAATTGAACCCTCCCAAGCACCTTCCCTTCCCTCCATGTGACCTCACTTGCCTGAAGGTGTAGGTGTAGGTAGATATATATTGATGGGCAATCCCTCTGCATCCAGCACAGGAGCCAGAGCATTCAGCCTCTGTGCTGCAGTTCTTTCTCTGCTCATAAAGGGCATAATGCATATTGCTTGGTACTTGCTTTTGAATCCTGCAAATAAGTAAGATTCCACTGAGCAGAAAGTAAGATGCAAGGATAATTAGTATCTGCTTTTTGCTTAAAATAGCATCTCTGATCTTGTCCTTTATCTTCTCTGTCTGCAGGCCCAGAAATAGAAACACTGTTCTTATTTAATCCTTCATGTTCTGTGCTTTTGAGACGGTGCAGCTGTTGGGCCTGGTGGGATGTCTGCTCCTGCTGAATGTAGCTGATGTGCTGTGTGTTGGAATGTGGAGCAGAAAATTAAAGAAGATGGGGAAATAGGTGTGGGAACTCATAGTTGGGAACAAACAGCCATAAAAGTCTTTGAATTTTTGAGGAAAACTTTCCTTTTTTATTTCCAAGCCTGCATCTTCCCTTAGTGCTTGAACACAACTGGTTGTGATGTGAGCCTTCTCTGACTGGTGATCCAGGCAGGATATTGGGTTTTTCCTCCTGCAGAGATTCTTTTGGGGTCCACATGCACAAGTTGCTTCACTTTGCAAGCTTGCCATTTAAAGGAGAAATAAATCTGGGGTGTCTCTCTGGTCTCCAAATTTGTGAGGAGATCTATGCGACCATTTAGAGGATTCTTCTGAGCGTATCTTTTCTTGCACTGAAGTGCAAGCAGAAGTCCCCTTAAGGTTTTGGTTTTTTTTTTTCGTTGGGATGGCACATAATGCTTTAACCAAGCTTGTGTGCCAGCTTTAAAGCTTAAGAAAGAATACAAGCTAATGATGTTTTTACCATTTTTTGTCTTGGCACAGTTAGTAACAAGCTTTGCCCTCATTAGGAGGAAAGGACATAGGCTTGTAATAAAGAAATGGATCTACTTGCTGCTTTCTGTAAAATGTTTTTATTCTTACTAACTATGCCTCTGTGGGAACTGCTTCAAAACAGTTGCTGCACTTCAAATTCACCCTCTGTCTTTATCTGGAATAACTTTCAAATGCCTGTGATAGGGTTTGTTTGTGATGTGGATAAAAGTAAAGGTTCTGGTTTTTTTTCTATATGTTTTTCTAAAATGCACTGTGGCATAAAATCCCTTGTCTTTGAAAAGCAAAAATTGTTCAATGGTTTATCATCTTCTACTCCAGAAAGAAGTACCTAATGCCTTTGTTTGATTGGATTTCAGTATTAGAAAGTTTGGCCTTAGAAAACAGTTGTTCAGTCACACTGTTGTCTGAAAAATTTACAGGAGTTAAAGAAAGCTCTTTCAGGGTTCAAACATTGATCCATTTGATATTGTCCTCTGTGTGTGTGTGTGTCTGCAGTACTTGAGTTCTGGTATATTATACAGTGGTCTGATTACCGTGATAGATCATAACAGGTAATTTATTATTTAAATTAGTCAGAAGGAATTAGTCTGGATCTTATTTTTGTTCTCTTACTGTGACTGATGAGGACATGATAATCTTTGCATCCTGTATTTTCTTTCCTGATGTAAAGGACTTGATGTTTCCTTAGTTAAATAAAACCCAGCGAGTTATCAATCAAAAAGGTTTCAAAATTGACCATGGAAGTGTGCACAACATATGTAACATCTGCAGCTCTTCTACAAGGTGTGTCTTGTGGTTTGAGCACTGGACTCAGTGGAGTAGCCATTCACAAGGACCAGTGGCTTCCAAACTTTTCAAGAAAACGTTGGACTCAGTAAGAAGGTTTTATCTAGCCATTATCTGGTTTGCTGGCTAGATTAGCAGATTTTGAGAGGATTGAGAGAGGAAAGATACACGTTAGCCATAGTGCCATTTGTTCTTTTCTGTACTTCCTGTTCTGTTTTATTTTGATATGAGTAAATAATTTCAGGTTTGAGTATTTTACGGGTAGAAAAATGCTCACCCTGTTCTTTTCTTTTTAACCACCTGGTAGGTGAATTCAGACATCCTTGTGTAACAATATTTTATTTGTAGGACAGGGGAAGTGAGAGTAACATGAACCATATTGCCAGTAAGTTAGTAAGTTTTCTTTTTCACTGCATTCTAGGTAGTGTAATTTTCATTTATAATTGGATCTGCTTTCAATTATAGGTCTTTTTTCTTCTCTTAGCATTTGATTTCAGGCTTCTTGTTTTTATTTTTTCCCCTATTTCTCTTCATGTCAGTGGATAATTGCATGCATAAATAATTTGGTGTTGAAGTACATGGTAGTCTGTCTTTACTAGATAAGAATGCCTGAGTTCTGACATGCTTTGTTGTCTACACTGCCTTAGAGGTAGGAGTAAAAAGCCAGTCTCATAGTTCCCATCATTGTTTTTTTATCTGTATACAACAACAGGCAAGCTGAATTTAGATGCTTAAATTGCTCTTCCTTCAGGCAGGTAATCTCCAGACACATTTACGTCGACATTCTGGTGAGAAGCCATACATTTGTGAAATCTGTGGGAAAAGGTGAGTAGAATTGTTCATCTTAGTAAAGTTAACATGAAAAAAATCTGTTCATGTTTTCTACTAATCTTCATGATCAACTACAGGCCAAGAGCTAAGGCAGCATGCTGTTCAATTTTGTTTAGAAGATGCTGGGTTTAAATGTGTGCTAATGGAACTAAAATACATTAAGGTTTCCAGTTGACTTGTTAGTGAGATATTCATGTCACCTGAGCTTGTGGTCTAAATCATTTTGTGTATTGGTACATAGATAAGAATAGCATTGAGTGTATTATTGTTGTGTTATATGTGTATGTGTTATATTATGTTGCTGTGTTATATGTGTTGTGTTCTATATTGTTGTGTGTATTTTGAACAGTGTGAGTCACAATAAATCATGCAGGTTTTTACCTTTCCCTCACATTTTTTCATTAATCAATGCTACTTTTTTTATATTTTATGGAGTGCTGAAGTATGGGAAATCTGACAAATTTAAGCAAAGCATTAAATAATTCTGCTAGCTAACAGGTGAGAGAAAACACACTAATACGGGAATAGCATAAAATGCAAAATTAATTAGTAACATTAATGTTAAAAATTCTTTTGAGGTTTTTTTCTAGCATAAATTTAGTTGGACGTTGTCAGTTTTAAAATGTTTTCTTAATTGCATCCGTTTATCTGTGTTTTAGGTCTTAGTCTTTGTTCAGAACATCAGGCATTCATTCAAGACAATTTCCATATGACAGTTTAGGGAAATAAGGTCATTATAAAGACACTAATTAGGTTTCTGTGTTGTGTTTCAGATTTGCTGCTTCTGGTGATGTTCAGCGTCACATAATTATTCATTCTGGAGAAAAACCTCACCTGTGTGATATCTGTGGTAGAGGTGTGTAAGAACCAAAGTTTCTGCCTCAGGTTTTCTGACTGAAAAGTGAGATGTCATTTTGATCTCAGAATCTGTCATATTTTTCTAGGTTTCAGTAACTTCAGTAATTTAAAGGAGCACAAAAAGACTCACACAGCAGATAAAGTATTCACCTGTGATGAATGTGGGAAGTCATTTAATATGCAACGAAAATTGGTAAAGCACAGGATAAGGCACACTGGAGAGAGACCATACAGCTGTTCAGCTTGTGGTAAGGTTCACTCTGCATTGCCTGGTTGTGGCTTTGCTTTTCAAATGATGAATAAAAGTTCCTCTGTCAGTAGGATAACAATTAATCAAAATTGTTATAAATTGAAATACCTTGTGGAAGTCAGTCACAAAATTTTCTGTCTTGCATGCTTCATAGTCTTTCATTTGGCGTAATAAACTCCTTCACTTCTCCTAAGTTTAAAAGAGAATTTCAGTTTAAAATTAGAGAAAGGAAGTTAGAGGAAACAACATTGTATGTTTGCTAAAGAGATGCTCATGGTAACTGCTTCAAAAATAGATTTATTTTCAGAATAATCCTTTCTGATGTAAAGTTAGGTTTGACATCACTTGGCTATCGATGAGATCTTTTCTTTTTTTTTTTCCAATTGCATACCAGTTGATTTTAACTCCATTCACCCACAGAGTCTGCTAATAACCTCTTGTTGCCTTTCTTCAGCCTCTGGAATAAAATCAAAACTTGAGCAGTATTTTAGAACTCCCATTTTCAAAATTTGGCCATTCTGCCAGGAGGTCTGAAGATGGCTTTTCATCAGGTCCATTCTGATCTCATAGGTTACTTAGTATCCTGCATAGTATTTTTTTTGCCATTATTGCTATTTTAACAGAATTTAACTCATGTTCTGAGGAATCAGCTTTGAAGGAAGGTAGCTTCATATGTTCAAATGCAACTGCAGTATGTTTTATTTGCACTGTCTTAAGGCACAAGAAGAAGCAAATATTATCAGGAGGCCTTACATTAGAGTGAGTGAGGAAATAGATACACAGAATACAAAAGCAAAAACAATCAGTTGTGCTGCTGTCCTTAAACAGGCTTGTTTTCATTTCGTATTGTAGTGGTCTATTGAATATTTTTGATTTTAGCCAATTCATCTTATTCTGAAAAGGCAAAAATTGATGGAGCATTAAGAAATCATTCACACTGTGCAAAAAATCCAGATGTATTATTCCCGTATTTAAGTTGGTATCTGTCCTTGCAAAATAAATGAGATAAAAATCACAAGCTTACTTCTGCTGTTTTAAAGATTGTGAGGTGTCTGAGTCATGTGGCAGTTCTGGAAATCAGTTCTCTCATTTTCTGCTTGTTTTTCTACACTTTGCCTTGGTTCAGACTCTTTTTCTCAGCAGTATGGTGATTGAGCTTATTTGAGTCCTTAGCTTTGAAGCTAGACAAATAGTTGAGTATTTTTCTGTATTCTAATACTTACAGCGATAAAAAATTACAATTCTCACACATTCTCTGGCTAGAATATAAAAAAGGACTGCTGCATTATGTTAGCCTAAAGTTAACAAAAAAGCTAACTTTTGTCAGCAGTTTGAGAGTAGTTCCTTGGTAATGAACAAATAATTTCTTTCTATGATGCAGCTCTCACTGGAGGAATGTATTTAGAAGCTTATCAGCATACTGTTTTTCCAGACAGACAAATTAAATTGATAGTTTAATTTTTGTTTTTTTCTCCATGAAGATTGAGACAAACTGAGGGCACTCACAGCTTTCAGGTATTAATGGATATTCCTGTCTCTGGAGACAAAAACTAAACCCATTCATTGGGAAATACAAGTTAGAAAATCAGATCAAGAAGAAAAAACAAGTTAATGGAATTGTAAAAATAGATGGAACTTGTTTGAACCTGTTCGAGATAAATGATGGGACATACGATACCTTATCGCTTGATAGTTTCTGTAATTAAAACATGTTTATTCACTCGTGTTGAGAGCAATATCTGAACCTGTCACTTGTGTCTGGCAGGGAAATGTTTTGCAGGCTCCGGTGACCTGCGCAGGCACGTGAGGACTCACACGGGGGAGAAGCCCTACACCTGTGAGACGTGTCACAAGTGCTTCACGCGCTCCGCCGTGCTGCGGCGGCACAAGAAGATGCACTGCAAAGCCTCGGAGGATGGGCCCAACACGCTGGAGGAATTTACTCAAGGGATTGAAACCTCCGACCTTGACAAGTCCCAGAGTTCTGACTCTTTTGGCCCAGAAATGTCTGTTACGTTGTTACCAGTGTCTGTTAAATTTCCCATTCACCCGACTGGAAACTCGGCGGAATTTGACAGCTCCGCGGATTCTTACTGTAAGCTGCGATCGATGGTCCAGCACCACGACTCGGCCAACCCGGAGAAACTCGGCGTGGATTCTGCTAAACTCCTGAAAGCCCAGGCACAGCAGACCCCACCCCCACCATATGCTTACTCGGACGTGGATGTGTCCTCAGCAGAGGAGCCCCTGCAGTCCGAGGGCATTCCCATGGTCCGATCCTCGGTGGCTGGCCTGGACGGCCACTGCAGCGAGCCCCTGGGCAGCAGGACCTCCTCTGCTGCTTACAAGAGTAACGAGGGCCCCTTCTTCTCCAGCATGACCCTCTGGGGCTTGGCCATGAAGACCTTGCAAAATGAGAGCGAATTGGAGCAATGAGGGCTCAGCTGACCGTACCAAAACTTCTTAGAGGCATCCCTTGCTAACGTGGTCGCAATTGCTGTGCGGCATAGGGAGATCACAGAGAGGTTTTAAGCCGGGTAGCTTGGACACTGACAGGAATCCAAGTGCTAATTCCCAGAACCATGTGTAGGCTGCCTTTATTTCCACTGCTTCTCAGCAAAGTTTAAATGCACTGTTGGGGACTTATGTTGCTCTGTGACTGCACTGTGTAGCTCCTGTGTTATTGCCATGATTTACTAAAATTTGCCACTGACTAAATTTACCATTTAACTTGGAATTTTTTTCACTGATAACGGAGGAAAGGATGGCCAGTGTCTAAGTTCATTGTATGGGTACAGTTCCAAGTATGGGCCATCAGACCTGTGTAAGGGTGTAGATATGACAGGAGGGAAATGCTTAACCAGTCCCTAGTGAACCTGAGTTTCAGTAGTGGCTTTCTTACCAGTAGGGTCATTGGTTTACAGGACCCGAGTATTGTGACATTAAATTTAAATGTTAAATACTGGGCAATATTTGTGATAGTGCAAAGTAACTGTATATCTAGAAACTTTATTTTTTTACAACAAAAGCTTTTTTTTTTTAGTATTTTATAAACTATTTTGCACAGCAGATTATTTGTACAATGAAGGCCAAGATCAAGTTGTGAATAAAGGGAAATTGTTTTACATTGCTCAGTGTATTTTGTCTATGAAGGATTTTCAGTAATGGTTCCATCTATTTCAAGGATCCTTACAATGCTAAAGGGGATGCCATCACAAGAAGAGCTGCACTATAAAATAAATGCAATTAATACACCAGTAGGTTGTCTTGTACTTGAATGAGTATAAAACATTGGCTGATTAATGGAATAAATAGACAGGACAGAAATGTTGCTTAGAGACCTTGTTCTACTTTGGTGCTTTGAGCAGTTGCTACATTTCAAACTGCTTGCTACAGATTCATGACATTCTGTGGAAATTCAAAGCTTGGAAAATACAGTATTCTTCTTTTTTAAGGTGCTCACCAACTTTTCCCCCAAAAAAATTCAAAACTAGTTGTTTCATGTCTTGTTGTGTTAACCACCATGCACTACAATTTGGGGCTTCACTTCCATACTTCCTTTACTTGGTCCCTGTACCTTCCTGAACTGCTTTCAACCCAAGTTAAAATGAGAGTGTTTCTAGCCAGAGTACAGCACGCCTTCAAACAAAAGGGGCAGCCCATTACACTGTCTGTGTGGGTCTCAAAAGATACACATTTCTCTCAATAGCCGTTTTATTTTATTAAAAACTTTCTTACTACATTAACAAACCAGTTAAAAAAATTAGCTGCACTGGAGAGCAAATTGGGTTGGTTTTTTTTTTTTTCACCTTTCTTTTGTTTTTGGTTTTTTGGTTTTTTTTTTCATCTTTCTTTTCTTCTAGTGCACATATACTAGAAAACATAAAAACACTATTTTTCCAGCCAGGGACATCAAAACACAAAAGCTTTTTGTAGGGTGTATGTGTTACAAAAATAGCCCATAGTCTAGCTAAACACAGTCCCACATGGATTAAGCAGGGAACACTTTATATATGTGAACCCTTAGCTCTCCCCTCACTCTTTGCTTTTTGCATTATTTGCTTTGGACACTGCAGTTCCCTGTGGGAATTGCCCATGTGCCATTCTACAGTCCAGGTATTACAGTTCTGTCCCTGACCACGTGTGTTCATGCTCACTCTCACTGCTTTCCTTGCACTGGTGCCCGAGGCAAAATGTGGGTATCTGCCAGTCACTAGCTCTGTAGGATTCCTCTTGTCAGAAACTATTTTTAAATTTACTTATCCCAAGAGGGAATAGAAATTAGACTCTGTTCCCACAATGATTTTGTTGCTTGGAAAGGACAGATCTGCAATTTAAGAACCTCCTAACTTTTTAATTGTCTCTGATTCCACAGTGATTTTGCTTTCTCTGTTGTATTTTTGAGGAGTCACTATAGGATAACTTTAAATCAAACCATGTTGCAACCTTTGTGTTTCTTCTAACAGTGTGTTGGAGATCTGGAGGGATGCATGAAACTGTCATAAAGGGAAAGTGGTAACTTGAGATACTTTTAAACACATAGATCAGTATCGGGCGCTTTGTGCCAAGAGGACAGCTCTATTGCATTAAGAATTATTCTCCTTGCTTGGCAGTATTTCTGTGAAAGTTGTTTCACACCAGAAACATGGAAGTTCTCAAAACTGCTACCAGACTGTGAATGCTGTTTGCAGTTTGGAAAGTTTGTTAAAAACACCACGTTGCAATGTGGCATCTTTGAGAAAGAAGCAGAGCAAACACTGGTAGGAGGAAGCTGTTCCATCTGAGTTTGTGCAGCTGGAACCAGAAAAAGAAGGAGTTACAGCACTGGGAAGGAGTGCCAAGAACTGTTGTTTCTAGCTGGATTGAAGGAAAAGCTGAGCAAGAGAGAAAATTCAAAACATTAGTAGCTGGATGTAGTCAGATGGAAGAGAATGAATTTTTATGTATGGAGTAAAGAGTTTTGGATTAAGAAGCCCCATCCCTGCAGCCACTCTGCAGTGAGAATGTCATTGCATGACTGCAAGAAAATGTATTTTGCTGCTGTCTTTCCAAAATCAAATACAGTCTGTCATGTCAATTTAGTATTGCCTGAGCTTTTGTCAGGGAGACCTTTTATAGACCCCTATAAAATTAACTTGAAAGAGGATCTTTCCTGTATGCTAATAATTTCCTATGCCAACCTGTAGGTCTGTAATGAAGAGGATGTATGAGTGGGAGTAGCAAATACGGTTTGATAGTCCTAATGCTGCCAGAAACCTGGCACAGCTGGGGAGGAGCAGCTACCCCCAAGGCTTTGAAGAACAGGTGGAAACCATGAAACCAGTGCTGAGGCAATGGTATTTTACAAGCAGCAGACACCCCTCTGTAGCCATTGCTCACAAATACCTGTAGCCAAGGTGCTGAGGGGGGAGAATAAGCATCAGTCCTTTGGCCAGTTCCAGACAGCGCAGTAGGGCCATTATAGTTGATGTAAATGACATGCTATTTAAAAAAACGAGAGAAAAAAAGGAAGATTTTTGGGAAGAGAATGTTAACCAACCTGGCCTAGTAAAATTGAAGGACTGCTAATTCTAGTTCCTTGCAATAATTATCCTGCAGCTCAGAGCTGCTCGTTGTCTTGCAAGCCTGAATCACTTTTTTTTACAGAAAGTGCAGGTGACCACTCAGGGCTTCATTTGGGTTGTTCAGGGCTGACATATTTGTCATTTGACTCCTGAATAATATTCTTAAAAATCAAATTAGTGTTTTTATTTTGAAAGGCATTGCTGTGGTTATTTTGATTTATTTTGATTGGTTTTTAAAATTCATTTTGATTAAAGAGCATTAAATCTGTACAAAATGTAGCTTGCCATTTTTATGTGAGGATGTTTACTGTGTGTACATGGGAAAAGGAGAGATCATATAATTACATCTAAGTTCAAATAACTCCCCTTCCACAAAAAAAAACCCCTTCGCTTGAGACTTATTTTCTAGTTTAGTTAGAACTGAAAAAGTTGTATAAGGAATAAGAACTTCATTAGGAAGGACTTACTGCTTGTTTATTACTTTTACTACCTGTTGCCATTGAGCACAGAGTGTTTTTGTGGTCTAACACTTCATCTGCATTCTCTCACACTCTTTTTAAACCTGGCCTACTAGATGTTTCTCAAATTCAGAGGTCAGGCTTTAGAACAGATCACTTGTGCTTTGTTTCCATGGCTTCTTCAGCAAATTCAAATACACTTAAACTCCTGTTGATAATTTTCCAGGGAAGTAATTGCTACACATGAAGTATTCCCAAAACATCTAAGTGGCACATACAAGAGCAAGCCAAATTTAAGACAAAATCAGTGTGAAGCAAGTGGAACTGGCCCCATAGGCCATTTGCTTCTGGAATCCACTTTTTTCTTTCCTTGCATTGTCTTCCCCACTGTGGGTAGCTCCATTCATACGTGGACAGCTGCATTCAATTCTTGCTGCTCACTTCATGCCACTTACCCACCCCTCATAATCCAGACCAGAGGTTAATGTATTCAAGCTCAGTAAGGAAAAGTGTAGAGGCATATAGGTAAACAGAGCTGTAAAACTTTATAAATTCTCCAGGCTCCATGTTTTGGAGTGTGTGCTGGGATTTTGGATATTTAGCTTTCTTTGGCAAAATAGCTTGTTTGAGAAGTAGTATGTTAGATAAACATGGCAAGACATGTAGATGGTCCTGCTTGAGAAGAAGACTTAACAGAAGGAAATAAACATGAGCTTTATAGACAGATTCAAAGGAAAACTGTGATAGTTTTGGAAATGTGTTCCAAAGGCAACTGAAGTGCCTTAGATACAGCTATTTGGTAATTCAGTATGCTAATGACTTCAAAGTGACCTGTGCTCCACTGTGCTGCAAATAGATTTCTTTGTATTGATACACAGGCTTGGGCTTTCTGGTCCATAGCCTTATTCATTAATCCTTACTGACATCTATTATTGAATTTGCCTTCTCTCAGTTGGTTTCCACCTCTGCTATTAAATCTCCATCCTAGAAAATAGATAAAAACTACCTTTAAAACAGTCTAGTGAAGACACAAGCTAGTGACTCAGGCATCCTTTTTTTCTGAAGACAGTACCCCTACTGTTTAAATATAATTTTTTTCTTTTTTTTTTTTTTGTAGTTGATACTCGCATGTGTGTTCAGATCTGACAACAGTTTTGTTCACTTGGTGAGGGAATTTTTCCTGGAAGGTTACAAAAGCCCATTAATAGAAGCACACAATGCAGTGCTGAGGAGCGTGCATGCATGAACTACAAGTCTGCCAGCTTTTTGTGAAGCTCTGCATGGGGCAGTATACTGAAATAAAGCCTTTCAGACCCTTTTAATGTAGTTCTGACCTTCCACTCTATATTAAACAGATGACTGGAACCAGAAAGATAGGTCATTGTGATTGCAGTTAATATTTGTAAGGACCAAAGCAGCTCTCAGCCTTTGAGGTAGAAGGGAATCATCTTAAGTGTGAAAATGTATCATCACAAGAATGGAGAGGATCAAAGGAAGGCCAGCTGGTGCTCGGACATCTTTTCATAACCTTTATTACAATGCTGGAATACACTAACCTCAATGGGAAGTCCATTCAGTTCATGTATTTCAAATAGATAATCTGTATTCTGGTGAAACAAAGAACATGAAAAAAAGCCCTTTCTAAAAAGGGGGTGGTCAGCACAAATTGCCTATGTTTTAATCATTTTGGTTTTCTAAAATCAGCTTAGCTTTTTCCATGCAAATTTATGAATGTTTAACATGCTTATTTTAGAAGAGATTGAAAATTTGTAAAATTTAAATGCAGAGAGTTCTAGTTGATTTTACTGTGGTTTATTTTCACTTCAGAATAAATGCCCTGCACATATTCATTTGCCATGTACAAAAAGTAAGACATAGTATTTCAGGGGGAAAAAACCACCAGAATATACACATTAAAAAGAAAAAAAGAAAAAAGAATAAAGAAAGAAACCAGCTATACACATTAAATCATCCAGAAGGCATGTATATGTGGAGTTGTGAAAAGGCCAAGATTAAGGCTGACTAGTTTTGACAAATATCCAAAATTCAAGTTTGGGCCTTCAGGGAACATCATATGAAATTAGCATTATCAAAGCAGAAAATCAATGAAGATTGCTCTGTGTTGGTCAGCTGCTACAGTGAAGTCCTGTGCCCACAGCCTGAGGGATCTGTGCTACCAGATCCATGCTAAATGGACAGGGAAAAGCAGTGGGACTGCAGGTACAGACCAGAGGTGGGAACTTCTGCCATGATATTTTTTAGATGGGGAATGCTGTATATCACTAGAACATCAAAGTTCAAACTTGATTGTTAAATTGTTTAGTCATTGCTTTTGGATTTGGATTTCAATAAATCACTTTCTGGATTTGTTCTGAGGATGCAAATTGTGGAAAGTATCCCTTCTACTTGTTGAGCAGGGACTTGTTTCCAGCCAATTCTATTTAATTTTTTGACTAAAGACTGACACCAGTGTCCGAATTGCATTATTTATGAAGTTAGGACTTGCCAGGAAATACAGCAGTCTCTTAATATTCCAAAATGCCAAATGGACAAAAGGATATTACCTTTTCCTACCCAGAAAGTGATGGCAGACAGTCATAGCATCAGCTGGATAACAACTGTAACCTGTGGAGCAGATCCGAGTGACACTGAAATTCTGACGGCTCCACAAGATGCAACTTCAATTCAAAAGTCATTAAAGTAATTCCTAATTTCTAAAACTCAGAAGAAATTATATTTAATTTTTTTCCCTCCAAATAATTTGCATGTCAAGTCTCTCTCCCTCTCTCTCACACTCTCTCCCTCCCTCTCCTGTCAGTGATGTCTCTCTCAGCAGCTGTCTAGTCATGAATCACTCCCGTCATCTGAAGAATATTTTTAACACTTCTGGACGTGCTCTAAAAGCAAATGCTGTTAAGCAAATAATTTGCACTGTTTTTCCACATACTTCCTTCACTTCCCCAAACCTTTCATAATCATGACTTTAAAAGCTGGGTCGCAGGGGAATCAGGTACTGGAAAATACAAACTTTTGTACTTGTGAGAGTATCATAATGTTACATCAAGTTCTCATGTAATGCAGATATTGTCTGACTTGCAAAGGCCTTGAAGTTGCCTGAAGCTTGAGATTCAACTTCATTAAGATTCATATAAATGTTGCCTTTGGTCTCCCCCATTGTGTTCTGCACTCTCTCAAGCTCAAACTTCACTTTGAGTTTAGGAATCGAGCAGACAAAAAGAAAATCACTGTCAAAGCTTACTTCAGCTGTTGTTATGGTAAAGTAGATTAGATTATGCCATGTTTGCTGCAGAGCAGTTACTTTACAGCCTGAGATGGAAAACATAATCATGGAGCTGATAAATTATTTTCCTTGTAATCATGAGTTTCAGAGCTACCAGAAAAATTACACTGACCAAAAAGGTTTTGATCTTAAAAGAGTCTCTGTTTTTCTCATCTATTCTTTGGCAGAAGGATGCCTGCTGGAGCCTTAGGGCACCAAGGATATTTGCCAAGTTTCTGGAAGACCTTTGGAACCACCCAGTAAGTAGTCAAAGAACAAGAAAATTTTGTTCTGCCACTGGCTAAGTGACTCTTCTGATAACTTCAAGAATACAAGTCTTTGCACTCCAGTTCCAGATCCAAATGATTACATTGGCACGTGGGTAAAACAGGAATCCTGACTGTGCCCAGCTGGAAAGAACATTTGTTTTTCCAAGTAAAATGTGGCTTTTAAATACCCAGGTTAAAATACCTGTGTATTTAAATACCAAGCTATGTTTACTTTTGCAAAGACTAGAAGCAATAACTCTTGAGGATGCTTTTCTCTGAAGTCCTAATGAAAGTGTTATACAAACTATGGGCCGCTACTTCCACTTCATGTTTGCACCTGGAACTTTTCTTTCTTGCTTCTTTGATGTAACATCCCTTTGTAATTTTAAATGCTTAGAAGAAACCTTCTGTGACAAAACACTAAATAACACTTGAAGTCTGGAAACTATCTAATGTACTTCTGATAAAGAGTGCTGTAATATGATCACAATCAGTGACTGTGATATGGATGAGCACATTGAGCACTCTGACTGTCTTGGGTGCATCATTTCTTCTTTCTGAGTAGCCTGGCTGTAGTGGAATCATCAAAGCTTCATCACGTTGGAAAGCTTTGTTTTAAACAAGGAGGCTTTCTCAGCCACCAGTAATCATATCACCACTATTCAGAACTTTAATTATGTGATTTGTGATACTTGCTGTTCTTAAAAATCCTTCCTTTTGAAAACAGGATTAAATAAAACCTACCTTTGAAAAGGGGTTCGCCCCTGCCATTGCAAGAAAAGCCTAATATACTTTATGTGCCTAGAAATCAGAAGCCAAAAAGCTTTTAAAAGTATCTCCGCGAGTGCGAAGTGAGCAGTTTATTTTCTCCCGTGAATCCCAGAGCCCGTGTAGGTGATGCACCACTCCGGGCCAGAGGGTTCAGAGCCTGCTTGTCCGCGGGGTGGCAGTGAAAGCCCGAGCTACAAGGAGCTGGGCCGAGATGAGATGAGCTGAGACGAGCTGAGAGGGGCTGATCTGAGCTGATCTGATCTGGGCTGGGCTGGGCTGGGCTGGGCTGGGCTGCTCGGCTCCCGCTCGGCTCCTGCCTCCCGCAGCCCCCGGCAGCCGGAGCGCGGCGCCAGCAGCGCTGATCAAGCTCCCGCCGCTTGGTCAGGCAGCGCTAATGGGTTACCTGGTTTGTTATCCGCGTCTTTAATGAACTGCAAGGACAGAATTGCCGGCGAACGCCGGAGCTCGGCCGTGCTTCAGTCTGGCGGAAATCGCGATGTGTGACATAAACACCATCGGTTCTGCCGTGTGCTTTGTGCCTTGCGCTTTGTGACCGACCGTGTGCTCCCGCCCTGCGCCCCAGCCCTCCCGGGCTGTTTCCCTTGCTGCCGGCTGTCACACAGAGGGAGCCAGTTCCCTGGCGCTCCTGCAGAGATCCCTTGGGAAGCACCGACCCCCGGCCGGCTCTGCGGGCTCTCGGCGCCTCTTACACTTCCTGATACTATTTTTTACGCAAACCCTTCACCGTTTCCTTCGCGTGAAGTGGAAATGCTTAGAACAACAACTCCGTTCTATTCTGATCCTACTGGTAGCCGCCTTCTGTCATTCTTAGACTGTATGATGCTCACCTGCCAACTTACGAAGTCGCCCCCCCACTAACTCTCCCTACAGAGAATAAGAGTTTTGGCTTCTGCTTCTGGCAAGGATCTGAAAATATTGCACAGCTGCATGTGTTCAGGCTGAAAGGGCAGGGATTGCCAGACGAACAATTAACAGTGAGAAGTCTGCGTTCAGAACAGAGTATGAGTGGGAAATGCAAAACTGAAATTGTTCAGCAACGTTGTCTCCAGAACAGGAGGAGAATAGGTCAAAAAATAATAGTAATAATAATATTAATAACTATATTATTAATAATAATAAAAACCCTGAAAGTATTTCCTGTAAGAGTAAGCAGAAATTGTCTTAAAAAATTTATAAAAACTGAACTCCAATAGTGAAGTGAAAAGTATGGCTTTTGGTCCCTACACGTAATTTCCAAGGATGTCCTGATACGGAGTTTCAATATTTGGCTTTGTGATTTTGGCTGTGCAGCTTGGTAATAGATACAGATCTAACACTATTATTAGTTTTAAATCTACTTACACACCTGGCAGCAATGAGGGTGCCTGTGAGGTGTTGTGAGTCAAACAGAATGACTTTGTCAATACCACAGCTTTACAGCCCAGCTAGATTTCAGTGCTGTGGCACCCGTGGTGAGTGCTGGCTGTGACTGGAGTGGTCCTGTTTTTAGTACCTGTGCCACGGCAGAACGGCAGATTGCCCAAAGTGATACAGGATGTGCCCCCCTCCTCTTGCTCCAACAGGGATTTGACTGCTGTAACATTTTCAGCTCTGTTCAGCTGTATTTTTCCAAGGGAATCTTAAGTAAATGTCACTGTGTTTATTTGGACATTATTACTCTTTGAAAGCACTGTGCTTTCACAGAGTAACAATTTTCAAAAGTTTTCAGAGTGCACAGCAGCTGATATCTACAAGTACTATGCTTGTTTATCATATTGTAAGTACCCAGCTCTACCAGAATTGTCTATTACTACATTAGTAGACAGTTTTGTAATACAGATCTTTTCAAATACTTTTCCATAAAACCATTCTAAAACAACTTGAACCAATTATTTTCTAGAAAACATTTATTTTCCAAATATTTTAAATATTTTGGTAATAGTATTTTCTCATTAACTGGGTTTTCTTTAAGCAATCTAAATGAGTTATGTACATTGGATGCAGAGAATATTCAGGCTCTTTATTAGACTTGCGAAAGCACTGAGGTGTCTCAAGAACACACCCTCCTGTACCTACCTATAACCATAGAAATATGTAAGGATTTGAGTTGGCATTGAGCTTCCAGCAGAGCTGGTCACTGGTTTTCTTTAGAGCTTGTGCATACAATGCATACTGGGTTAGTTACATTACTGAATGAATGTAGGGTCCATATTTGCTGTCTATTTGTACTCACTGTTATTTTGGAGTAATTATTTATTCTTGATATAGATAAATGTATTTTTTTCCCAAAAGTGAGGAAAAATAAGTTTGATGAGGATGAAATGTCTTTACTGAAATGAAACTGCCACTGTGTGTTATGTTGTGTTCTGTAAACATGATGACACTCTTTTTTTTTTTTTAAACTAAGCCATGTCCCAAACTCATATAGTTGTAGCCTAGGTAAAAATTGTGTTTTGAACAGGCTTAAATTTCACTGAAATTCCATGAGTTAATATGCTGATCCTCCAGAAAAATGTCTTAAGAAAGTAATTAAAAGGCTCTATGCAATAAGATGATAAATCTTCCCAAAACAAAATATTAGGGACATAGACTTACTGAAGCTCAGTGTGATCTAATCTAAGGAAAAAAATGTCTATATGGATTCAAAGTTCTCCCCTTGCAGTGGGAAGAAGGCAACCAGTCCCTGCTGCTGCGGCTGCTTCTAGAATGTTCTGTAATATCCTGAGCTGCCCAGTAGGACTAGACTGGCAGAACAGACAGGATAGCTCTTGAATGGCTGATGTCTTCCTTTAGGAGAGGTGATAGATTGTCCCTTGTCACTGCCAAATATTTCCTTACACTCCTTTTTGATTTTCTAGGAGTCGACATTTACATATGATACCTGGAGACAGATGAAACCAAGAACAGACTACTGGGAAACATCAAAAATATCCACCTGCTCCTCTATGTCCATTGAGCTGTTGCTTTATGATCCTATAACTATCTGCAAATTCTTTTGCTGGTATTAGCCAGTGGAATTGAGTTCAGGCAAGCAAAATGCAGTTAGGCAGCTGGGAGTGTATTAAAATATACCACTTTGGACTTTTCTGTAGGAATTATGACCTAGAGATTCTCACTAAACTACCACTATTAACTAGCTTGGCCATCCCAACACTCTTGAAGAATTGTTCTTCTCTGTCTCTCAAGCCTGAGGCCTGATTTTCTTTTCTTTTACAATTCATCTTTGTCTGTAATGGGAAATGGAACAGGGAATTGTTAGTTCATCTTTGTCCAGTGCTTTGAAGATGTAAAATATTTTTGCAAGCTGCTTGGTACAATTGCCCATATTCTCCTCAGGGAAACTAATATAACATTTGCTCTTCACAGCCCTTAGTGGAGTATTCAAGGAGATCTCTCTTCCCTTCTGTCCCCAGAAGGCAACTGGATGTCTTTACTGCCAGTTCTGATTGAAGACACTGATTCAAAAACCCAACTTGTGGGGAGTCTTGAATGTGTTTGGTAGATTTCTTCAGCTCATGTACTTTAATGGTTAGTGGGAATCCTGTGTTTTTGGAGCTATTCCTCGTCGTTCTTTTTTTCTATTTTTCACAGTGTTTTCATTTTGACTAATTCTTTTACAAATGTGCACCATGTTTAGAGATTTGATTGATTTCAAATTCATAAGTACTGAATTTAGATTTCTTAGTATATAAGGTGCCTAAAGTAACATAAGTAATTCAGATAGAGTGGTGACAATGTTGTTCATTTTAGAGAATACAAATAGAGGGGTTTAAGTCCTTAGATCTCTTGTTGTGAAATACCAGTAATCCTGTGGTAATCAACATCTGTGCTGTCTGGATGAAGTTGGCCTTGGGTTTAATTTTTTTCAGCTAGCAGGGAAAGAATTATTCCTGTGGCAACCAGGGTTAATACTATTTCTTAGAAGTTAATACTGAAATTGTTTGCTACCTTTTGTCGTTGTTTTTCAAAGTATCTCCTGTTGTATGGATTGTCAGTTTAAAGGAATGCAAAATGGGTTACCAGGATAGGAAAAACTCTGTTGTTTTAAAGCTCTGATCTTACAGATGAGTGTGACATGCAGTGCAAACAAGCTGCACTGCAAAACACAGGTTTTTGCTTTTACAGTTCTTAGTAACAGGCAATTGTAAACCCTTTTCATTCAGAATATAAAACTAATGATATTATATGTAAATAGCAGTACATTTTTGATCCAAGAGTGCCCTTCTGATATTAGTTAATTAGCTACACAATTCTACTTCATGCACTGAGTTACTTTATTTCACATGGGAATAGTTCAAAGGTGCACCAGGAGAGGTTCCAGCTGGACATTAGGAGGCATTTCTCTGCCAAGAGGGTGCTCAAACACCAGAAGAGGCTTCCTAGAGAGGTGGTTGGTGCTCCAAGCCTGTCAGTGTTTAAGAGGCATTTGGACACTTCCCTTAATAACTTCTTTTAACTTTTGCTCAGCCCTGAATAGGTCAGGCAGTTAAACTAGAAGATCAATTTAGGTCCATTCCAGCTGAAATACTCTATTCTATACTGTCCTATACCATAATTCCATTCCCACAATTATCTTGCTCCACCCACACTGAAAACTGTGAATATAATAGTAAGCACAGTACCTTGATTTTTAGTAACATCTCTGTCTGCAGTTTTGTTTTTCAATGAACCATATTGAAAGCTTTCTAAAAAAAAACCACAAACCTTCAGTGGACAGCTGCTGCAGTCTAGGCATCTAATTCTAATAACTCATTATTTTCTAAAAGGAATAATTCATGCTTCCAGTAAAGGTAGCTGGCTCATTCATGAGTTGCTTTGCAGGCTCCCTCTTATTTTTCACTTGCTAGTCATCTGGAGTGAGCAGACGTTTTTTCCAACCCCCTCTTTTTTCTTTTGACATTCACACAACTCTAAATGTCAAATAAATTTATATGTAAATAAAAATATTTAGGAATCCCCAAAAACCTGCCGTAGTGAATAACAGAATTACCTACAGATTTAGGCTCCTCTGTCATTTGGCTGTTTGGGACAACTTTGCCCATAATGCTATGCCCCTTTCTATTCTTTCCAGCATGTCTTCCTATCATATCTTTAAATATCAAACCTTAATTATTAAAAGTGATCTCTAATTTCCTATGCCTCAAATTTTAAGTGCCTAAATAAAGAGTGAATCTTGATAAACTGGCTTTCTTCCATTAAAGCCTGTGAGATTCCCTGCTAAAGAATGAGATAAGCTAAAACCACTTGGTGCTTTGAGCAATTTTGGTCAGTGAATACTGAAGTGAAAGCGAGATCTTAGAACTCCATCACAAGTACAAATTGAATGAAAGAGCACAGACACAAAAGGTACTGAGCTTTGAATTTACATGTACATTAGAAATTGCCTTTTTCTCGCCCTCTGGCCAAGTTCTATTTGCAAGCTGAAAAAAAGCAAGATCAATGCCATGTGCAGGAACTTAAATGACAGCTTTTTAAAAAATTGTCCCATTAACCTGATGAGTTTCTAATTACAGTAAGATATAAGAGCTTTTTTCCTCATGCTATGTAGGATTTTGTCCTAACAGGTTTTTTTTTTAAAGCTACCCTGCTGTTAAAATAATTTAACTGCAGTGTTTGAGTATAATTTGTCCTATATTTCTTTTGCTTTCTCTGAGGAGTTACATAACTTTTCATTTCTAATGAGGTTTTCTAAATATAAATTGTGATGTTATATTATGCACCTCCTTTGGCTGCAAACCAATTAATTTGAAGTGGTTCAAGGCCGAAAAGAAGTTTAGGATCACATTCTAGCATTCCTGGTGAAAGGTTTGTTTATGCACCTTTTTTAAAAAAATGGTTTAGTGGTTAAGTCCAGCTTCTGTTGGAATTGATTTTATCCTTTAAATTCATGTAATACTCTAAATTAATAGAGGATCATTTTTTGACTACATGACCTTGTGTTACTTAGATGCTGTTTTAAATCCATTTGTATAATAGCCAAAACGTTATTGTGCTTCTCTAAATCAAGTAACTTTAGCCATTTAAATGACTGTTTAAATCATAAGCAGGATTAAGCCGGGAAGAGATCAGTAAAAGATCAACCTCACTTTACCCCTAAAGCTGTGCTTCCTTGCATTTAAGTACATCCCATCACTGTTGTCTCCCCAGATCCCTCTGCCAGACAGAGCTTTGCCTCCTCATCGCAGGACTATCACTTTTCTGCCACAGCTTAGCAAAGTGGTGGGTCTGACATTTGGGAATGACAGGAAGCCTGGAGAACAATCCATCTTCCTTAACTGCTTCTCCCCTCCCTTTCTCCCCAGACCCAGGGCTCTCATCTCCCTGCTGTATTTTGGCACCTTCTCTTCACCAGGAGATGAACCTGCAGGCTTGCAGATGGTGTGAGGAGGCACAGGACACGATCTGCCTCACAGCACAGTTTATCCCTCCTGCTGCACCTGCAAGCTCAGAGCACTGATTCTCAGAGCAATCCTTCTGGCTTTTACTGCCTGTATTTTATGTGGGTGTGTCACTGATGGCTTTGTCACCATTTGACAAATGCTGCTCTTGAGAATGAGTCCTTAGAGCATGTTCTGTCTCAACATTATTCCAATAATGTGTGGACTGCATTCTTTCTGAATAAATCTTATTTAGATAGCTATGTGTGTATTCATTATGATTAACCTAAGGATGCCAGACTTAAGAAATGGTTCAATGTTTTAAAGAATTTCACAGCTTTCCAGTGACCATTTATCAATTTTCCCCAAAGAAGAATTCAAACTCATCCTTTTCAGTAATTTTGGAAATAACAGATGTGCATTCTTCAGTATCAATACTTTTATTTTCACTTGACAGTTCTACAAATCTAACAGTAAGTGAAAATCACTATTTTTTCATATTTCTATTTTCTGTCATGGTATCACTTTTGTTCATGCACAGGTTCACTATTCATTTATCCATTACACATTTCAGTATGAATGCCACAATTCTAGAGTTGTTCACACATAAGCCTCTCACATATAGAAACCCAAGACTAAAATCCTAAAGAAAAAGTTAAGTTTAGCTTCCCTGCTCTCCCAGTCTAGATTTGCTGGGCAGAAGGAGGGACTAAAGGGGCTGTACAAACCTAGCACTGCCTGGTGAGGTGAACTCCAGGTTGTATCACGTGCTAGTAGCCGTGCAGCTGGCTCTACCTGGCTGGTTTCACCATGCATTTCCTGCACCTCCTTTGGTACATCACTTAATCCAAGTTTCCCTATTGCTGTCCAAGAGTTTAATATAATTTCTGAAGTTTATTGGCTTCCTAAAACTGATTGGTAATAATGCTCTTCTTCTTTGGTATGTATTAGTAACCTCATAATCCAAAGGGACTGGATTCTTTCGGGAAAATAGACTGCTGGGACTCCTGACAAACAGCAAAAGGTAGTGCTGCTTTCCTCCAGAAGAATTTGTCCCCTTTCATGAATGCTTATGTTGCACAAGCAATTGCAGCATTGCACTGCATCAGCACTGTTCCTAATCCTGATTTGGAAACATCAACTGGGAACTTGACAAAGCGTGACACATGGCACATTGAAGTGTTTTCAGCTGCACTCACACAACAAATTGTCATGGCTCCAGAAGAGCCATTTCAGTTGATTGTGTCAGTAAACTACAACCCACAAAGAAAAAGACATGTGGCCAACCTGAAATGAAAGCATGATCAAATCACAACTAATAAATTAATTGTCACAATTTCAGCCTCATTTTTAGAAAACCTGTTCTGAAAGAAAAAAAATCCTAGAATTTCTAGTTGTTTTGCCCATGATGAATCAGAAGTCCAGCCCTATGGAACGCAGCAGTTTACATTTCCCTAATTTCCATATGTAGAGACTGTGTGACTTTATGTTTCTGCTTCAAAATTAGGGCTTGGTAAGTGGTGGAAATGTAGCCTGTCCCATGCAATTGATCTTTCTACAGCTTTTGTGAGACATGAGCCTACCATGCCATTTTAAAAAGACTTCTGTATCATTTTCTAGACCAAGTGCCATCAAACAGAAGTTTCACATGACTTTTTTTTTTTTTTTCCTCCAGTAGTTACTTCATTGGGAAGTACTACACCTGCATGATGGTGATGTGCTAATTTTCTGCTTTCACAATCAGGGTGATGGTACACAGGGTGAATTCTAACCTAACTGAGACCATCGAGGTCTCAGAATAAGTAAATCAGGGTACAAACTGACTTATGAGTAGCCTCTAGGTCATCAATTCTGCATGCTGGCTGCTTTTCCTGTTGGCAACAGACCCACAAGGAGCACTCATGTTTCCTCAGAGATAACTAACATGAGATAGAGATTGCTGTCCATGATACTTCAGGCTCAGCAAGGATGTGGGTTATTTGTTAAGCACCTGGAACCTGAGTTACTTGGTAGAAGAAGATAGAGGACATTCCTTCCCCAGATTTAAAATCCCTGAATAACCATAGCAAAATGACCTGCAGCAGGAGCCCTGGAGAAAAGAGGTGTGCTAGTTTTGACAAATCCATTTATTTTCAAATAATGTCTACACTAATATACACCTTTTCGCCTTGTTAATGCAGCAACTTCTGACTGGGAGGCATATAACTTTTGTAAGTAAGCTACTTCATTTTTTACTTCTAAAACCATCAGTATCAAGTGATAGTTGGCTATTTGATATCAGAAATTAAAGCATTTTAACAGCTCATTTTATATAGCTGGCAAATAAAGACACTTATTAGGCACATATATTTGTGTGTGCATGTACACGCACACAAAAACACAGAGCTTTTTTTATTTTATGGCATGGTATATGGGGTGACATGCATGTGAAATGAAAATGATGTAAGCCACTGAACGTAAATACTGAGTGGCAACAAGTGCAGTGTCCAGTTGCCTAACAAAAAGGATTTTTTCTGAAAGACTAGAGAACCAGGTAAGAATAGTTAGTGTAAGTTCCTAAAAGGCAGATACAATTAAAGAAATGCACAGTGGCAAAGAAAATACCTCAGTCCGTAAACAGGCTATCCAAATTTCTCCTTTTGTCTACAACAGACACTAAAACAGAGTAACCTGTGCACATGCTCACATAACTAAAAAAAAAAAAAACCACCTCACCAGCCAGCTGGGGAATTTACATCCATTCATCTTAATCCAACACTGGTACTTCCTCAGGCACACACTTAATACACAATTGCCCTAAGCTTTTGACCATCTTCAGCCAAAAGGGCACAAATATAAAATCACAAAAGCTAGAGATGAAAGAACCTAGTCAGTCAGTTTGTTAAACCATTTGCTGTGTGGTGTGGGCTCCCTGTAGTATACTGTCAAATACACTTCTGATCATCACTCGGACTTCTGATGTCATTTGGATTCTTTATGACTTTGGCTTCACATACAAATGAATGGATTGCACTTGTCCACCTGTGCATTATTCATCTGTTCTGTTCAAGAGCACTTGTAAGACAAGGGCTTTGCCAAAGTTAAATAATTGAAGTGTTTCTTGTTTTCTGAAGAAACCCCTTCATTTCCAGTCACAGGTGCAATTTTCTATATAAAATGAAACCCTTTTTCTTCTATTTAACACACACAAGTATGATTTATGAAATGCTACTCAGGTAAGACAAGCTTATTTTACACTTTATTTACTCAGGACAGAACACTGATGGGAGAAATAAATGAGATAGACAGGATGATCCATAGCTGGAGACACGACTTGCTTTGTGCCACAGCCAGAAAGGGCCTTTAGCATTACAGACCATTGACCTCAGGAAAACGGGATGCACGTCGGATTGGAAAAACTGGAACAAAGCACGCAGAGAGACTGCTCATGCTGGCATCTGTTAGAAAAGGCTGGTTGGTTTCGAAGCGTGAAACTGGCTCTAGGCTGAGCACCTGTCTGCCTCTTCTCTCCCACAGCTGCCTACCGGCCCAGCACTTGTTGCATCACCCACAGCGCCTTCCCTCCGCTGGCTGGGAAGCAAGGTACCCGCAAGACTGCAAGGGGAGCGTGCTGGCTGCCTTGGGTTACAGGAGACAGCGCAGTGAATATGAATCACTCTGGGTTTTTTCCGCCCCGAGCCAGCCGAGCTGTGAGATGTCCCCTCTCTCTCTCTCTCTCTGTCTCTCTCTCTCCAAGGCTCTGCAGTACGCCTTTGCCCGGGAGGGACGCGACCGCCGGCCCCAGTGTTCGCATCCCCCCGTCCTGCACAGCCGAGCACGGGGCCGGGCTCTCGCCGTGCAGACCGCACACCCGTCCCTTCCCCGCAGGAAGGGCCGGAGGGAGCGGACCCGGCCCGATCGCCCGGGCTCAAGCGGCCGCCAGCGTGGAAGGAGAGCCCGGGGCCCCTCGCCGCCGCCCGGCTTAGCGCAGCTCCCCGCCGGGGCAGGGGCCCCATCCCCATCCCCGGCCCCATCCCCATCCCCGGCCCCATCCCCATCCCCATCCCCGGCCCCATCCCCATCCCCATCCCCATCCCCATCCCCGCTAGCGCAGCGCTCGGCGCGGCCCCGCCCGGGGAGGGGCGCGGGGGCCGGGCGGGCCGGGCGGGACGCGCCGCCCCCTCCACCTGCTGCCGCTGCGCCATCGCCGGCTGGGGGAGCCGCCGCCCGCTCGTCCCCGCGGGGCCCCTTTGTGCTGCTGCTGCTGCTCCGGAGCTACCTCAGCCAGGCGGCGGCTGCGTCACGGCCCCGGCGCTGCGGCCGCCCAGAGCCACCCGCGGAGGGAGAGCCGGCGCCTCGCCCCCCGCTCCGCCATCGCTGCGCGGCCGCGGCGGAAGGACGCGCCCCGAGCCAGGGCCGGCAGCCGCGGCGGTGAGTGGCGAGCGCGGCCCTGCCCTGCGAGGGGAGCCCGGGCCGCGGGGCGGGCGGGGCCGAGGGCAGCGCCGGGGCCGCGGCTCCCGAGCCCTGCGGGCGATGCCGCCCCGGGCCCCGCGCCGGCGATGGCGCTGCCCGCGGGCTGGCGTGTCGGGGATTTGGGGTGCCGCTTTGTGCGCGTAGTGGTTTGGGGTCTTTTTAATTTTGGTGGTAGAAGCTCTGCTCATCGTTCGTACTTCCCAGAACGCCGACACCTAACCTAGTCATAGCGACCAACGCTTTAATTTTTAATTTTTTTTTTTCGTAAGGTATTTCGGGTCCTTCGAGGGCTGGGAAAAGGTCTGGTTTCTGATAATTTTGCGTTTCTCTGCGTGTGTGCCTGTGTGTGCCAGCAGAAAATCCCTTTATCCTGGAAGAATGGTGAAACTGGGGAATAATTTCAGCGAGAAGAGCACAAAGCAACCCCTTTTGGAGGATGGATTTGACACCATCCCCCTGATCACACCCCTGGATGTCAATCAGCTCCAATTCCCACCTCCTGATAAGGTACAGTAGGCTTTAGTTTTCACCCTGGAGGATCACACCCAAATCTCAGGCAAACAACAAAAGAATAGGCTATAGGTGAAGAGCATCTTAGAAATGCTAGTTCCCTCTAGGGAAAAACCCAAACAGCTAAGCTTGTAAAAATCCATTAATGGTGATTTGCATTAAAAATCAGTGTGAAATGTTAGCAATAAGCATATAGAGATTTTCAGTGCTGCTACATGCATGCTTTTCTCTGCTGTATTGTCATAGCCCTTCCTTTTCTGTATCTTTCTTTCTTGCATCTGGAAGGTCCTGTGTGTTCTCTGTGAATAATATGAATTTTCTCTGTCCAGAAAATGCCCCCCCCCCCCCCCCCCCCCGATGGGGGAATAGTGCCCTGCCTTATTTCTCTGTAAGATGGCCATGGGCGTGCTAGCAACAGAGAGCACTTCCATTTTCCTTCTGTGCTTCAGTAAGAAACTAAGCTAACCCCAGACAAGCCAAAGTAATGAGATGAGAATAGGCCATTGAGTTTCTCCTTGGCAATTAATTTTGTTCAAAAATCTCCAAAGAGGTGATTCAGATGTCCTCTGTAGTTGGAAGGGGTCAGTCCAATATGCTGCTTACAGGTTGGAAGGAAATTGTGTTCCCTGCATTCCTCATTAAATACCTTGATTATTAGGGATTTAATTTTAAAGATTTAGAGAGGTGACGTGATAGCCTTTAAATATGTTTATTATACTCACAATAAAGAATTCAGAAAGTGCTACTATACACGAGGCACACAGGAGTAGGATTTTTTTCAGGGTATTCAGTAACCTGTTTTAATAGAATTCTTACTTGTAATTTTCCACATGCATCTGGTAATAAAAAGCTTTGTGGTCTTCATACAGTTTTTATTTTTGGCCTTGTGTCTTCCACAAGCTGAATTCTGTTTCTGGTTAAGCTGATACCTATTCATTCCTCAGACCTCAAAAGAATTCACATAATCTTAACTCAGAGCAAAGAATTTTAGCTTGTAAAATTTTCCTTGGTAGAATGTTGCTTGTAGGCAATACAAATAAATGTGTGACCTCCATTTTAATTGCTATCAACACCATTCTGTGCTGACCAGTTGGCAGGCGTAAATGCAGTAAGCCATAACAGCTGTTCAGATGCCTGAGGGTCCATTTTATGCCTTCAGTTACATGGGTGTAAATCTTGTAACTGAGGACAAAATCACACCCTAAGGCTTTAGAACAAGCTAAGTCTTACTGTGTCTGATAGGTCTGCCAACTGGTGACTGGATATAACCGATTACCAGGGACCAATGACCAAAGGAATTAGTTCTGGTGCTGCATTGCTAAGCAGGAGTCTGAACGAGGGATCTGCATGGTAATAGCTTTAACCTGAGCAGAGCCTCTGTAGTGAACCCAGGGAGTTCTGTGCCAGCCTATTTGCTCTGCTAGAATGGGGCAGAACTCCTCCCACCTGGATGGATGTTATTTGACTTGAATGAAAGCAAATGTCCAGCTAAGCTAGAAACTTAAAGGAATGTTTGATTGGTTCTTCTACTCTCTGCTGTCCAACTGTATATTAGCTTTCTTTTCCTTTTGCAAACATACAGGAGGAAGATTAAATTTATTGGTCCTGCTGGTGTCCTTCTGTAACTGGTTAGTCACATCAGTGTCTCTTTACTGGTTGCCAGAGACTCAAAGGCAGGAGAGAGCAACTGATGTGAAAAAAAAGGAAACAGTATTAAGAAAAGATGGACATACAGATCAAATTCTGAAGTACGCAGACACTTGTGTATAATGAATAGGAGTACATACTTCATGTATCTGTGCTTATTATTCCCTTGCAAGGCTGCAGTGTGGCAGTGAAGCATAACTTCTTGAACAGTAGTTACTACAGTGCTAAGGATTTGATGATTTTGACAGTTTCTAAATTAAAGGGATGAAGTGATTTATATTCATAGTTAGATATGTTAAACAAAAGAAGACATTACATAACCAGGCAGTTAGAACTGTACATTCAGTGTCAGCTGAATGTGATTTGAGTTGCCTGAGATTATGCAACATAAAGTGGGGAGAAAGGGAACTAAAATGTTAAAAAGCATTCCAGAAATCATCAGGCAGTTAACTTCCATGATGCTCTTGGGAAGCTGTAAAGTTAAATAGATAATAACTACTATCTTACTAATTATAGTTGAAAATAGGTAAGTATTTTTTAAACCTATGTCCTGAACAAATATGTGTAATACTGTGAAAGTGTCTAATAAACTTTATGGTACTGAGTCTAGGTACAGTTACATGTTCTAGGTACCATTCAGGGAAATGAGACAAAGGGAACCCTAAGCTTGTCATTTCAGTGTCTAGCTACCTGAAGTGTCACTGTCTTAATTTCAGAAAGATGGACAGAGACTGTTTACAAGAGGATGTAGTGACAGGACAAGGCGGGGGAATTGCTTTAAACTGAGGTAGGTTTAGTGTGAGGGTGCTGAGGCTCTGGTACAGCACCCAGAGAAGCTGTGGATGCCCCATCCCTGGAAGTGTGCAATGTCAGGTCAGAAGGAACTCTGACCACCCATGGCATGGGGTTGGAACAAGATAATCTTTAAGGTCCCTTCTAACCCAGGCCTTTCTGTGATAAATGTACTTGCTCTTAATACTGTGGGCTGTGCTGAAGATAGAATTTGATTCTCAAAAATATAAAAGAGTAGATATTTATTCCTTGGAAAAACAGAGGACATTGAGAAAATTGCAATAGCACCATCACTACAGTAAACTGTACCCCAGTTTGAGAACAATACTTGGAAAAAGTTCCTGAAAAATGCAGAAGACAAAAATGAGGCAGATAGGTTAGGTATGTGAAAATTCTGTATGATTAGAATGCCTAGGAGAACACTAGAGATATGGCTGACGTAATGAATATTTTGGGAATACAGGTAAGGTGCTAAATTGTGTAGCTTGGGGCAGTAGTTCATACCAAGGAATAAAGTGAAGAGCCTGGGGTGTTGGGAGAAATCTCATTAACACAGGGGTTCATGTGCATCTTGCTGCTTGCAGCTGAAAATTCAGAAATTAGATGTTAAAAATAAAGAGTGCCAAAGGCCACAGTCTATCACATGGTAAACAGCAACTAGACTACATGGGTTATTTCACATCTTTTTTTAAACTCAGAATCCTGAGAAAGAACATGGCATCAAGGAACATAGCATCATCATCTGTAAGATTTTTATGGGTGCTCTTCAGTAATCTTCTGTTGGTGTCCAGTTTGAAATCTCTGTAATGGAGTTTCCATTTTGAAATCTCTTTAATGGAGTTTCCTGAAGCAAATGGAGGTGGCTATTTTCAAACTATACAAAGTGGGAAGGTCCATGATTTGGATTTGACCTATCCTTGCCTAGTATAAGAGCACAGTATCACCACAGATGCAAAAACTGAACCTTTGTGAAACTGTTGCATAACAAGTCTTGCTGTAGGTCCATCAAAATCACTTTGAGAGGTAGATTAGTTGATGAGTGGTATACTGGAAAAAAGAATTATTTAGAGTGTTCAAAGAAGAATTGCACAAAGTGGAGAGGGAAAAGATATGGTGCTAGATGTGCTTGTGAGCAGATACAGAAGACTTAAAGAATAATTAAGGTTTTTGTGGCCAGTTTCAGTTGACAGGTTTGTGATTGATTCTTTTTCTTAAAGGTTGTGGTCAAAACAAAAACAGAATATGAACCTGATCGCAAGAAGGGAAAGTTCCGTACTCCTAAAATAGCTGAATTCACAATCAGCATCACTGAAGGGGTTTCAGAAAGATTTAAGGTAAGCAGTGCAATGTGAAGATGTTAATGACTGAGTTGTGTTTACATAAGTGTTTAAAATCAATTGCTGATTGTAGTCAGAACTGGCTATAACAGAGTGCCTGTTGTGGATATAGCTGGATATGAGAAAAATTAATTCAATGTTATAATAGTTCAGTATTTAACAATTAGAAGCAAAATCAAATCTTGAAGCATTATTGGTTGTAATCTCTCAGTGGCAGATGAATTCCAAAGGCATTTCTGTCAGTGAGTGTGTTTCAGAATGTGGCTTGCCAGGGTGTGTGTGGGCCGTACAGGGGAGTGCTCATGGCATGGATAAAGCTCCTGTTTGTGCTGAAGAACAAGAACCACCAGAACATTTATTTTCTTTTTGGCTTCTTATTTATCACTATAGCCAAACCATTCTCTTTAAAAGCACTGTCATAGTCCATTATGTATTTTTTTTATAGTAAATCTATGACTTGGCAACCCAGGGATATATACCAGCACTCCTTCTTATGTTTTCCTGGTCCAATTTAATCTTACAGTTTGGTGATGCCTGTTAGTGCAGTTCAGTAAGAAACTGACTCAGATTGTGTCCACACAAAATCCCTTCATTAGTCCCATAGAAAAACCTGAGATCTTAACTGGTGCAAGGCTTGAATATCCTTTACCCCTTCCCACTAGAGGATAGTTTTTCTTATTCTGTGTAGTTAAGGCAAAGCAGGAAAGTTGGCACTTCAGCTCACTCTCCACTATTCTTTCAGCAGTAAGACAGCATGTTTTCAGTGCTTTTAATTTGGCATCTTACCCAAGGATACCAAAGCACTTTTAAGAATTAGGCAACCGCACTCTTCAATGCACAAGTACAAATACTTTTGGAAAGCCTAACGTTTAGTATGAGGGGAAAATACAGAGTTTCAGTAAAGGTGTGGATTCTCTTTCTGTTGCACAGTTCTAAACTCTGTGTGCATGATAGGAGTTTTAGGGCACACACAGAGATTTTGGTACTGTTGTGCCTGAGCAGTGCTCTAAAAGCTGCCCAGGCCCAGGCTGACCTTCGGAAGTGTAAAATGCAGCTCTCAGTGGAATCATGCTAAATAAACAAAATGAAGGCTCAAGGAGGGATTGGACTATATTTGGACAGGAACTTTGCAGAGTGTTGCTGCGACAAATGTTTTAGGTGCCATTCACCTGATGAAGTCTTCAGCCATACAGTGAAGTATGTAGGTTCCCACCCCAGACAGTCAAGAAGAGATGTTATGGGGTGTGGTAGGGTTTTACTAAAGAAGAAACCTAGGTCCAGCTTTTCCTATTCCTTGGTTTGGGGCAAGGACATCCCATTCCTCAGGGAAAATGCTACATTCTGACTCACATTCTCTCTTTATCCTCCTGACACCATAGTCGCGGTCCTCGAGAGTAATCCCCTTCCTCTCAGGTGAGGGTAGGGAAATGCAAATGGACAGCTCAGAACAAGGAGAGCTTGTCTGGCTGTCGTTGTGCATGTCTTGGTCACACTAAGATGATTAGAAAATGCTTACTATGTTGTAGAAGAGAAAAGAGAGGCAGTTTTTAGATGAGTGCCCTGACAGGCTCAGCTGAGCAGAGCCTATACCTGAAGAACTTCACATTTATGGTTTAGCAGTAGGGCCTAAGGGATTTAATTGCTGGAACGTTAAATTGTAGCAAAGGAAGGGTTTTGAATGTCTTAGTCACATTTAAAAGGCTTGTGCATCCTTTTGTAAATCTGGGGGGTTTTATCTGCTTTGTTGGGAAAACTGAGGGAATGAGACCTTGCTGAAAAGAAATAAGTACCTTGTTCCGCTGTTGGGTAGTCTCTTCTAATTTGTGTAGCTGAACAGCTAAAAGCCCGAGGACTTAGGCATTTTTATATGCCTTTGGATGGCATACTAAATATCCATTAGATATTACTTTATGATGATCTCTCTGGGATTAATCTCATACTACAGGGTTGCTAGGTTTCGCTGCTAGGTAACTACTGCATCAGAGAGAGGTTTCTGTAAGATTTGGTATCTCTTGGGAATTGCAGGGTGATTCACATTGTGGCTGTAAGTCTAGGTTTCCAAAGAAGAGTATGGGGATCGATCAGTTAGGAAAATTTTGGTTCAGTTAATTGAAAACAAAGTTCATGCAGAACATTCAGGTCCTAAAAATGTCCCTTAATCTCTATTTAACAATTGTAGATATGAATTGTGATGCTTGTGACATTCTAAAGGAAATTACTAGTTTTCCAGCAGGGGTGATTGTCGTAGTCACCGCTCCAGTAGTAAATATTACATGAATAGCTGATAACATTTCATAAATATGTAGATGAAAAGTACTGATTGTCTGAGGTTTTCTCATGGGTCCTTATTAATTGTGAACCATCATGTTAACTTCTGCTGTTGATTCTGAGAGAGCAAAAAGATAATTGTTTGAAAATTAAATATTTGCTGTAATTATGAAATGCATTATTTAACTGGTGAGATACTGACTTTGGCTTGCATTCATGTAAAAACTTTCAGATGCCATTTTAATGACTTTAGTATGGTACATCACCAAAGCACAAGCTTGCCACAAGACACAGCTCAAGCATTGTGCTAAAAATAAAGCAAGTCAGTCATATCTACAAATAATTTGCATGTGTATTCTAGGATGTACTTCTTAAATAATGACAAAGCAGATTGCATTTTTGGGATTCATCAGTGCAGATCATCTAAAGCTGTTCTTCTTGAGAACACAATATACAAATATTACCCAATATAACAAATGAAGTCACTCCAGCATGTGCATATGTCATGTAGATCATTTGGTGTTTTAGCACATGCTGAATAATCAGTTATAAAGTGTATTTTTCTGCATTTAATTCACATCACCATAGTTATTATAACAGAGCTGAGAATGTTTTCAAAGAAAACTGCAAGTAAAATTTTCTTCTATGAAGCCACATTCTGAATTCAAATTAGAATCTCTCAAAAGAATGTGAAAATTTCCTGATTCTGAGAACCCTGTTGTCTTAATTTATTTTTATGGCACTAACCACACCAAGGAAGATGTGATTTTTTTCACTTATTTCCCATTGAGAAACAGAAGTCTTGCTTTTGTTCTCTGAACAGTGTAGGCTGATAGGGGGGAGTTGGTTCTTCACATCTGGAAAGCAGTTTTGAACAAGGCAGATTTTTCTCTCTTGTAAATTGTCCACTCTACAGAGTAACAAAGGATCCTTGTGAATAAGGGCAGGAGTAAGTTGGGGCAGAAGAAAATTGGTGGTCTGGGGTACCCAAGACCAAACCTTTGCCTTCCCCATTGACAGAGCAGTGTTTTCACAACCTCCAGTTGGATTTTGTAGTGGGATGTCTGGCACCCACTGATTGGGCTACAGCTGGCAGTTGTGTATAGACACACCAATTTAAAAAAAATCTTGTAGCAAAGCATGACTTTTTTTTTTACATTTGAGAAAACCTTAGTAAAGAACATTTAGAGGTATTTTGAAAACACACACTGATTTTTCATAATAAATGTCAAGCCCTTAAATCAGCACAAGCTGTGATATGTCTTCAGCCTTTGGTTTCTGTTCGAAAAAGTTCAGTTCTTCTGACTTTATCCTTGACATCTCTACATACATCTAATTGCAGAGCCAAAGCCTCAAGCTTATCTCTGTGTTAAGACCATGCAAACCATACACTACTGAGTAGCAGGCAGCTGTTGGAATGAGGTTGTGGAAGAGGGATTGAAACTTCAAGATCAGTTCTCACAGTTTAATCTGGTCACTTTAAGACTGCAAAAAATGTATGCAACATGTATCTAACTGTTCAAGGGTTTTTTTCTGTCTTAAAAGAGGCATCCTTCAAACATGTTTCTGCCTCAACACTTTTGTACTTCTTAGTTATGCCAGTGATTATTACTGCTGCAAAAATTACCAGAAACAAGGGAAACAGTTCTCTCTTTGCTGCTCTCTTTGTGTGATTATTTTGTGTGTTGAGTAGCTCTCTGCTCCTACTTTAAGGCTGTTAAGAGCAGGTGTCAACTGAGTCCTTTACGGGTATCACTTCCTTAAGTAGATTGTGTCTGTCACTTAGTGCTGGAAGAGTGACAGGTACTTACTGTCATTAGTAGTTCTTTCTCCAGTAGAACTACTCACAGGATTAAAGTTGCTCACAAGTATAAGTGTTTGGGAGGCTTTAAATTTTTTTCATTACTACTTCAAATACGAAAAATAAAGGAGGTGGTTCTTTCAATGTAACAATTATTTAAAAATAATTGATGTAAGTAAAGGTACTGCATGGCAGCTGTCACTTTTCCTTTAATGTTTTATATTCTCTGATACGACATTGACAATACTCCTGCTAAATTTTTGGTTGACAGGAATTTTATAACCAGAGCTGGAAGATTTAAGTAAAGCCTAATACAGCTCCCCTGCTATAGGTCAGGTGTCCTCTGCCACTGTCTCCATCAGAAATCCTTTTAATGGAACAGAACCAGTCACACACAGGTGATGCAGAAGATTTTTTTGGATCCCTCCAGATGCATCACTTAAATAACCTTTCATCTCCTGTAATAACATTATGCAGCCTTTTTCCTGGCCTCAGTAATATCTTCTGGATTTGTATGGGAAGGTAGTAAGGTTCTTATCTTGGTGCCACAGGGTTTCTTGAACTGCTTCCTCAGATCCCTGTTGTTAAGAAACACACTATATGGTGCTGTGTGATAGAAGATGACAGGAACATTGCCATGAACAGCTGAGTTAAGCTGCAGTTCTAGGATCTCAAGGCCAGTGCCTTGTTAACCTGTTTTTGTCTAACAGTGTGTCCCTCAGGTTTCATTAATCAATTCCCTTGCAGACTGGTCCTGTTGTCTTGCACTGTTGCTGTTAATAAGCTCTGGTTCTGTAGCTTCTTTTCTGTTACCGTCCTCATGAATCTGTCTGCCTTTTTTGTCTTTTTTCCTGCTACTCCCAGTCATCTCCAGGTAAGCATCCAAGACCATTCTCTCCTCTTTGTCATTTCTATTTGAGAAGGACAGTGTTTTGATTTGTACTGCTTTTGCTGTAACCATACCATCTGTCCCCAAAGTATCATCCCCTTTGAGCACAAAGTTTTGATGGGAATGTTGTGGTGAAGAAGCTGAGTTTAATAGATGGATACCAGTCATACAGCTAAACATGACATGGAATGTCAGAAATACTCTTCTGAAACAAGGCACCTGGTTATCTTTTGGAGTCACTGGTTGTCCTGTATATTCCCATAGCAAGTACGGGGCATTGCACTAGGGTGTTCTGTGTAATTTGCATTGCTCTGTAATTGAAGATGAGTCAAATGTTGAATGTATAGATGTAAATGTTCCTTTTTTCTTTCATGTTGCCATTTCCCACTAGATGAAGGTTCTTAATCCTTGAGTGTGTTGTTTCAGACACGTTTTTCATTTGAACTTCCAGGGACAGGCTGAGGTAATAGCAAACAAGGACATAATTTTGCAAAAGCAGTGATAAGTGGGAAGCTGATTTTTGTGTTCTCTAGCATGCTGGTAGAGGGCATTGTGTAGCTGGAGATGCAGGATTTTCATGGAGAAAGGTGAAATGGAGGTCATGGCCATTAACAAGAAACTCAGTGCAACGTTTTACAAATTTTTGTCTGAGGGATGTAGCCAGACACAATCTATTGTAATTACAGGCCGTCTGCCTAAAATTCTCTTGTAGTTTAAATTGGGTAGCAATAATCTTAATTTCCTGTCCTAAGTGATTGCACAGAGTTGCTGTATTTCACCCCACAGGTCTCTGCATTTTACTGGTGAGCAAAGCATTAATTGGCTATAAATCATTTCCTGTGAAAGATGCTCTGTACGTGTATGTTTTCACTCTTCTTGTTCAGTGCTGGCAGGAAGTCTCTGCCTCACACTTTACAAACTGATCAGAACTGAAAGTTGTGTTCCCAAGAGGCTGCAGTTGAAATAGATAATGCATAGATGTAGAGCAGACACGAGATGTGACCAAGAGCCAGTGACTGAGCAGTGAAAATCATTGCATATCTTTTTAGTCATTCTAATAACAGGAGTGCATCTACATGGGTTTGTGTGCTGATGGAAGAAAAAGCATGAAGGAAGGTGTGGTGCAGAACAGCACCGTATGAATGGGTTAATGAAAGAATCTCAGGCAAGAGGAGACATTAGACAAGTAGAAGTGAAGGCAGAGGAGAAATTAATGGTACCCAGGCTTTAGTGGGACAGCGGGATGAAATAAACAGCAAAATGGATGGAGCTGAGAGGAGCAAAAAGGGTAGACTTGTGCATGCCTTGAAATATGACCAGGAAAGGGTGTGAAGAGAAGCAGGCACTGTTGGTGCAGCTGATGAATTTTGCTCTAGTCTTCCAGCTTGATGAAAAAGGGAGTCCAAGTAACCATTAGTGGAGTGAGGAAGGAGGAGACTGCAGTAGCCAGGCAGAGAAAATAACGTTTGCAATCTTTTGCAGTTGAGGTAAAGTAGCATGGACTGATGGGGAAGATCTGCTAGATCTCATGGTAAAGGCCTTATCACAAGCTGTTTACATGATAGTGTAGTTGTCAGATATGGTGAGTTTAATTTGTTCAGCTGACTGCTTACAGAGTCTGAAGACAGTTTTTTTTTGCTGTGGGTATGCTTAGTTCATTCATTAGTCATCTCTCATTTTGATTACTCTAATGGCTTCTGGCTAGACGTTGTCCTTCTTCTGCTCTTCGCTTACAATCTATTCAAAAATCTGCCACATACATAATATCTTGTCATCTTCTCTGTTTGCTTAATTTTGCTGCCAGATCCCCTTAAAACTAACTTTAAATGTCACACTCAAGATGAAAGCAAAATCACATTTTGAATTCCTAGTTAAAAGAAATGGTTGTTTGTCCTACCTTATAGTTACTTCAAGAAAAGCATTTTAAAAGCCCATCACTCTTGAGGTGTGACAGTCACCTTGGAGTTCTGCAGAATGTATGTGGAAGTGAATGATCACAGTAATTCACAAGACTTCTGCTTATGAATGTGCTGTATGGGGTCCTGCATTGCCAGCTGCTACCACAAAAAAGGAAATTCATTATTTTCTTCCAGAAGGGAAGTGGTGCAGTTGCATGCATTGCAGCCACTTCTGCCTGAGAAAGAGGGCAAGTTTTGAGTATTGTGTTGGTAAGAAGAAAATAACTTTATTTCATAGTGAGTGTGCAAAGTTGCTGTGGAAGAAAGCAATAAATGACAGCTTTGGGGTTGCTTGTGGTCTGAAAACTTGTTGCCTTCTCTTTTTTGTGCTTTTATTTCTGAAAAGCATCTGGGAGGAGAGAGCTCAGAAGGTGAGGCACAGAGGTTGGGTTGCAACATGAGGTTGTGTTGCACTATGTTAGTGCAGGGAGAGAAGCTGACTGCCTCAGGTTCAGAAGTGAACATGGGGATCTGATCACTGTGGACCATCAGTGGTGGGTTGTTATGAGAGTGGAGAAAAATGCCTATTAGAAGAGAGAAAAGGATTTTCAATTTAAAAGGGAAAAATGGATTGGATTAACAAGTGATGACAATCACCTTGGAAAGAAATCCATTGCTAGATTCCATTTGTGCCATTTTCATCAGCAACTGTCTTTAAATAGAAGTTACTTGTATCCTGAAGGATGGTAAGAGAAGGGAGCTTCTCTTCTAATAAGAAGGAGACAAGAGCTTACTTGATTAGGGATTTGCAAATGGAGTGTGATTGCAAATCACTGGAGATGATGAGAGTAAAAATCATTGGAGATAATGAGAGTAAAAATTTACATGCTAATACCAAAATTAGTAACATTAGGAAATACAGTAAGTGAGAGAGAAAAAATGGTGAGATTTTTGAAGCAGGACCCCTGAGAACTCTTCTCATGGCTTATTTACTGTGTGGCAATGAAAGAACTCGTGCAAGCAGTGAGAACTCACAGCTCCACACTGTCACTGAAAACAGGGCTCAGCAAATTACCCCTGAGGCCATGGCTCTGCAACTTGACAGGCTCCAGCAATCAACACAACACTGGGCTTTTATCTTCTTTTTAAAAACAGTTACTTCTCAGAGCAGTTTTGAAGCTTTGAAGAGTGATCTTGCAGTGATTGTGGAAATACAGTTTTTTCTTACTGTCTTAACATTTAGTCTTAATTATGAAACAGCTTGTTAGTATGTTGTCTCAGTATGTTCTCCAGACCTCATCTAAATGTCAGAATGGTTACAGCTGGGAAATAACATTACAGTTCTACTGCTGGCTGCTAGTAGGAGGGCCAGGAAATATGGTTAAAATACTTTTGGACTTGAGAATATTTTTCAGAATATTTAATATTCTTAGCTCCTATCTGTGGTGGAGACAAATATGAGCCGAGTTGATGTGTGCCACAGCAGTTCTGCCTGATGCCATTGTTCCATGTCACAGGCCTGTGTTCCTAAAGGGAGCAGCTTTTGCTGAAGGCTGCATGGAGTCAGAAGCCTGATAAAAAAAACCTCTGGGAAGGGCTGAGCTAGAGCGTAGCTGGGCCAGCAATGGGGTCGTGTGTGTGAGTGTTATGTTGATTGTTATTAAACTGGGCCTCAGAGAATTACCAGAAAGGAAGGTGAAAATGTACTTTTTCCTCTTGGATTCATGCAGGACATACTGAGGCATGGGAGATGTAAGGAGAACATACAAGGTTGGCAAGACAGAGTGAGCTATCCATGTTAGTTTTTGTGTATGCAAACAAGTTAGAAGCTTGGAAAAAGACTAATTAGATATGAAAATTGTTGTCAATGTGTAGTTTTCAGAAGTTAATTAAGAATACTTTCTTTTTCTTTTTTTGTAATCCAGTGACTGTTGAGAAACTGAACATGTTGCTGTTCCAGAAAGGTCCTTTGCTTCATGTTTCATTTCAGTTGTTATTGTTACATTATATGTATGTTTCTCCTGCTAAGTTACTTTTTGATCTGCAGTTCTTGCCTCTACTCAGCCTTCCCTTTTCTTGCTTATTTTCTTTCTGTCAAAAATCCTTACTAAATCCCTGGCTTCAGCAACACACAATACTCAGCCTTGTTTCAGCCAGGAAATATATCAGTTGCTGTTGTCTGCCCATGATGAGATTTGCTTTCACAGGATGAGAAGGCCCTTAAGTTTACTGTTGTCCTGAAATATCCTAATACCACTGCCCTGCACAGTTTGCAGTGTTGCAAACTCTGTTAGTTCAGAGGTTTATCCAGAAGGGAGGTGTATGGTGGTTGTTTATAGCAAGAGACAAAGCTACAATTTTTTGTTGTTTTTGCCCTTTCAAATACTACATTATTCTTGTTTCAATTAATTGATCCTGATATGCCTAAGTTCTTTTTTCAGAAGGTGTATATATAGCTGGTTTACTCATCTTACTTTAAAATTTAATCATATTATGTTTTGTTTTAAAAAATTAATCATATAATTTTGTTTGTTTCTGTTTATTGCTCTTTCTTACGCTGTAGCACATGCCTGCTTCTTTCTAACTTGCCAAAAAGAAAATTCTTCTCAATCACTTACTGTGTAATCTCCATGCCTACCAATTTGTCTATCAGTAGAAATTCTAAGAAAAATAAAAACACACATCCAGAATGGTTTCCCAGATAATGAATGCTATTTCCTCAGTTCACGCCTTCCACCAAAATGCATCTGAATTAGAGAGCTTTGTACTGTAACTACTGGACAAAATTTTGTGCTTTCTCTCATCAGTGGGTGAACTAAAGATGATTCTGTCTTGTGACACACCAGATGGCTGCTGGTCTCCAGCTGCTCAGAATTTGTACCTGGGAAAGGTTAGCTTTATACTGACACTGATTTCAGGCTTGTTTTAAGGTGTGTCTTGGACTTCTCTGCAGCCCAAGTTCAGGGGCAGGGAGGTACTGAAGGATATGGTGAAATGCCATGCAAGGCTGTCTGTAATGGCTTCTCCGTGAGCACTGTGGAAAGAGGTGCCACACAACTCCTGGAGGCCAGCCCAGAGTTGAACATGGTGCATTTCCTTCTGGATCTGGCAGTGAACCATTCCTGTACAGCTCTGTGTGATGAAGTAGTACTGTTTCAACCTATAAATTACGGAGTATTGAGCAACCAAGAAAGTGTAACTTACTGGTGTAACAATCTCTACATTCAGAGCAGGTGCAACAAACTCTAATCCTAATAAGAGAGGGGAGACATTACTTTCTCCATGCCCTGCAAGTCACCTCTGGATGACACCTGTGCTAACTTATTACCACCTGAGTCCACTCTTGGACAGGCACAGGGAAAACAAACATGCTTATCAGCTGACGTAAACTAGACTTATACTTACATCATCCACATACTGAAAAACCAGCAGACAGAAGCTACCTTGGTGTGTCCTGGCCTCATGTGCCTTGAACAGAAATGCAATCATAAAACACCTTGCAATACAGGCAACAGGCCACTGCCCAGACGATCCTCTTTCTTCTCTGAGAAGGGCAGGGAGAAACACTTAGGGGCTGTTTCTGTGTTCTCCCTCAGTAACTAAGCAGCTGGTTTTATCTTTTGCTTGATTTTACTGTAAAGTGCATTCACAACTTACTTCTGCTGCCTGCAGTAACAAGCAGCAGAATAAGCAATAGAATAAGCAGTACATTACTAATATAAGTATGTTTTATTTTTCTTTACAGGTAACTGTGCTGGTCCTTTTTGCCCTTGCATTTTTAACGTGTGTTGTATTTCTGGTAGTCTACAAGGTTTACAAGTATGATCATACCTGTCCAGAAGGATTTGTTTTCAAGGTAAATTGCATACCCATTCTAGCAAAGGAGAGTATGTAATATTCTGTGTTGTTTTAGGCATAACCTTGATTAAGGCATGCTGTATTTCACAATTTTGTGTTTCTTTACATAGGTTAGTGTGCTTCCTGCTATGCTTTTGCTTTGTAATTTATAATTGAAGTTTTACTGTTGCACAGTATTAATAGTGTTATTTTGCTAACACTTTAAACATTGAAAGTATAGCACAAGTCTGAACACTGGTATCTTTCATTTATGGGTCATATGATTTAATGTTGCACATTCTTTCAAATTACTGTGTCTTAGGAAATAAGAAAATGATAGAATGTGGAGAAAAAAAACTGGAATATGTGTCAAAGAAAAAGTGATGTTCTCATTAAGAGTAGTAGAGTTACTTCAGGGTTATTTTTGTACTAAGAACTTCTTGTTCTAGAACAGTGACCTCCAAGCCCTGCTGCCAAAAGTGATGCCAAAAAAGGGAAAACACATTTATTGTAAAAAATACTGGTTCTAACCAAAAAGGGAGGCTGGGCTCACTTTATTTGTGTGAGATGGTGGTGCTGGCTCCTTTGCTATGACCTGGGCTGAAAGTCAGAAAAGTAACACTGACCTCCCAGTTGTAAATTTAGCAGAGTTGAACTTGGCTGTAATTAGGTAAGAAAAGTAGCAGCAATAATGACATTCTTCCCTTTAATTTTTTAATAATATTTAGTCAAGTAATAAATCAAATGGGTACATAGTATGAACTTCAAAATTATTTAAGAAGGGATGGCTGCCTCAGCACTCCTCCACAGTCCTGTTCAGGATTTTATCTGTCACTTCAAGCACATAAATATCTTACAAGAATCTAGTCCACAATTATAATCAGTGATGCCCTTTTGGATTAATTCAGGTTCTAGCATTCAGTTGGTTACTGCTTCCCCTTTGTTCAAGGGCAGAAGATACTGTGGTTAGTATACTTGGCTGTAAGTCAGGAGATCCAGCTTTTGCTTCTGCTGTTGGCTTTTTGCATTGTCTCAGACAGGCACTGAAACCCCTCTGTGTTTGTGTCTCAGGGGACAATAGGCCTTTTTTCCCCCCTAAGCTTTCTCTTGGTATTGAGCAGTTTGGAATATGGACTGTTATGCTCCTTTCAGGCCTGTCTTGATGAGATCCTGGCTTGACAGGAACAGCCAGTTACATGTTCCTGTGTGAGTCTAGCAACAGCCTCCTGCTTCTGCCTCCTTTTACACCGAGTTGTCCTCTCCTTTGAGTTGCAGCTTTCTGGCTTCTTGTGGCTTTTCTTGCCAGTGTCACAAATACTTTAGGGAAAGAGCATTTTCTCAGCTATATTTCAGTTGCCCTGTGACCAGACTCGGGTTGTGTTTCTCTTTCAGGTCCTGTGTTTGGGACAGAAGTTAGGCAGAACATCCCATAGCTCATGCTCTGTTTATAAGGTGCAGCACATACACAAGACTGCATCTTGGTTGCTCTCCTGGTGGTTTTCTTGGAGCTGGTGTTCTGTTTCCAGCTGTTTGATGGCATAATGCCAGGAGACGCAGCATCTTCGGTCATGTAACTCATTTTTAAGAAAGCGTTCTACAGGATGAGGATGTTGGCAAATTACTCAAGGCCTGAAAACTACCACTGTTAAGATGACTTAATATTTATTTGTGTCTTTTTTTGGAGGAGTCCATGAAATGTGATGGCATAGCTTGGCACAGATGTCCTAGGAAACATAAAGTCTGTCACCTTGTGACCAGTGTCTCTGTGGACTGGCTTCATGTTTCAGGTGGACTCAACAACATTCTCTGGCCTGGATGTTCCCAGGTGTTAGATGCTGAAGTGATTTCCTGGTTAAGGGCAAAGGTGTGTCTGCCTCAGGAAGCCTGGTGCTGCAGAAATCTCTGCATAAAGGCTGAGCTAACCACAGCTCTGAGTCAGACTCACTTTCCTCTGCTTTGATGCTCTCATACATGGAGCAGTTCCAAAGGTTTCTGCTGTGCTACGCCTCCAGGGCATGAAGGTGTGCTTTAAAAGGTGCTTATTTTCCTTTGTACAGCAGTCTTATTTCTGTGCTTGCTTAAGCTTTCTGAGACAGCCTTAGTACTGCTGCTGTGCAGATTGCTTCTCTGGAGCACTCATCACAACCTACTGGTGAGACTCGCCACAAAAACCTGAGTGTACTTACATCCTGAAGAATTTCCTCAGTGTTTCAGTATGTTCTGTACCGTATCTGTTACCCTTTAGCTTTTGTTGCCAAAGCACCTGCATTCTGAAAGACTTGTGGACAGTACAGCAAAGTCATTTCAGTGCATTGAAGACCACACCATCATCTGTTAAACTGGGAATTACTGACCCAGCAAAGTTAACGTGACAGAAGATACTATTTATAAGTGAATACTTCTGGGATCTTCATGTCAAAGGAACAAAAAGAGTAATCTTAATTCAGCCAGATATAGACTGGCAAACAGGGTTTTCTCTGGCATCAAAGGCCATAACCTGTAACTAATTTCCAAAATAGAAGGGTTGTGAAAAAAAAGAAAAGACGGTCAAGTAACTCTGGAGTATTCCAGTTTCTCCTCATGGCCTTCCTTCTCTTCCCTGGGAACCATGAAAACAAATAAAAAGGATGGAAATAAATGGTCTATATACACAAGTCTCAGGCAAGTGGCAGGGCAAGAATCAGCAGCAGTTCCCATCGCTCAGTCACTGAAGGTGCATGGCTTGCCTGGACTGGGAACTAAGCCAAGGGGCTCTCCTTAGGCAGTACACAAGGGGCAATGAGTAAAAGGAGAGGTTTTCCCATCTCTTCCAGAAGCATGAAATCCCAGAGCAAAAATGTACTCAGGAAGGAAACTGATGTGTGTTTCTTTAGGCTCTTCTGTCAGATGTCTTGCATGTTTGTGACTACAAGCGCCCTCCCCCCCCCCCAAAGCCCAAACCATTACTGAGTCATTTTTGCCTGCTACAAAGCAAATTGCTTCTGAAGGCAACACAGGATTCTGTAGCTTTTTTTTTTTTTCAGACTGTCAGTAATCTTGGCTTGTCTTCAGCTCTAATAATTATATTTGCTTGAATTTCCTTGGCAGATTTCATTAGTTCAATGGATTGTGTTCCTTCCCCACTTTAAATATTTAGAATTGTGATTGCATCCCATGACTGAGTAAAATAATCACTACAAATATGTCTGTGTCTATGTGTTTCTTAGTCATTTTATCACATCAGAAGTAGTGTCAGTTATCCCAGATAAAACATGGAGAATACTTCCAGAAGATGACACTGTTGATGTATATGAATATGCATATCAAATAGCTCTATTCCATATTCCTGGATTATGTTTTTACAAATATAGGTCCCTATTTTTGAAGCTGGCAAATGCATTGACTATAAGCATGGGAAAGCTTCTGTTGACTTACAGTGCTGAATGGACACAGGTGCTGTTTAGCCAGGGTTAAATCCCATCTGCTGTGTGCTGCTACTTCAACAAAACTGGGAGGGAGACTTGCCCCAGCTGCTGCCTTGACAAAAGTTTACAGCTAAAGGGAAGCAGGGTTGCTGTGGAAACTCCGGGCACTCCTGTGAGTCTGGCACACTTTGAGGCCTCTGTCACACCTGTGGGGTTGAGCCAGTGAGGTGCTGACTGTGGGAGGGCTGTTAGTTTTGTGACAGCGAGGCATCTTTGAGCTGTCACATGTGCCAGGTGATTGAATTCATCGAGGGCAGGTTCTAAGACTACCTGTGGGCCTCTTGTTTTGGCAAGTATTCCTTTCTTCTTTCATACCTTTTGATGATTTTTTTCATGCTGGTCTTTTTAGGAAGAAAGATTTGTATTAAGCCAAGACTGTCTGCTGGGTCTTCACCCATCTTTGCTTTATGACTTGAAACTGTTGTTACTGTTGCATATTTATGCTTTTTTTTTTTTTTGACATGGACAAAAGTCAACTCAGAAGTAAATGTGGACACTTTTAAGGTAGAATCAGGTCCTAAAACCTATGGAACTTTTGCATGTGTTTTTCTGCTGAGAAATTCCCAAAATAAAATTTTGTATTCCGAGTAGAACAGTAGCAGTTCAAAGCTGTAGTGCTGTAGTATTATAAATTTTAGTCCTCTGGTGCTGGAAAGAAGACTGAATATCCTATTTCTTTTTAAAACAGCCAGAGCAGAAATGACTAAATGAATTTTTCCTCAAGCTGCAGTTACTTCTAACTTACAAGAGTCAATTCAGTTGCTCAGGTGACTGCCCTAACATGTTGAAGTATAAGGCAAGACTGCCTGGATTGGCCAGTGTGGCAAGAGGACTTGCAGTGAGACCCCACGGCCTTCTGGGGCAAAACCTGGAGGTCACAGTATATGTCTAAATAACTTTTTTCTTCAGTGCAGTGAACTGCTCTGTAGGATCTTCCTGCACTGTGAGTGGAAGAGTACTTGGATGATAGCTGTGACAAATGTGCTGCACAGGCATATCCACTTCGGCTTTTAAGATGACAGCAGAATGGATTCTACTTTTATTTTGCTCTCTAAATTATCTATTTCACTTTACAAAGTTCTGAGCATCTAGCAGGTTATATTTAGTGCTCTTACAGTCTTGGGAAATTAAATAATGTAGTCTCACAGCTCCAGAGAGCTTTTTAAAAGCCTGCTGTTGGCTACATCTTTCTGACAACCAGGAGTGAAGTATTTTGTATGTGTGTACACACTTGCACGTACACCTGGCCACCCACAGAGTTTTCCCTATAATGTGTGAGCTACTGGGCTGTAAAACAGTTCATACCTTGGCACCAATATGTCTGTACTGATATCTGTCCCTCAGGCTGCAAACACCAAGGTAAATTGCCTGAACTTAATCTAACAGTAGGATACAGACAGCTGTAATTGTAATCCAAACAGTTGGAATTTGGTGGGCAGGAATAATCAGCAAAATGTGGCTGGAACTGGAGACTGAATACTTTCAAAAATAATTTTAGGCAAGCACATTTCTTGTATGTTAATTATTTTGCAATATAAACCCAGATTGGTCTTCCTGGCAAATGCACGAATAGTTTGAGGATTGCAGGGAAGAACATTTTCAACACAGTAGCACAATACTGTAGTTAATTGCTGTATGTTGCATCTTGACTCATAGAAAGTGACTCTTGGCTTTGGCAGAAAGGAGAAAAAAACGCTAACCTGCTTCATATGTGTTGGGGAGCTGTAGCTGAAATCTAAGCAATGGATTTTCTTTTCAGAATAATCAATGCATTCCAGCTGGGTTGGAAAACTACTACTCTGAACAAGACTCCAGCGCTCGAGGGAAATTTTACACAGTCATAAACCACTACAACCTGGCCAAACAAACCATCACACGCTCCGTGTCCCCGTGGATGACAGTACTGTCAGAAGAGAAACTGTCTGAACAGGAGACTGAAGCTGCTGAGAAATCAGCTTAGTATGATAAGCTAATTATTAAAACTATGTCATTTGAAGGTAACTAAGGGACTTCAAGGAACTTTTCATTAAATATAATTATGGATAATTTAGAGGTTACTCATGTTTATGGTGTAACTGCTTCTGTTTGCTGATACTGCTTTGCAAAAAAAAAAAAAAAAAGAAAAAAAAAAAGAAAAAAACTTGCTGCAGAACATTCATGGGCATAACCGCAGGTGCATATCAGCATTGCTGTAGAGCTTTGACACCATTTTCAATGTTAAAAAAAAATCCAATGTTAGATATGTTCTTGCAGTTTATTGGATACTGATAGATTTTGTCACTGGATTTTCAGGGCTTGGACCTTAGATAAATCATGTATTCTGTTGTCTGAACAGATACTTAAGTTATTAAGTTTTTGAATTCTTTGTCATTTTGCAAACTGAAACACCCCAGCCATAACTAGAGTGATCTCTTGTTTAGCTGAAAGCTGTAAGCAATGTTTAGTTTGGGCTCAAGCAAGAATGATAATGAGCACTGACATGGGGGCGTAATGTAATGACTTGTATGGAGAAAGAAACTGTCAGGTCGCATTTTTCCTTACATTTCCTTTACTGTTTTTTGTAAGTGATAATGAAGTTCTCTGCAACAAGGCATGCTCAATGTTTTCTTATAGCTGTCAACGGGATTTAACTGCATTTCCACTGTGGCTTAGCATCTTGGTAAGGATGTGCACTGAAACACAAACTAGATAGGAATCTTGGAAAAACACAGGCAGTTTTAGTGGTGGGTGTTAAAAATAGTGTAAAAAATACACAGTTCAGGATGTTCTAATGAGAAATTACATCTTTTGATCATACTAAAGAGGCAAAAAGCCTGTTCACAGTAAATGTAGACCACCATGTCATTTGATGGATACAGCTGAAGGAGTAATATGTCAAAATTTTCTCTTGTATTACATTCACATTTTCCCTTTTTATGAGGTAGAAAGAGCTTTCTGTTTGTGTATGGTTTGCAGTTTGATACTTTTTAGAACATGGAGGATCACAAGTGAAACGGTAGCATATTAGGTACCACAACTGGCTGTTAAAGCTCTGTGTGAAACATAGTGAAGAGTAGAACTGTTTGTGTATGGCTTGGGAGGGGAAAAAGAGGTAGAAGAACATAGTATTGTGGATGCACGTTCAAGTTCCATTGTAATTACAAACTTACCTATTCTTTGTGTGAAATCATGTTTTCATTTTTATTATAAACCTTAAACTATACATTATAAAAAGGCATCTTATTAATTTAACATACAAAAGTGTATGATGCATCTGGGCAAGCAAATTGCCTTTTTCCTCATGTAACTTGAATGGGACAAGGGAGAGTGGACATGTCAAAAGTTCCTTTTTTCTTGGTAGAGTGTACAAAAATGAAGGGGAAACATCAGTATAGGCTGTTTCTCATGATCTGTAGTAGAACAAATGTGGTCAGCTCTGCTTCTGTTTTATTCCAGCAAAGCCTGTCATCCCAATACAGTAAAAATAACCATTATGACTCAATGTCTAAATTTGATAGGAAATGTGCATTACACAGTGCAGCTGTAAAAGGCTTTTTACTAAGTCATCATGGTATGTGGAATGCCTGAGAAGCAATAAGCTATGTGCCAAATTTTTCTTTGCATTTAAAAATACCAAGCTTATGTCAAGATCTTTAAAACATACCATGTTTGCATTTTCTAACAGGCATCTGCTTAATGAATATAATTAATTCACATATAACTTTTGACATTTTCACTCTGTGCAGAGTAAAGAATAAGAGTGATGCTGCCTGTTGCATAAAATTGTATAGAAATATAAATTTCAGAAAAGAAATACAAAAACACCCATATTCATATCAGCATACTTGTAGAGGACATTCAGATTTTACAGGATGGAAAGGTCTGTTTCCCAAGACTGTCTTAAATAGAAATTTACGATACATCTCTTCCCCTTAAATTTAGGACAATAAAAACTTTAAAGCATAAGTAAATACTGATGAGAAACAACTTCTTTTTCTCCTCATAACAATAAACAATAAAAATTAGTAATCCTTACAATCTAGGAGAAACATATTGTTTATGTTTCTTGAAGTCAAAAGCATTTTCCCTCTGCTTTATCAGGAGGGAGTTTGAGTCTTATCTACACTTGGTTCTGAGACTTTTTTTAGTTAACAAATTGCTCCCAGTTTTAGTACTTTGAAGAATCTGACTTTGGCTATCCTTTGGCTTTGTTCCAGCATCCCAGAACATCTGTTTCATTGCACAATCTGTTTGTGTTGTATTCTCTCTCTTCACTTACAAGTAAAGCTCTTTTGTTGACTCCTTATCATCATTACTACCATTAGATCAAGCTGATTTCTGACTCAAGTAGTTTCAAAGGACTGGAAGTAAAGGTCATTTATGTGCAAAGTGATCACTGTGTACTGAAGTGATGTGATGAAATAAACGCCTGAGACAGGGTAGATACTTTTGCACAGTAACAGTTTTCTCTTGATCTGGGATGGGAGCTGGACTTTCCACAGCACAGGTGGGTGGCTGTGACAAAACCAGTATTTTCTCCTCTGTTAGTTCTGCTCCAGTTTGTAGCTTTCTTCACAGCTCTTTCAAAGACTTTTATGTTCTCTAGAGGACAAATGTGGTTTTATGTTTGATACAGGGATTTAAAATGAATGTGCTAATGGATACGTGTACACATTTATTTATTGGAAAATGTTTCCATCATAAAGGTGTGAGAAAATACATAAAATACGCAGGTATGCTGTTATACACCCCCCTCCACTAAAAAAAAAAAAGTCAGAACATTTACAGAGTATGGAGCTAATTGTATGTTTAATTAGTTATCATACCAGTCCAGGAAAAGCAAGGAGAATGAACACATCACAAGGAAGAAGAGGATCCATACTCTAAATCCAGCATTGTTTTTGATGGCCTGTGAGGGAAAGGTTATCCTTGTTACCATTACCAGTAATACAATTTCAACAGTGGCAACCCAGAATGCATGGTTGTGGCATCATCCTTCCCTCCCCCAAGAGAAACAACATTTGCTCTTAATTTCAGGTGAATACAGGTCGGGTTAGCTGTACCTCTTTAGATTTATCACACTGAAGTCACACTCAAAATTTTAAAATTGCACATTTGGAAAAAAAATTTAAAACCAGTAAAATCCCAAGATCTCATGCAATCAAACACTAGGAACTATATCAGAAATTACATGCTTCAAAGTTAGTTTTAAGGTCCAAAAGTGAAATTCTGTGATTAAAAGTAACCAGGCCTTCATCTTTATTAGAAAGATCTGACTTGAAACAAATGAAAAAACAAACAAACACTAAACAAACAAAAACAAAATCCTTGACAACTCTGGAGATACTCAGTCACTTATTTCAGCCTCAGAGCCAGTATTTTTCTTGGCTTCTTCTTTCCAAAATTGAGACTACAGGGGACTTGTTTTTTGCTCTCATTTTTTAGATTTACATATGGAATTCTTTTTATATGATACAAACACTAATGTGAGTATCAAAGTATTTTATTTTACCACTTTTCACTACTCTTCCTCAGGATGAAAAAGTGTAGCAAAACCTAGCTTCAGTTCTTGCATATGTGGTGCACTTTTCAGAAGAGCAGAGCAGTGGATAACTCCTCCTTGAGATACCATTTCTGTATGCTCCCAGGAGGGAGAAAGAAGTGAGCCATTTACTCAGTGGCCTAATTCAGGAACTCAATTTTTATTGCAATCTCAGTTCCCAAAAGAAAACATCCTTTCCTTCTAATTAGTAAAAGAGTGGAAGAGATTATTTTTTTACTAAGAACATGCAAGAGGTGTTCAGTATGGAAAAGAGTCTCTTCTGCTAACACTCAGCATTCTGTTTCAACCATTTCAGCACTTATATGAGTAGTCTGCAATTCCTGACCCCCCCTTCTTTTTTTTTAAAAAAAAAAAAAAAAAACTTCACAGGTGCTTAAATGCAAGCTAGGTGACCTTCATGTTTAAAAGACTGCTGAGGCCAAATAGATTTCTGCAGTCCTGTGTAGCTATTCAGAGCATGAACTATTGAGAAGCTCAGCCACCTTGAACAGTTTTCTCAAACCCCTGTCCTGACACCCAACACCCACTGCACTGGTCCTGTGGGTGAGCTGGCATGTGCTGTTTTAAAGCAACACCTGGAAAAAAACTGAAAGTTAAGGAAAATGAGTCTAAAACACAGCTTCAAGATATTACCTCTCTTATGTCTTCATTGCCTTCTTTTATATTCTCTGTTGCACCCACAACTAATTGATGGATATTGTCAATATCAGTTTCCTGTTTAAAAAATAAATAAAACCGAGAAATAGTAATGAATGTTATGAAAAAAAACCACTCCCAAGGACTTGGGGAACAAGCAGAACTCAAAAGTAAAATAAAATCTGGTAATACTAACATCTTTGTTTTATTGATGCAAAGGCAGAGAGTAATACATTTAGGTTGTGATTTCTTTATCAGTGATTTTATGAACCTGAATGGAAACCACCAAGACCAGAAGGAAGTCTCCCATTTATCTAGAGCCAATTTTTTTTTTTATTTTTCTTAGCTCTTTTTGAAGAAGTGCCAACATTTCCAGGAAGGATGCTCTTAAAATAACATGTTTAACAGGACACCAGTTCTGAAGCAGAGGGATCATTCCAACACATCTCTCTCATTTTTCATTCCTGGTACATACTAGTAAATAACAACAGTAAATATCGTTATTTTAAATTTGAAAATCGAACAAAAATATTTTCCTTCACATTTGTATTGAAGATTCATTAATTTTACGTACACGAGTTGGCAATCAGGACCAAAATGCCCCCAAGAAAATCTCAAGTTGTATTTGCTGCTGTAGTATTAAATTATACTAACCTGTTGTAAGACTTTCTCTGTGAATATCTCTTGTAATCTGGAGATTTCCACCACTTTTCCTTCAATTTGTCTTGGCAAAGAACAGAAATACTCCATTAGAAACTAGTGCAAACATGTCTTGCTGCTGCAGATTCAGACCCTCCAGCCCAGTAAGTGGCTGCTCAGGAGGCCACTGCTTTGTCAGTCGTCTGTGAGGCAGCAATAGCCTGGACTAGGGCTTGCACAGTGCCTGGTTCAAGACAGCCAGCCCACAGTGAAGCCCTGGGAAAGGCACCCCCAGAAGTGCTCAGTGAGCAGCTTTCACTGCCAGGGTTTCACCTGTCTCCCTTCTTTCATTTCAGACAGTAACATCCCTGCTGGGCCTTAAGCAGTTGACTTTGACACACCCTTTTCATTTGCTACTCTGGTGTGTGCAGTTCACCTTGCCTAGGACTGATACTCAATTTCTAGCTCAAGTAGCCATTTGGGTGTTCTGCCCAGCTGTGGAGAGTGAATGGCACCACTGCCTGTCTGTGGTCAGCAACGGCACCTGCCCCACTGCTATCTGGATATCCAGCAGACAACAGGATAGAAATGGAAAATTTACTTTAAAACTCAGGTAAGGGAGAATGTAAACCTTCCACATGTAACCAGTGCTACCATTTTCTACACTGTGGGACAGCACACAGTTCCTCTGCTGGGCACTGGTGTTTTGTGCAGCTCCTCCACACCACTAGAGCAGGAGCAGGCAGCTGTCCTGCAGCCAGTGCTCTGTGTACGGGGACTGACTGGGGCATGGGGCCAGCACGGGCCACCATCTGTCAGGTAACAGAAAATTGTACCTGACTTCATCGAAGAGATTGTTCATTTCACCAACAAGTCTCTGGTTCTCCTGTTCAAACTGGAAAAATGGGAGAAGAAAATTACACAAATTTTATAGGTTTCATTTCCTAGAAGTGAGTCTGAAATGACAGGTACGTGCTAGAAGAAGGGTAACAGTCAATCTCACAAAGAAAAGTTTAGTCTTCTGACACAGGCAGTTTCTATCATGAAGAATGAAGAAAAAAATTTTATTTAACATCCTGATTTCTTTTAACATACAGATTTCTTTTTGTACTAGAGACTTACTGTCTACCTCCTTGGTAAGATCAGCCTTCTCTCCTGGGTTAAAGGTGAGTCTAAGAGAAAGGTTACTGGACACTGCCACCTTCACTGTAAGGCAGAGGTCTCAGGGAAGGTGCCCAGCTCCATGAATAGAAGCGGAATAGAGAGCAACATACTGCACAGTTCCATAAAGTCCCATTGATTTCCACTCTGAAGATCCAATGGTTTTGTCAAATAAAATAATAACTATTACAATGCATTCCAGTGTCATTGTCTCTGCTGTCTGTAGTGACACCACCTACAGAGCAAAGCATTTCTGAAAATATAATTGCCTAAAATAAAGTGGCATTTACTTCACAGCAGCAGATGGCTAAAGGTGCTTCATCACTGCACTGCTTTACATTCATGACTGTTGTATGTCTGGTTCTGGTGGAGTCACCTCATAACAAAGCCAAGACACAGAGCAATGAAGTAGAACCATGAGATTTAATGCTGGGATCACTGGTTGCTCCTTGAGCAACTAAGTGGGGCCGGGGCCACCAAGCTGCAATTGTTTTTTTCTGACTTCTGTAAGGATAGCAGTACAAATATTCCACATTAGAAATTCCCTATTTTGGTGCCTTAAAAAACTGAGATGGTAACTAACTGAGAAGACAAATTTTCAGTAAAGAAACATTTAATGACTTTAATCCTTTACAAATAGCACAAATCCACTTGAGAAAGTATACTTTAAAAAGTCCCTTTGATATTTAAAACCTTCCACTGGCACAGACAGCTTTTTAAACTGCTGAATGATCTTTGCAACTTGAAATCATGTCTGATGGAGTGCTTGCACAGACAGCAGTTAAGACATGCTAAACCAGGCAATTGAACAAAGGGTTTGAGCACTGAACACATATACCAGTGCGTCACAAAGGGATTTACATGATGGGAAGATAAAACCAAGCTCTAGCAATCAGCATAGCTCAGCGATTTATGTCTTATTGAAGTAGCCTCTTTTATAACAGTGAAAGATTCTGTTACCAAAGTTTGGCATAAAATGACAAACTGCTTAATATATGGCAAAAAATCCAAGGCATAAAATAAATAATCACCACTCCTTTTCTTTATCCCATGAGGGAAGTCATTAGATGTGCTGTTCCTGAATTTAAGACAAGACCAACGAACCAAAAAAAGATAAAATCAGAGAAAAGTAGGTATTTTCATGGCTCCAAACAGCAGAGACAGATTTTTCCCACTCTATGCAATCACAAGACATCTGCTCACAATAACTATAAAAAACATTAATATAACTATATTCAGAGTTATAAACTGAAATTTATTGTGTGAATCATGCAGCAGCCTACAAACAGTTTGAACAACGTCATGCTCTCTCCTGAAGGTAAAATACCAATAGGAACTGGTGCTTTAGCAATGATAGGGCCTCAATTCATTATTTTATCTACACAAAGGATCATGGAACCATGATTGAGGATTTGCTAAGTATGATATGACACAAACCATCCCAATTTAAAACCAACACAGCAGTTTACAGACTGCAAGCTATCCTTTTCATAGAATTGTTTAGGATAGAAAAGATCTTATAGATCAAGATAACAACCCAAAGCCACCACTAAACCATGTCCCTAAGTGTCATGTTTACATGTCTTAAATATCACCAGGGATGGTGACTCCACCACTTCCCTAGACAGTCTGTTCCAAAGCTCAAAAGCCCTTTCAGATAGGAGAAATCTTCCTATCATCCTAGGCCTACAGAACACAAGCAGCATTTAGCTTTCAGTCAGAATGCCCTGTCAGAGCCATCACCCTCAACTCTCATTTCCCCTGTTTCACTGGAAGCTGACAGCAAGCAGCCTAACAGTATTGTGCTTAAAGAAAGGAAAATGAAAATATGTAAAGAATTATCTTTTCAAAGAAAACAGAAAGAAGGAGTAAGCCTCTAGATTTTAGACTGACTCTCAAGAACAATATGAGAGCAAACAGAGCAGCCTCTGCAGAACATTTTCTCTTTAACAAGCCATACCATAATTATGTGCAACTCATCTCTGACTGGAAGAGAACACCTCCCATCACTGCCATGGAAGCTTCACAAAGTCATACTGCTGCAGCTCTTTGCCCTATAAAGCTCACTGCTCTGGTATCTGCACAGCTTCTGACTGAAATCAGTTTTTCTTTCTTGATATGAACTTAAGGTAGTGTGTGCTAATGTAGAGCTTTTCTAAGAATTTTGAGCTATATTCAAAATGATAAATTTTAGGAATATCAAAAAATCTGACAGGTTGTCAGCAATCATACCTGTCAAAATTTTCCTATTAAAATGTAAGCAGAATTGGATCAATCTCTAAACATCCTGATAGCAGAGAAATGCAGAAATGTTAAAATTCATGAAATTCTATTGAAACAGACACCTTGTAGCTATTCTTAATAGGAAACCAATCTGATTTTGATAATAAAAAATAAAAAGAAATAAAATTAAGTATAACTTCACAATAACAGTTAAATAGTACAACTATTTGTGTTCTAGAAACTGTCCAAGAAAAAAGAGCAAACAATTTATTATTTCAGAAGTTTCATAATGGTTCTTCTGATGTTGCCTCGACTTTTAATGTTCCCTGACTAAACAAAGCAATTAGTAATTGTAACGGTAGAAAACAATTTTAATTGTTGAAAGATAGTTTTTATTAATTTAATGTCTCCATGTAAATATTTTGTAGCATTTTTAAATATTAGCTGCTACCAGAAGAACCAGGAAGTTACAAACATAAAGTGTACCTTCTTATGGTATTATTCTGCATAAAATGTTAAAAGTTAATTTAGGTGAATCTGTACTTTTTTTTTTTTACCTCACATGAATACAGAAGAAAATACAATAAAATGGACAGTAAGACACAGGATAAACATACCATTTGTATTTCTTCAGGTGACAGCTCATCTTCACCTCTGCCATCCCCCCATAATCCAAGGTTACTTTGGGCATCGGACAGATTTCTGTCTGTAAAAGAACCACCAAACACTTGAGACTCTGAATAGTATAGGACACTGAATAGTAAAATCAAAATAATTTTTCATCCATGTGAGACTGATGATGAAATTGTTGTATCCTCTTTTTCAGTTACTGAGATTCACCTGTATTTACAGCACAAAATTACATCAATAACCTTTGATTTCCAAACAGGGCCGAAAGTCTTCATGTAGGTTTAATTTTGTGAACTAAAGGGAGTTGCATTAACATACTGACAGAGAAGGATGCAAACGAACTCATAATGCACTAAGAGTTTTTAGGGCACAAAATATGTAGCAGTTGTCTTTTAACAGAAAAACCACACAATTTTCAAAATGACAGTCTATATGCTAGCTATTCTCTTCCAGTGAGACGACAGAACCACCAGCCTCTCCTTTCAGAAACTAAAGACAGAATCTCAAAAGTTGTTTTGAGCAAAGCTCAAAGACAAACTCTATTTTGTCATGCTGTTTAAACTTCCCATTACAGTGCAAATCCCACACCACACTGTGCAAGAGGTCTTGCATATAACAGGAATCCGTTCCAACCCCACAAATTAACCATAACACATCAAAGCTGCTTCATTCATTTCAGTTGTATTTCTCCTTTGATTAAACCTACTCATCTGCATAAATCTTTGTATGAGTTGGGCATAAAAGATCTTGAAGGGCTATTTCTGGGATATTCCCTTCTGGAAGATTTAATTTTAGGCTTAATTATATACTTCTGATTATAGAGGAAGAAGTTAGAATGGGAGAGAAAAGAAACTGTGCTACAGGACTTTACTGTTCTGAAGCTGTTCTAGCATCAGTGTTTAAAAACCTTGTAAGACTGAAGCCTTGAGAGAGCCTCTCTTCTCCCCACTGGCTGTAACAACCTTACAAAACCCAAGAGAGGTCTGTACCACCCTACCATGGATCAGCCCTCAATGTGCTTTGATGCACCAGATGCAGGTTGCAAATTAGAACACAGATTTATTTTCTAACTTTTCATACATTTCAGGCTTCCTATTTATTCCAGACAATCTTCCGAGCATTTATGTGTATTTTAATTTGTTTTGTTGTAACTTCCTAGACATAATTTTTAAAAATTGCTTAAGCAGCAATGATGCCTCATCATTCAGAGACTGACTTGTCTTGGGAAGCCTCTGAAATGAGTAGTCCTGTATAAGGAGAAATTCTCCCTTTTATCCTTCATGATAGTACTTGTGCAAGTACTGATGATTAATACTGGAAAAGAGTATTGTGTATATCTCCTTTATAAACTTTTCTTTTTGGCTTCCCAACAACCTAACCAGGATGCATAAACAATGAATTGTTTACAAATGTTACAAACTAGGGATGTGGATAAGGAATATAATGAATTAAAAAAAAAACACCAAAAAATAGATCAGTTCTTTCTTATGAGTAGTAAAATATAAACCAAAGAATCTCTTTAAAGATTGTTTAGAAAGCATCTAACTAGTTTTTTCCCATGGTGTACTATCAGTATTTCCAATGTATTTCAAAGAATCACAAAACTTACTTGTATAGGTAATCAATGTACTTGCATTATATCAAAATTATAAAAAAACATCTTTACCATATAAAAAAAAGACAATTAGTTTTTGGAGGAAAAAAAAAAAAGAAAACCCCTCTTATTTTATCCCAGAGGAACCAATTAGTTTCAGCCCCTGGCAGCACTGTTAGAAAACAGCACCTGTATCCAATGTGATGGCTAATAAGCAAATATACTTATGGTAAGAGGTAAGCAAGAAACATGTATCTCCCCAGGGTTCCTCTGGTCACTGTGGGATGTTTTGGGCTTTCTGCAGCTTTCACAGAGCTGACATTAATGCTTTTCTGCAATTCAGCCAGCAAAAAAAGCCAAACTACATTTCTATTTCAGAAAGAGAAGTAGCTAACTCATGACAGAAATATAAAATAATGATCAAATCCTCTGAACCTTTTTCCATGCTAAAAGGAGACAGCTGCTAAGCTTGAGGACCAGTTCAAAAGCTACCCATTATTTACATTTATTTCCATAAACTAAATGTCAAATTTGTAATATGCAAATAAATACTGCCAGTATATAAAAGCACTCTCCAGAGAGACTGTTTTCCTACCATGAGGCATGTCCACTATAATTCTGATGTAAACAGGTGCTTTGCCTCAAAACAAAGGTAATCACATTTTGCTTTGCTTTCTGCCAAAAACAACAGACAAAACCCAAGTTGTGCTTCAGCACATCAAGCAGCTCTTTCAGCTGTTCATCATAGTGTTCAAATTAAGGACAGGACCACAAGCTGCTCTCAAAAGTATCTTTACAGATAAGATTTAGCCCAAGGGACCCAGGCATGCTGCTGATGACTAATTCCTTCAAAAACAAATTATCACCATTGTGTAAACCACCAACATCCTGAGGATGAAAAAGCTTATTTCAAAATGAAAATGTTTCTCTGGCTTCCTAAAAATTTGAAAAGTTACTTGGAAAAAAAAGTATACTTCAAAGGCTGTAAGATTTTAACTGAGCTTCTTGTTTCCTAGTCATCTTGTTCATGTTACTTTCACACTTTGACAACCACCTACCAGCAAAGTCACAAGGCTGATTCCTATAAGCAGCAGCAACCAGCACTTATCCTTATGTGAGGAATCACAGGCTGTGTACATTTGCATACTGTTCCAGACAGATTTATTTTGATACACAAGTTCCATAGTTTTCTCACAGTCAGCAACCCCTTGTAAGTACTGCAGCAGCACCACTTGTGTGGCAGGACCCCTACTTTCTCATAAAAATTCAAGCAAAAATCCATGAAAGGGAGAACTGGAGTAATCAAAATTAATGTGCAATAAAATAGCTGCATTTCTATTTACTGCAGTGGTTTGTTGTGTCCAAGGCAACCAAGGAATAGTATTTTCCATGGTGTGGCACAGATTTTTGGAGCCAAAATTGCAATGACACTATGTGGTGGGACTGCACACTTCCGGAGATTGCAGGGACATTTGGTAACAAGGAAAGATCACAGGGCAATGAATATGCTACTATGCTGCTGCTTCTCCAGTGGCACGAGCTCACAGCTGCAAAACACTGATAACAGGTTAAGGTGAAATTCATCTACGTGCCTGTGTGCTGCATCACTCATGACACACTATAAAAAGGTAAGCACTAGAAATGGCACACAATCAAAACCTGTACTTCTTATGATAAATTCAGTGTCAAGGGGGAAAAAAGGCACACTGATAGGGCTGCAGAAGTACAAACTGGTTAGGAAGATAAGCAAAGCCATTTTCAGAAAATGAAGTCGTTCACACATTGTGAGGCAATTCAGTGTTCGAGACTTCATCCAGAAGTGGAGCACCCTCTTCACATGAATCCACCCTCTGTACAGCCCTGGAATCACCCAACAGAGGAAATTTACTATTTTAATAAAAATCATTAAAGAAACAATGTTTATCAGAATAATATGGCCAACCATTGCATTTGTTCTATCCTGATAAAGTATTATCCCAGTATAATGTCATTAGAAGGAAAAAAACTCCTAATGTATATCACAGGGTACCTTGGTCTCCTTTAGACAACACAAGTGGGAAATCTCAAGCCAGAGAAAGCAACTTGAGAATCACGGAAACAAAACTTCTCTTTAGGCATGAAACCTGAAATTATCTGCACAGTGGTGGCACTCTAAAAGACACTGCTCCAAAACTCTGCCAGCATACACATCCCAGGACAGGCTGAAATGGCTAAGAGAATTGAAATGGCTAAGAGAATTGAAATGGCTTCTATCCCTTAGCCTGAGAAGAAGGCAAACAGGAATGAGAACCAGTGCTTGCAAATCCCATCAACATCTGCACCAAATGAAATGACCCCAAGGTCAGAGATACTGCTTTGGACTTCTGGCTATCTCCTGCCCACTGAAAGATGAGGTGCAATCCTCCCAGCAGGGCATCTCAATCCTGTCAAGAAGAAAGCCCCAAAACTACTGGATCTGACCAGCCAATAACCTCCTCTGTGTGAACATGTTCCACCTTCTAGTTCCTACTGTAAAGGTGTCCAACTCAAGGTCTCTGTGCTTAAAAACTACAGAACGTTCCCAGAGAGTTGTTGACCCACTTTCTAATTCCTTGCACTCAGTGAGAGGATATGATAAAAATCAGACAAATTTCAGAAGACAGGATATTGATAAAAATAAATGAAAAGGAAAGAGTTCATGAAGAGGTTATTAAGAGGATGAAGAATTCAGCAAAGCATATGACTTGTTTATCTCACATGTCAAAATGTTCAAGATTTTGCTTCCTTGGTCTCACAATATGCTTCACAGAAGCCTGATCAGCTCAAGGAAGATGAAAATAGAAAACATGCTAGTCATAGTAACTGACCCTTCTAAAGTGAAGGAAGTACTATTGACTGGACAGGTCTTGCTACAAAAAGTAAAATGTAACTACATTTTATTCTTACCTTTGCTTTCCTCTGCAGAAAGTTTTTCTTCGGAATCCTCTGAAGGACTCTGTGAAGACTTTTCAGCAGAAAGAGGTGATTTGGACACATTGTTCTGCTCAGGTTCAAGTTTGGACCTGGAAGTACAAGAGCCTATGATTTAACTGATACTACAGAGATATATTTCTCTAAAATGAGAACAACCATGGATTACTAAATTCAATACTTTAACTCTTGTGAACTTCAAGTTAAAGATTTTCTAACCAAGATACAAAATGTACTTAGCAACTGTCACTGAAATACTGCTACAAAGGCAAAGAAAGCATGAATAGTATTCCTGGACAAAATGCACCACATGCTCAGAGTATAGAATATTGAAGGCTACAGCATAAAAATACTGATGTTTTATTAAACCTCCTTTCAAAAGTCCTGTGTAATTTTTTTTTTTTTTTTAAAGCCAACATTTAGGTCATACCGAAAAATTTTAGTAGCAATGGCTAACCACTACTCCTTTATTCTTTCAAATAAGAATGACAATATTACTTTACATTTTCTATTATAATAAAGGAAATGCAATAGAGTTTCTTAAATTACTTCTAAGTCCCTATTAGGTAATTTTACAAGGCAATGCAAAACATGAGAAGCTTATTCAGCTACTATATATTAAGTACTTGTCAAGTATGTTTCAATGTGGCATCAAAAAAATGTTGAAAACTAGTGGCAACATGTTTTGCTCCAGTAAATTTCTGTGGTTTATTGTTGTCTACAATGAATTCTGTAACTGCTACATAGCAAGCAGTTAAATGTTTAGTCGTGCTGCTGGAGAAAGTAAAGAACCAAAAATCCAAAAACCAATGGGTGGATTCTACCCTACCCTTTATCACTTCCTACCCTCTCAAATATAATCAACAGTTAATCTCATTATAATTTGCAATTCTCCCCGTGCCTAATGGAAGGTATTGCTTTTTGTGTTCCTTCTCTGCAGTGTGTCTAAATTCTAACCCATAATTAGAGAATTCTGTGAAAAACTGTATACAATGCACTTGCCATCACTGAGTGATCGCTATTTAACAAGAAAAAACTGGCAGGGAACCTTTTTTAGTTATAAAACCTTTGCAAGTGCTGGGCTTTTGGTAATTTTACAGAAAATAATTTATTCATCTCCTTCCTCTCAAATTTGCCTAATAATAAGAAAAATAACTTATCTACATATCTGTGCAGTTCAAATAATAGTTTTAATACTAATAAAACACCAATTCCCCAGGTAACAAAAATATCAGGTTGATTTGAATAATTGCATACATAATTCACAAAATCTTCTTATGGAAAAAGAAGTTTAAAATTGAAATTAAACATAATCTTGAATACCAATAAACATTAAAACTGAAAATCACACCCAAGGACCTTTAAAGAAAAAAATGTTTGTGTTTCTATTTCTCAGTCTTTTTCTCTCTGTGAAACTAGTCCTAACCATCAAAAATTGTAATCAAAAAATGTGAGTGAATACATAAAGGCAACCTCTGTAAGAAAATTATAACACTCAGGCAATTTGTTCAAGAGGATAGTTATCAATATAAAAGGAAACATGATGAAATATATTTCTATGGCAAACTTTTCAGTATTGTCTGATATGCACATATTTTAAATTCAATATACTGCAGGAAGGAAGAGCTGCACTATGATTAATTTATTTCTAAAGAACCATATTCCTTTATTGTTTGTTGTCCTTACTGTGCACAGTATAGCAATACAGGAAATTTTCAATTTGAAATGAACAAAGTATCTGGGATGCAGTGTTTAAAGGATGCCTAGTTCTTTTAAGAGAGGGTACACATTCTTATCACATAAAGCACTTGCTGAAATCCTCAGGGAAATTATAAATCAACATTACTATTTTTCTTTAAGTCATAATAAAGATAGAGTTATGCCCTGTGATTTATTTGAATTGAATTTTACTTTAAATGACAATTTTGCCATTACATCACACCTGCAATGCATACAGATTCCACCTTGTCAACATCTGTTTTCTAGTTCTTGCATCTGTGAAGAGAGGAATAGAGGGACCCTCCAATAAAAAGAACGTATCTTTTGGGTTAATTCTTAATGCCTTATTGCTCTTCTAACTTCTGAAAAAAAACACATCGAGTTTTTTTTTCTCTGTTTATTCATCTGAGAAATCCTGAACCTGGGATTTCACATGTAAACAGTAACATAAGAGTACCAACTAACAGAAGAGCTAGTATTCATTAGCTACTGCTATGACTGCAGGAACAATGCTAATTTTCTTTGAAGCTCTTTCACATGAAGAATACTGATAAGATTCTGTATTTTTAAACATTAAAAATATCACACAGTTTGTTTCTGTATGGGTTTTTTTTTCTGAAAAGGGGTGGGAGCTACAAAAACAGATGCCTTACTTTTCTTCAGTTTCAGAAGTGATTTGTGGTATTTTGTTTTCTTGGTTTTGGTCTTATCCTCCACATATACTACTATTTATGTCTCATGAGGATATATTTGAGTGAATCTAATTGTGCTTCATCAGGCTGTATCATTCCAGCAAAATAAAAATATACCTATGAACTTTTGAAAACATCTCTCTGGGTTCAGCGTAAGTGTAACTGATCAACCCAAACACCAAACTGATAAACCAGCATCAAGTCTTGGAAAAATACTCAAGAATTCATTTATGTGCATGTTCTAGAACTATATTTTTAAAAATTAAAATATAGATAATGGACTTTGAGGTTACTATTCAAACAATGCAGAATGAGAAGACATGGAAAGCCTCTCAGGTATTAAATACATTGCAAACCTGCTCACTTTCCTTATCATTCTCCCAAATGGGAGTATGCAGCAAAAGAAAGTGAAGAAGTATGGGGTTTGAAACTTGACTGAAAAAAAAAAATCCCACCAGACCAGAAAGGCAGCAAGCCCTGTAATGTCCCCTAGACATTTTCAGCTCCACTTTAGCAGCCTTAAGAAGGCTGCCACTATAGGAAGTGGAAGCTCTTACTTCAGTTCAGAAGTTATATTCTAGTTTTTTCTCTGCATCATGTTTCTGCTTGCCATGAACACCTGCCATCTCAAGTAGCATTTATTAACAAAAGTCACTTGTTTAGCAGAAGGATAGGACCTTTTAAAAAAAAAAAAAATCTGGTGAACTGGTAGAAGTCAAATAGGTTTATTAACCCACATTTTACTGATTTGGTGCTTTAATCCTCTCCCTAAATGAGAACTACAACACTATAATGGCACTCTGCTGCTTTCAGACTGAAAGAAGTGTAAAGAGCCCTGGAATATACCTGTTGACAGCAGAAGTTACTCATCCAACCACAAACTTCCATCAAAACAATCTCCTTAGAATCTAAACATGAACAATAGTTTTGTTGAATGTCTTACAAGTGAAGGGCAGAGTTGAACTACTTTTTTTACACTACTCACAGTCTCTTCTTATCTATCACTCGCTTCACTCGGATGGCTCTTTGTTCAGAATACAGCTTGCACACTCCTGTTCAAGACAGCAGTAAACAAAATTTCAGGTTAAACGAGCAAGATTCCTTTCTAGGAAAATACAATCAGCCATTTATAACTATTCAGTAAATGAAGTACTTTTTAAGTAATCTTCAATGAAGTCCAAGACAGCTGTTCTGTGCTCCTTCACCTGAGCAGACTGGACACCCTTGTGTGCTGAAATACAGAAGAAAAATATAAGACAATCTTTTAACATTTTACTGAATTCCACAACAATTTGAACTTCCAGCTGATACGCAAGCTATATTCAAAAGCCTAGTCACATTTTATATATGTAATATATTAGTATTTATTTTAAACATAACAATATTTAAATATAGATTCTCAATAACAGCAAGTCATTACAATGAACTGCAACCTGAAAATAACTAGTGTCCTATAGTATTTTTATATATGTCACCGAGTTCTATTTTGTCAATTAAACTCTAAACAGGAATAGGTGGCTAAGAACAGCAAAACAGATCAACAAATTTGAACTTGTTCAAATTCTCCAGCATACAGACTGTGTGGCAATTTTTGGGATTTATTGTGTCAAACATCCTTTTAATTCACATATATAGATATTTTTCATTTTTATACTATGCAGTTCCCATGCACGACTGAAATTCAGTGATTCTGAATAATGCTACAACTATGTTTAGATGGCATTTTAAAGCTGATTAAAATCTTTTGTATATCAATAAAATACAGAGATGCAGCAAACCAACATGAAAATGGCAACACAGAAATTCTCTCTCTACGACTTTCACAAGATAGTGTAGTAAAGGTATGATTCCATATTCAAATTGTCAAAACCACTGAATTTACCAGGACTCTGTTAAAGCTATTTAATTATCTCAAACTTGGAAGTATTATATCTGTAATACCTAACAGGTAGACAAGCTAGTAAAAGACAACCATCAAATTTAGAGAGCTTTGGCTTAAGCCTCTTGCCACACTGCTGAATTTCTACTCAAGTAGCAAATATTTAAAACTCTTTTTTACACTTGTTAACTGGTGCATTTGAACACATAAGCAAAATTCTATGCTCTGGCTTCTTTTTCCACTATCATTAAAGAAAATGGAATTACAGTACTAATCAGCCAATGGGATTACACCAATGCAAACAAAAAGGCAACAAGACTTCCCCAACCTTTTTCCTAAATCATTTAAGATTTACCATTATTCAGCATTACCTTAGCCTTTATCAAGAACTGAAAAAAACATGTTAGAGCTGCTTAGTTTACCTTCTGATCTGAGCTGATGAATGGCATCAGCACACGTTCTCATAAACACCTGGGCATCTTGATCTATCTGGTCACGCTCTGTATCCGTCATCCTCACATAGTCAGACATAATATGGCTGAAAAACAAGACAAACTTGTCACTTAAAAAATCCCCAACATAAAATCCCCAAGTACACATCTTCGACCTTCTTGTGACTCACCATCTTTGCAAGAACTTTTCTGCAACATTGATTTTCACAGAAAAATTCATAAAAAGTACAGTAACTACCACTGATATCAATGCCACTCCTATAATGTTGGGAGGCTTTATTTAGAACACTTCTACTAGTACAGTATGTAGAAAAAGCAGTACCTCTTATCATCTTGAACACAACCAAACACAGAGCAGATAAGGAGAAAATGCAAATAGAAAATGTATAATTGCCCTTGGTACTTCTTCCAATAAAGTGTCCTAAAACCACAAAACCAATTAAGATAAAGGAATAGCTCAAATAAAGATGAAAGATGTACCAAAACAAGGAACTTATTTTACTTAAATATGCTTTCATTATGTTAAATACAATGCTTCATTTTTAAAGCAGCTGTACTATAAAATTGTGAATTCAAACTAGAGGAAGAATACTGGAAAATAATACACAATTTTTAGTATCAAATTGATTGCAGTATTTATTAAAACCTGTTCCCCTTGCTTATTTCTATTCTAGATTATGCATTAAGCATTTTCTAATGCTAACATAAATTTTTGTTGTTAAATTAATTAAAATGGAGGCTTGTCCTTAAAATATTGACTCACTGTAGGTAACCAGCAGAAAAGCATACTGTTTTAAGGTATTTAACATTGTTTCCACAGCCATAGGTGATGGGATGATAGAACTCTGCCACAAAAGTTCATATTGGGTTTCCTGATGATGCAGTGATCACAGCCTATTATATCTGCTTTTTGAAAAGAAAACCTTAACTCATACCTGCATTTGAAATTATTTTTTTATATGTGAAAAATTCCTCATGTTTAATACAACTACATTAATGCAGTAATACAAATAAAAAGAGAGGATCTTCAATATTTAGCCTGATATCCTCAGAGATCTCTTATACACTCCACTGCAGCAATGCCAAAGCTCCCCTGTGTCTGCTGCAATCCCAGCCACAGGAATGGCCACAACCAGTTCACACAATCCCATCTCATCAATTCATCCTATACAAACCAAAAAGCTCCTTCCTGAATCATCAATGTACTGCAAGCACGGGTCCAAATCTCCTCCACAAAGCTTTAAGGATACTCTAAAGTCTTTGAGTTTTATAACAAAATCTCTTCATTCCCATCCCATATTACTAGTTTTACATAAAAAAAATCAGAATATGGCCCATCTGACTTGAAAATTAGTTTCTGCTTATTGGTCAGCTAGTACACAAGCACAGATTAGCAAACAAACAGTAAGACAAACTATTTAGAAAAAAATATTCTATATTTTACGTGTTTGTTTCCAAAACTGCCATGTATTTGACATCTAAATATCAGGGCTTTCCCCCCGCCTCTGGTTAAAACTATTCTAAATGTCATAAAATTATCCTTTATTCCTTAGAAAAAAACAGCCATATGTAGTGTTTCCATTTATCATTTAATAACTCACTACTCTCCTTTGTTCAGGACAGATGGGTTTCATAAATCTGTGGCAAAATCCCTATCACAGCCATAATCAGTGTTTTTCTAAGCTGAAACTCTACATCACACTTGCTGAGAAAGCAGCTTCTGAAGGATGAAAGATTTGAAATTGCCTGATTTTAGAAATAGCTGATAAGAGAGAATTTCCCCAACCTGGCCAAGATGATACATTGGCAGTTACAAATGCAACATAAGATAACTCACAGTGTTCAAAATATTGGAGCAGACTTCTCCCCTGCTCCCTCTGCACAGCTTGTATAGGTATTTTTGTTGCTAGTCTGTCGGAAAAGCAAGTTCTAAGCATGTGTAAAGCCAGGAAATCCATTCCTACATCCATCTCCACACAGGCCAAGACAGAAAGGGACCATTAAGACCATCTGGTATGGCATAAATCGTAAAATATTTCAGTGAGCTCAGCCTGGAGAGTTACTTGAGCTTTTTGGGGCACAGACTTAGGTGGGAAGTAAGGATGGAATAACAGCTGCATGAGGGCTCCTTGACGAAAAAACTCCACTCTTCTATTTCAGATTACAATAATAAATTCTGGCTAGTCTACTACTGAACAGGATACAAATTTCTTGTGTTTGTAGGTCTAGCTTCTTGTACCCTTCCCAGCTTTGTAGTATTTTCCAGGCACTTTTTAACATAAGAGGGTAAAATAAAAGATTACAAAATGCAAACCAGAATTTTCTTTTAAATCAGACTTAGAAATAAATATGAAGAAACTTGCCTCAGGCACACTTCATTTTTTACTAACAGTTTAACTAGTGGTAGTGTAGTGATACACTGAGGATAATTGCAACAGCTTTTTAACATTGGGAACCAAGTTGTTAAGCTACTTTTCCTAGTTACTTATAGAAAAACAGGGTAGATCAAATTCTTAAATAGGAGTTACACAGCTTCAAAGCTAGTAAAATGCAGCTTAATCCAGTAAACAAGAAACAGAATACTTTTCCTTTTATAACTGCTTACAGCTTACATAGCGTCTGGTACCAGTGCTTTTGAACATGAGCTGGTCAAGCCACTCAGAGGGAACGACACCTGAAACCCAACCTCCTTGGGAAGGCAAGAATGGAGTCATACAATCACATCCCATTATGTCAGAACACATATGGCATCCACTAGTACTAACAGGGTACTGAAGTCCCCACAGCATTCCCCAGTAAATCTGCACATGGAGATTATACTGAAAATCCATTTAATCACCATCCTCTACCGGAAGAGGAACCATTAATTAAAATAAAACAGGCCAAAGAAAATCAAAACCACATAAAAACATCAAACAAAAATACAACAGAACAGAAAAAAAATCTAGCTGTGTCTTGTATGTCAGAGATGCAAATGCATGCTCACAAGAGAAGTGGCAGTATCACAGCAGTGGACTGTTCCATCATTAAATCAAGAAGGGCCAAGCAAATCAGGTTTGCAGAAGCAATCAGAATACTTAGCCAAGATATGCTCAGATAAAGAATGGAGGAAGGAGGAAAAGAAATTCCTCTGGATTTTCATCCTTGACAATATGAGAAAACTTCGTAAGAAACTTGGGCTAGAAGGCAACTTGGTTTATTTGTGATTTTAACAGTAGGTGAGTACAATGAAGACAGTGACCATCAAGTAGGCAGATTTCATCAGTCTAGAAAAATGAGTAGGTCAAATTGCAGAGAAAATGCAAACCTAAAAAGGAGCATACAAGAATTCAGACGAACTAGCAGTTTTTTTCATAGAGAAATTACACTGTGATAATTTGCAATTCTGCCCTTGATGAAAAGAAAGAGTGAGAGATCAACTGATCTCAATGAAAGATCAACTGAGTCTGGTTGAGCTCAAACAGAAAGATCAGAATACAAAGTCCAAATTAGTTCTGATTTCTGCTGACAAGTCTATAGGAACACAGCATGCAGGGACACACTCAGAAAAGGACCAAGTGCAGGATGAGACAACTGGGAAGGGATGCCAGTGATAACAAGAGATTGCTCTGCAAAGATTACTATAAGAAACACTTAAGAATGTAGTCTTGGCTTGTTACTCAACAGAGATGTAAAATTATATGCAGAGTATTAATTCGTTCTAGATGTTTACTGTTTTGGGGGTTTTCTTGCATTAACTTTCATCATTAATGTCACTTGAAAGCTGCAGTTCCTATTCCTTTTAGCTTATTGCTTCTCAATCATCTGGGCCAAATTTAATATCTGTAATTTTTAAAAGATCATAATTCTTTGTTGATATTACCAACAATAGCAAGTGTCAGATACTGTATTAGTCAGCAGGCTGCAGAGTGAACAGTTTGTGAGAGAAAGAGAGCTATGTGAACCAGGTCACAGCACAAGTGTACCTGAAGGTGCAGTGGCTCCCGGGACAACGCTGAAGGTAAACTTGGAGAGGAGCATATCCCTCCTATCTGTGTGACAAAGCTGTGCTCTTGAACAGAACTAACCAACTTCCAAAAAAGCCCAGGGTGTATGCACATCCATACACAGTGTGCAGAGACAGGAGACCAAGCCCTGGAATAAAATGGGAAATGCATCAAATGACAGGATGTATCCTCACTGCCAAGAACTAGCAGAGAATAAGCAAGTGACAGATTGATAAAAAGATGAAGGTTAGCAACTATCTTTGAAAATAGGGTTAAAGGGACCAAAAAAGCACAGAAGACTTGGGGACCACTCAATCTAGAAAAATACAGGAATAAATAAATAATATTTAAGCACTTAGAAAAGAACAAAAAGATTACCAGTACCCAAGATGTATCAGTAGTATGTCACAGGCAGTGTAATTTACTGCTGGGATGCAGTAACGGGTCTTATGGATGGATGAAAAGCAATCACTGCTATATTTTGGTGTGGCTCTTGTTATCATCTCACATAACATTCTCACAAGCTGCCAGTGAATAAATGAGTCAGAAGAAATAAGCACCATATGAATGTGAAACTGCAAACTTGAACTGGGGTAGTTGGGGGGGTTATACACCAAAACAGAAGGAAACACTGAGTTGTGTTTCACAGGATCTTGTCCCAAATCTGATGCTATTCAATACTTTCATTAATAACTCAGCAGAATGGAGTATATACTTTCAGAGGCATAAAGTTAAGCAAATTATATCAAGAGAAAAAGACTTCAATTCAAAACAATATTGCCTGGAGAAATGACATGAAAATTTTTAATAAGGAATGGTCAGAAGCTCTTTGCTGCAACAAGAACAATTATCTGAACCCACAAAGAATGAGGAACAACTAATTAGGGAACAGTTCTTCAGAAAGTCATCTGGGATCATACCTGGTCATAAACCAAACACAACAACAACAACAACAACATGCTGTTGCATAAAAAGTCATCATTACAATGGGATACATTATTCTAGTAACATGGATAGGGAAACAGGAAAAAGTAGAATAAGAATATGAAATCGTTACTGAAAAATATTTAAAAGTAGGCAAAACATTAGCCATTCTCTTTTTGGATGTTTCAGCCTTGGTCCTTCCATCCTAACATTTTTATGATCCTATTTTGCTGACAAAGCACAAGGAAGCAAAGCTGATGTTACATTAGCTTTTGGAATTAGTAATTCTGCTGGTACATAAAATATCTTCTGCCTACTAATCCGATAAAGGCAACAAATCAAGAAGAAAAATTTGGTTTTCCTCCAACAGTGTATTATAAAAAAAAGAGAGAAGCAATAAACAGAAAACATCAGTTGTAAAATAGTAGAGATTTGCCCAACTTAACCACCTGCAGATACTGCCTTTCAAATCCATACCAAAATGCTCCCCACGTGTTAAGTGCACATACGAGTATGTATAACCTTAGGTGCAAATACAGCAGTCACATTGCTCCCTTTAGGCATCTAGTACATTTTAAATTGCTTGATTTCTTACTTAACTAAGTTTTATGCATTTTCATTTACTGCCTTTTTCTATCCAAATGCTGTCTGACATAAATCCAAGCTAAAAGGTCCTTGATTCAAATGACAAAACATTCCACAACAACTTTTACATAGATTTTTTTTTTAAATTCTGTATGGAAGCCTCAGGTACTAGAATAGGCAATACAGGCATATCTGAAGTAGCACTTGCAGTTTTTTAAAATATTTCTGAGATATTCCAGAGCGCTATTAAGAAAAATTACTATTTCTGAAATGTGATAAATGAATTTAGTGTCATTAAAAAAAACCAGGATAAATAATTTGAAAATCATTTCCTGGAGAACAGAAAAATATACTTCTCCAGGAAGAAAGTCTTTAGAAATCATCTACATGTTTTACTACCTCAACACAACAAAGCAAGCCTTGCTTCTTGTAAAAATGTGACTAAGTCAAGAAACAAATGCAGCCTGGCATTGTACAGAAGTCAGTATAACACTATTTTTAGAGTCCTTTAATGGCTACTTCCTTTATTGTTAAATACAAGGAGACACTCCCCACAAAATGCTGCATAAGCATTCAATGATTTTCTGTTAAGTGGCAAATGATGTAACTGATTTATTGCCTTGAAACAGAGAAATGCTTAAGACAGATAAATGCTAGGGCAGGAGGCATAATTACTGGGCACTAACATTATTTTTCAAGACAGAAAGATAATTTGTTAATAATTTTTTCAAGGTGTATTATTTGCAATTAACAACAAATGTTCAAACACAGCTGCACAGAAGGGCCAAAGAAGCATGTAATGAAGATCCATCAAAAGCCATCCATGTAGCCTTTCTGGTGGAAAAAGTGACATTTTTATACAGAAGTCATCTACACTACACAGATCAACTACACAAGTATCTCTGCAGCTGCAAACCACAATTAATTAGATGTCTAATAATCCCAGATGGAAAGCTCTTCTCTCAACTATTTTTCTTTTAAGTATGAGGTGTTCTGTGATAAAAATCTAGAATTCTCTCAAATTCTTTACAATGTCTCATTAAGACAGTAGGACTAATTACTGGTCTTTAAACTGCCTAAACCTTGAAAGATCCTTCAGAGAAACTGAAGGCTGTGAAGGAATCCCAAGAGGATAATTTCAAATTTCCAAGTGTTAGGGCTCTACAGCTAGCTTCTTGAAGTATATTTAACAGAAACATATGAATTGTCTCCATGGTTCAGTGATCAAAAACATGAAGGAGTTAAAGATGAAAAGCAAAGAAAGGCACAAGTTATTCACAGATGAGACATCAGACAAGTTACCCAAGACTGAAGACAGGATTTCTCCTAGCACAGTGTAAAAAGTGGTGTAGGAAAGCATTATAGCAAATTGACTGAGAGGAACAATACAGAATGTATAGCAGTCAATATACTAAAAATGGGACCTCATCTGAAATCTTCATTAGAAAGGAGTTATTGCTTAATTAGAAAAAATGAAAAAGTACCCACATCCTGTTAACAACTTCAGGACTCAAGAGTCCCCATCTTCTCCTTTCCAGGAAGAGGGGTCAACTTGTGTGCACTGATGTTGCCAGACATAGAACTGATTTTCTTCCCAGAAGCAAGTACGGGGTTTATGTTTTGGATTTGTGTTGGAAACAGTGCTGATAACTCAGGGGTGTTTTTGTTATTGCTGGGCAGTGCTTATACAGAGCCAAGGCCTTTCCTGCTCTGCATCCCGGCCCACCAGTGAGGAGGCTGTGGGTGCACAAGGAACTGGGAGGGAACACATCCAGGCCAGCTGACCCCAACTGACCACATGGATATTCCAGACCATATGGTTTCATGTTCAGCACTTATGCCTGGGAAAAAACAGAGGAAGGGGGAAGGATATTTGGAGTGATGGCATTTGTCTTCCCAAGTCACTGTTACGTGTGATGGAGCCCTGCTTTCCTGGGGATGGCTGAACACCTGTCTGTCCATGGTGAATGAATTCCTTGTTTGCTTTGCTTGGGCATGTGCTTTTTTCTTTCCCTATTAAAGACCCTTTATTTCAACCCATGAGCTTTCCCACTTTTACTCTTCTGAATCTCTCCCCCATCCCACTATGCAGGCAGTGAGCCAATGGCTCTGTAGGGCTGCCACCTGGGGTTAAACCATGACCAAAAAATCCTTGTAATATAAAGGCAAAAACCCTACATGTAAGAGAAAGGAAATAAAACCTAATAAACAGGAGAGGATAAAAGTGCAGTGCCCTGTAAGCCAGCAAGCTTAGATCACTACATCAAAAATTTAATCTCTTTTGCCACCTAGGTATTTTGTAGGCAACAGCCAAACCAAGAAGGTAAATAAGCAATTACTAAGTCAGTTTAGGTATTTCATATATTTAAATAGCTCAAGTTTGATAAAATAGGCCAGGGCCTTGGTTTCAAACAACCACTCCTCCAACTGACTTTCTCATTGCTAAAAATTTTCCTCTAAAAATGAATTTAAGACATACCTTCTCTAGCAGGTTATTTCATGTATACCAAAAATAAAACCCAATTATTAAAGAATTCATAGTTGTCAATGGTAAGGTTAAAGAAGCAATCAAGAACCTGCTTGTAACACATTATGAACACATTTTAGAAGGCACACAAAAATTACTTGATAACTCAAAAGCAGAATTTCACCGACACATGGTGCTATAGTTAAGAAAACAAACAGCAGGACTGACAAAATACAAAATAGTAATTTTGTTCATGAAATTTGACATCTCCTACATAAATTTCAGCTCAGCCTTTTAGTATTATATTGTTCAAGCACTGTCCCCATTTGTTAAAACTGCTGTCTTGAGTGAATGAGGCATTTGCTAAGACTGCAAGACAGACAGCACAGATGCTATGATGCTCTTTGCATCCATGAAGTAGAACAGCACAAGTAATCTAGTATGGAATTTGACTTTTTTATGTCAAATTAAACATGAACAATTAAAAGTCTGACCATTAAGAACAGAAACAATTGCAATCACAGATGAGATCTGCAGGATTATTTTATGGTTTTATTTTATGGACACTTCCTTCCGCTCTTTAATGAAGACTTGGGTGGGGGAGAGGAAGGTGAAAAGTACTGAGAATTGCCATGATAACTTGTTGCAACTTGTTTACAAAAAGAAGATTAAAAACTTCTGGAAATCAAAACAACCTCGACACATTTTTTACTCTAACCACTTCCATTTTATGCACACTACTGTTAATAAAATACAAACACTACCCGGAATTTAACTGCTACTGACTGCTCTTACTAGAATTATTTGTGCTTTCTCAACCTCTGCATGCACATGAAGTTTTCACACAGTACACCGTTTTGTCAGTATTAAATTGCTGGCTCCACCTAGTGTTGTTCATGCCCTTTCTAAAAGGCACTGAAAAGCAGAGCCAGTCATAACAGGGAGCTGTGCACTACTTCTGCTTGCTCCTTGGAAAAGCATCCCTCATCCATCTCCCACACAGAACTGTGCACACCCCCAGCAGCATTTTCACCAGAACTGACTAAATAGCACCCACAGCCTCTCACTTATAAAAGAAGCCATCTTACTTTTTTGTTTTGTTTTCAAAATAACGAAGTACAGCTTTTAAACTCCTGTGAAGACAAAAAGGGGGTGCCAGAAGTCTTCTGATAACTTAACTCAGAACACACTTTGATTCCACTGAAGAGGCAGTACTGCTGGTACTGTGACAGACCATTTCAGGATTAGAGCTGTTTCTCAGAAAAACTGTTCCTCCAATATGGACTGAGCCTAAGGAATAGTAGATGGCTTATCAATTCTTATTTTCTTTTCCTGGGGGAAAGATATCTGTCTGGATAGCACTTCTGTTTGGTATCTAGGAAGTTTTTAACCCCAAATTATTTTAGGATGCATTTTATCTACCTTGATAGAAGCAACAGCTCAGCTTTAGTCAGGGCTGTGTCAGAACTGGAATGCAGATAGGGCTGATTCACCCGGTTTGCATGTAACAAAGTTTCACTATAAAGCAAAGTTTACATTTCTCAAATGATACAATGATTTGTACTCAGTTCACCAAAAATACAAGCTGCACTAATACTTAAGACATTATGATAACTTGATTTAGCATCTGTAAACCAGAAGTTCCTATTTTTTTCTTACAAATACCAACTTCTGAATTTGAATTTTAATCTTCTAAAAATCCTACTTTTAAAGCTACCAACAAGTAAGCAGATACTGCAGTTGTGAATGCTTCCTAGTGGCTGAAAAGAATCAAAACTTTCTTCACACAGTGATAACTACCGGAGCTGAAGCCTACAGTTTTAGTCACAGAAGAACAAATCTTGTGCTGCTGTGCCCTGACACCATTTTCTCACTGGTGTCCTTCATCTGGAATTCACATTCCAAAGCCTGAAGAGTTTGCATCATTGTCCTCCAGGACCTGCTGATGCTACTGACTTTATACTTCAGCATGATAGGTAGGTTTAGTATCACAGAATAACAGGGAAAACCTGGATGTCTCTGCTGTCCCAGAAACCCCTTCAGAAACTTACTGTGCAGGTCCTTAAAAGGTGTGGGACTTCAGCTGCCAGGCTGTTGTCTTTCCAAACTCACTCCTAAGCTATCTTCAGAGTCTGAGTCTCATTTTATTCAGGTGTCCTGTTTTCTTATGACAGCACTATTTCTCTACCCTATAGTAGTTTACAGTAAGCCAATTAATAACAATCTCTGTTTTGGTTTTAGTTATTACGCCTCTAAGTTTTAAAGCTGTTCACTTTATAAGCATTAAGATAATCAATAAATAATAGATAAACCCATTTAAACACGGAACATACTTACCTGTAAGCATTAATGTAATCCTTTCTGTGTTGCAGAAGAAAATCTTTCAGTTTTCCAATATGAGAAATCTAAATTAATAGAAATCATAATTAAATTTTAGATAATGGATTATTTTATGTTTGAAGTTCAGTATTCGAGACTTCAAACATGAATTCAAAAATTTCTTATTCTATAATTAAATAGAATAATAAAACTTACTCTTTCATACTAGAATTTTCACATTTTCCAATGTGAATATATTGTCAATACATAAAAATAATCTAAAAAAGATCTGTTGTATGAAGATCCAGCTTGGAGACCATTATAAAAATACATGTCTTCTTCTCAAAAAGCATAAACTAAACAGTGAATATAACTACAATATCAAACATTAAAAATATTAAACATGGTAACACAAAACATTATCTAAATTGTCAATCCAGAATTTAATGACTCCAGAATTTAATGCAAACTTTGGAAATAAATTAATTTCGGAAGACCACACAAGAAATTTTTCAACTCTTTACTGATCAGTTATACATATTCAAGTTCAGCTATCGAAATTAAATGGCAAGGTAGTGACGCTCTCCCTTCTTCCTTTGCCATTATACAGTGACCAGTTTGTGCCCAAACTAAAGTAGTACCTCTGATAATCATTAGTAAGCTTTGCCAGATCACACATCCCAATCAAATTTCCATTTCTGAATTTCCACCTCACTCTGGATAACTTTTACTATAAATTATTTTATTTTATAAGATATCTTTACAAAGATCTTTCAGAAAGCAAAAAAAAAAAAAAAATCCTGAAACAACTTTAGCAAGCTTCAGTCTGATTTAAAAGATTTGGTATAGCATAAGATGCTGCTTACTTTAGAAAATGGAGGCATTACAGAAGTGTAGCTTAATTCACCAAAGAAATGAGAAGACATGATGGGGAGGGGGAAAAGGGAAGAGAATTCTATACTTAAGCAGTATGTATTTTCCAAGGCAACTTTTAAAACTATATTCTCAAATATTTATTAATAAATCAGTGTAAAAAAAGCATGCAAGGAATTTTACAAAACTAAAGTTGTTTTTGTTTGCAATAAACACCATTTACTCCATGTATCTGGGAAAAAGTATCAGAAACTGTTCAAGTCTTAAAAATCCCATTTTTATGCAAATGATCTTTGTGATTAAACAAAAAACACAAAAAAACCAACAAAACAAAAACAAAAGCAAAAAGAAAAAAACGGAGAAAGAACACAGAATAGTTTGGATAAATAAAAGATTAATTTCCCCAGTTATGTATTTTCAAAAGCAGCTCTTTGGAAAAAAGCGCAAGGAAAAAAAGTGCTTAGTAAGAACACAGTCATTTGTACAACTCAAGATAAGTGTTTCGTTGTGCAAATAAATAAGCTTCCATTTTCCTATTATTACTATTATTATTTACTCTGTTTCAGCTTTACTGTAATTCATCATATTGGATAAGGATTTTCCCAGTTTTCATGTTTCAAATTTTCTGTGTGATTAACACAGGAAATTTCATCCCATTCATAGCAAACTTGAGTTCTGTCAGTGCCTTCAGGAGTTTCCCGAAGTGTGTTAGCACCATTACACAAAGCAAGAAGGGAAACACTGCAATTGCTACAAGACCAATGAGGCACAAACAGTAAGCTAAACCATTCTACAGATGTTCCTTCTCATTGCCACTTGAACTTATTATTTGTACAGTCATCTCTTTCTCATCTCACACTCGGTACGTCATCAAATTTGGTGAATAGATAAATCAAGCTTGACTAAGAAAGTAAAACATCTAAAACAGTTAGACAGTGTTCCAGTGGAACAATAATACTTAATAGGCAGAAAGAAAGTACTACAGAGGACAAAACAAATGTAAAATAAGAAACATTCCAAAACATTCACATTAATGCACGAGAAAACACCAAATGAGAATATAGATAAGCAAAATTTTGTAAGCAATAAATCTTAATATTACTGCAATAGATACAATTTAGGAATGATTAACAAGCAGAAAGAATCAGAATGACAAGCAAGAGCACTGTCTTACAGTAATTAATTCATCTACTCACAAAGAGCATTCTATTTAGGCTAAAATTGTCATCACGTGTTTGAATTGCACTGACCCCACTTTGCCTCTCCTTCATTTGTAAAGCTATTTTCATGAATTTAGAATGACACCATTATGCCCATACTCACATCAAGCTCTTAGTTCCCAAGATTTGCATCAGAAGTGAGACTTCTTGTTTTAGTTTCCCTCAAATTCTAACAGCATCTTCTGCAATCCTGCACTGCAGATATTTATTTTGCCTTTTGTTACCACATACAACTGGCTTTGAATTAAATTTGTGATAACCATATAAAAAATAACTATTTTCATTAAAAAGAAGGTCTCACTAGCATTAAAGGGAGGGAATGTTAATTTTATTTTTAAAAATTGATTCATTTTCTGTATGGTGCTTGAATTTTTGTAGACACAAAATATCTCTCATTATACAAACATAAATCTTGAGGATATCTCCAGGGTCATCAACTTGCAATTATTCTGGTGTTATCAGAGGCACACCATACGCTCTTTACAAAGTTGTCAAGCTTCAGCCTAAAGGGAATAAAGCTTCTCCCTCTTACAACTCTGTGGCTTTATTAGAATCCTATTGCTCTTATTACTGTCAAATTATTGTCTAATTTTCAGGTTTACTGATCACCAACTTCTATACATCTCTTCTCGTTTTAGAATGGTCCTTTCCCTTAAAAGTTCTGCTTCCCTGCATGTGTGTTTGACTTTACTGTTAGTAATTCTATCTATCTATCTATCTATCTATCTATCTATCTATCTCACTTTTGTAGCCCAGACAAATAACCCCAAGCTTTTATTTCCTTCGGACAAAACAGTTCTGAAGTTGCAGAATCCACAGCTTTCCTTTGTATCCATCCATTTCCAATGCAAATGACTAGAAAGGCGTTCACTGATGTTGGTTACTGTGTAACTATTTCTGCTGGAAACACCTTTTTTCCTACTATTTTTTCCAGATCCCAGTATGTATCTTGCTTTTACCCCACTGGTCAAAGTTTTTTTTTTCTTATTAATTTAGTCTAGAGTCCATGACTAAACCATTCCTCATCTATACTCCAATTGCATGACAAATTCACACTTCTTACTAATTTTCTTTTTATTAAAACAGCTAAAGAATATTTTAACTTTAGGAGGCTTTTAATACCATTAGCATCCCACTGTGAATTTGGCCAAATCTAACTTTATCTCTGTAAAAAAAGTCTTCCCTTCTGCAACAGTTTTCTTGGCCAGTCTGTCTTTCTCACCCTGCTTTCCACTGCCTCTGGGATAACTGTTTGTAGCTTCTCTAATTAATCTTTCAAGTACATCTAGTAGAATTTTAAATCCCACTTCCATTTCAGCATACCCATTTTTCCACTCCATTTACCCATCCATCATAACTGCAACTTCCAATTTGCTCTACATGCCTGTTTTCAAAACATTTATACCACCAGTTGACACAGATGTCAAAAGGATAGATGAGAGCAATTTGAAGAAGCACAAACACATCTTAGTATTGGCCTCTCGTCACGGTTCTCATTCTTTGCATCTGGAAATTGACTTTCTTTTTCTCCCAAACTCTGAAGCACAGAAATAAGCCTTTCCTTCAACCCTGAAATAAAGGAATTATTTCCTTTCCTCTCCCCACCCCAAGATAGGAGGGCTCAGAGAAAAACCTTTTGTAGTTGCAGCACTCTTGCACTACATAACAACTAAACTTATCTTACAGGGAAGAACACTGCTGAATTTCCAGATAACTGATGTTTCTAAGGGAATCATAGGAATAAAATACCTTTCCTCACAATATTGTGAGCATCAGTTATATCATTACCAGCAGCAGCATCTTCTTGAGCTTCTGTTCACTACCAGAATATGGTGGGCTATGTTCCTTCTAACAATGAAGACCACTTAGGAAACTCCAGGCTTTCCCTCTTCTCTTCCCATTACCACTGACACTCCCTTGAGGGTCAATACCACACCCCAAAACACTGAAATTACTTTTTCTTTTTTTTAATTACTCTTCTGGAAAGAATTGGTTTCTTTCATTTCAGCTCCATAAGTACCTGTATCACCACAAGAGAGGGCAGGAACTGAACAGCACCAGTAGGGAACTTCCTACAAGATGCATCTGCTATGAATGGATAAGGTATATTTAATTACAACCTAAAAAATTCAACATGATAACCTCCTAAGCGCAGGTACTGAATCTGGTGACTCCAGGTGTTATTTAAAAACTCCCAAGTGTAGTTCTGATCAGGAAAACCCAATTGATTCTCTACAGTGAAGCAGCAGCAGTTTGCCACTACATGGTAAACAAAAGCATCAACATCGCACAAATGAAAAACACTACAAATTCACATTAAAGCCTGTAACACAGCTTTTAAAAAGTTACTTCAGGTTCCAGCCTGCACTTGATCCTGACTGTAAACTATCTCTTTAATACATATAACTGTGGTTTTTTGCCACTAAAGATTTTTTTAACAACTCTTATTAAAACATAAAAGCAACTATTGCATCTAATGCAGGTCTGACACAAAAGGAAGCTGTGAATGGCTGCCATCTGCTACCACAGGTGGCATGCATAGCTCTATTTATACTTGGGGCCTGCACTAGAAATGGTAGATGTTCCTCTGTTTAGAGATTTTTCTAATGGTTTCAGAGCAGGCTAAGTTATTTAAAAAGATGAGAAACAGGAAAGCATTGCCTCCAGTGCAGCATCTTGATGAGACACAGAGACTTTAGAACGAAAAGTCTTCCTTCAGTCTCTTAGCAATACATACAGCATTTCTTTCCAGTCCCAACAAAGAATTGATCACTCATGAAACAGTAGGTTCCAATTTGCATGCGTTTAACCCACTGCAAGGAGCAGCAGCATTGTTTACGATTAAAATGATTGGAGTAGGTTCCCGTGACATATTGTAGAGAGAATTCAACCGTGCTAAATAGTCATTTTCACTCAACAAATATAGCGTTTTATCAAATTTACTCTTCCATCAGAACAATGAGCAACAATTTCCTACCATATAAAATTGACTGTTACACTTGGCACTATATTGCCACTCCAAATTTTGTAAAAGGTGCACTTCACTAAAAGAAAGTTTAAAAATTATTAAAAACCAAAACATAATAGAAAGGCATCGGTAAAAGTTGAGAGACATGGTATTTACTCTTGATTCAACAGCACTCACAAGCACTGCTGATTATAGTGCTAAAAAGGGGGGGAACCCTAAACAAAATTTTACATTTAATTGTCCAATATGTTTGAAAAACATTATCTCCAATGTCTTACCTAAATAGATTCCATCTATAGATTAATGAAAAGCTGACTATATTCTACAAGAGCCTTTGCAAAAAGTGGAAAATTTAAGATTGTTATATTAATATCTAGACATTTATCATGTTTTCAATTCCAACCATATAGTCAAGCCACTTCCTATTTCAAGAGAAATTCTGAATTTCAGTAAGACATCAGCTTATGAACAGGAACTGCATGTTTCTGACCAAAAAAAGTACAGTCTCAGTACTAGGAGGAGATACAATAATTAGCGTAAAAACATAAACTTGCTTTTCCAAAGTCAAAAATTATATTAAAAAAAAGAGAGATAGAGAGAAGGAAACTTGCCATGGTTAGTGCATGCAACAAAGGTAAGTGCTTCAGAAGTCTGAAGTAAAACCCAAGCAGAATAGACACTATAAATGGAAGTACAATTTATATTAAATACATTTTAAAATAAGAATTTTGTCTCTTACTTAAACTATTACAGTTGAAAATTAGTTAGAAATGTTTTGAAGCAGAAATTACTCCTATAGAGAATTTTTCCAGTACAAACTACCTTGATTAGATATATGAACTTTTGAAAAATACAGCACAGGACAGTGCTGGTTATATTTTACCTAGATTATTTTTTAAGCACTGTCAGAACTGTCAGATTATTTTTTAAGCACATTGAATCAACACAGGCTCCTGCTGGATGTTGCTAAGAACTGACAGAATTTTTGTTTTTAAAGCACTGTTTCCTGGATTCTACATTTCAGAACTGGAACCTTCAAAAGATGAAATTATATAATTTGCTGGTACAGCGACATGTAACAGAGATTAAACCAATTAAATTCATCCGAAGTTTGAATCGGCAGCCGGAACTCAGAACTGAATCGTGTCAGGACTGCAGTTTAAAGGATTTGCTGGCGAGTCCCCAGCACGCCATGAGGTGGAGCTGTGCCCCCAGGATTGGCAGGGACACAGCGGCTGCTCCACACCTCGCCCGGCCACTTTGCAGCTGATTTGTCTCTTGAGGGGATACATTTGGTTTAGGTTTCCCCAGCAAACGTGAAAGATTCTAAAATAGGTCACGCAGATCAATTGCTCTTGTAATCTGAGACCCAAAAGAGCAAATAATATCTAAACTGTGGCGTGGGGGTGGCCCGGAGCTGGAAGCGGGGAGCAGGAGGCGAGGAGACAGCCAGCCTGGCTACCTCTAATCTCAGGAAAATTGGGACTTTGTTCAGTTTCTGCTTTACATCAGCATATATGTTACAGCAACGGGCAGAGAAACATTTTTTATTGCATTTTATTACTAGTCTTGCATGTGAAGCTAAGGACTTAACCAAGAATGGGGGGGGGGGGGGTCACGTTACCAAAATGTGTGGTATATGGGATAAGAACTTTTAAAACTGAATTAACTGAATTAAAAGCCATGAAAAGGAAGAGTGAGGCTACTTAAAACTTCAAGGTACAATTTTTTTTTAATATTTTAAAAAATGTTTAATATTATCAGTATTTTTCTGATTTAAAACAACACTTCTTTTATATATAAAATGAAAGCAAAATTTTAAGGAATCATTGCAGAAGATTTCATTAGTCATTGTGCAATATTGGAAGTTGAAACCTGCCTGCAGAATACCACAGGCAGTATTTGGTGCACATTAACAAGTGATTAAGAAACTTTTAAACTGCAATAAGAAGCAAAGCCAACTTCCTGACACCCCGTCTGGAGTAAAAAACATTTCATTTTGCTTAATATCGAACTGTCAAAAAAGAAGAAGCAAAAAAGCACTGTCTTGTACACTAAAACAAAACAAAACAACCCAGTTGGCTCTAAACCATTTTAGGGTGGTTTTTTTTTTAGCTCTTGCTTTACTTTACGTATTTTTATATATACTGTCTGTGGTTCAAAAATTGTCTCATTGATTTATGCTACTGTCAGTTTACATTTAAATATTTTGCCTCTAAAGTGCACTTTAGATCTTCATTTGGTTATTTTTATTTTTTATTCATTGTTAATTACCTGCAATGGAAAATTTGGTAGTCAATAACTATCAGTCTAAAAGCCTCATATTTCATCTTATTATGCTTTCCATAAAAATAATCCAGAGTTAGTGTAAGATTCAGTCAAATATATCAATAAAAAATTATTCTTTAAATTTTGTGACACAACTGCTAACATGTCGTTCAAGACTCTTCTACTAACAATCAAACAAAATTAAGATCCAAGAGCTCAAAAACTCCAGTTCCCCACTGACCACAATAAAGACTGAAAATACCCAATATTATCACTGGATACAGGTTTCACTGGAATGTCATTTGGGGATAAGGCTGCTAAATGTTTTTAAAAGGTATATGCTGTTTTCAGCAAACTCCACCTGTATAGAAAAATTACTTTAAAGTCACTGATTTTTTTTTTAAATTAGGAAATTATCCTCTAATATATTGTATATCCTTAAAACTGTTTTTAATGCTTTGTACTTCAGGCATTTGTAAACAGAAGGGGGGGAAAGTCTTATTTTTAGGCTAATTAGTTACAAATACTGAATTTCAACTCTGAACCAGAAAAATGACACAAAGACTTTAAGATAGAGATCTGTGTTAATTTTGTCACTGTTTCCTTAGCTCTTGTGGGAACACGCTGGTTTGACACCATTACATATAGAAGCCCATCTAGATATATTCTGAACATGGTCTGTAGACAGTCAACAGGAACATGAGATGACCTGAAAAATTTAACACTAGGCTTCCTACAATGTAGCATCATGTTAAATGGTTTTAGCAACTAGTTTTCATTTATTGTCAGTGGCAACAAATACTTTCAATTAAAAAAAGAAAGAGCACATCTGATTTTAATAAAACTATTTCCCTTTTTCTTGTTTATTGTCAAACTCTAATCATAACTTTCTATAACATTTATATTTTTACACAATCATCCAAAACCTCATTGACTAAAATATATACCCCACAACAATTGTGGGGAATATTTTGGTTGAGAGATACAAGGAAATTGGTCAAAACACGTATTTGCACTAATTGGCCTTTACCACTGCTGTTGAAAATGCTCCATTTACAACCCTTCAGTCACTGCATTCAGTGCTGTTTGTGTCCTTCTGTAAAAGATACTTTCCTTGTCCCTTGTTCTCACAGTCTGAGCTCATTTTACCAGTACATTTTCTCAACTGAAAGATGTTCTACGATATAAAGAGATATGTCCAGTCTCATTTCACTTAACAGGCAGTCATAAATGGTTACTCTTTCTGACCATTATTATGAAATCTTTTGATTTTCTGAAAGGATTTTGCAGTGCAATTCAGAGAGTTCCATGGGCATGTGCTTCCCTTTGGGATCAAGCTGAATCTGCTTCAGCGTAAGCCATTGCAGGGCACTGCAGGAGCTGAGTCGGGGACAGGGACCGAGCCCGGGGACAGGGGATGAGCCCGGGGACAGGGGATGAGCCCGGGGACAGGGGATGAGCCCGGGGACAGGGGATGAGCCCGGGGACAGGGGATGAACTCCTACAGCCGCGGCCAGAGCTGAGCCTCGCTCAGGCTCCGCAGTCCTTCTGCCAGGGCCTTCCCACTCATAGCTCTACAATTTCGGTGTATTTACATCCATGCACTCATACTGATATAATCCACGAACCAACAGCACACCTATTCTGCCTCAACATCCTACAACTCTTGTCAAATTCTATTCAGAGCAGCAAGTATTTTCCTGGATTCTTATCATTGGTACAATAATGTTCTTAGTGCAAAAATACTTCTACTGTGTTTCAACACCTTAATTTGTATTATACAGACTGAATATTACTTAAGTGGTTGCTCTAGCATTTATACCAAGTAAGTTTCTCCTCCACTAAAACACCCAGTCAGAAATGAAATGTTTATGAATCCTTATGTAAAGAATGTGTATAGATCAGGCACAAAAGCAATAAATAAATATACTGGAAATAAGCCAGTTCTCTACACATTAAGATTTTAATTCAAGTGCTTTATGGTATCAAAGTTACAACAAAGGGTCCTTTCTGCCCCCTTTTCTCATGTAACAGGAAACCCCACGAGCTGGATCCTCTGCCTGAAATGGCAGGAACTTCCTGGGCCCTGGTAGCCATAAGTCCTTCCACAGCTGATGCAGAGTGACACACTGAGAGAGGCAAACACATCCCCAGGAAACCCAGACAGAGCTTTTCCATCAGGCATACACATCTCCTCCTCTGCCCCACTTCAAATGCTCTGCTTCACTTTTTCTGAGCAAGCCAATACTCCTTTGTCAGAGCACCTAAGAAACAGAAATGTACAAAAAAAACCCTCCTCCATTCCTGGGCAAAATAACTTTTCCCCACTAGTCCTTATAACAGCAAACTGAGGAGAGGAAAAATGTAGCCACAAGAAAAAAAAAAAAAAAGAAAGAAAAAAAAAGGATATTCCTTTTAATAACTCTTGGACCAGAGAGGAATACTTAGAGTCAATCCAAAATCCCAGTATTATCCAATTCTCTTCATCCTGTCCCTTTCTGAGAAACCAGTGTCTTATAAATTGTTATCAAGGCAAATCATGACAGGTTCTCAACCCTACAGAAAGTAGAAGTTTATCAGAGCACAAGTGGGACTAAAAGTATCACAGAACAGACACCTTACCCAGTTCCCACTCAAGAATCTTCTGACATGACCGAAGTCCAAGAGAAGAATCTCTTCTTTTAGAGCACATTGTCCTTCCATATTTCCATTACGTTGACTACCAAATGACCATTACAGTCCCAAGGTAACATATGAAGTGTCCAAAAAAAGTATCTCTGAACCCCAGGATTTGCTCATCACAAAATGCTTTCCATGCTGGTTTTCACCTGCCTAGGGGTATTTGCCAGCTGTTTTGCCTATTAAAAAGATGCCCCCACCATGGGGAGAATTATTTCTATAAAAATTGCTCTTTAGAAAGTGCTTTCAGAATTTGTAAGGAGAAAGTTTTAGCTGGACTTAAAATGGATATCAATGTTATTCTCTCACATCTGAGTAATACTGACAATTCAAACATATATTTTTAATCACTGAAAGCAGAAATCCCTGACAAGATTTCAAGTTGTGAACTAAGGCACTCTTCCTTCCTCACTTTTTCTCAGCCATTAATCTCAGTAAGATTTTTTAAATGTCCACTTCCTGTAATTTTGGTCATTTTAGAGTACAATTATTTTTATATTTTTATGATGCCTTTGGGGTATCATTACAAATATTTTTTAAACATTTAAACTTAGAAAAATAAAATTAAGTAATAGCTTCTCTTGAGGAGAGACTGTCAGTCCTGTTTTGAATAAACAATCCCTTTTAAAGGCAATCTAGAGATTTATATCCGCTGTAACCATAGAAATTAATCTAGAGTTTAAACAAAACAGAGTAAAACATAATTTATTTAATGAAAATCAGAACGGTACTATTGCAAATGAAAGTTGGGTTTCTGGTTTTTTAATTCAACAGACAGCTTTGTATGCAATTGTAAGATTTTACTTGATGGGCTACTTCTTACAACTTAATCATACTCATTTAACCAATCTGAACAAAGCATTCAGGTATCTGAGTTTTAATTTTACTTGATATGAATGTCAATCACAAAAAAAGAAGCTAAGGATTTTCAGATTTAAAAAGCTAAAATAAATATATGAAACACTTTTAATTATAAGAGTGATCATGAGAAACTGCTTTGACATTGCAAGGCCAACATGAACACATCACAAAAATTTTTTTGAGTTTCTCATATAAAAAGTTTGGGAATAGCAGAGAAGACTAAAAATGCAAAAACTGGAAAGCATGCTATATGTCAGCATAGCTAAAAAAGTGTTCAGAAATAGCGATTCCTACAGACTCAGTATTTACAAGTTTGCCTGAAACATTCCAGCATGCTGACCCTCAATGACAATTGTGCTTCATAAAAAAATGCAAGGTGAAACTAATTAAGTATGTACAGGTCAGTTAAGTAAGAGTTAAAAGAGCAACAGCATTTGTTCTATTTTCAAGAAGTAAGGAAAAGAACTGGAAGTTCACATAAGGAAACACTGATGTGCTTTACAATGTAACAACAAAACAAAAAACATAGCCCAAAATGTAGAAAAAAATTCATATCACAATAGACTGAAATAGTTTCCTGTGGGAATATCTGTCATAGTAATGTGAAGTTGTGAAAAATACTGAAGTAACAGTAGAAGGAAACTTTATTAAAAAAATGCACTTTAGAAGATAATGTCTCAAATTCCTGTATGTTTTACAATAAATTCCATGGCACTTTTGGCGGTTATATAACCTGTATATAAGTCACCATGCCTTCCTTGACCAAATCAATAGGAAATAATTAAACCATATCAGGAAAATAATAAAAATAAATAATAAAGTTCAGCCCTATTTACAGACAAACTGTGAACTCAATTATTCTATTATACTATGGCAAACACATTACCAAACAAGAAAAAAAAAAAATAAGGTGCTTAAAAGCCAAAAGTTTCTAGTAAGACAGTAACTGTTCATATGCCAGAATACAAACTCTGAAAACCTCAAGCAATACAAGCTTCTGGTCTCCTTCTCTTAACTCAGTCTGCAGGAGAGAATTATCTAGGAGACTCAGCCAAACCAAAGCTCATATGGACTTAACAAAGCTTGGCTTGTAGTACAAATACCAAAAGAGACTCATTGAAGTGAACTTCGTAAGACACCTCAAAATACTCATAGTTAACTGACCTGTATCCTGTAACTGGCTACCATTCCCTGCAACATATTACTAATTTCAGAAAGCATTTTATCTATCTCTAGAAAGTCTCAAATTCACAGGAATCCACAACTTCACATAATAGGTGACTTTCTGATGGTACACATCCACAGAAAACACACAGTGTGTAAATAAGCAGAGAAACAAGCAAACAAAAACTAAAGTAAAACCAAGATGCACAAGAAAAGGAAACAAAAGGCTTGGCTGAAATAAAATGAAATAGTGTCTGAGACATACCACCACTGTATACTGACTGCTGCATGAAGTCTGAAGTTCCAGTCAGCAGTCAACTCCAAAAGGCATCTGAGAAGAGAGGGCTGTAAACTACAGCTTTATCCTCATGACTGCTCAGGAGAGGAACCATTCTGAAATCACTAAGTGCCAGCCAGCTGTGATACAATCTTAGGAAACAAGATGGTGGCACAGACACTGACACGCGTTTTTTGACAGATTCCATTTCACAAGGACTTTGCAGGGAGAGTTGCATCAGCTATCCAGCACCTAAGTACACTGATCTATGATCACAGAAACCACCAGTGCAACAAAAATGATTGTGCATACTCTATAAACTCTAATGAATCAGAAGAGCTTCAGAAGACAAAAATCTATTAAAATACTGCAGTAAAATACTAAGTTCTTATTTTACTTAAAACACTGATAGACTAACAGAGAATAAAACAGCAGTTACTTCCCCTTGTCCAACTTTTTATTTAATAGGCAACATCATGGTTTTTCAACAGCTTGGGCACATGCATTTCAGAGATGCTACCATTTTCATGGACACCTTCCTTTCACAACTCTGCTGATACACATGTGGCCATTGCTGCAGCACGCAGGGCAAGAAGTAACCATCGAGTAACTAAACCACCACCATGTCAATGAGTAAACACATACAAACTGTCCAGGAGCTTACAGACTAAGCTGTAAAACTTACTAAAATGCTTTGTGTTAATACTCAGGGTCTATCAAATAGTTTCACTTTATCTCACCAACTCATACACAGTGAAAAAAAAAAAAAAAAAAAATCAATGTTACCCCTGTCTTTTGCCATAATAACTAGATTGCCCATGCTGGGTTGCAGTAGCTAAATGCTACTGCATTGTGTGGGCAAATAACAGAACAACTGGATGAAAAATACTTGTGTTTCAGCAGACTGAGAAATTGGAATATCTCTTGTAAGATGGATACTGCTTTGTGTACAATTTTCATTCAATGCTATTGCAATTTGCCACAATGTATCACAGCTCTTACATGGGTTATTGAACTGTCTCTCATGTCGAGGACAGAAGTGATACTACATTTTCCAGTTTCTATTTGGGTTAGGAACACCTGATTTAACAAACGCCACGCCACTGCTCCACAGCTCTGCTCTGCACTACAGATGATTCAGTATTATTGAAATACACTTCATCAGTATTTCAGTAGTCTGCTCATGCACTGGCATGAGCTTAGGGAGAGAGAAAGGTAAACATGAAGTACCTCCCTGCTGAGGAGCTATCTCATTAGCAACTTTAAGGTGAAAATGTTATGGCTATGAATCACAATTAGAACACGAAAACTTGGTACTACTGACAACTTATCAGAGACTGGTCAAGATTAAGTGTTAAATGTCAAGCAGATATCTAAATATGAATAAATGGAACAAGAGCTGGTGAAGCTCACTGTGGCACAAGGGTGGAAAAATAGGGAAACATTTGAAAGTGAAGGAAAGGAAGAATTGCGGATAGTAAGGGTAACAGAAACAGAAGCAGAAGGACATGGTCTGAGGAAAAGAGTGAAAAAACATTAAAAGTAAGGTACACCCAACCTAAAGCAGCAAATACAACTACAGTGCAAACGAGAGAATGCATATCAGAGACACATGAGCTTAGCATGCATTGGAAGAACAGGACCCTTATTCAGAGTAATAAACCAAAACAAAACCAAAAAAACCCAAACCCTACACTTAAAAGGGAAAGAAACAAACTCAAAAGCTAATTATTAAATCTCCTAGGATGTAAAACATTCTCCTCGAAAGTGTTCAAAATAGCCTAAACAAAACACTTTATGCTATATATATGCCAGCAAGGAGAGGGTTAACCTGACCTCGTGTTTTAATAACATGTTCTACTCCTTGGCACATCAGCACTAGAACCAGAGCATTCCAAAATTACAATTTTCCCCACAGAAACACACAACAATTTCAAATGCCTGCAGCTCTAATGGCATACCAATGGAAAAACATATTGTTGAACACAGTGCATAGCAGTGGTGCCTCCTTAAAGTTAGGATATCTAAACTAGTTTGAAGATATATTTAATCTTTTTTGTCCTGAATGTTCTTCAGTGCCCTACAGAGCAATTCTAATGTGGTTCCTGCATAAACAACTCAAGTGTCTGGTTCACTACAGCATCAGTAAGCATGGAAGAGACAAAAAGGACTAAGGATAGAAGAATAAAGAGAAGGAAAATAAACCCCAGTGTCTAAATAGAAAGTTTTACTCACATAACATTGTTTAATTCTATCTCATTGCACTGTATCAAATTAGGTGTACTGTGACTTCTTGGGTAGCTTACATAACTCAACATGATTTTTCTTTTATTTAAAATTATTTGAGGAATTTGTACTTTAGAAAGTTTTTTTAAAAGCGTAACTTTAATGACTGCAAGCATCTTTTTATTGCTTAATTGCCATCATTAATACTAATTAATGTCACAAATGGAGTCAAGAAAAGGAAGAAGTCCAAAAGGCAATAGCTGGACAAGACAGGGAAAAAAAATGACAAAATAAAACTTATTTATAAAGATTAAGCTTCACAGAGATGGCACTTTGAATTCCTCTGCCATATACAACAAATCAGATAGCAACCAGACAAAAAAACCACCCTTCTACTGCAGGAAGTAAAACAATTGACTGGGTATTTGTGGGCAACCAAATTATCCTTCTTGCAGTTAACAGTTTCTTACTAGTTAAATAAACAAGTGTCTACTAATTCTATAATGTATAGAAACTCAGACAAAAATTAGGAAATACAGTAAAAAAGGAATCAAATGGAGTGCAAATTAAGAATACCAACAATAAGAAATCAGTGAGACTACAATTGTGACAGATTTCAACACAAACCTATGAAAAATACAATGCACAGAACCAGAAAGAAAAGCATACGCCAGAAACGTATGAGTTGGAAGAAACAAATGAAGAAAGAAAAGTTCCATTTTTTAAATAAGTGAAACAGGAGAAAATAGGGTGACTCCCGAAGAACCTCAATTTTTTTTTCCAAAGTTAATACCAAGGATTAAAATAAAGTTCATATTCCCTTTAGATTTAAAAATGATCTTACAAGGGAAATTCAATTCGTTTCCTGGAACAGAAGCAGCTAAAAGATGCGTGCTCTCCGCCGGGCTTGGAGCGCCTGCTCCGAGGCAGGGGACACGAACAATTACAGGAGCTGACCCAAGTGATCTGGTTTGAAGACAGCTGACACACAAATATCCACTGAAGCACAAAGGACAAATACTTCCACTTCTAAAATTCCTCTTTCCATTAAACTAAAAACACAGTTGTTTTTTTAATACTGTTTTTATCTTACACTACAAATATAGTGTATGCAATGCACACAACACAAAATCTATCAGGCAATGTCAGAATGCAAATGAAAATCAACAGTAGTTTCCTGCAACAGTCACAAAACAAAGTCCTTTTTTCTAAAGAGCAAAGAGATGCAACTGAACTAACCAACCTTTACTTGGGAAAAACACTTCATGTGGTCATGAAAAATCTTGAGACTACAAAACAGTTTTTTTTTTTTCCTGTAACACAACTTCTGTCTATTGCAGCCAGCATAATTCTTAAGTTACTGCTAGTAGCCTTAGAATTTGGGGTCAGTAGTGTCACTACCCCTTAGAATTAAAATGATCCAGATTCGAATAAACACAGTGCTAAATCTAGACTTCTAACTTCAGGCAACCTGCAGACTACAGGCATTGCCTTAGTCTACTCTCAGAACAAACTCATTTCAGCTGTTGGTCTTAAATGCTTTCATTTCTGCAGTTCTGTGCAATACTGAAGCCGTGTGAAATGAAATGGAGCACGGGACATAGACTCCACATCCTGGTCATAGCAGATTTTTCCTATGAAGCTGTAACACAGAATTAGTAAAAATTCAGAAACTTAGATCAACCACCCCTACTTTCCATTGCAGTCTGGTGGTACATTCTATGGCAGCATAAACTTTAATAGAATTTCTGGGTGAATTTTATTTCTTATGGTCGCAATGGTAAGGAAGAGGGAAAAAAAAGTGCTAGGGGACTTATTGGAAGCTGATTATGGTCATATCTTCTATGATAAATCCACTAATACAAATCCAATTGAGCAACAGATGATGATGCTACCAGCAACAGCTGAAAGGTCTTCTTGGTTCCTGATGTGGAGTTAAGGCAGGGAGAAATAAAGAACTTCCCAATGCCCTTGTAAATAGGATTTTGATGAAGAAATGAAATTTTAAATTGGATTTCCTGACTTCCGAGTGCATGACAGTCCTTCCTTTTTGAGAAGGGGAAAAAAACAAAACAACAAACCAGACTAATGTTATATACTACATTTCCTGATGATATGCTATTACAAATTTTGCTCAAAAATTATGATTATGGATATAACTTTATACATTTCCATATTACCTCAGGACATTCATTCACCTCTTCAGTATTATTCATCCCGAAAACTACTACACACTAAAAAAATCAAACCAAAAAAACAAGCCAATCAAACACCTCCCACCCAAAAAAACATGCCAAAAGAGAAATATTAGAGAGCTTTTCCAATTCTTACAAAATATGTAGACAAAATACATTCCATGCAATCTCTTGGGCTTCAGCTTTATGGTCAATGCAACATTCATTAGATCATTTTTTCCCTCAAGTGTTACAAGGAAAGCCAATTAAACATCTAAAGACTCCTGCTTGTCATGTCAAATTTATTACTTACTGAAAAAGTGTGCCTTATTCATCAAATACATGTTGACTTAGAAGTCATTGTGAACCACATTCTTAACTAATTACAGCAACTGTTACAAAATACTGATTATTATTAAGAATAAGTAGGTTAAACTGAATGCACTAATTATCATAGGCTTCACTTGCCAGGAAACACCATTTTATCAAAACCATACTGCACAGTTAAAAGTTAAAAAGAAAGCATTTATTCTGTTCTTAGTCACTGCTACCCAGGAGATAGGAAACGTTCTCCTGTAACAACCCCAGTCCTGTGCACTGCACTGGGTTCTGCAAACTACACAGCTTTGTTGGGAAGAACACCTGCCAAGAGAAGGCTGCTCGGAGCTGTCCTATAAGGAACCAAACCACCATGTTGGAAACATTATGTCACACAGGGGACGCAGCACCAGAGCCCCCTCAGCAAGATGGAGATTGATATGATATATGTAGCTTGCCCTGCTTGTGGGATAATATCAAAAGATGCCTGGACTTCAACTTGGTGGTCAAAGTGCTAACTTACACTAACTGCTATGACTTGTAGCTTTGTATGTATTCTCTAACACTGTCCCTGGCTGAACGGATCGTTTATTTGCTTTAATTGAAATAAATTTTAAAAATAGTTAAAGATCTATTTTCAGCACAGTTTCTCATCTGTATCAACTACTGGTAATATTGCAGTCAGGTAGTCTGGGTCCATTTTTCTAAAAGAGCCAAAAACATCAAAGGCAGGTGCTTTAATCTGAATATTAAATATATGGATATGAGCACAGACAACTACATAATTTTGTTCAGATTCTTTCATAATTTCATTGTGGCAGTGTTAAAGATTCAAAAGAGCTGCTTAATCCACTTTTTTAAAAAATTAAATTATTTATACAGTAAAGTCTTAGGACTTGGTGCCATTTTATTAACTTCACTGGAATAGAAAATGTCACCGATAAATACTGAGTCAACAATAAAAACCTTCATGATCTAGGAACTAGGTAGCAAAATAAATCCTTTAAAAACTATCAAACTACACTAAAAATAAAATTAGATATAAATTCAAGTTTTAGACTGTGGTCAATTGAGGTCTAGACAAAACCCTATGTTTGTTCACTGCCTAGTCTCCAGTCTGCTCCAAGTTTGAAAAGGTAATTGAACTCAGTCTATAATTACTGGATTAGATACAGATGGGCTCTGTACATTTCAGGGGAGGAAAGAACTGTTTTGATTCATTTTATGATTGCCTGTAAGGTCAGACTTTTCAAAATGTACTTTCATCTGTTAAATAGTTTCTCAAAGTCCCAGGGGGACATCTTCAATAACTGATGTTTTAAGCAATTTGAGTCTATCAGATCCAGTCTTTGAATGTAATAAGCTGTCCATTTTCTAGAATTATAAATGTGCATGTAGGTTAATTGCTACAACTCAGAGAGAGTTTCAAAACTACATTTTTTTTAGAAAATTGTTAGTTTTACTCAACAACTGTTATGCATAAATATTTTCAGAATTATTTTGGTTTGGGATACAGCATATCTTTGGAAATACAAATAAGTGACACAAATTAGAAAGGTCCTTACTCATAATGCCTTCCCATTTGGGGAATGCTCTCTCTTAGGACCCAAAGGAACAATATTTGAATAGTCTCAACTAAATCAGTTAATTTCTTGCAAAACAAATTTAAAAAAAATACATACGTCTTAATAAAAGACCCTTAAGAACACTCGAGAAGACTTCTTTTTTCTATAATCTCTTATTTGAGCCTTCATCCTCACTCTCAGTCAAGAAAAAATGTGGAACAATGAGCAAGCATTAAACTTTCACTCGGCTAAGAATTTTTCGCACAGTATTTTCTTCAATTAAATCAACCGTAACTCTGCAGCCTGTTTCAGTACAACCAGGATTTCATCTTGCATCATTCAATGTCTTGCTTAGTTAACAGTTCAAATGCCCTGCAAAGGGAATCTAGCTCTGCTCTCAGTTAGAGACTCTCAGAGCTACTGCAATAGCAATTTAAAGCACAAAACACATCATGCAATCAGAAGGCAATATAATAATTCATAGCCTTAAAAAAGGTAGGAAACTTAATTCCAAACAACTTACAATTCAAGAGTTTCAGTTTCTTTGTATTACAACAATCCCCTTCCTTACAAAATTCCAATAAGATTTTTTTTTTGTTAGAACATACATTTGCATTTAATCAACAACAATATCTCACTGGCTATAGTCTCAGTCAAACAAATTATCTTTGTGGGATCTACATATAGACATCTATAGAGTTGTTCTGCCAGAGCCTTGGTATTCAAGCATTGGCAATAAGGGTAATTGGAACTATGTTAATATAATCTGATCTGTCTCCAGGTAAGCTAATGAAAAAGCACGTTATCTCATGTAATTTCCATTATTAGTGTTTTATTCATATTATTTCAAAGTCATCCACAAGAGGGACAAAACCTGAAGGCAGAACCAACAACCACAAAGGCCCAGCAGAAACACACATTCTAATAACTGAATTATTTGTATGCCTGCTCAGACAGAAGATCCTGTCCATCTTAAAAAGTCTCACCAAAACAAGAAACTTGTTCTGCTGCATTTTAAGAACTGATTGATACAAATCAGTTTGTTCAAAATACTTCAATCCATAAAACGCCTGCAGCAGACTACAGGTTTCTGCAGTAGTAGCTCTTTTTTAAACCAAGAGCATCAGTAGCAACCTTGTATAAGGAAATAAAAGAGGTCTTTGAAACGAGCATGCAATTTTACTCAAAAAGATAAAATCCATTATATTTGCATATCTTCTTCCCCCACATCTCTAATGAAGGTTTTTAATGCATTTCTTTAAAACTGAAATAATACTCAAATATAGAATTTGAATGAGGTGCATAATTTAGTGAAGTCTCAATCTTTACTTAAGAGCTGTATGGAAAGGGCTTCTTCTCTTTCACTGTAAGCAACAAAAAATTTCCTTCAAAAAATACATGTGTTATTTCCCCTAAAAAATAAAACTGCAAGTATTTCAAGTATATTGTAGAAATCCACATACTATTCCTGAAACTACTGTAAGTTTTAGACTATAAATTGTGAAAAAATGGTCAAGTAAGTGAAATAGCCAAGCCATAGCAGCACACATTCTGCATGCTGTAACACGGCAGAAAATAAATACAATATATGAAGTTACACTAGGTCACATTTTAGACCAACTAATTAGCCCTTTGATAATTTTTCCTTTTCCTTCTCCTCTACATTTTCACTATCTGTAATAAGCATTTTCCTGTGTTTGCTGTATAGTCCTTTACATCATATTCAAACACGTAAGAAACAGTATCTGAGCTCTCATAAGTATTTCCCATCTGTACTTTAATGGATTCCACAATGAGCTAAAAATGTTTGGATCTGAAAGCAACATCATAAAGAAAAATAAAGTGTATTCTTACAAGCTAGTCTCACATTATGTTGTATCATTGTGCCTTTACACAATCTTTTAAAACAAAAGAAAGATATCCAATTTGTGTATATGAAACTGAGTCAGTATACAGACTACAGTGATGTAGTACTATTTAATCAACAATCACTTCACATCAGTTAATGATTCTTTAGTCTTGAAAACAATAATATAAAATAAAAATATCATTTAACCATCTTTGGACATCATTCATCACCTAAAATCTGTGAGGAAGAAATCTGACAATTAAAAAAAACATTAAAAAGTGGTTGGTTACTTCACAGCAACAAACTTCTGTGGTAGATTAAGCACCCTGTGAAGTCTAATACAGCTAGTTTACTTCAGAAATATTTTATCATGGTTTGTTTCCCATAAGTTCATTTATTATTAAAAATGAAGAGAGAACATTCATACATCGGCACAGTCCAAGATCAGACTGATCAGAGTCACAGGTAGTCCCAGATCTGGAAAACCAGTATCCAATTCCTTGCTTTGGTATGAAGCAGTGTCCCATAAGTAAAAAGGAATTCCAAAGGATCTCTGTGCATTAACTGCTGCATTGCTTGTTGAGTACTGTATGCATTTTGAAATACATGCACTTGACTTAATGAGGTTTCAAGTGTTGCAGAATCTGCCAAATCAAGGATCTGCTGAATCACACCTCAAGTAATATGCACTATTTGCAGCACAGTATCTTATTTTGCTTCTTCATAGGATCCACGAAGAAAAACGAGACTTTTTCTTGAGATCATGTGTCAGAACAAAATAAGGTTAAAGGATACCTCAGTATAAGGTAGATTTTTCAGACTTTAGATCATTTTTGTAACTCCTTCTATCAAAAAAAAAAAAAAAAAAAAACAAACAAACAAACAACCAAAACCCAACAAAGCAACATCCCACCACTACCACACCTCTGAAAAAAGTTGGTATCAGAACTGGACACAACATTTTGTCATTTGAATAGTGCTCCACACTTTCCCTTTAAGTGATCATTCCCTCTATGCTTCATTAAACTTACATCTTACAAAAACATAAGTTCCATTGTTTTGGTATTGGCTTCTATGTGCAATATTTACTAGGAGCCAAAAAGGCCAAATTATGCCCAACAACACCCACAACCAGAACCAATAAATGCCACCCTTACACACGCAAAGGTAATATCATGCCCAAGAAATACATATATGTATTTCATGTATGTACATTTGCATACAGGTAATAATTTTTCTGTGTAGTTGAATGAGGAACGCCTCAATTTAAGCCTACACGAAGGAGTGCTTTCCCTCGAATATCGTGGCAGAAACTGCAGCTGGCATCACACCACCCAGCTGAACAGACCCAAAGAAAATAACAAAGACAACTGAAGAAAGAAGAATTTAAGATTAATCAAAAATTTGTAGCTGTCACTTGAAAACTAGTATGCAACAAAGTTCTGAAAGAAGAATATCCCAAGAACACACACATCTGTTTAATATTACAAGCAAACTGTCAACATCCTAAGTGAAGATTTAATTTAATATTTTTTCTTTCTTGATGTTTTACCTTTAGTCAATTCCTTGTGAGAGTATCAGCTTTCTGTAAGGAACTGTTAGATATAAAGAAATGTTATTGTAGCATGTTTATAAAATCATAGTTCGAGAACTTTTTATTTTTGTAAGGCCTGACCACAACTTAATTATCTGCAGGACATTCCAAGCTCACAATTGCAAGCTCCAGTTCCCAAGCAATTTTAAACAATATCTACTGTACAGGACATACAGCACTGCAAATACCACAACATGGTAGTGTTTCGAGAAGTCATGATTAGAGCCTTTAGACATGGTTTTTATTTTCAATAAATACGTTTCTCTACTAATCATTAAATGTTTTCCATCACCACTACATGTTTGTCTTTCACGCCTGCTTGCTATCAGTGTTTATCTTAATACAAGTGAACTACTCATAAAAAAGGCAGATATCATGTATAACATGATGGATGTTACACACAAAACATCCTAAGAGCAGGGTGTTCTTTTACAGCTCACACAATGTTTTCATTCTTTTCCAGGAAAGAACTAGAGTAAAAATAGGAAACAAAACTTGTTAAATTGGAGATAGGGGAAAAGTGAGATCACAAGCTCAGACAAAAACTCTCTAAGGAAGGCTAGATATTTTTAAGAGAGAGAAATCTTGAAAGTCCTGGGAATTCAAATTTATTTTTAAAAGCATCCAAATCACCTTGAAACAGTCAAAGAAATAAAATCCATCATGTAATTATGTCCAGATTTTACCCACCAGTCTGAAAACCAGCAGATGACACAAGACTTTTATAACAACTCAGAACTCCGAGAGTCTTTTTTCTTCCCCAAAACACCAAATACCTTTATTTAAACCCATTACTGACAAACTCCTGTTTTCTTACCCTCTTAATCAACTCTCCCTTTTTCTGGAGGCTGATGACTCTGCACTCACAGGCACACAGCTGTCACAGAGCCAGTGAGGAGTCCCCAGTGCACTCATGGTGGGCTCCACTACAACCTGATGTTCCCTTCACACCTGCTCTTTTACCTGACATGCCTCAGGTGTGTATTTTATTCCAGGAATGCCCACATGTCCTGCAGCAAGATTATTTCTGGTCTTCTAAATATAGTAAGATTTTACTTTCACCTCAACTAAATACTGGAGGCTTTAAGTTTCTTTACCATAAGAAAAAAAATTCACTGAATGACCTTATTACAATTATAATTATTCTAGTTAGAATATTAGAACAATACTTCATATTAGAGGTTGAATAAATTTAGGAGTAAAATCAAGACCTCTTCTCTTATTCTCCACCATTAACCAACATAACACACGAGAGCTAGAAACCCACTTCACTCTTCCTACCCAGCTGAAAAATTGGAGAGCTGGGAAACACCAGTCAATTGCATGTACAGAAATTTCTCTACAGAAATGAAATACCCAATTTAGAATTGGTGAAATTACATCCATATTCAAAACTGTTTAAAAATCCACAAGGAAATATCCAGTGTGAAATGACAAGCAAGCCACCAATAGTGGAAAAATCAAAGAGTGAAAGAAAGCTTGATTACATTTAATTGTATCTGTTTCTTGTTTTGTTTGCTTTACAAATGCTGGACAATACCTACAGAAATGGAACAGATGCAAATTTCAGTCAATGCAGCACATGCACTTTTCTACAGGTCTACCAGCCTCCATCAAAAGAGAAGGCAGAATCAGAATGAAAGGGTAAAAAGGGACAACAAACACCTGATCACTACAAAACGTAATTTTTTGCCAGACAGAAAGTTTTGACACACCACCCTGAAGCCAGGAAACTCACATTTAAAAAAAAGTATCCATCATTTAACATTCTATGCAATTATACCACAGTGTAATATTTTCAACACTAAAGAACATTTTCCTCAAATTACTGGAAATGATTCATACCTCCAATTTTCACCCTTTAATTGCTCTCACTGCTGAAGCTATCGTGCCAGGTTTTAATAGCTGCCAGTCTGAACAATATTTTCAAGTATAGTGGACTGAAGTTTCAAAGACATAGCATATAATTACATAAACTTTCACTGAAAAATTGTATCCTTTTATCTATAGTGAAACACACAAAAAGTTAATCAACTCATTACCAAAAAATCACAAGCTATCAGCTCAGCATTACATCAATAACTAAACCTGATGATCAAAATGAGTCTCAATTAGCAAAAATGCAAGTGAGTACCACTCATTGAAAGCAATGATATGTAACCAATTTTTGTGAGAAGTTCAAACACCCTTATGTTTTGAAATAGATGTTCTGATATTAAACTTTTTTTGTGAAGTATAAATCCTAAATAACAGTATCTCCCCCTTTTATTAATATTTCAATTCACTTCAGAGTTTAAACCAATTAACATGTGTGATAACTCAGAAATTGTTTGATAATTGTCACAGAGGAGAAAACTCCTTAGCCCAGACTCGATTTAGCAGACAAGAACAAAAGCAGCTACTTTTCCAATGTCCAAGAACAATCATCTGCACCTAACTGAAGAAGCAGGATACACCATGCACACAGAAAGAACTCCAGGATGCTGGGAAGAGTCACATCTAAGACTTTCTCTGGGCTGCTATCTACCAAACTTGTTCTATTTTCAAAAAAGCAGAGGAGGAGAATAATCAGACTCCTTAAAGTTACCAACTTCCAGGGAAATCAGCTTTATTTTGACCTCAGTATTAATAGCTGGAAAAGTAAACCCCACAGTTGCATCACTTAACAAAACACACTGATATTCTTTTGAGTTTGCTTATTTTTATGTTCATTTCTGTCCCAAACTAGCAATTATATTTCAAAATACCTAAGCACAGAGCCCAAAGCTTGTAGCAAGGGCAGTGCATCAAAGTACTCAAAATAATGAGCGGCTCTTGCTCCAAATTCTTTGATGAAGAACTCGGAGAAACAGCAAAAGTATAAATGTATTAGTTAAATTCACTAACCTGAAAATATTAAGTTCCAGCTTTTTCTCCCTTCTTCCACTTCCCTTCTTCTCTTCCCTATTTAGATCACCCATATCACAACCTCATATCATTTCCTTCTACAACCTCAATCATTCAATTTTCTTCCAGCTATGCCTGCACACTTTCTACTGTCTTTTTTCCATTGTATCCCTCCAGCTTTTCAGACACCTCAAGGCCCACTGCCTTGCCCCTAGCCCACCTTTCTCCTTCAGAGGTTATGCTAATGTGAATTATGTTTAAGGAAAGAAGGAGGCTACCTATGATAAACCTCAGCTTTCTTCCACTTCTGCATGCTCCACAAACTTCCACAAATATTATCCTTATTTGTGGTAGGACCAACAAACAAGATCTTGCAAAAGGTGTCATCTTAATGGAACACCAGAGTCAGGAAAGAGTTCACAGTTACCAGCTGCAGGATATAACAATTCCTCCAACTCCAAGCCAGGAAAGAACCTCCCACAAGCAGCTTGGAAAGAGGTGAGGCGAGGACAAAGACAACATCGTCAAAGTGGGAACTGCAATGTTAGATACATCTGGACTCCTCAGCACCACAGAAGGTCCAGTTAGTCAAAACAAAATTAACAGACAACTAAGGAAAGTTGTGTCCCAAGCCAACTTTCAATCCTGCTGTTCTGTTAAATTCAGAAAAGAATTCCCATGGAGCTGAGAATGTACTTTAAAACAAACAAACAAAGCAGGGGGAAACAATGTCATATATTTGCACAGACATTTCCCAAAATGCAGGAGTCCATAATTTTTCCCCAAGGCCAACCACTACCCTCCTCACTGTTTCTGAAGTGATTTTTGCTAAAACCAGAAGCATCACATGGGGAATATTAGTGATTTGGCATTTAGTCCTAATGTACTGAACAAGGTCAGCATTTTTCATTCTTCTCCAAGTTTGTTTTGGGTTTTTTCTGTTTTTTTTTCCAATCTTTATTTTGCTATTTTGTTAACCAACTTTTTACATGTTTCTCATCTACTAACTAAAATTATCATCTTTCCCTTCCATCTCTCAGACTAAACTTCTTTAACAAGGACGAAGGAAATGAGAAGTAGAACCAATAAATGCTCATAATAAAAAACTAACATTAACTGTAATTTGCACAGGGGAAGAGATAAATCTGAGATATTAGACAGCAGTACACTGTAACTCCCTATTTGAAAAAGCATAATTTAAAATTGTACTTTCTGCCTACAACATGGGGGAGGGAAACACATGTGTGTGTAAATGAGTACAAAATGCAACATTGGTGAACTCTGGGGAAAAGAGTGTCTGTTCCTAACTGTTCATGGGAGAAGTCAGAATTAATCCTAATGACCTCAGCAATGGACCCAATTTAACAGAACTTATCTCTCATTAAAAGTTAAGTGAACTGAAATATCACTCACTGTCCAAAATTTGGCACAGTCATTCATTGCTAATAAAGACTCTAATTTGGCTACACCACAAACAGTATATATTTCCCCTGCATTCAAATATTCTCTCAAGGGAGTTATTCTTATGTAATCAGTAGAGTACAAAAATTGTATTAAATAACCTTATTAAATCGGGTTATAATTTTTTAGTTGGAGTATAAAACCAAAACCATTAAAGCACAGAACTATAACCATTTTTGGCCATTTCCCTCACAGCACTGGTAAGTGTCAGCTATTCAGTTGCAATAGAAACAGTTCACTACACGGCCACGCAGTCTTTGGTGCTCTGCCTGTGCTTGCCCACAATGCTACCACTCTTGGGATATGGAAGTTTTAAGGATTAAGACCCTTTCAGTTCTGTTTTAGACCTGGAGAATACATGTCACATCCCATAAAAGTTAATACAGCAGACTATTGCATTATTTTGGATACTTCCCAGTCTTTTGAAACGTTCATATATAACCTGATTCATTCTGGAGTAACCAACCTGAACTTGACTCAGAACCAGCATCATAATAATTATAATCATAATAAAACATTTCATATTTGGCATTTTTATTTTTCTATAACCTTAACTTTTTGAACAGGGATGGTATTACTTCCTGCATCAGCACATTGGTACCTGCCAAACACTGAAGTTATAATATACCTGTAACCAGTAGGCAGTGGAAAAGCCTGTGGATCTCCCAGTCTGTAATTCAACTTTTTCCTTATCACATTTGAATTGTATTAAGCATGAGGAATCCTCTATTTGAAATCTAGATCTCTAGATTTTCTAGTATTTTTCTAACTTTTTATTTGTAAACAACTAGAAATTTTCCAGTGAAAGTCTTGTCTTTATTGTCTTTCTCTACTAGCACTGTGTACATTACACAATTTCAGTAGATGAATTCTATTCTTGGTACTTCTTCAAACAATCCTGAACACTCTGAAAGGGATCAGAAAGTATATATGTTTAAAAACATTCTGTTTCAGTTGTGCTATGTCAACAGTTACATCAAGCTATTCAAGGTGATCCTCTACAGTCAGTTTGGGGGACCAGCTCCTGTTTGGGCATTCCCCGCGCCTTCTTTAGGCTTTACTTAACGTAGTGACAGTGGCAAGAATAAACTGTAATACCATATACAAACACTCCTACTCTTTTTCTGACCTAGGGGAATCCTCTAAATACCAATCTGTACAAAAATGTGCAGGAATATCTCAAATCTGGCACCGAAGACAAAACACCAGCTCACCATCTCTTCTAATAGCACTGCTATTTTAAATTATCCCTTAGGCTGCATTCCAAACAATGAAATAAGTTGGACTTTCACAGGCACACATGAAAAGCTGTTTTACATACAGTATGCAAGATTTAAAAATAAAATAAAATTATAAACTCACCACTGCCCTACACGTAGCCAAAGCAATGTACTACAAAAGTCAAGTGGTCTTGTAATTAAAAGGTTTGCTTAAAATTTATATTCAATGTTATTTGTTCTGGCTTTCACAAAAACTAATTTTGGAGACAAGTTTTATGTGGGGATTTTTCCTCCTCATTACACATTTGCACAGAGCAGATGAACATATTTTTTGTGTGAATATTGGCCTATTGTACCAATTTATTTTTTTTGAAGAATCAGTTAATCATCCTACAGAACCCATACGCAAAACTTATATGGGTAACAGATGTTGCAGCCTCATGAATCTGGCCTCCTTATGTGCTCAACAGCTTCAAACATGGGACATTTGATCATTCCAAAATTTTGCATTTAAATATTTAGAAGCATTTAACCTTTCAAATTTTCCATTCTCAAGGATATTTCTTCAGATATGCCTGATATAGTTTTTGAATAATTCAGACTCCAACTCTTCAGTTTTTAGCTTTTCACAAAACCTTAAAGAAGAGAATTTCCCAAAGCAAAATAGATTTTATTCATGATTGCAATTAAATCCACCATGAAATTTTGCTTTACTATTAATTTATATTTATTTCTGTTTATAGGCTGCATCACCCTTGATTCCATTTCTCCAACATATTGAACAATCAGCAATTATAAGAAGTTCTTGTTCTTTCAATATTTTCAAGTATCTAAGAAGAATATTTGACAGATTATGTACCCAATTGCTGACACTTGCCATAATAAAGTAAAAGGGAAGGTCTAAAGAGTCAGTTTTCCTAATACTGTCCTAAAACAGAAGCTCAAATGCCAAATACTTTGTAAAACTGACAATCTTTTAAAACATTCAAAACAACATATTTAAGGCATTGTAAAGCTGTGAACCAGTGTCACATAAACTGGGGCTCTGAAATACTTATGTTTGTCATTGAGCACTTACTGCAAGCCCTTTTTTTTTTTTTACTTAAATACATTTGCTCTAATCTTTAAAATTCTTCAATCATTTAGCTTGATCCCAAACCTGACACTATACCAAGGAACAAATGTATTGGATTTGTGTGGTGAGGTTTTGGTAGTGGGGGGCTACAGGGATAGTTTCTGTGAGAAGCTGCCAGAATCTTTCCCCATGCTCATTAGTGCCAATGCCAGCTGGCTCCAGGACAGACATGCCACTGGCCTAGGATGAGCCCAGCAGCAACAGTGGCTGTGTCTCTGGGATAAGAGTTAAGAAAGGGGTGAAAAAGTGTTACTGCACAGCAGTTAATGCATCAGGAGCAAAGAATGAGAATATGTGAGAGGAACAGCCCTGCAGACACCAAGGTCAGTGCAGAAGGAGGGACAGGAGGTGTTCCAGGTGCTGGAGCAGAGGTTCCCCTGCAGCCCCTGGTGCAAACCACGGCAAGGCAGCTGTGCCCCTGCAGCCCACGGGCAAGCAATGAGACAGCCCATGCAAACTTTAATATCCTTGGATACTGCATTTGAAACAGCCATGTGACTGTAAAGTCTAAGAGAAAGAAAATGTTTTGTTTTCATTCACTAAAAAGCACTAACTGTGTAGGATTACTGGTTACAATTTTGCCAGCTTCTACAAACACTAAGCACCTTCAATCTTCCATCTTAAACATCACTTAGAGACTATATACAAAGAAATCAAAACCCAAAACAATCTCCACAGTCCTCAGATCGTACAGCAAAACTCGCAGTCCTTCAGGGGCAGAAAGAGAACATTCAATGTATGATAGCTGTATCCCTTAATACAGTTCAGCAAAGTGCTCAAACACATTAATTATGTGATACAAAACCTCTGTGGGATGGGCTACAGAGATCTTTGATCCTACAGCTGACCTGCTCAGTCCCACACTCCAGCTGTGTTGCAGCTGCAAGCAACTGGCTGCTACTCCTGGAGCTTGGAGCACAAGCAGCATCAGCACAGATCTACCTGCAAGACGCTACGCAAACCCACACAGAATATAATGTTGAAAGGAGTAATTCTCTGTGTAGACCCTATTATTTCACTACTTCCATATTTGCATGTTAGATAGAGGACTTGCAGTAAGAACTTCGGGCACCTCTAGTTCAGAGAAAAGAAGGCTGAGGGACAGCCTCATTGCTTACATTTTCTTGAGGAGAGAACATGAAGAAGGAAGTGCCAATCTTCACACAGCAACATATGACAGTTTTTGCTTCTTCTCCAAAGTCATTGTTTATATAAGTACCATTAATTAAAACCACTGACCCCCTCAGAAGGTTCAGCTCATCTCCATTGGCATTACCTGTTTACTTCACCTGACACTCAACAAATTAAACAAGACACTTTTCTCCATGCCTTTGTCCTTCTTTCTGTTGTCTGGACATTACATTGAGGAAACTCAGAAATGGTGCAAATTCAGAGAGAAAACTGGGATCATCAGGAAACAGCAGCTGTGAACAGGGGGAAGCCAAAGAGCCCAGGCCAGGAAAAAAAGGACATGGCTATAGCATGCTATCACTGCACAGGACTACAGCAGGGCAAGGAGAAGACTGAGGTGAGGATAGGCTTGAGTATGAATAGAACTTTAAAAAAGAAAACCAAACTTGGGAAGAGGCAAAAGCAAAGAAGGCCTGGTAGTAGGAAGGTAAGGGGAAGCAAAGACTAAAAGGGAGGAAGAGGTTGGCATGAACGTAGTCTGAGACTATAAACTATTTGAAATACAGACACAGAAACCGAGAAGGAAGAATCGAAATGCAGGCAAAGATAATAGCGGTGGCAATGGGGCAAAAGGGTTGTTCGGAGGGAATAAACAAACCTATGGCTATAAGAATATCTAGAATGGAACCTAAAAACCTCAGATTTCCTTGTGCTTCCTCTGCTACTATAAACCACTTGTGCATTCCTCATTTAGTCCCAAACTTTCATATCCATTCTAACTCCATCTCCTCAAGAGTTCCTCTCAGTTTTTCAAAATACAGTCCAGTGTTTTATCAAAGTTATTCAAAGCCTGCCTTTGACTCCGTATGGGGGAAAATAATATCCAACAAAATTGATTTTACAGAACGACTATAGACTGAGGACTGCTGTTAATGCCGATCAGCTTTCACCTTTGTAATTCCTTAACTTTTCAAGTCTTTAAAAGGTTCCGATTACCACTGTACACGCAATCTGCCTAGGCTGGCACTTAATTGCCACACCGTGCGACAGGGGAAGCAACCAAGCCAAAGGCGGCATGTAGAGAGCAGCGCTACAGACGCTGACGAACGCATGTGCTATGGTAGCGCTGCGTTACGTGGCAGCCGGCAGGAGGAAACAGCCGTGCGCACGCAGGCACGGCTCGGAGGGCCGGCGGATCCGCACGGACACAACCGCAGCCCCGGCAGCGGGGGCCGCGGCCCTCGGAGCTCCCCGGGAGAAGCCGCGCCGCGGGGAACGCGGGCGACAGGCGGGCTCGGAGCCGGCCCCGGCCGCCACGGCAGCGCCGGGCCCCGGCTCTCAAGCCGAGCTCCCAGCCCACACCCGCGTGGGAAAGCGCTGCCCCGGGCCTCTTTGCGGGCGACTCCGGGGCCCGCTCGCTCTCCCCGGGGCGGCAGTGAGGGGCGGGCTGCCCGCCCGGGCGGAGCCGCTGCCGGCGGCCCCGGCCGCCCCTCGCCTTCCCCCGGGGCCGCACTCACCACCTCCCGCGCCTTGCTGGTGAAGTCGCTTTTGGAGCGGGCGGTGCCTCGCTTGAGCAGCTCGTCCCTGGCGCCGTCCCCCGCCGCCGCCACCCCCAGAGCCTTGTTGCGGGTCTTCACGGTCTTCACGCTGGCCTTGAAGAGCAGGGTGATGTCCACCGCCATGGCGGCCGCCGGTGCCGCCGCGCGCCCTTCCCCGCGCAACGCGGCCCCGCGCGGCGCGTTCCGGCTGCGGGGAGGGGCGGGCAGGCCGCGGGAGCCAGGCCCGGGCCGCCCCGGGATAACAGCGCCCTGCCAGGTGTCGTCAAGCGGTGCTCGGGCAAGGCGGGTTAATTAGAGATGGTTGATACATATTAACCAGAGCTGCAGTGCGGTCTGGGGTGAGGCTCCCCTAGGAAATGTCATCACGTGTGATCAGGCACCGATTTCCGCGGTGACGAGGACAGGGCCCGAGGGAATGGCCTGACGTTGTGTCTGTCAGGGGTGGTTTACGTTTGATATTTGAAAAAAGGTTCTTTACCCACAGAATGTTTGGACACTCTCACAGGATCCCTAGGGAAGCAGTCACAGTGCGAAGCCGACAGAGTTCAAGAAGAGTTTGGAAATTGCTCTCTGGTATAAGGTGTGACCTTTGGGGTGTCCTGTGCAGGTCCAGCTCCTGGTGATCCTTGTGGGCCCCTTCCAACACAGAATCTCCCGTGTTTCTGTGGTTGCCTGTCCCATGACCACGTATCCCTGCGTAGGCGGAGCAACCCTGTTACACCTGGAGCGTGCAGTGATGCTTTCCTCTCCTGAAGGGAAAGCTGACTTCCTCGGTGCCCCCGTCTGCCATCCTGCACTGGACAGTGTCACATCAGTACCTGCAAGATGTATCAAAATGTTTGCAATCTGATTCCAGAATAAACTTTGTGAAATAACCTTTCTTATCAAGGCAGCTTTATTATCTCCTTCTGTGCAGTGGCCTACCTACGTGAGATTGTGTGGCACAGAGGGGAAAGCTTTTGACCAAAAAGTAGCTAGTAATTGTGTTTATATAAATATGCTTATGCATATATATGTGCCACCCAGTGCTCTGGGATCCAGAAGACACCGTGTCATTTTTAACTGTCCTTTCACTGACCAGAAGCACATTCATTCCCTAACACAGTCTCCAAAGAACACAATTTCAAAATCCTACCTCACCCCAGCACTGAGAATCAACCAGAACTATTTTTCCTATCTACTCCAAGGTATCAGGCTTTTTTCTCATGTTGATTACTACTCTGCTTTCAGATAGATTCTCATCAATTCACCCTTAGCTGTATATTAGTGGTTCCTTCATAATTATATTGTAATTACCATTCATTCATACTTTGTTATTATTGTTCTATTTTTAATTGTGTTTTTATTGTGGTATGGATGCATATTTCTAATTAAAGGAATAAACTGTTTTAAGTCTCTGTCCTCGGTGCTGGATTTACTATGAGAATATATTTAAGGTATTAAAAGAAGTGGACAGTGAAGGAGATTAAAGTTGTCATTCCAGGAACACCAGCAGTACTTGATTGAGCCCTGAGTCAAATGCTTTCTCTTTCAAGATTAAGAAATTCTGTGTAATCATATGTCAGCAATATGTTTGATAAAGCTATGTGAAACACACACGTAGTAAATCAGATCCTTTCAGGTATATTTCCTAATATTGATGGATTTTCTTTTCCTTGCATTACCAAAACCTGAGCAGTCACATTTAATAAACTTTCAGGAATGACTCAATTGTGATGGCATCCTCAGTTTTAAACTCCTTGAAGACACTTCCAAAACATGTTCATGAGTGTTACCTGTTAAGGTAATTTTCATGCGCTGTGGCTCTCTTATCCTTATCATAACTAGTAACTCATTCCACATACACATTCTTTCACAGGCACTTGCACAGGTTAGTTTTTGTCAGTAGAAATAAGAAGGCCACATCTTGGCCCATGGTAGTATGCTCCTGAAAGTGTAGCTGATGGCATTAATCTGTGATTTTATGCACATTCAGCTATATGGTTTATTCCAATATTTAATGAAGCAAAGATTTACACTTAAAATATTCTCATTTAGGTGGCCATTAGATAAGAATCTACATAGTTTTCCTGCTATTAGAAAAAAAAAAAAAAACTAATGCATTGGTACCTGTGTCAATAGTTTAATTTTTTTCTGATGAGATTTAGATTCTTTAAAATAACTGGAATACTCTATATATTTTGACCCAAAAAAAGGAATCAACAGTTCATTAAAGCAGAGTAAATTTTAACAGACATATTATAGTTTACCTCCTATTTTTGCAAATATTTATACACATTTTTAACTATTTTGAATACTCCCACCAAGGTCAGTGGAGCCTCACAAGGCACGCACATTTAAGCACATAACTCTTTTACTAGATTGGGACCTTAGCTGGAAATTCTTTGGGAGCAAGATCATGTCTTTATTTCTACTTTTACTTACTTATTTGTGCTTCGTGCATGTGACCAATAGTTCCTGAAAAACTCCCCAAAAGAGTAATGTTACACAACCAATTTTGAACCTCAATGGTCTTAAAACTTCCATTCCAGCCCAAGGAAATAAACAGAGACACATTTTAGAAAAAAACAGAGTATTAAAATTCCATATAGCTGATCTCATCTGTCAGAAATAGAGTGAACAGTTAATCTGGCAAAATAAAAAAGTTAAAGTACCTTTTTAATGTGAAAGAAGGTTGCTCAAATGGTCTAACTCATTAGGTATATAATACCCAGGGTCTCTGCTGTAGAGATAGATAGCTTTTAAGATTACAACTGCTTTAAAATCAATTGCTAAGGACTGGTGCTCAGATCTTTCATTTGAACTTGATCCGAGCTTCCTGTATACAGTAACAGCATCTCCTCAGTAGTCGTTTGCATTTCCACAGCCACCTTCTTTTAAAAGCTTAGAGCTTACTTTGGAGCAGATAGCTTTCAACTGCACATGCTGGAGCTTCCTGTAATTGCTAAAAACACTCACCTTGAAATTTAAGATTTTAAGGTAGGGGTAAAATTCTTAAAACATGCACAAAGCACTACAGTCCCACCACAAGCAATGCAGGTAAATTGGTGAGACCACATGAGCTGTGCACTCTGTGCCCAGCACGAGAATGTCTGGAAGAGAAGAAATTAGGACATTGCAAACTACAACAATTCTGTGTGCAGTGTGAGGACAGCAAGCTGATCATCAGGTCTTGGTATACTTAACTGCCTAACAGGCAGTCCTAGGAAAATCTGCCTGCGAAAAGGAGTTCATGTTTCCCTGTGATTATCAATCAATGTGCCCCTTGAAGAGGGGCTGGTGGGGTTGTCTCAGAGACAGGTAACTCCTCAAATTGTAGTTTCCTTTGGTGTGAAAGACAAACAAAAGGGATAAAGCTCCTGAGCTTCTTCTCTATGTTACAAAGGTCCTAATTTTGCACAGACAATAGAAAACTACATATGGTCCATTTTATAGATTTTTTATTTTTTCTGGCATAAACCCAGTAACTTCATGTGATGGCAGTGTTGCAAACTGAAGAGAAATATCAAAAGGAAGGCACTTTGCTCACAGTGCACATTTGTAAGAAAAATCAAAAAGAGAAGAACCCCATTTGATGACTGAACTTTTAAGCCAATAGCACACATATTTACTAGCTTATACTTAAAGTAAATACAACTTTGTGGATGTGCAAAGAAATCTTTAGTGTTTAAAAGTGGAAGACAGTACAACCTGTACAAGGGAAGTATGATGACTTCATTGAAACAAAGTTTTGTGGAAAGATTGGATATGAACTGCAACTTGTATTGTCTGTGGCCACAAATATAGACTGCTAGAAAGCAGTTCAATTGGCAGGAGAGTGATCTTCCATTGATTCCATGTTAACAGCATGCAAAATTGATGGTAGGATGGTCCCTTACAAGAGAATGGGTAAAACAAAAATGCAAAAAGGGTAGAAAAACTAAAATGTAGAAAGAACTTGTTTAAAGAATTATTGTAAAGCAGAAGAGGGGAGAAAATGGAAAGTTATTTACAGACACTGATAGGAAAAAGGGAGTTATGAAATCTAGACCTTTTTTTTCAATTTTCTCATAAGAAACTCAAATCTTGCTATGCACATAATAAACCATCCCACATGGTTGTTGGACAGGTGTTAAATTGATGTTATTTTATGAACTTTGAAAGTAAAAGAGGAAAAATCAAATTGGCATTTTAATTCTGTTTCAATTGATGTAAACAGCAGTGGCCAAGTGATATGTCGGAGAAGCAATGTCTTTCCTAATGCCTGAGTGCTTCCCACATTTACAGGGTCAGAAATAACAATAAGCCAAATCAAAGAAATTTCCATTGCTGGGATTTGAGTCAGGCCCAGCATACGTCACTAGAAATCCTACAAGGTCTTTGCCAAACCCACAAAGGACTGGAGTAATTTCATAGCTCCACTTGGACATTTCTGAGGCTAGGCAATGGCTCACTATCTGCTGGATATCATGCAGATTAGCAGGGGAGTGTCTTGTCACAGTTGCCTTTACAGCAACTAAAGCACCAGTAAAGACACCAAATTAGTTGACATTACAGTATTCAAAATTATCTTTAGTTCTATTACTTATGACTTTAAGATTCTGTATATTCTCCCAATATTTGCCTGTTTTTATTACAACTAAATTCCCTGACCCCTTTTATGGCTCAGTTGTCCAAAGCACTGCTGTGGGTACAGGGGAAGGGATAGGAACAAATAGCTTGTGGAAGAAAGGGTAGGAAGGTACTGCAACAGCCCCAGCTCAGACTGATTTATTCTGTCAGAGAAGAAACACTAAAACAGAAAACAGCAGAAATAAATCAGACAGACAAGCCTTACAGAGAATAATTTTATTCTCATTTGTTTAGTAACTCCACAAAGCCAGTGGAAGAGGCATAGAAATTAAGTGTTTGACTATTTTTGTTTATCTTGGTAGAATCAGGAGTTGAACTAGATGTAAATAGGTGTTAGAGCATTTTTGGCAGGTTTGTAGCCTGCATAACAGTTCTGTATAGAGATCCTTGAGCTGGCTCCAAGCAGACTGGCATGTCCACAGTGTACTGGATTCAGTGCCCTGGTTTCTTTCTGCCAAATTGTAATCATATCCCTTTCAGCTTAGACTTGTACAAAGGCATTATTATTGCAATATGGAATGTACTTTACCTGACAAGGTCTTAGAGCCAACCCTGTTTTTTTCGTGTTGATGGCTGAGAGTCAGTGACCTGGTTTTCCTGGTCATTTTGTCTTTTCCAACAGATGAACCTGCAGTTTAGATCAGAAATTTTTCTTGTTCGTCCCTAGAGGAAAATAAGGAAATAATTGATACTCCTTAACTCTAAATAATCTCAAGGTTGGTACACAGTTTCAGCTCGTTCTCTAGTCACCTCTACAGCCAGCAGCTCTTTTGGCACATGTGCTGTTCATTCTAAGGGACGTCTGTGTGGTGGGTGAGTGGCATCTTATTCTTCCAGTGCCTGTTTTCACAACCAGGTTTAGATCAGACCTTTAGCCCAGGCTGGGCGTCCTTGGAGATTAGATTAATATAATCTTTCTTATCATGATCATTCCTGTGATAAAAAAAAAAGTAATATACCAAAATGAAACGATTCAATACTTCCTTGAGAACACTGGAGGGAGCTCACAGAAAGAGACAGGAAAAAAAGAGAGAAGGTGGCAAGAAAGAGAAGTTGTTTCAGTTCTCTGAAAAGTTCCCTGAATATTTACACTTACAGATTGCATTTCATTTCAATACATGTACAAATGTAGAAAAGAGGTATTTCTGCTTATATTAAATTCTGGTGATTTTTCTCTGTATTTGTATCCTGGCATGATTGTAACTTTCTATTTTGAACACATTTACTCAGAAAACATGCTTAAGAGGCCTTTTCTTTTTCATTTAAATTATGTTTATTTGAGTTCTCTTGTTTCTTTTCACTTGGCTTCATGCTTTGCAGTCTGATATTTAATCTAAAATGAGGGAGAGGGACTTTGGCAAACTGTAGTTATACATCCCCTAGGAAAATACCATCATCTTCAGTGAACACAATATAATGAGGAGGTGTCCTATTACATAATTGAGGAGGCATTGTCTTTTATATGCATTCTGGTTCATTTTTCACACTAAATTAATCTTAATAAACATCTGCTTTGAGTAAAGAGAGTTGTGTGATATTTCAACCATGACCTCTCTGGAAGTCCAAATGATTTTGCTTTATGTTTCAGACTGGAATATTCTTTTGAAACATTTCCCTTTACTATATGATAATCAGTGTGTTAACATGAGCTGATTAATCCCGTCAGTCAACACTGATACCATGGCTCTTGTGCCCTTTCCCTACTAAACTCCTGGTTACAAAACCACTGGCTTCTTAAATGAATTCAGACCAACCCTGCAGATTAAGGAGGTCAAATTTGATGATCAGAGGGGTCCACCCTGGCACATAATCTATGAATCTGTAACTCAAACTGGAAGAACTACAAGTAACTACAAATGTACAATAGCAGTAAATGAAGAAATAAAACTAGCTACTTTTAAGAGAGATTGTGATATATCAATGAAAAAAGTTACATAAACTGGTTATCTGCAATAACTGGAGCAAGTATTTGGTGGCTCTGCAGCACTTCCAGATCTATTTTACTGTGTTTCAATTGCTCATCAGCTTGCTGCTCTCATTTTTAATATTTGTTTTATAACAGTTTTTGATACAGTTACTAGGATAACAAATTAAAGATGGATTTTAGCTTTTTAAAGAAAGGCTCTCTTTCATTTTGGATGACAGACTGAATTGAAGCCTATGAATAATGCTTGTGTTGACCTGCCAGAATATGTCTTCACAGCAATGAATTCTCAAATACCCAGGCTGAGCTTATTCATTTTGAAGTCAATGGGAGGGAAGGCAATACAGGCCAGTGCTGAATCAGGCTGCATTTTAGCATAACAGTGATCATGTAGTGGGATTTTTTTAAAAATAAGAAAATAATTTGTAAAAACTGCATTTGGTTTTCTCTATGTGACTTGCTACAGAGCTGCTCAAAATCCTACTGCCATACAGCATGTGTTAAATAACAATGTTCAAAATGTGTTGCAGAGTTCCAGAGTTCCAGTTCTTTCCTTCCCTAGCAGTTTGTAAGATTGGACAGAGTTGCAGCTCAGGGAAGAGCTGAACTGAATGAATATGGGGTATGGAGACATTTCCAAGAAAAGTAGGAAGTGGGTTTGGTAATTTATTCGGTAACACACTACGAATTCTAGTCCAATTAAAATAATGGTTAAAGTTTACACTGGCTCTGAGGGAATAAATACAAAGCAAATTATTTTTAAAACAAGCTCCTTACTCCAGAGATACATCTCAGATGAGACAAAATAAATTTTCCATTCTTTTTTGTCATTTCCAGTTTCATAGCACATTTTAACAGAATTGAGAACTGGGAGAAGGATTGTACCGTCATGTCTTGGCTAAATTTCATCTCCAGTAGCTTTTTAACTACCTTAATTTCTTCTTGTGGTTTCCATTATTTGTAGTGGTGCTAGATTTTATTACCCCTGTTGCATTTTCCTCAAGATGTTCTTGCCTTCCACTAACAGGTGACTGGCTCCTGGTATGATTTGTTGCCTCATGGAAAGATTTCTGGAATTTTGTAGGTATCTGTGAAACAATTGGAGCTAGTTGCTTGAAAAAGAGCTTGGAGACGCTAGTTTAAATTCATAATCACTGGCATTCTCAATATGTAAACCAAAAAATTACAGCAAGGACACAGTTTCTTTTTTTCACTTATTCCCTCACTCTAACAGGCAGTTAAAGTACCTGTTTCATTAAAAGTCAGTATTGCTTGTGCTGTTTCTGTTTCCCTGGCTGCTCACTGGCAAGGCACGGGCAGGTTGCTCGCAGGGCAGCAGGAGCAGCCGCTGGCACTGTGGGATGCAGTTTCATCCTCTCCCGGGCCACTGCAGCTTCGGGCTGCTGCTGACAGACCCGTCCTGCCCGTGGCCAGCCCTGGCAGCCTGCGCCCCTGTGCTGTCATTACCACTTGTGTGGCTGCCCAGCCAAGCAGATCGCCTTGCATTTTCTGTGGGCTTATGTTTCCATCAGATTGGCTTGCTCACCAGCACGAGTGCCAGCATATTTAATGCAATGAGAGCGCATAACCAGAGGCGACTGGGAGGTTAGAACTCCCTTTCCCAGCAATGACCCCGTGCTAGGGTGAGTGAGCTGAGATGGAAACCACACCTGTGGGATTTCAAGATGACTACCTGATTATGGCTGCCCTTGTTTCCAGGTACCTAATTTAAGATATATTTTAGAACATGTGAAGTTAAAAATCCTCTGATAATCAAATAACTTTATGGTTCTCAAATTTAGCTCTCTCTCTCTCTCACACACACACACAAATAATTCAGAAGATCTTGGCAACAATTCTTTTTCTTGGGGCTTTGTCTCAAGGGAAATCTTTCAGACGTGGATTTGATTGTTAACGAGTAATTGGTAACAGTTACCAATATGGAGCTGAGCATCAAAACCCTCTTCTTTATGACTGTGATATGCTATAATACAAATTTGAGAGAACAAATACCACTAAATTCATATTCTAAGGTTAGTATCAAATGGGTGGATTTCAAAGATACATTAAAAGTCCCATTTGTTTTGTTTTTTAAAAAAAAATTAGAAACTTTTCTAAAAGTTAGGAAAGTTTAAAATGAAAAGTTAGAAAATTTAGAAAGGTACACCTTGCAGTGTGTCATGTCACTTGAATTTTAACATTTCTGCCTATAATCCAAACTTTGAATCAAGATTACTTGGGTGGGTATCAGCCATCATGCATCACCAAACCCATTTATTCAATTCATTGTCTCCTTTCCAGTTCATAATTGCTTGCAACATACATGCTTAAACTTGCAACTGTAATTCATTTGTCAACACATTTTCATTAACTAATCACAAATTATCAGCTTCAGTTCTATAGGTCTGACTACAGGTACACAATTTAGAGCTCAAATGGAGATTTTTGGATGTGATTACAAGTGATAAGATATGTAATATTTTGTTCTTTAAAGGGTATTTTTAGACCTCCATGTTGTGAATGCATTTGTGTAGAGCTAAATGACTATGAAACCACATATGATGTACTTACAGTCCAATGCATATGCCTATGGAGCTATACAGTGATTTTGAAAAACATGTTTAGCAACTTTATTGCTTAACAATTAACTTGATTTAAATAAGCTATAAATATTTAAGTTAAGAGAATTTTAAAGGAATATTTCATGTAGAAGAAATGTAACTGTGGATTAGAATTTTCCTTGGAGAAGTATACCACTTTAGTGTGGGCAGGTTGGTCTTTCCCAGCTGATTCACCAGGTAAGAAGAACATGAAGCTCCTCCACAGCTCAAAATCACTTCCCAAAAAGTTCTGACATAGCACGGTTAGAGAAGTCTGGTTTTCTGGGGTGCTTTGTGAGCAGAGATGAAGGGACGGTAGGTCTGCAGGGAACAAGCCCACAGCTTCAATGAGTGGAAAACTCTTGTATTATTCACAGCTGCCACTGAGGGAGCTGAGCAGAGCTGAGCTTGTTTGACTGCCACAAGAGTGAGAGCAGGGCACTGGCAGACAGTCATGTGTGTTTCCAGCTTTGTGAATTCAGGAACCTCAGATAACCTGTGTGATCACGGGCAGCTTGTGAGTGCTGATGGACACATGCCTCTAAAACCCTCTTACTAATTCAGTGTATTTTCTTACTATTCAGAAGTGTTTTCTTTCTCATACTCTCTAGTAAAAGAAATTAACTAAATTCTTCTGGTGCATTCAGCTTCAAAGAGTGTTAAGTTGTGCTAATTGCTGATATTAGTTATAGCAGAGAGCTTGAAGGCTTAGGTTTTCATGCCAGCATGCAGCAATGAATTAGCAGACATCACTTACTGGGGAATGCTGTCTTGAAACAAAACTTCAAATCAAAAAACTCCAAAGCCTTTCCACAGGCACGTGTGTTATATTCACACACAAAGTACACAAAATTAAATGCTATTTTTTCCTGTACTTTCAGATGCAAAGGATTGTGCTTTTCTCACTGACTTGAAGGAAGGAAGCCAGACAGATAAAAAGCTAGTGGAAAATATGGAAACATGATTGTTTTTATCTGAAAGAGGGCTTGTTCTGTAGTTTTTGAAATGGCACCAATAGACTTGCTCTTAGTTTCAATGGGTAAGTTTACTGTTATGAAAATTTTTGTTTCTGATTTGGTTTATTGCATTACTTCCTTATTTGTATGACAGGTTTTACAAATGAGATAGTTTACTACAAAATATTAAAACTTGACAGCTTCTAATTGAAGCAGTGTAAATCCTAAACCACTTTTTCAGCTTTTTCACCACCTTTCACCAAGAAAGTGACCACAGATTTACCCCCAAAATAATTTTAGATTGTTACATCCAAATTGTTAAGCATGCTAACCAATTCATACATATGATTTCACATGTATTTCATTTCTACTTAGAAGTCAAATTGGTGTAATCCTGCAGATTCCCAATCTGTGTGAGTTGATTTTGAAGCAATGCCCATGTTCAGTTCTTGTCAAAATTTAGCTAAATTAGTAAAGGATTGTCAAATCAAAGCAACCCTTTTACATTGAGATTGTCATATTTAGCACAAACATGGTCATAGACTATTTCTTCACACTTGACTAAATTTACGATAGCTTAGCTATTATAGAAATAAAATGTTTTTATGATAACATAACTCCATCCAGATTAAGGGATTATAGCAATTTAATTTGTCTTTTTGTTTGTTTATTTGTTTGCTGCTGTCTTTTTACAAATTATTGATTTGGTCGAATTGTTGGGTGCAAAAATTGAGTATAGATCAGGCCTCAGATCATGCTCTTATTAGCAAACCAAACACTGGTTTTGTTTTTGTTGCTGACGTTGTTTGTTTTCATTGCTGTCTGAATGAGCCTTTTATGGTCTCTGGCTCTGCCTGGCTGACTGCACCCGATTGTATTTAATTACATTTACTCAGTAGTTTTAGCCGGGATCCCCGGCCATTACCTATCAAGTCCAATCGCTATTATTTAAATCCAATGACTCAGAATCAGAGAATTTATCTTTTACACAGTTATTGCCTAAACAGCCAGCATAAACATGCAGAGATCTGGAGGACTTGTTCTGACTGGGCTGATTAAAGGCAAAGAGCAAGATGGATGGAGTCAGTTGTGATCAGCAGGCTACAGCGTCCTGCTGTGCTCCAGTCTCTGCCATTGTGCGCGGCTCTGGGTACCAGACTTGCCATGGTCCTCTCAGGTCTAAAAGGAAAGCTGGCTTTGTTTGCCTGTAAGCATCTGCAAACTGTTCTGACACATGATCTACCCTCTCAGCAAGGCCACTCATTAGGCTGATTATCACTTCAAAGTTTGTATTATCATCCATCTCTAAAGGCAATTAGGAATGGGTGGCTTTGAGTATCAGACACTGGGTGACACTAAGTGACTCATCTTTATTGATTCTTTTGTGAGCAGAGACAGTGATTGAGATGATAGGATTGCAGCCTACCTGCCCCTTTGACTGGTAAATACTGAAGAAAAACGGTGTGTAATTAACTGACAGTTAATATAGGTTCTGTTTAGTGTTCAGAAAGCACAATAGTGGAAGCTGCCCAAAAGGAACAAAGTAATGAAACTCCTTTGACAAGTTAAACTCTAAAGCCAACTGTGTAATTATCTGACAGTTAAAGGGGGGAGGGGAGGGCCGGGCTCAGTATTTATGAGACCAAAGGAATTCCTGCGCCTGAACAATGGGGACAGATACTGACAATAATCATAACAGCTACACAAAATATTTGTTTGTGCAAGCCTGCCTTTCAAGTGAATAATGATTGGTTTTGGGCTCAGAGGAAGCCGTTTTGGAGTACCGATTCTCCAGACTCCCGGGGCTGGGGCTGGAGCTGGAGCTGGGACAGAGACTGGGACTGGGACTGGAGCTGGGACTGGAGCTGGGACCGGGACTAGGACTGGAGCTGGAGCTGGGACTGAAGCTGGGACTGGAGCTGGGACAGAGACTGGGACTGGGACTGGAGCTGGGACTGGAGCTGGGACCGGGACTAGGACTGGAGCTGGAGCTGGAGCTGGAGCTGGAGCTGGGTCAAAGTCTAGGACTGGAACTGGAACTGGAACTGGGACTGGAACTGGAACTGGAACTGGAACTGGAATTGGAACTGGTCTCAGTGATGCTGGGCTGTGGGACATAAATCAGATTAACAAAACCACCACTGGGAAAATCAGACTGGCACGAAAGGGCCATAGCTTGGGCTGCATGAGGAATTGTACTGGCACAACTTGATTCCCTCTGGCTGACATTCATGTGTAATGTTGTCCCACTACACTTAATGTTGTCTTCACTTTTCCAGCATAGCTCTAAACATCCCTGTTTACACAGTGACACACACCCTCTGTCAGAATAAGCCTTCTGTTGATTACCACCGAGGGTCTCACTCACTGGTCCCCTGCTGCAACACAATAAACTATTCTCCATTAATACACTCTCCCACCATGCAGTGTTCACTGTAGGAGTCACCCACCTGGCATCATTTTGAAATCTTAAATCAGTAAACAAGGAAGAAAATTTATGTTCGAGTTTGGCCCGTATTATTTTGGAAAAGGATGTACTCTGTCGTTTTCCTCCTGGAGGTGTTAAGGAGGGAGCCAGTGACTCTTTAAAGTTCGAAAAGAGGGAGTTCAATTACTGAAACGAGCCCTGTGGTAGGTACTGAAGTCCTAAAGAGACAATCAGGGTGTTGGAAACGTCAGAATAGATCCTCTCAGAGTCTTTAGGGTGGCAATTTTTGGACTGAAGGCTATTTAATATTACTTGTGATTTCATACTAAATAAGCCTGAGAGTGTCTCCATGAGACGGGCAAAAAAATAGGAAACACGACAGCCCTGCAAATTTTAAAAGGTATATACATATACCTTTTATATAAAAGCGTATAATTGAAGATGAAGTAGCTTGTTGAAAGAACACTGGTACATCTTTTTCTTTCCTCTTGTCTTCTGTTAACTTCCCACTGGCCTTTTCCTTTCTACAGAGTAAGACTTTGGGGACACGTAACAATGATGGCTAGGGCTGCTCATTTGGGCTGCCTCTGATGTAAATTATTTCCTGACAGGTAGTGCTGATCACATCTTGTTGGACGTGCTCACAGCAGGGAAATAAATTATCTGTGGAGTTTGAGGGGTTCAGTGAAGGCCCATGCAAGGAAAGAATTAGGATGACATAGGGAGCTGTGAGGTTAGGCATGGGAGGGAAGGTAATTCAGTGGAGGATTCAGTTAAATGGAGTGGTCGAATCTTCAAGCAATATCAGTAACTTGTGGCAGTGGGAGAGCAGGAAATCTGTGTGGACAGAGGCATGTACAGGTTATCTACTCTTTGTCATCATGGTAGATAATGAACTGAATATGGCATGGCTGGAGAATCTCTAAATGTGTCAGCAGAGGACTAGGCAAACACAAGGAAAATATTGTACCTGCTCTTTCTGAAACTGCTGCAGAAGGAGAATATTTTACTAAGTCTGGATACTTGTTTTGCCAAAGGAAAATACTGGCAAGGTAGAAGTACAGAAAAAAGCTATAAGGATGTGTGAATTACTGAAAATCCTCATTATTTAATTTACCTAAAAGAAGCTTAAGACCATTCAAAATAATCATTTTAGTTGAGATATTTTAATCTCTCAGACAAATACTTAAAAAGAATTAACATCTGGAAACTGAAAGTATCAAATCCAGAAAAAAAAATCATACATTTTTTAAAATGTACGATTGAAAAATGTTGCACAGGAGTGCAAGGTTACATAGGGATGATGTCATTTGGGTTTTGGTTTTAAATCATCAAGTCTGTCATAATTAAGAAATAGGCCAGAGGCAATGGAAGAAAGGTGCCACTATAAAATTATCCATCTTATAGGATGATGCAGGGGCATTGACTAGATAACTGTGTTTTTCCCTCAGCATTTATTTCTTATGAGAGAGTGATGTAAAGAGGAGCTGAGGAGAGAGTGAGAAGTGGAAAGATGCATACATAACAGCTTGCAGATTCTGCTGAAGCAAGACAGATCTCTGGAATCCTGGCCCTGACTCTGTTGGCCTGCTGTGCCTTTGGCAAGTCATGATGTCTTGCAAGGATTATAATTCTCCAGGCATCCTGTGATTATCTTATCCACTTGAAATGAAGTCGTAGGAGTGCTGCTTCTGAAAAAATCAGTTGAACTCTCACAAACAGGTTTTATTGCAACACAAAAAGGGAGCAAAACCAGAGACCTCTAACGTGGTTACTGTCCCTCTTTCAAATCACATCCCAGTCAAGTTTCTGAGTCTTCTAGGAAAAAATTTAGGATCAATTTGAAAAACTTGCAATGATACAGCAATAAAAATTAATCATCTGAGAAATGCAGAGTATAACAGAAAGTAATAGCGGGCACTGGAATAATTGTCAGCAGGCAACAGTGTGACAAAGGAACTGACTATGTTAGCTTTAATTGTGTTACATTATTTTATTATTCACAAGATATTTTCTTATTACAATGCAGAAACATTTCAAATTCACATGATCTAAACAATTTCCTTTGGACATGCTTTTATAGCTACCTTTTCCACAAAGTGCAAAGAAAATTCAGACAAGGAAGAGAAAGCTTCAAGCACGATGTTTGGTAATTCATTTTGACCTTCACTACTCATTTGTAAGTGCATTCTACTTTCTCTCTCACTTTTACCTTCTTTCCAATTTAATCTGATCCAAACAAATTATACACGAACAGTCATTTTCATTTGTGTCTTGTTCACTGAGATACTTAGCAAACAATCAACTGACGAACAAGATAAGGACAGAAAAAGAAAGCTAAGCTTTTGTTTAGAAAGTGGGATCACAGATAAAGACCTAAGCAGGCCTGCATAAACTCAAGAAGCAGTGATACGATCTTTGAAGCTGTGGCACTGTGGCTGCATTTACTTGCTATACGTCCTCATGGAGGCTAATTTAAAAATAATTGGAAATGTACACAGTTCAAACTTTTTTTCTCCCCTTTTGGTTGAGAGAAAGGTTTATTATTTGCTTTTGTACCTTTGTGGCTTTAGTCTGGAAAAAGCAAAGCAAAACAACCAGTGCCCCCCTGCCCACCACCCCCCCTGCCAAAAACACAGAAATCATCACCTGAACTGACAGGACAAGAGGAAACAGAAAAATTTTTAAAAGTTGCACTATGGAAGCCTCTCTTCTCATTAGGACTCAGTTTTATTTGTGGTGTTGGAGGGCTGGTACCATGATTATAAATGTAGTAGCAGTTCTATGGAAAAAAAAACACCACCGTAGGAAAAAAGCTTTGCTTTTGAGTCAAATGTTTCAAAGCACTTAATGAACATTAGCAAAACAAACTTCATTACTTCCCTGTGGAGTATCCAGGAAAGATTAATCCCTTCTCACGGGTTGGCAAACTGAGTTACAAAGAGCTCAGGTGAGTGGCCTGAGGTGAAGCAGCAGGTCCTGCTGCTCAGGGTGGAGAATGGAGCCCTGACCTCCTGGCACAGCCTCGATTCCCCCTGTACACAGGACCTGGACCTTCTACACTTGTCCATGTAAAGTAATAGTCTCTAGATGAAACCCATAGGAAACTGCAGTCTCTGAAGACATTTATTTGGCACTTTGCACTAGCACTACAGTCATTATTATTTTGGGAAAGCATGATCTCATTTAAAATACACTGCAAACTGTAACCATTGTTCTGTGAGAAAATATGTGTATACATTTAGCATATCACCAAATACTTAACTTGATGAATGAAACAAATATTTTGTTTGATGAATGTGAGCTTTACTAGCAGGTTTTGCTAAGAAGACATTTGAATGTTGTTCTAACATATATACAGTATATATTTGCAAAAAATGTTGCTGGAATATATGTTTTGTTATAAGTAAGTCCTCAAATGATATTTAAATATGGATCTAAGGATGGTTTGTTTTTTTTTTTTTTAAATCTGAGCAACTTAAAACTTAAGCCTGCAGATTCTCCATGTCAGAGAAATAGTCTTTTTGCAAAGTTTCATTGGGACTGCTTTGTGTATCTGAGGAATTGTTTCCTTCCTTTAGTTTGTGTCATACAGAAGCTTCAAACCACCACTTTCTACAATAATCACTGTACTCAGAAAGATGAATTTTCCTACAGATGGTCTAAAGACTCATGCCAAGAACTATACTGATTGAAGCCTTGTGCTGACTGCAAATGAACAATCCCAGCCAAGCTGTGGACACAGGTGTTCACACGTTTTGAAAGATCTATGAAAAGTGATGTTGTGTTTGTCTGCTCTTTCACCTCTTTAGAAGATAAAAGCAGAAGTAATATAAAATTTTCCCAATGTTTTGTGCCACAAAACTCAAGAATGGAAAGGTGAAATTTTGCTGCTGGGGAGCAGAAGGGTGTGATTGATCAATATAATACAAAAATAGAGAGGAAAGGAAAAGGAAAAGTTTAAGGTATTCTGAGGGAAATTAGGTGTGGATGTGGTGCAGTGGAATGAGAGAAAACCAATGAAAGGATTCCCTGTAAGGCAAAGACTATAACAACCATGTTTTAAACAGGCAGGTGGTATCAGATGGGGACAGGAAAGGAGGAGGAAAATCAACTGAGCATTAGAAAAGTCAAACATCAAGGGAGGAGGTGAAGGGAAATTTGAGCCATCAGAAAAAGTCATGCTGTGGAAATATTAGCGGGAAAGCAGTAATACATTTTATTTGTAGTTTGGAAGTTTGGAACAAAGGACAGGGATGAGCTGAGGAAGAAATGAAATTTCAAAGGAAAGAAGAAATTCCTAAATCAGATCTAGATCTGGCTCCAGGTTTCACACATGGTCCGGAGTTTTGCTGAGCTTACAAAGGGAGGAGCCATTAAAGACTGGATTCAGATTCAGTCACACTAAAGATACAAGGTTTTGGTTTGACACCATCTTAAAAGAAAACCCCATATAAAACAGCTTGGAATTAGGTCTCTATAGAGGCCAAAATATAGAGTATTATGGTGATTGATATTTGTTTGGGAGTCAAATTTGTTCTGCATGAAAAAGCCAGGGAAAGGGTTCCTCTTCTCTGATTCACTGAACAGAAGGTAATTGAAAGATCTCTTTATGGCAGGATTTACAACCCGGGAACCTCAGTCGTTTTGAGCTAAATAATAATGCATTTGCATCGTAAGTGTATCTAATTTGAATTTCGCTTCCTCCCTAAACACTTTGAAAAGATGCATGCCTTGAGGTGTCTGCCTGAATAAAATTCCTGTGGAACTAAGGCTAACAAATAAAGTATGTCGTGGTGTGTTAGAATCTGCTCTGCCCTGGAGAATAGCTCCCCTGATAAACTGTCTGATTTATAATGACAACTGCTCCCACTGTTGTATACAAGTATACCTTACAGTAATGGGGAATTAAAGAGGCTTTCATGTGAAGCAAATATTTAGCTTTGAAGTCAGTGGGAGCTGAGACAGCCCAGCACCTCACAGGATTAGTCCCTTGGGAATTAACCTTTTCACCTTATTATAGAAGAAGAATGAAAATTTAAGACAGGATTTTAATGGTGTGAGCCTACAAAGTAATAGGAAGGATGAGAATTCTTAACAGTGAATTACCTTCAACTGACACTGAGATAATTCTACCCGACTACATGACTTTCTCAGCACCTTATCCCTGGTAAGACTTACACAGAGTAAATTTTCATGGAAAATATAGCTTGTGGTTCTTTGTCATGAGCTTGATCACATAGACTTTATGTTGTTTAAGCTCCTGTATTAACTAACTCATCAGCACCACATCAATTATTTGAAAGTAAGAGCAGTTTTTATGTTTTACTGTGAGAAACTTTCCATCTGCTTTTTAGCTTCTGTTCTGTGTTTGAATTAGCAAAAAGTATCAGGGAAGTCTAACTCATTCTGCAGTTTCTCAGTCGAAAGTGAACACATTTTTTTCCAGGTATTCTTTTGTTGATGATGATATTAAAAGTGACTTTTAAATTGTCTGTTGTGAAACAAACAGAATCTGCCATTGAGGGAAAAGACAAACTACTTATAATTAGTTCTGGCAGCTGGAGGATGGCACTCCTGCTGTTTCTGCTGCTGGCACTGTCAAGTACATCATGTCACAATGCATGAAATATCTGAGGTCAGCTCTTCAACACACCCAAATTGCTACCAATTATTAATTAATTAGTATCATTATGGGACTGCCTTAAGGGCCTTATCAGCCCCCTTGAAACAAATACAGTGACTAGGAAAGAAAAGGCAGTAGAAGTTATTAGTGGTGGGTAAAAAAGTAATTCTAAGGACAACATCACATGAGTCTAATCTAGCAAGATTCTTACTGATCCCCACCTGATCTCCAATGCTCTCCTCAACACATCCAAATGTATTTGAATTACATGGGAATATAAATCACCTGTTGCATGTTAATGTATTATTCATGACTAAAATTTTGCTATTTAAACATTACTGTTCAACTGTGTACTTTTTTCTTGCTTTACCTGCTCTTCCTCTGAAAGCTTCACCTACTATACTTTAGGAACTGCATCTCAGAAGATGTAGTTATAATGCTAAATGGTGCTGTAGCTAACATTTTGTCATTTGTCTTCTGAAACAACCTGGAGAACTTAATACTGAAAAGCTTTCAGTGCAATGCAAAAGTTAGATTACTTAGAATGGGGTTTAAAAGAAAAAAATGCAATGAGAGGGAAAGAAAAATACAGTTTATTACCTGGTGATTACAGGTTAAGAATGGGTGATACAGAAAGTTGCTAATTCTACCTGAGTACGACTTTAGGAGTCAAGTTCCCTATTTATGGAAAAAACCTCATTGGCAGTCATGGTAACTGTGCACAAATAAATACATACCTAAAGTACATGCCTTCTGCCATGACATCAGATTCAGCAGAGTAAAAGATGTGCAGACTTTGTCAGATTGTGATATCTTAGTAACATCCAAGTTTTCCAGAAGTCTCCAGTCATTGCAAAGTGCTAATTAAAATATTTCCAAAAATATGAGGTGATAATGACAAAAAATGTAGTGAGTCAGGCAATACTGGCCATAGAAATGCAGAGGCTCTGTGGCCATGTGCTGATTGTATGCTCCCTCTCTGCAGAAGATTCTGTCTGATAAAATGTCCATCCATTGATGTAGGAGGAAGATGAAAACATATTTGATCAATGGACATTAATAAGGAGTCAGCAGATAGTTCTTTAGCTCCAGTAGGAGTTAAAGGTGTTTTTAGGAAATAAACATCAGGAATTTTTCCTGAAAGCATGTTGTAGTCTAAACCACAGGAAACAGATATCTGTAACCTTTTAATTTTTCTAGAGTTCGTCACTGGAATATCAGAGAACCAGCATTTCAGGTAAACTCAGCACCCACCTAGACAGGAAAGTTTACTCACCAGATAAGTGAGATTGCATTTCAAATGTTCTTGGCACACAGCAGATCCCAGAGCAGAGTAGAGGGATTTTCTTCCATCAAGTGGTGCTGAATTCTTGAAGATCAGCCACTTATTTTGGCATGGAAAGAGTTCATGTCTTCCTAAAACACTTCCTAAGAGCCTCAATAAGCTGTTAAGAAATTAGAGCAATGCAGTAGGTGACTCTCATCTCTGTTTTTAGGTCTTGAATTTGCATGTTTTGCCACAAAACTTCAATGGCAATTCTGTGCTATTCTGTTTTAAATACTTTCCGTAACATTTCTAGGAAATAAGTAAGGCAAAAGAGGTCATCTCAGACATAAGTGATTTAAACCGTGGTGTTCATTATTGTTTCAAAGCAGCTGTCTCAGCTAGGCTTTTTAAAAATATATTGCCACTATTATATGTAATTGCTGTAATTGTATTTTGGGTCCATAATGAATGAGGAGATTTATCAATAGGTACTCTTTCCTCAAATGCACCACAATCATGATGAATATCATAATAAGAAAAGAATGCCAAAGAAGAAAGGAGAAAAGAGTTTTGGAGAGAACAAGAAAAAAAAGGAATTTTCCCAACTGAGAAAAAAACCACTTCCTGTGTGGATTCCAGTTTTCAAAAAAATCATGTCCTTAAAAACGTGGATGTTCTAATGCATGCAATAGTGAAAGTATTATTCTTACTGTTTATTCCCTCCATCCCCAAATCTACCTCCTTTGTTGGTTAATAATTTAATTATTATTTTTTAACTTAAGTGATGCTTTTCTTAGCTACGGTAGTAAGGATTGAGTTAGGACTTCAGCATATGGCCTGCTAAAGTCAGTAAATAGAAGGGCTTAATACATAATTTTGTCATTCTTCTATCCAGTTTTGCTTTTGCAATTTTCAGTTTAATTGATATTCAGTCATAGTTGTGCCCTAGGATGCATTTCCAGGGAGCAGTTAGATTTACAAATGTGTGATTTGACCTGACTATTAGGAATTATATAACCTGAGACACTCATGACAAAGAAATGTGCCACTGGTTGTAGCTACTGTCTTATAAAACAGCATCTTCTATAACAAATGAATTACTGTAAAGAACATAGAGTTTCTGTGCAACATTTAAATTTCTTTTTAAATACATGTGTGAGCAGTTCAGAAGACATCCTCCTTCAGCAAAATTGTGCTGTCATTTGTTCATATACACACATTAGACAAAAAAGAGTAGATGCTTCTGAGAATTGGTGACATTAGGTTTGAAACTACAGCGTCAACACAGTCTTCCCAAATAACCTGATCTGCAGTAGGATGACGAATATCTAAAGCTACTTTTTCTAATACTTTCAGAGGAGAACACATTCTGTTGTGACTTTACCCACAAGACAAAAGGGTTTTCTACAAGCACCTGTTGCCCAAAACAGTCTTAAAGAGATTTTCGTTATGTTGTGAGAACCTAAGAGAATAATGAATTTTTTATTGATTTTTGTAGAATCTGGGCATTGAAAATAAACTGTTCTGAACAGTCTGTCATCTTTGCCTTATATTGTTATGTTACTGAGAGTGCAAACAACTCTCTCAGTCTTTCCTGTGAATTAGGACTCCTTTTCCTCAGGCTCCCATTATTTAGCTCTCTGAAGAAACTATTTAATCTTTATGCCCACTTTTGGGAGATGATTCCAGAACAGCCTTTGGACACCAGTGTGATGCAGAATCTGCCAAACTGCATCTCACAGTGATCATGTTTGGATGAGCACACTCAGGGCACAGGGATTCATGGCCAATTCCTTCAGACAAACATAGACTAAGGAAAAAGTCCTATGACATTCCTGTGGTTTTGATGTGACACATCAGGCATGCTTTGTCTTCGACAGCACTGTGTACATTGTACCACAAGTGACAGATCCAGACATGAGACGTAACCTGCTACTGATAAGACCAATATTAAATTACTTTCAGAGAAGACAGAGGAAGAGTCACAAGAAACATGCTTCAAGTCCTGATTTTATTTTTTTTCCTGCATCAGATGCAGTGAAGCCAACTTATCAGAACCAGTGTAAGGTCTGCCTTTTTCCTCAAGGACAGAGCTTTCACATAATCCACAACTGAGTGGAAATTAAAAATATGTGATAACTTTCAGAAATAGTAACAAGTAGGTAAAATAGCTTTTTTTTCAGATTATTTTCTACCACTAGCAGGACTATGTCACGTGGTTTGAGGCCTCAAATTACTTTTCATGAAGTGTGTTTTTGAAAGACAGGAAAGTAGGAATGGAAATATTGCCATGATCTCTGCTCATTACAAAGGGAAATGTTTTGCATTTGAACATTCTCTCAGTGCTGTGAGTCCAGCTAACTCTCTATGTGCTCCTGGGAACCATACTATAAACCAGCCAGAAAACAGCTATAAAAAAAGTAACATGGATCTCTCTGTTTTCCATTTGCCTTTAACTCAAGTAGAAGGTAATAATAAGAAAATTGGATTAAGAATGTTTTGGTCTCAGTTCTGGAATCTGGGCTCCTTGTACAGGCATACACTAAATTGTACCTTCCCCAAAATCTTCAGACCACAGTCACTCTACAGAAGCTCATGAAATAATTCTCAGGCAGCAGACAAGGTCAAAAATATTCACTTTTGGGCATGTATGGTCCTGTTTGTCTCAGCTCTATGTAGTCTTTTTATATTAGAGGCTTTTGCACTAGAAACTTCTCATATTAGTGTGCATGGCCACAGTGGGTAGATGGCTGTCCCTGCAGCTGCTCCTGTGAGCTGTGCCAAATGAGCTCAGTGTTCTCACAGAGGTGGCTTAAAATGGTACCACTACATTGACACCTGCAACTTTAACTCTTTGTGGCCTTTCAAACTCCTTTTTGGGAGTCTACAGACAAAGAGATTAATAAAAAGGATCTGCAACTGTGACCCATCTGCTGCACAGAGACAAAACACATCTGTGTTCTTTTCTCCCCTTCAAATTAATAAGGTTAATTTGGAAGGAAAGCCGTGGAGTCCAGAAATATCTGTCAAGTAGTTATGAAGATACAAGGATTTATTAACAAATCTGGCTCATTTTCTAACCACAACGTTTCTTCTTATCAGAAAGTGACTTTTTTTTTATCTGTCCGGTATTTTTTAATGAGAAAATGGTTGATTTAAAGTTTTTGTATTTCAATCAGAAATGTTTTCTATCTTCTTTAGAAAAAAAAATTATACCCCAGTGTTATTTCCTGAAAACAAAAAATTTTGTTGCTAGTAACATAGAGGTTTTTTTCCCCCTGTACATACGTGAATACTATGTTGACAAGCTCCCTATAAACATTTATCCTTTTCCTACTTACACTGTCACACAGAAGTATTGGGACTGACAGCTCTTAAATCTGAAAAGGGTTCAACAATGCAGACTCAGACACATTTCTGAAATGCCAAGAAGATGAAATGCAACCACATCCTGTTGAGTATCTCTGGGTAGTAATGACACTGTGCAAAACTTTGAGACAATGCGTCCAAATTAATTAACCTCTTTGGCCAGGTTCCCTTTGTTTGGTGCAAGTTGCCACATGGAACCTCTAAATTCTTGCCTGACCATGAGTGGAGAATTTGCAAGATATGTTCCTGGTATTTAATTCAAAGGTAATGCTGAATATTTTTTGAAAAAGTTTTTTCAGGTCCTACTCATTACAAAAATGCATTTCTCAGTCATCAAGTTCAAAATAATTTTCTATTGACAATTAAATATAAAGCATTTTACTGACGTGGGTAACCAGAACAGTGCAAATAAGAATGTCTGGGTTTGGTTTTGGTTTTCTTTTTCCACAAAGCCAAACAGAATAAACTATTTTCTAAAGAAAGTAAATACATTATAATGGTTTGCCACCAGAGGTTTTCTTAGAGGACTTTTAAAGTCCTTTGAATTTTCACTTGTCCCATTTCTCCCTGACTGGAGATTTATCTTTTAACTAGTGTTCTGTCAACCTTGTCCCCATCTCAGCCACAATGCCAAACAATCTGTAAGTCACGCGAGAGCAAACCTGTTTGAGCCCTAGGGCCTGATGGCCTCTCAGCTGAAGTCATGAGAGTCTGTTAATTGATTTCGAAGGGAGCTGGATGAGGTCCCAGTGTCAGATATAACTGTTTGGAGAGTTTTGGGGGGATACCGTCTGGGTAAGCAGCTAAACATTTGATTCATTATCTGAACCCAATTGAATTGCCAATGCAGAAGGTTCATCCATCATTTCTTTCTGCTATCCAAGTTCAGAGCTCAGGGATTTATCTGCTTCTCTTTCATCAGTGAATCACATAACTAGCATGATTATTTCAAGCAATGCAGAAGCAGAACACTCCCCAGTGCTTCAGTGAAGTCACTTGGAATACAGTGGATAGAGGATTCTGTTAAAGGGGTGCTGAGCACATCTGACATAAAAGGAGCCACTGACTTTTCCTCTGGTTTAGCTGAACAGTCTGTGCTGTCTCATATCACCTCAGCAGTCTTGGCTGAGTATTCAGACAACTGCATCCCTTGGAGTCTTGAAAAGTTCAGACTAGCAAATTTTACTCCAGGTTTCAGCATTTATGCAAAAGAGTTTTTTCTAGCAAAGGAGATTTTGAATCTTATTGCCCCAGTTTTAGTATCTAGATAAAGGAAGGACTGTTTAATTGACACACTTGGTACTTTCTGATTAATTTTATGTGTTTGAAGCAGTTTAGGTCACCTTTAACCACAACTGTATAATACACAAGGATGCTGCTTTGACTTCAGAGGTCAAGAGTCCTTGGGGACTGGGGGGGCCTGGAGTTTTTTGGGTTGGACAAGCCAGCAATCTAGTGAGGCCAGAGTCCCCTATCTGCTGCCTCCCTACCCTCAAAGCATCTGTGATGCTCTCACACTGCAATTTCCTCCTCCATAATCTGACAATGACAGTGTAGCCATGGGACTTTTTCTTTCTTTTCTTTCCTTGTTCTTGATGCTTCTTTCAGCTTTAAGGCTGCTGCACCGTTGTCAGAAGTCTGGCTTCAATGGTCTGAAGGGAGACAGATACTGATAAATTTCCTTTTGATCTCTGCTCTGCAAAACCACTCAGTCAGGAAAAAATAGAAGGGTCTGTGTGCGTAGGGGTTGGAGGATGTGAAAGGCAAAAAGCACCCTCTCATGCCAGAGAGACTATAACTCCCACTTCACATTGGATCTGAAAGATGAATATAAAGAGTTTTGTATACATTTTGCAAATCAGGACAATGCACTGTAAGAAAATGAAGCCAATGAGTAAAATGGGGATAATGATACCGATCTCCTTTCTAAAGTGCTCTGAGATGAGTTGATGAAAAGGACAGTACAAGAGCAAGGTATTATTATAGTTAGATTATTGCAATTCCTTTTCTCAAAACACTTATCTTTGTGTTGCATATTCATCAAGATCAGTGTTGAAAGGTTACAGCTTATAACAACTACTTTGTTATACTATAAATTAGGCTGAAAAAGAGCTTTTTTCATGGAGCTGAAGAAATTTGCACGTATCATTTGAGGATGCATATATAGAACTGTAGGAAGTGTCACACAACTTTCTGCATTTGCCCTGTGTAAGGCTGGATGAAGACAATGCCCCGGTGATCTGAACGCTTTCAAATGAAGAACACAATATATAAACCACAAAATGTCAACTGTAATTCTGCCTAGCAGACTGTCATGAGCTTGATGGGCACAATCCAGGAGTCACACTGCTGCATTAGGGAGCCCTGCTCCCAAAACTCTCTCCACCTCTCAGCAGATGTGACTGCTGAGACAGCACATTGCACTGACACAAAGCAGCTCTCTGACCAGAGCAGGCTTGGAGTCCATCCCAGGAGCAGGGCAGGGCACACTCCTGTCTGTTGGGTCTGTGAAGGCATATTCATATGTTCCTTTACCCACTGGAACTCTGCATTGGTTGGACTGACCCTTATTTGTGAGAACTAGTAGAGGCGTAAAATTTATAGATGAATAAAAAAGCCAAAATGATAATGCTTCAGTAGGATTACTAACGCAGCAAAGGGTGTCTCAACATGAACTAAGATCCAAGGAAATGACACATAGTATTGATACAAATCCCAAATTAGCTTTTTTACCCCACAGCTACTGGGAGACAGTAATTGCATACAGGGTATGTACAGAAGATTACATAAACAAATTTAGAATTGAAAGTACAAAGGAATAACTAAGGCAATTGAAAAGGATTCTTCCTGACAGAAATACACTGTGCATTCTTTAGCATATCACAATATATTAGACTTTGCAAGATAGCTTTTAGTTAAAGTGTGCTAATAAAAAGTGACAGCAAAATACTGGTTATGGAATGTGTGAGTGAAACTAACAGAGCTTTTACATATGGTTTAGCAAGGGCTGTACTACATTATTTACAGTTTATAATAAAGTCTGTGATGTGTCTTTTATTCGTGACACCACAAAATCACATGACATAACCATGTAGTCACAAGTGAGTCTTCCAAATGCACACAAGCAGCAAAGCCTAGAGCTACATGCAAAAGTTCTGGCTGAGTTTCTTACAGGTTCTGAAATGGAGTGTTAGTATATCAGTGAGTATTAGTGAAGGACTTCTACTACTTTTGCTTCTCTTACTACTGAAAAAATATTCTTTTTACAGCTTTAAAATGAAGATATCTCAATGTATCAATGTAAATGTTGCATTTCCAGTCATCTGTGGAAAATCCTTTATGTTTTCAAGTGAAATAGTTTTTCCAGATATTTACAAAGTCAAAATACAAACTCAGTTTTTTTATCTGTTGGGATTTTACAGACCATGAAGCAAAATCCATAGTAAATGCATCTGCATATAATTATTGAAAGAAACCTCCATTTAATTGATGCATTATTTGCACAGAGATGAATTTGCTGCTTATTTATAGTATTTGTAAGAGGTCATTCAAACCCTCCATGTAGGCAGGCAGGAGTTTCCAGATTCAAAACAGAAATCCAAATAAAAATAGTGAATCAGTTTTGCTTAGCTTGGAACATGCATGGAAATAAGAGTATGTAGAAGAGACTTCAAATTAAGAAGTAGAACAAAGCTCACTAATGGCTGAAGACATGAAAAGAGCTAATGCTCATGTATGTCTTAGAAAAAGTCCACAGAGTATATTATTGCTTGGGTACTGACTTGGGGATGCATTATTTCTGGCAGCTTAAATCCTGATTTTTTCAAGAAAAAAGTAATTTCTTTCTTGAAAATAAACCTTTTCAGAAATAAAGAAAAATAAACATCAAAGAATATTTTACCCATCAATTTCTCCATCCAGTGGGAATAACCTATGAGATCTCAAAATATGGTTAGTTGCTCAGATCAAAAAGAGCAACCATATGTTTCTCACTATTGCTAATTACAAAGAAGACTAAATTACTGAAAAAGGCCTTAAATTAAAACAATTCCAATAAAAATAAGAGCTGGTTTATTAACAATTATGTGCTTTTAGGTACAGCTGAAATTCAGTTAAGCCTTTAAGGTATGGTTGTTACTAACAAAATCAAGTGGTGCCTTAGTCACAGACTGAGACTCCACTGTGGGAAGAGTTCTACAGAGTTTGGATAAACGAAGGAAAGAAGATTCTGACTGTAAAGAAACCATGTCCTATCAATGTTAGTCAATAATTCCTCCCAAGCATAATGAACAAAGCTGGAAGAGAAATGAGGAACCTCGTTTTCGAATTAGTGAGTATAAGCTTTTGGGAGCACCATTATGTTTCTGTTAATATCTGTGAGCCAATAATGTAACTGAGGAAGAGATACTAAGCAGGATAAGGATACATCATAGAAAGGTTTGAAAAGACCTTGGCAATCAACATTTTGGGAAAATTTGGCCTTTGGGTGGAACGAAAGGAGAGAAGCTCAATTTTTCATCCAGTGAACCTGTAAAGTAGGAGGTGAGTAGTATAGGAAATTTGGGGTGAAGGGAAAGCAAGACAAAGCAGAAGCCTTTGCTGATTTCCTGTCCAAAGATTTCAATGTGATGCTGTCTGAGTAGAGAGATAAGTGGACACAGGAAGGTGGGGAGATTAAGTAGCAGGTCAGAGATGTGGAAAAAATACTGAAATTAAGTAGATTTTCTCTTAACATTGTTACTTAGGGAAATGACAACACTGGGAGAGAAAACACATCTATGATACAGGAAGGCTTCCAAACCCCCAAGTCACACAGTGCTGTGCAAGATCAGGAAGAGAGGAAAGGAGCAGTGGGAGTGAGTTAGAGTTCTGCTAGCAGGGAAGGGATAAAAACAAAATGAAGAGTGAAAGACAGGGAATAACAGAGGCAGGAGTTAGACCAGAGAGAGAAGGGAACAGACTGTGAGCAGAGAGCTGTGAGTTTGCTAGTCAGGTTTGCAGATTGTTCTGGCCTCAGCTCAAGAAGTGGTTTATTTCTGTGAAGCTAATGACAAAAATCCTACCAATGCAATCCATCAGACCTTTAATTATCTTTCCCTGAGCATCAAGTCCCAAGCATGATTCTGTGCCACCTTTAGGAGGTCAAAGTTAAAGAACAATGGTTTGGTCATTTGACAATATTTGCCTGGTCCAAAAATATATCAAGTAATACAGTTGAGCTTAAATTTGGAGGAAAAATTCTTTCTTACATCAAAACTTTATAGAAACACAGCAAAGCAAACATGCTTTAATAATAAACAGATAATTAAAACCACTTGAAACAAATGTATGTGTTTTATTAGTGACTAAAATCAATGGTATGTTGCAATTTAGTTATGCGGGCTGATTTAGTATCATGTTATGTAGCAGTTACATAGACATGTGCAATGGGCTTAGTCATAAAAGTGTGGAATGCACCACTAACAAATTCAATTTTTTGCCCTTAACTACTCACAAAACTCCTCTTCTTCTAAAGGGAAACCACACAACATCTCTTACAAAGGGCTCAGTCAAAAGGAAAGCCAAAATAAAGACAGTCCTTAACGGCCCACTGGACCCTCACTAAAACTATGTATTTTGGGGGAAAAAACAAAGGAAAGGAAAAGCAGTTAGGAAAGTTCACCCCCCATCTTTAGAAGAAACTGCTGTTCTTAACAAGTTCAAATATTGCAATGGGATATCCATGTCATTTGGAAAAGCTGAATGTGTGAGTGTCTAAGAAAATGCTGACAGTTACTTTTCCTGTCATTCTGGTTAAAGAAGCAAAGCACATGGCTGGCTCAATAGTACATTAAGGATTTCACTCTTTAGCTTTGTATTGGAAAATGTGTTTTCAAGCAACTCATTTATTAGGGCAGACATCTGAAGAAATAGGTCTTCCTTTGGAATGCAATGTCATTAATGCCAAGAAAATTAAAGCTTAGGCATTTTTACAGATATAAGCCCAAATGCCCAGCCTTGGCGTGCTGCCCTAATAATCCTTCAGCTTCCACGCTGCTTCATGGGAATTGTAGCTTGAGTGACTCAAGCCTGGTACTCCTTCACTGGCTGAACATCCATTATAAATGCCCTTGAATGCCCCATGTCAGACAGTCCCTCTTGACAGCGAGCCAGGAAGGAGATGTGTCCTTGCTACATGTTGGGGGTTGGTTCTTTCCCTTTTCCCTCTGTGGAATTTTCCCCATTGTCATGCTAAGATACCTGTTGACTGGGCCCTGGTGGCAACGGGGAGGGGAGAGAAGAGGGAAACCCCTCGATATCCAAACATCCAGAAGAGCAGACGGGAGGCTCTGGCTCTCCCCATTTCCCCGCAGAGTTCGGACGAGAAGGACGATCGGTGCCTGTGTCCCATCCCTGCCATCCCAGCGCTGGGAGCCATCCTCACTGCTGTCAGACCCTGCCCTGCTGCCTTCTCGCTGTGAACTACCACCATCCAGCACTCTGCTGAGCACCAGGACCCACACCGTGAGCGGAGAGCTCTCTCTCCATCTCTCTCTCCCCTGGGACAGCTCTGCCATCACCCCCAGCCCTCCTGCAGCTCTGCGGGACCTGCCTGCCCCCAGCACCGGGAACTGCAGCTCAGGGAAAAGGTGCCTGCAGCCAAAAAACACTGGGACTGAGTTACTGTTCTGTTTGTGGGTAATTTCATAGCTGTTGTTGTTCTTGTTTGTCTTGTTAGATATACTAGTAAAGAACTGTTATTCCTACCCCCATATCTTTGCCTGAGAGCTCCCTTAATTGCAAAATTATAATAATCTGTAGGAAGGAAGGATCATATTTTTCAGTCCAAAGGGAAGCTTCTGCTTTCCTTGGCAAACACCTGTCTTTCAAACCAGGACACTACATCAGGGATGGACTTCAGAGGAGAATAAGACCTCTGCATTTTAACACTTCTATGGCAAATGCATGTTGACATCAAATAGATCCCAAAATAAAATGTATGGCTAGAAGAGACCTTCTAGGTGTCTGTATACTGCTCCAACAGCATTTTATATAAAAACATTGAAGATCTTATCATACTTCAGGTATGATCAAATGCTTAGATTAAACCAGATTCTTTGTTCTACAGTGATTGCACACTGGTCACAGGCCTTATATTTCCCTGTAGACCACCTTTCTCCATGGAGGAAATCAAGCTTTAAGTTTATGAGAAGTATGTGGAAGAAGAATGAGTATTTTACTTTAAAATGTATTTGTTAATCAGAAATCCAATGGCTATGAGAAATAAATTGCACAGGAAGAGAACATCATGGAAACTACTCACCCAACTGTTGCTGACTTTTGGTGGAAAGCAAATAATTCAGTGCTACCCATGCATTGAAAATCTATGGTGTCATCAGTTATTAAAATTTGCTCTGAGAATGGCCTACGTACTTTCTCTAATTCTGACCCTCACTGTGCAGATGTCTGTATTGACCTGAGAAATGTCAGACCTGCTCTCCTAAATTATTGTAAATAAACTTATTTTAGTAAAGGTTTGCACCAACACAACTACATATATTTTTAAATATTCTAGTTAATTTTAATATTTTTAGTAAATTTCTGATATAGGTAAAACATTATCCTTACTCAAATCCACTTAAATTGAGATTTCCTCAGACGCATATAGGTGATATATCTGAAAAAGCTTATAAATCATGCTTTCACTGATGTGGATAATATAGAGTGTAACCATATAACCTCTGTAAGTATGCCCTCTGTGGAGGCACAGTATTTGAATTAGAGCATAAAGAGAGTCAAAGCTTAGAATATTTAGATTTAATGTATACTAATGCGAGAGACGTGCTAAGGCAGAGTGTAAATAAAGCATATTTAGCTTTTCTCTGTGCAAACTGTCTAAACTTGATCTCTCAGGAAGATTGTGAGGAAGCTCAGGGCCTGTAGCATTCCTGGGGAAAAAAAAATAACAGGAGTTGTTAGAACTGTGTTATAAACGTATTGCTGGTTTATTGCTTATTTAGGTGAAGGAAGGAGTCCCCTAAGCACTAAAAAAAATGGCAGTCTCCTGTGAAGAAGTTGGAGTGTAACCTGCTTAGTACTGGCTCCTTTCAAAATGGAAGCACTATTGTTCTCTTTTTAAAGGGCAAGGCTTCATTTTGTCCTTGAATGCCAGCAGTAATATAACAACAGCAACAATGACAAATCCTGATCAGTCCTTTACTAAAGGTGTAAATAAATATGTTACAATGAAAGCTCGTTTCATGAGCTTCAGAAATTTCTTGAGCTTAGAGGATTGATCAAGTTAGGCTTATCATCTAGTTTGGTGTTTGGTGCCCAAATCATGGAATATGCTTACAAGTTATACTTAGGCAACTTTTAGTCAAATGTTAACAAGCATTTTGCAATGCAGCAGCCATGGGAAGGATTGAATCCTAGAATGTCTCATCTTTCTGCTCTTTCACTCTCAGTTTCTGGGACGTAATGGTTCCCAGTAAGAGTGATAAGGAAAGACATTTCCTATCTCACAGTAGAAGAAAATGAGACAACCAGTGGTTAGGACCTAAACCTGTGTTACAAGGGACCTACATCATACACTGCTTGAGAGGCAAAGGGCTGGACTCTAAGGCAGTGGAGGTGGTGCCCTCCAGCTCAAGCAGCACCTACTGTACTGTGTGTTATCTCTCTCTTTGCCAGCAGCAAGGTGGAGGAAGAGCAACAAAAGCACTCTCTAACTCTTCAATCTCCAATCAAACAATATTAAAACACCTACATCCGCAGTTTAATTCAACTTAACTCTTTCTGAGCCACCATGAACATGATTCTTTCCTCCAGCAGAGCTCTGGGGCAGTAGTCTGCAGCCAAAAAGGAGTAGGGACATTTCAGCATGTCCTAATGTAACTGTGCCTGCCTCAGGCTCCTGCATCCCCCGTGAATGGCTCCATCTGCTTCTTCTGAGGTGCAACTTCTCAGTCCTTTTATAGGAGCTGTTGGAAAAAACAAAAATTTGCTAGATATAAATCCTGAACCTTTTTCTCTCATATCCCTGACACAGACTAACTCCTTACTGTGGACAAGAATCAGACCTTCATTAGAACTGGTGCAAATATCCAACTGAGAAGTTTTGATTTTGACTGACATGGATGAAAATGACATGACAGGAAATCCCTGATGAGCTCTAGTTGTCACCTTTACTTCACAGGCACTGAGGTTTCATAATGAATCAAAAGCAGACTAGCTCTTAGGCTGCCTTCAGGATGTTGCCAGATAATAATTAATTTAATTACTTTTGTTACATAAAAGGAGCTGTACTTCGCACTCATTCACAGTGTACCTTATACTAAACTAACCCAATGGTAAACAAGTTTCTATTAATTTATAAGATATAAAGCTCCCAAGCTATCTCAAATGGTACACTATAGATCCTATAAATCCCATAGAATGATTTGGGCTTATTTTTATATAAACAGCCCTTATGAACTTAAGGTGATGAGCAACCATATGAACTAGGATGTGAGCTTGGGAATCAGAGCGCTGAAGATGGAACAGTTTTACACTAGTAATGAGAGAGAACAGTGAAGCACTGCAAACCTTTGAGGGTTAACTTGTGTTGAAACTTGGATAGATTTGAAAAGGACTTTAAAATTATGAACTCTAGTAATATATTTTGAAAAACCAATAATTCCCCAATACTTGTGGCACAGAAATAAAAATACAGAAAATCCTTAAATGGAAAAAAATAATAGACAATATCAAATTAAAATGGCATTGATTATATAGCTCATGATTACTATTCTGCAGAAGTACTTTAAAAAATTCTGCAAGTTAGACTAACATCTACTGGTATTTGAATCAAAGTACATTTTAGTAGCAATGTACATGTGTATAACCGTCATAGTAGAGAAGTTTTATTTGAAAACACTGATTAACCATTTGACATCTGAAGTGCCACAGTGGTTGATATGATTTTGTTTATATTTCACGCCACGGCAAATTTGTTAGACTAAGTTGCCAGGTTTTTTTGCATCTGGATTTTATGATGTTTGTCTTTTTAATGGATGTATATAGAACTGATTCCAGTACTTGAGATTCTGGCTAAACGTAATTAGCTTAAGTGCTTAAAAGATGAAAGTTTATTTGCTTTATCCTGGATTAAAGTGTAAGTAGAAAAGGTAGCATGAGCAGACTGTGGAAGTTACCTCCAGCTATTCAAGTTTCAGAGATCTACATGCCAGCAAAGGACAGTGGTGGCCAGAAAGTCAAGGGATGTTTGAATTTATTAAATTTGCTCTAAGAAAACATCAAATATGTTCACGGACTAAAAAGGTTAAATGAAACCACAACTTGTATAACTATTTGTCTGATCATATTTCTTCTCAGAAAAGTTATCACATATGCATATCAGACATTGGTGCTTCCAGTTCGAGCAGCATTATAGCTGCATAAACTTACTGCCAGATTTCTCTCACCTTCTGCAATGGAGAATTCAGCATAATTCTCACCATTATAAGAGTTGAAGGGTAAGAAGAGGGAAATGCTCAGGCGACTACTGGTATTTAATTCCTGTGATTTACATGAACTATTACAAAAGGAAAGCAGATGTAACAAAAATGATGGTTAAGACCCAGTCACTGGCAAATTAATTTTGTTTTTTATGAATCATATATTAAAGTGCTAAATGAAAATAGGATTAAAATGATCAAATTCCAAAGCAGTTGCACATGGAAAAGATCACTGTTGATCATTAGATATGAAAAAATATGCCATAAGATAAATCCCAACCTTGTAGGCAGAGACTATTGGCAGATGGAGCACTTATCTTTTCAAAAGAGGTAAACAGGAATGCTTGGATATTATTCTTTATTTACAAAAGCAAATTGCATTAGTTTTAACATGCTGGAATTCATGTAAAACACAGTGTCAGGTAACTGCTTTGAATTCTCCAGAGTGATATTAAATCTTGGCTAATTTATAACTTTTGATTTGTTTTCTTCCCACTTTGGTATTGGAATAACCTGCAACTTTTATATCATTCCAAATGACAAGTGATGTGCCTCCCAAATGCCTCTGGTTTGTTCTTCTTCTGAATGTCTACACAGACTTATTTTTTCCATTGAGCTAGGATGCTGCTAATGCTCAAGGGCAAGAATTTGCTGCCTTTGACTCAGTTCTGTTGTGTTTTTCTTTTTAACCTGGAGATGAATGCAATTAAAATGTGTGGACACAAAGTTCACCTTTTCTGATCACAAACATTTTTAAACGTAACACATTTCAATTTTTGCTGAGTGTGATGAACAAACTAGACAAGATTCTATTGATGATACAGGTCAGAAGATACATTTTTTTACTCTTAAAGCAACATTCAGCATATATTTTTATCAAAAACAATGATATTTTTATAAGATTTTAACAATGGAAATAATAAAAAAATGTAAAGATGACATTAAGATACAATAAAGTGTATTTTTAGATTGCCTAATTTTTATGGAATTGTGTGCAATTGTAGCTGCCATGCGTGAGAATGGGGTCGTTTCAGTCTTCTTGGTTTCTTAAGCTGCATCAGAAAATCTACATATGAATCTAAGTGTTTGTCTTCTTTGACACACTTAGATTTTATCTATAGCAATAAATAAAGCAGGCCCCATGGTTAAGTGTTGTGACATGGCTCACATCTTCATGGTTGAATACTCTTGGTATCAGGAAGCCAAATCCAGGCTCTGTGTTGATAATGTTCATTGCCCCAGATGCAGTTTGGGAGATTAGGGGCTTTTTATTGGCACAGATTAAAATTGTTCCAGGAATTGTGCTAAAAGTTTAATATCATGGCTGATCACATATATCTGCAGCCTGGGCTTGTGTTTGGTTCATGAACATAGATATAATTCTGTAGTTTTCATTGTAAAAAGAATGGATACTCAAATATTTGTCAATACTCTGTACTCTGAGGATTTAGCAGAGTCAAGGGAGAATAGTAATATAACTATTAAAAAAATTAAGAAATATAATGTTAAGTCTCTGGGTGTTGCACTGTGCTGCAGATGAAGAGGTATAGCATACCCAAGTTGATCCTAATTTTTCTCCACTTTTCATATTTTTGAGCTATTTTAGGGTGTATTCTCAGAAGATGAAAGATGCTGGGTAGTGTCTTGCATCTTTTCTGTGGTTACTATGGACAGTCATCTTCTGTGCTTCTCTGTTAAATTATGGCACCAGGGCAACCTCATTAACCACATTCAAGCTCCATGTTTTTCCAAGAACTGTTTCACAATGAAAACCACGAAAGCTCACGAAGATGAAAGGCACCACAACATTATTGTTCCATATATAAAAAATGAAAGAAGCTCAGATAATTGGAGCTGAAAGTAGCTCATTGTGTCAAGTACCTTTCCATGGCTTATGCAGTACAGAATCTGCAGGTAATCTCCAAGTGTTGCATTTTGCCTCTCTCTCCAGATGCTGTAGAAAATAGAATAACTACTTGAAATTAAGCATTTTTAAAAATGTGACCACATCCCTCATGTGATGCTGACCTCTGGCCCGGATTCTGCGGAAACCTGTGAGAATGAATGCTGCACATCCCTGGGTTGCTCTTGGACAGAAAAACAAAATCAGAGTTTACTGTCTCATGGGGAGGATGAAAGAGTTAATAGTAAGCATAATAAGTACAAATGATAATGATAAAATCCTTGCCTTGTAGGAATCAATGGGAAATCCATGCTTTAAGAGTCAGGATTTCATCTCAGACATTTTTTTCACTAAGATATTTCTATATCTCATTTTTTGGTTCACAGCAGTTACTGATTTCCTACTCTATTTTCTGAACAATTATATAATGAAACAACTACTGTACTTGTTATCTTAACATTTGGGAAGCATTTTTATATTTTTAAAAAATGCAGGGTTTTTCTCAGTACTGGCATATGCTTATTTTTCACAACAGGTTGTCACAGGAAATAAAAAGAAAGAAGTATTAAGAGAACTGTATGCAAGGATCATCCTTTAAAATGCCTGATGATGACCATTACATTTACTAGATGGACTTAAGTTTTGGCTTTTGGAAGGCAGACATTTGGCTGAAAATTAGAGATCTGTTTTATCTGCAAGCAACAACCAGAAGTGAAGAAGTTGCAGCCAGGGTGAAGGTGATCCCTCTCTGTCCCCTGAAGAGGTGGAAGTTGCAAGTTATGCCATAGATGACCAGCAGGAAGGTCCTGAGAAGGTGCAAAATTAGAGAAATAAAACTTTTATACTGAGGGGCTCCCATACCTATGTTTAATGGAACAAAGGAGGAAATACATGGTATAAAAATTGATTATACAAAATGTGTACAAAAATATTTCATGGAGCTGTTGGCCTCAAACCCACGTTTTGTGTACAGCTGAGTCCCCTGAATATTTATGTTTTATTGTGGATTCATACATAGCATTTTTTTTTAGCAGGGCAGAGTCTGTCTAGGCTGATAAAACATGGCTTTTTTTTACCCAACACATATAATATTTCCTTTCAGAAGTTAATTAAAGACACATTTTATTTGAATTAACAGATAAAAACCAGAAATCATATTCAGAATGTTGTGTAATATTTATAGATATTCGGAATAATGATTTTAGCTGTATAGAAAAGAAAACACTTGCTGAAAATGATCTTAGCAGAACAGAATCCTAGAATCATACAATAGTTTGGGTTGGAAGAGACTGTAAAATGAAATAGTTCCAACCCCCTGCCGTGGGCAGGGAGACTTCCCACTAGACCAGGTTGCTCAGAGCCCCAACCAACCTGGCCTTGAGCACTTCCAGGGATGGAGCATCCACACCAGCTGTTGCAGTTATTTCTGCAGAGACCATGAACCTTAAAAGCGTAAAACAAGCAACAAGCACAAAAAGATGTAACAAAATTACAACAGATGGTATTTCATATACTGATGGTATTTCATCCTTTGTGTTTCAGATCTACACCTGATACCCATTGTGGCCTGGGTGTAGTCTCATGTTTGCTTTGAGATGATTTAGGAATGAACTACCAAAAGGACATTTCTCTGCTCATAACTTGACATTTCCTCCTGTGCCAGGTTCTAGCTCTACATCCTTTGGAATGACTGGTCACATTCCTTTCCTGAACATTTGTTTTTTTTTCCCTTCTTCATGACAACTCTACCAGAGTATGAGATGTTTCAATAGACTGACACAAGAGAATTTTTTTTTCTTTAGGTGGATTACTTTTCCACCAGAACAGCAAATTAATGAATAGTCTCCTAACTCACACATAGGTCACTTGGTTGTTAGGTCCAAGCAAGTGACATGGCAGGGAACATATGAAAGAACCACTGCAAGAGTAGAACAACCCCATTTGAGGGTTGCAACTGCAATTTCATGACATTAGATGTAACTTTAAACTACACTAGAATAATCAAACTCTCTTTCAACTCACATTGAATAAGTACATGTCATTTAATTTCAGCCTTAGGTAGTAGCTTCCTGCCAATTTAGACAAACATCTTACTTAAATTATTTCATCTAGATAATGTTGAAATAGTAGAACACATTCAAATAAATCCCTGATGATTCTACCACCCATCCTTAGGTTTATATTGCAGTAATTGCTCTTAAATATGAGAGCTGTTAACACTGAGAATTCCTGATTTTTTTTCTTTACAGCAGCAACTGGAAACTCCAATCAAGGAAACAGGCTGGATGCTGCATGACTAGGCAATTTATGGAGTTTACCACGAAGATTGAATTAAAGGGCATATTATATGGTCCCTTAAGACTGCAGTCTTTCAAGTATTTTCTTCTTCTCAAAACATGTTTGCAAAAGCTGTGAATCTTCATTAAAGAAGGTAGGGACAATACAAAACCATTTGCTGATCTACAAGGAACAAAAGATGAAAATAGATGCTTTGGGGAAGAGAAGTTTTCTGTTGAAAGAATTCTTCTGCAGAAGAGCTTCAGTCTATGAGAGAGAATATCTTTATAAAGAGAAAGATTTTAACTAGCATTAAAAAGTCAGCTATATTCTAATCCCCAAACTGGATTATGCTAACCTGTCACATTGGTTTTCCCATTAGGTGTTCACCAGGTAAGTCCTCATATACATATGTACTGGTTGCTCAGTCTTAGCTGTGAAGTGGTAATTCACTACTGAAAGCAGAAAGGAACAGCTTCTAAAGTACTTGCTTAACCTGATATTACCTTCAGTTCTGAAAGTAATTTAACCTGTCAGGTTCTGACTTGGTTTTGAAAACACACTCTTCATACAAGAAATGGTTTAAGAGATGTTGATTTTCAGATACTAGCTGCTCAGCTGAGAAATCTGGCGTGCTCTGTGGTGTCTACAAGGCTGTTTAAGACAAAATCAAACCAAGAGGCTGGTTGAAATCTATGCTAAGGAGGAAGCTTGAAACTTACCCACTTGTTATTTGAAATAGAATACATTATCCATTCGGTCATAGCTACAGTGGAGAGATGGAACAGGACACTCTTGTGTACGGCCTCTCAGCAGTTAGGTCTTACACCTCTGATCCAAAACAAAATCTCAGCTCCCAACTGCCTGGGCCATGGCTCTGCTCCACTGCCATTGCAGTTGCTACAGCCTTGTAAGATCAGCATTCTGACTGCAGCCCATCCTTGCCTCCCTCAGCTATCTGTGTGTGTCTCTAGCTTAATCATCTCATAGGCTGTGTCTGGTAACAAAGAACATCAACAGTGTTTCTTTGAAGTCAGAGCATTTGTTGAAAATAAAAGCTAGGTAGGAAAGGCCACGCAAAGCTAACCTCACAGACACAGCGATGCAGTGAAGTGTTCTGCAGGCTGAGAGAAGCTGGAAGAAACAGCACACACTCCATGGTGTTTTAGGAGAGCATAGCCATAGATTCATAGTGGTGCAGCTGCAACAGTAATAAAGCATCCAAGGCAGATGGAATTCACTGTATAAAATGACTGCAGTTTTTCACTGGCTGTGCAGGAAGTCTGGGTAAGTGGTGCAGACTAGACCCTCACCTTGAAGCAGCTATATTTAGGTAAGATAAATCCCATCTGCAGTTTCTCACTTCCTCCAGGAAGCTGAGTAAGGCTGCTAAGCTGGGGGTAAACTCATAGCCCTTTTGAAGTGAGGAGAAAAGCTTATGAGTACATGAGCTTCAACTAAATAAAGCAAACACAATTATTCAATGACTACTCCCATCTTTACTGAGTAGTAACTAAATGATAGTTATATGTGTAAAATAGCTAATAACTATGTAGCTAGGAAGTAAAACAAGCTCAGCCACAACTTCAGAAAAGTTATCGTATTACTGTCTGCTTCTTAGCTTAATTTTAATATTCACAGCCTTGTCTTCTAGGGGTATATTTTAAGCTTTACTATTACCCTGAACGCTTTCCCAGTGACTCTAAATAATTGTGAGCATCATGGGAAGTATGTATTTATGAACAAAGTATTAATTTGAATACTATTTTGTGAATGGCCGAGTAATTATCTTGAACGGAATAGAAACTGCCAGAAGGCAGGGGCAATCTTGGTCTCAGACAGGGCTTTGTTGCAACATGGAGTATTGAATGGGCTCAGGTTTTGGGTATAATCACTTGTTCAACCACATTGTGTGACTCTGTGGGCATTCAATGAAAAACATCCCAAAAACTGATGCCCAGTGTCCTGTCAGAGGAAGCAATAAACATATCGTGGAAGACTCTCCAGAAACTTTAAGTGTAGATCATATCCTAGCTTAGAGCACACCATGTTCTTTTACATAATCAAAAAAAGAAGGGTTTCAAATACTTTTTAGTTGTCAAAAAGTGCTGAAGGGAACAGAAAATGAGCACCACAAACAGAGCAAATTGTTACTCATATAATCATTGTTCTTCATATTATACAGTTGCTTATAAAATGCTTCTGCCAAAATTAGATATTTCCTATATAGTGCAGTGAACTCTTTCCTTGTTTAGAGCTTGACTGATTTTTCCCATCCCCCCTATAATGCTGAGATACCACTTGGCTTTCTTTTTTGTTTAGTCCTCATTCAGCAAAGCATTAAAGCAGGCATCACAACTAACTTCATATCAGGATGTAGATGGTGCCATTTGTCTAAATTTCAGTGTATTGAGGTTGAATTTCCCCTTTCCAAGTAATGGGAGCACAGAGAGCAATTTTAAAAAATTAAAAAAACCATTATCACTTGGTGGCACAGACTGAACCATACTGAATTGCCAACTGCATTGAAAAAGATTATGACAAAAAGGAAATCTATATAAAATGTTCTTGCTAATGGCTGTCATTGTCATGCATTTTCTTCAACGGGAGACAGTGTTCTGTTGTATCAACTACTACCCCAGTTCACCTCCAATGTCTGTCTGCAGGACTGCAATCATCCCTCTTGGCTGCAGCATGACCTGGGAGCACTGAGCGAGTTAAACATTACTTTTTTATGTTTTCCTGCAGTTGACTGTGGCTCTACAAATGCAGGTATTGCTGCTGCAAAACATGCCTAGATTTCCAGGCTTTGGTATAAAAAGAATAATTAATCTTCGACAGTTTTATGTATAAATCTTTCAATGATTTGTCCTAAGGGTTCCACCTTTAATTTCAGCCTTTTCAAAGTGTAGTGCTTGGTCATTAGTCATTCAACACCGATAACAGGCAAGGGTAGCACTCATGATTATAACATGCAAAACACACACTCTTAGTGTTTCTTGTTGATGATCCTATTATTTAAACAGCACCCCACTGATTTGTGGGTGTCTTAGATTTCAACTACATTCCAAACCTTAGGCAGTTGGTAACCTTTTATCTCTGTTCTTATCAACATTTACTACAGAGTGGCTTGAAGAAATAAATATCACAATCAAAGGGTGGTGCTTCTCCCTAGATATTGATCAAAGGCATTTATTGACAGACCAATTTGTAGTAACATATGGAAAACTAACCTATGTAGACAAGAGACAAAGTAATTCCAAGATAAAGACAAATAAACCACAATGTTGCCTGCTAGAACTTAGTTTTTGTATTCTGCTGGAACACTTCTGTGTTCTGTTTTAAGAACAGTGCCTAGTGAAATACACCCTGTAATCGAATTCCAGTAACATTTTAATACTAGGAAACATATACAAAATGTAAATAAATTGAACTAAATGTGAAAAACTGCTGAGATTTTTATTTAAAAGCAAATATTCTATATGAGGGTATACCTACTGAGCTATAAAGTTCATAGTTTTCCTTGTATATTCTACTGCTAGTGTATTAAATTCAGTTGAAGCGAAGTATTTTTCAACATGCTGTCTAGATCTCTTGAAAAATGAATTTTTCCATTGATGCAGGCTGGTAGCTACTAATTTTAGAAATCAGTTATTTGGTATGCCCTCATAAAAACTAAATTGAGATGGCGTTAGACCCAAGAAAACAATTTATTCAAGGAAAAAAATATGTTTTTCTGATTTGTTTCAATTACATCAAATTCAAAGCTGGAAAACATGATTAAACTTAAAAGATATACACTCATTAAGGTACTCAACAAAGATTAAGACTCTCACACATCTTTAACTCTATGGTAATTATATTAATATAATTAAAGCATTCTATATAAAGCTTAAATAATAATAAATTATAATAAATTAATAAATTATAATATAATAATAGATATATAAATATTTATATTTCATTTTCAAAAGAAGATGAGATTCTCCAATCCTATGTTTTCACTACTTGTGGTATCGGGGAAAGGCAGAGTTAAAGTCAGGTGCCAGACTGCCCTAACCTTAATATGTTTGGAATACCATTATGTGTAACCAGATCCAAAGAAAACACTGATACCAATGGTAAATTTCTTGTAGGACTAACCAGTTTTAAACAAATTATGTCTAAATTTAAAAAAATAATGCATTCACTAGGACATTTAAAAAGACTGACCCTGCACTCCAAAACTGTGGTGTAAGTACAGGGTGGATTTTCTGGATAATCCACTCTCTGCTTTGTGCTCACAGTAACTGACAGAGGGACAGGTAACCTCTCTATAGTGGACACAGTGTCAGTGAGTGATTGCACATGGACACACAGGGAATGCAGGGAATTGAGGATCACCAAGATCTCTGCTTGCTTCAGGGGCTCGAGACTAGGCATGTAAGCAGAGACAGTCATCTGTCTAAAGGTTGTACATTCTACCCAGAAGAACAGAAAACATGCAGAATAAAGGGAAGATTCTCATCAACCCTCCATGCAAGGACGCTCCTCCAGGATCCCTCTGCCACCAGTCCTTTCCTGCGTCCTTTGGTTTCAGGGCCCATATGAATTCAACGTAGCTGTTGGTGTGAAGTGCAGTTTAGCCACGTTAAACCAGGCCAAAATGGCACAAGGAAATGCCTTCTGCAAGGCAAAGCTTTCTGATGGCAAGCCTCTGGCTGCTATGTAAAGAAAAAAAGCCTGCCTGATACCTACCCAGCAAGTTGCAATACGAGGGCTTTGCAGCCATTCAAACACCAAGAATGTCCTTGCAAGAAAAGCTGTTCCTTAATGCCAGTATTTGTAAATTATTTTAACTGTGTCTCTCGGCATTATTGCATGCTGCTGGCTCTTTCCCAAATGTCAGGGGCTGTTTGTTCCATTGGCAAATTGTATAGCAGGGAGCATAACTTCCTCCCCAGCCAACTTCCACAAAACCCTACTGAAGTGGTATCCAGCCTTCCCGTGCTCTCATTGCATTACACCCTGCATCTCATTTTGTTTCTTTCTGGGTTAATGTTTTTAATTTTCACTTTCATTTGAAATGCAGTGCACTTCCAAACAGCATTTCCTTACAGCCTAACTTGTTTTAAAACTTGACAGAAGTTGTGATCATACTGCATTCTGCCAAAGACTAAAAGCAGTATGAGAATGAAATTAAAGCTATGGATAAAGAGTGCTCTTATGAGGCAATACTAAATGGAAAAAATATTGACAGATGAACACAAGATAAAATCTCTTTCTAACTCCTTACCAGTTGGCAGTTTTTACAGTAATTACAGTGTAATAGAAATTCTGGATTTAAACTTTTCACCGAAGATTAAAACCCCAGTTTGCACTGACTTATGAAAATAATTTCAGTTGTTATTAGCAGACTTTAATTGCACCAATATGCTTTTCACTGCTTAAAAAGGCCTTTGTTCTTTACAAATAGTAATACAAAGGTAACAGCAATACTTCAGTGGCTTTTATTGCTTGGATGCAAAATAGGAGTCCTTAAGCTTTAAAAATCTCTTCTCTCAGAGATACCATCTTTTGCCTGGAGGTAAAGGAATTAGGGGATATTTACATGATTTAAGGCTAATTTTATAGCATATTATGTTCCCTTTCTGCCATGGAATCAAATACTAGAGGATTTGATTCTAAAAAAAATGTAAATATGTCTAAAATGTAATAAAACTATTGTTTGTATGGGAAACCTCCATTCTAATCTGCAATAAATATGCAATACTGGAATTGTGTAACTTGGTGGTCAGCAACAGGGAAAAAACAATAGCTGTGGGAAGATAAGTACACATGATAATGCACATATAATTCATACTAGATACTTGGAACTAAGTCAGAAACTGCATTTTAGCTTTGAAACTTTATTGTTTAGGTCAAAGAGGAAAAATAAAATACTAATTAAAAACAGTTTGGTCGATACTAATGAGACAGTAAAATTGGATCAATATAGCAGTTTAATAAAAACCACTGAACTCATAATTTCTAAAGATAGTTACCAAATCAAGCATTTCACCTACAAATTCCAGAAATACTCAGCAACATTTTGGTGATGGAAAATGTTCAGTCAGGACAGAGCTGAACAGTTGTTGTTTTTCTCTGAAGATAATGTTTAGCTCGAGGCAATTGTGGAGAAAGACCAGGCTGCCAATTCATGGAACTGCTGGGAGAAGTGGACGGGAAACAAGGCACTCTACTAAAGAAGAAACAACACAGTTACAGATCTTTGAGAATACAGCCCTGTGATAAATGTTTGGACCAGTTAGAGAGAGAGATGTGCTGAGAGAACTATTGAACAAGGAACTGTGGGAGGTCTACGAAGAGCCAAAAGCAGTGAATGGAGTGAAATCCCAGTGACCTGAGTGGGCAGAGTATGTGGTTAGGATGATGGAAGACAGACCAGCGAGGCTTATTTTGGACAGCCATCGTTAGGGGTTTCAATCCTCAGGCCAATGAAGAACGTGGAAAGATAATATTGAGTAAGACCTAATTGCTCGTAATATGAATCACCATCAAAGGGAAAAATATGTATTTGGCTACAAGAGGTAGAGGAAAATCTGCCAAAGACATTTTTGGGTCTACGGAGCTGAGGGATAATAGCACACAGATTCTAGGATATTTCATATGATTTCTCCCATCTTTAGCTTTGGAATGAATTCACAGAGAAATTATTGCCTTCACTCTTGCTGGAATTTCTCAAAGAACTTCCTTAAAGAAAGTTTTGAGGAAGGCAGTAATAAAATGGCTAGAGGCTGTCTATTCAGAGCTGAACTCTTCTATGAGAGCTTAGGAATGATGCAGGGAGAGGATTGCATGTAGAAAGGGGTCACTTTTATGACAAACAAAACATGAAACATTCTACAACAGCATAAATAGGAAAAGGATGCCCAGGCTTTCTATTTGCATTATAACTGATACTGTTCTGGATAAGAAGAATCACATAAGTGACCATGTACCTCAACAGGGAAATCTCAGGTCCAAGTCCTTCAAAATTCCACTATTAGGAGTAGGGTTTTCTTTTTTTTTTTTTTTTTTAAATACAATGGGACAGACCACACTTGCAGAGGAATTCATACGAGTGAGGATTTCTAAGAACTAAGCCTGGTATGATAATATTGACAAAAGATGGAGATATTTATCTGTTCTTAGTCAAAATAATTATTGAAATGAATGGAGAATTAATAAAAGACTGCCAGGGCCTGGTGGAAATCTCTGAAACATATCTGCCCTTGTATGCATTTTCTCAGAATTTCATAACAAGCAGATATTCTTCAAATAGTTAGAAACTGAAGAATGAAATGACATCTTGCAATGGATAACATGGAATAGTTTCTTGTTTTAAGTTTATATTTGTCTGTCTAGTTATGAGTCTCCCAACATGTGGTTGTCTCCTACTCATTCCAACCCACCTTCTATTTCTGTAATGTACTTCCATGATGAAGTAAAGGATTGTGTAACTTCTGTCACAGAAAATGTTACAAAAGTAATATTTTATTGCAAAAAACTGTTTCACCCACTTTGTCAAATGAGACTAGTGCATGAGCAATAGTGCCACCAGCATCTAAATGAGCAAGTTTGCATCAGAGTAGTTTGTGGATCAGATTTTAAATAAACCTCAAGTATGCAAGCTATAAAAACCTGTGCCAAAGCAGCTCTTGCTTTTGCTTTAAAATCCTTGTACTTAATATTAATGCTTTCAAGCCACAGGCAGTAAACCTTTAACAAAATATACTGCACTTTCTGAGTGGTCATATTTCCAGGCAAAATGTGTAGTTGACACTATTCATATGAAATTTCTAGGCTGAGGTTTAAACAGCAACAGAACTTGTTATATGTACTCCTTTTCTTCAGTGAGACTTCACTAGCACATATGATTTTCTATGAGCACTACCCTTAAAATCCTGTAATCTATGCTTACTGACCAACAAAATATCCTTTCACATTTGTCTATTTTGGGCTTCTACAATAATTTTTTTTGCAAAATATAAAATACACTTGAAATATAAGTGTCTTGTATCTCAGAAGAACAGCTGAGCTTTTTCTCTGTAAGGAAGACCATTTTTAGAACCTCAGGATTCCTTCCACCAAGGTGACTTTATAACGGCAAAACATATTTGCACAATAAAAGTTGATTTTTTACAAAGATATTTACATGGCATTTGACCTTGTCTTTACATTCAAAGTTGGGATATGCAATAAGTGTCACTAGGCATTGCTGTAAGGGACTTGTCAACTAAAAAGCAGATTTCTCCTCTCCCACTGCAGAGCAAAATGTGCCGTTTCCAGAACAAACACAAGAGGGGGCATTTAGATGATGTTGTGTCTGTTCCTGAAATGCTGCTCTGTAAACTGTGTAAAACACTGGGCTTGAGTCATGTACTTCTAGCTTTTGACTCTCACTGAGTCCCTCCTGGAGTCATCTCATAGCTCCTCAGTTAAATGACACTGTTTTTGCTTTGGTGCATGATAATCTAGTTAATTTCCTCTACAAGAAACCTGATAAAACTCAACATATATTTAATTTTACTTCACACCCACACTCACATTGCAGACACATACACCAGATCTTCATGAACTGTGGGAAAAGGATCAAAAGGCTCCTAATTTCACAGGCCACAAATGAAGTCAAGCTAGCAGTTAAATAATTCCACACCCCATTTACAGTCATTGATCAATTTTTCCTATCAGTCCCAACTACTTCCCTTCTGTCACCCGCAAGCCACACACTCCCACCTCAGTTCAGAGCCACCACCATACAGCCTTGTACTTTAAACAACATTTATTGGTTACAAGTTCCTACATTACAATTATTACTCTGGGGTTGGTGTGGCTTTTGTGAATTACACTTTAAGCAATTCTGCGTGTGGTTTTCTGTTGGGATGTTTAAGAAAGTGAGATAAAGTGAAAAATGGTAGCTGAAAGTTGTATCTCTCTAATATTCATGGGAATGTATCAATAGCAGATCTATGTTTAAATGAATTTTTTCCACATTTGGTATTTTTTATGAGGAAGTTGCAGAACTGGAACTTGCCAAAGTGCTTTGGTGTGTGACACTTATGGATGGAGTAATGGCTGCTGTGGCCAGGATGTGAGTGGGAATATGCAGGCTGTAGGAGAGGTAACAGAATCCAAGGAGAGGGCCCAATTCATAAAGTGTGGTTGGAGAGAACAGAACTACTTCTGGTCCTTTAGTGGTGTGTAAACTCCAGCCACAATAGCTAAATTTTATTCAAGCTAAATTCTACTTTTTGCTGTCCTTGTATTTTCTAGAGTAGGAAAATGTAATTATTTTAGAAGTGATGCAGCTCTGCTGTCAGTTACTCACCACACAACTACTGTCACTGATGAGCTGCTCTCTAATCAGTGCCTTTTGAATTCTCTCTTTCCATTACCAGGTGTACTTGAGCATGCCCCCAGGTCTGCTCTCTTTCATTCTCCCTGTTAAGTTTGAAATTATAAATAATATCTGCACTTTTCAGGCTATGAGATATTGCTATTTCTTGTTGCAAGCCAGACCATGGCTCTGGCCCACTGTGAGATACAGGACAAGAGAGGATCATGCACTGACCTGCAGCTGGGTAGTTTGCTGTTTTGTGAAACTCTTAACTTTAGAGTGACCTTACTTAACAAATGTATTTGGTTTCTGGGTAGCAGAAAACCCCAGCCTGTGCAAACAACCCGGGTCTCCTCAGAAGTGGTGGTTGTGGAAGGATATGTATGTGTGTACTGTGCAAGGCGCTCATGCTCATGACCAGTTTGGTTTGGCTTTCTGCACTGGTTTATTCCAATCCTTGGCTGAGCACAGTGCTGAGAAGTGCACGCTCACTCTTGCTGCCATGCAGTGGCTGCACTTCACACGTTCAGGTGTCCTTCAGGTGCACACAGGGCTGACCAGGATTGTTCAAGAGCAGCCACAGAGAGCAAGATGAGACTAGTAAAGAAATTGGCAGTATGAAGATTTGTAAGGAACTGCTCAGGCATGAAAATGAAAAAGATGAGTAATGAACAGGTGAGCAGACTGCGCTGAGGAGCTTCACTTCAAAATTAGTCAAGTTATTGCAATGGAATATAGAGATTTATCATGCATGCAATGGGCTTTTACTTCAGTAAAAAACAAAACAGGCAAAGGAAACAGCCTCAGGATTCTAGAATTTTGCTCTAAAGTCTACAGTGGTGTATGATGGTAGCTATTATTGCTTGTCCTTTGAAACATTTATCATCTTTTGGTGTTAAAATCAGGATTCTGGACCTGATTCACTACAGTTTCTACTGTGTGACATCAGTTTTTCTAAAATTATTTTTTAAAAAATGTTCATTTCCCTTCATAATGGATAAACTGTCATGCAGTGAGATGCATGGATATATCTGTATATATGACTTAGAGACAATATAGTCTAAAATCTCTTCACTGAATAAAATAAGTTTTTAAAGTAATGCTTTTTAGACCCAATGAAATCACAATATGCAAATTATTCAGAAGATTACTCTGAAATTCTTTATCCCTTCATGTATATTTTTATAATGTGACTTGGGGGGAAGCATCTTTAATTGACAATTGTCTTTTTCCCCTTATCAAATACAACCTTTGGCTGATACATGAAGGCCAGAATATTCCCACAATTTCAAATATTTTCCCCCAAATAAAGACTCACTGAAACAAAAACCTGACGTCTTGAAGTTGGCCCGAATACTTTAGTTTTCAGGTAAACTGATTGTTTCTTATACTATTCTACTAACTTTAACCACTGGTATGCTTACCTTGAAACTTTAGTTTTTCAACTCATATCTGTACTTAGGAAGTCTCTCAAATAAATCACCTGCTTAAAAAACTATGTATTTTGTCAGCAGCTTCTCTGTGTACTCGATAGCTGCTTCTCCTTCTGAATTACTTCCTCTGTCTCATGGTAGTCTGTGATCCTGACATTTCATCCCCTCTTTGCCTTGAGCTTTTAGGGTGAAAAGGAATGATTAAATTGCTGTCCATCATGTTTTCAAAGTCATTACAATTTGTCTTTAGATCTATTTTTAAGAGCTACAGGAGTGTCACCCGGAAAGGATGCTTCACTTGTAGTGAGAGTGGGCATAAGCTGTAACAGCCAAACAACCTTTTCAGTACAATAGGGAAATTTTAACAAGGGGTCGCCTGAGATCCTTCTTTTGCTCATTTTCCAAAGCTCTCCGTGTTAAGCATTTTGCCTAAACATGTGTTTTCTTTTGGGTAAAGGCACAGCTTTGTCCAAAGGGTGAGGCGCTAGTAAAGCATGCTGTTCCCTGGTATGACCTGAAATGATGACATGATGCTTGCAGAGCATTCAGAGCTAGACAGTTCTGAACAAAGCAGACATTTGAGGAAACAGCATGTGCTGTGAATCTTTGGGCTGGTAAGTATAATAACAAACACTGCAGGAAAGTTGGTAGAAAAGGAAAATAAATTAATCTGTCCTCAGTCTAGTCTGGAGGTGGCTCAGCTGTGGAGCTCTGCAGTCACAGCCTCCCTGTGGCAGCTGATGGTGAAGTTGTCACACTGAAGGGACTGCAGCTGTGCTGAGACAGTTACCAGACTGCATGCTCCCTACAGGAGTTGTTCTAGTCTGTAAAATGTCTCTAGTTGTATTTCATACGGTTAGATTCTGAGTGGGGGATATTTCTTAATCATGATTTTTTTCCCCCCTCAAGTTCACGACCAGCAAATTCCTCATTCACATTGACATGGAGCATTCCTTCCAGCTGTGGAAGGATCACTCAGATCAGCCTACAGGAACGTGGTCTTCAGCTGGACAAAATACACTTAAATTTCTTTGAAGTACTACAGTGTGAAAAATTCTTTTCCTTTGATTACATAAAATTGCTGTCTCCTCTAAAAGCTAAATAGCAGAGGAAGCTTTGGGCTATGGAGGTGCTGTTGGAACCAAGTCTAATGTTTGGACAATTTCTTCTGCTTATTTAATAATAGACTGAGTTGAATCAGTTTTTTGCCTCATTAACCTTCCTTTGACAAAACTTACTTGACATACTCTGCTTAGTGTTATGCTTTGCCCCTATTATAAACTTTTATTTCATACTCATCAGGGATTTTATGAGTATGGGACATTAAAGCAAGTACATTTACTGTTTCATCCTCCCATTGAGACATTGCTGGCCTTAGTTTGTATACTTCCAGTCCAATTTTGTCTGAATATCTCATAAGGATGGATAGTAGATTCTTTTGAAACTGTTCTTTCACAGAGAAGCAGACTAGACAATCTGTGAATCCTATCTCTACTTCAAAATATATCTTCACTTGAAAGTCTGTGCACTTATGGACATTTTCCTGAGAAGGTTTTTGATTTATTCATGGGTGTTGTGCATTACAAACAAATACACAATGTCACTAAGCAATTTTTCCAATTAAGTCCATGGAATTGTTTAGTGTATAGGAAATTATAACCAAGTTTTTTTAGTTTGCTTGCCAAGGTCAATATGAAGATGGACAATTTTCTTCTGCTTACTGTATCTATGTAATCCTGAGTTCTATCAGCTATGACAGAATGGTATTGTGAACCACAATTAATTTCCTTTACAATAGTGTGGATAACTTCACGGCTCATTAGACTGATGATTTCATTCTGAATTGTTGGACTTGTGTAATCTTGTTTTCTCTTCAGCTAGCTTCCCAGGGTCTCATTGTCATTGCTGTGAAGCTTCAGTAATTCAATAAAATTCTCCTCATCAATCTGATGGCCATGAATTACCAAGCCTTTTCTACTCCAGTACTGTATGGTGAGTATTATTTTGTACAGTGAGCAAAACTGATTTCCCAGCAAACATTTTACCTTTCTTTATCCTTCAGACATACTGGAAAATGTGGTATTTGATATTCTAGTCAAACAAAAATGATCTGGTGACAATTTAAACAAATTTTGTCTAGGTAACATAGCCAAATGGTGGAACTTTGGCACAGAAGTGGATTTCTCTTCCTCCCCATCACCATTACTGACTTCATTCCTTCTGCTGCTTCTTTAGCTAAAGCCTAGCGTCAAGTGGCACAGCTGTGACATCAGAGGTAAGGCACTCACTGCTCAGCTAACCCTGTGTGGATGGTGAATTTGTGACATCACAGCGAAGGACTTAAACAGTTATGGTGATGTATAAATTCCTGAGGAATAAATATAAAAGTATTTAATAATTTTTTTTTGTAAGATAATGGTTACACCCATTTCTGGTAATGGGAAATTTGAAGATTTTTTGTTGCCTAAGTCTGCCAAGATGCAGTGTGATAACATTATTCTAGAGCTGTACCAGAATATGATATTTTCATGAATGATGTTAAAGTGGCTTGTGTTCAGTTGTTTCCATCTCTGAGAAAATATCATGAAAGATAAAGGGAAGGGTAAGAAAAAGGGAGAACCAGAAGAGACAATTTTCAAAATTTCATTTCAAGAAAGGAAAATAAAATACATACTGTGGTTCACTGCTGTTAAACATTCAGCTGAGAGGATGTGTGAGTTTTTAGTTCCACAGATCTCATCAGAAAACTGAACTGCAACTGGTACATGGAGCTACAAGCCTGTCATGCATATTTTTGTTAGAAATGGTAGGTCTGCTAATATGTGTAGATTTTAAACTACCAGTTGAGAATAAGACTTGTGATAGTTCTTTCATTTGTGTCTCAGTTCTCACCTATTAATAAGCATTAATTTATCATTACCACAGAAATTTTTAACAAATATAAATAAATCAGAGATTAAAAATGCTCACATATTTTAGTGAGGGGCTGCCTTACATGCTAGGGGACAAGTCTAAAACCAACACCTCATTTCACTGTCATTTGTGAAGAGCATAATAAAATAAATGCTTAATTTAAAAAAAATATTTGATAATATTTCAACTGAAACATCTTATATGATATGAATTGTACAGGATTAGGAAGATAATCTCAGTCTGGTATGTTTTATGTTCTGACAAAACTGTATCCTAATATCACCTATCTTTCACTGTCATGTTTAAATACTGGAAAGCTTCCAAGAGGAGCTGGTCAAAAAAGAAATAATGACTGAGAAGCGAGAAGAGTTTGGGCCACACACTCTAAGCTTTTATGTCATAGAGCAGATCCTGAAAATATAGTTTATAATGCATAAACAACACTACAGATACCTGATATCTAGAATATTTATGCATTGTGCTGTGTTGAGCAATTGTGACTAATTCTCAAATCTATATACTAAACATACAAATATATTACTGTATTTTCATATTTAATGCATATTTAAAAACCTGGCTATATTAACAATAATAAAGTTTATTGACAGTAAACCTTCTATTTACAGAGTTTATTGGCAATTAAATTCTAAATATATTAAAAATACAGCACACCAAAGAGCATAATTTGTATATCAAAGTGTAATTGTACCACTTTTTAATATGTATCACCTTATCCAGTGTATAAAGTGGCAACAGCAACATGGCACCACCAAGTTTATTACAGCACCTGAGTCCTTCCAGGCTCGTTATCCCTGCCCAAAAACTGATGAGTATAGAGCCAATGGCTTTATCTTCACCAAACACAAATGGACAATGCAGAGCAAACTGGGTTAATGGAGGCTGCTTAATTCTAAGATATCTGCACAACACCAATATCTGCTCAGTGCTGCAGTGATGTGGTCTATGACCAATAATTGCAATATTCTACATGGAGGTGTGTGCAAAATGCTCCCATAGAAGCTAACAGGAGTTTGGGAGTTGTAGCACATCCTGAGGATGGGCTGGCCAGAAGAATATAAAAGGACTTTAAAAATTTTATTTATTTATTGTCTAATAAATTACTGGTATTTTAAATGTAAATGTATATAGATGTATATACACAAAGAAATTCTTCCCTTTATGTTTCATTGTGTGACAAATGCATCACAGTCTTTTTCATAGCAAGAAAGAGACTGAGATTTACTGCAGATTTCTGAAAAAGGTTTATATGCCAAAATATATGGGGGCTTTTTGTATTAGATCTTTGGTAATTATTGAAGTTAAGTCTTACAAGCATCATGCTCCAACACAGTATGTTCTATTTACTGGAAACCCAAGGGCACAAGACTTCTCAAAGAGCAATACAGGTCACTTGTATGCCCCCATAGAAAACTGTATTTAAGGCAACATTCAACACTGATTTCTGGGTGACATTTCAATGTTTTTGACTTATAAAGCTTGTAGTGCTTAATTTGTGATTGCTTGAAAGTCTTCCTCCTATTTGTCCATGGATAGTCTCACTCAATTGCCTGCTACAGTGCCCCCCGCTCAGGGAAGGGAAGGGAAGAGTTCACATATTTCTGAGCACCTTGACTTACCATACAACGATCATGCCACTGGCTACAGGCTGTTTTCAAAATCTTTTTGGCTGCTGCCTGTTCCTCCTTTGGTGCAGGCATGACAGTCATAAGTAATGACTTGTGGCCCAAGGGAAGCCCTCTGGGCTGTAGATGAGCAGCCCCTGACATCAGATCTGCCTTCCTGGTACCTGTGGTAAGCAATGGTCTGGGGCGTGATGGGAAGCTCAGCAGGATGACTCTCAGGTTGGGCTTGAAAGAAGATAGTGAAAAATTTGAACATGTTTGCAGAAAATTTCTCCCAACAAGGGATCATGGAAGTGCTTATTTGGTACACGTACAAAACAGTTTACATGATGAGAGGTGGTAAGAGAACCTCTGGGTATGGCACAGAAATTGTTTGAGTGATGCAATATGTCAGGAAGGATTTTGTAACTGAGCTCCTATCTTGGATCTTTCACTGAGAGATGCCATAGGATATGTAATGTGATCAGTGCAATGAAGAGGAACTTTTTATATTGACATGTATGAGGCAAAAATGTATCTGTTACAGTAAAAATAATCCAGATTTACATAAGAACTTGGATGAGAGGTCATCAGTGTAGGTGTGTCTAAGAGGCAGCTAAGATATGTCATGGTGGGTAGTTCACACTGGGGTGGTCTGGGCCACACCTACTCCATCACTGACCTTGAACCAAGCCCAGAAAAATCCACCCTCCTATTGCTGTTAATAACAGAACTGGAACACAGACCATGGGTTATAAGCTACACATGAACAAGCATTGCCTTAGCAGGTCTTCTGTAACAATTAAAACAAAATGTGATACAGTAGAGTATTTCAGCAGACATCATCACTATTAGCCACAATTTGTAATTCCCATAGCCCTACCAGAGGCATTTATGCTGGCTTTTGGAAAATTTACATCCACCAGGGAACATGTAAACAGTAGAAGTCAGACTGAGCAGTAAGAGATAAAATTCCATGGATGATTAAAAAGTCTTTGATGTTCTGCATGTATAGAGTACATGTGGAGACCAAATACATACTCTCCAAATTTGATTCCATAAAACTGAAACTCTCTGCCTTGCCCTTGGCCTCACAGGACACCCCACATTAAAACCATTCAATGAAATTTGACGTGTTGCCAACTGTTGCCTGCCTGAAGATTAAACTACTTAAGTTTTCAATTACCTATGGTATAATATGAAGACACACGAGTAATGTCTAGTTACAAAGAGAAAAGCCTGAATAAAGAGATGGGCTTTGCACTGTGCAGTGTGCCCTATTGTGGAGAGGGACTTGGCCTACCTGTGTAATTTTCTATTACATCTATGTCCATTTGGGGGCTGTTTTTAAACATATATAACCCTTGATACTGATACACTTCTACCTGTATGAAGATGCTTGTTCTTATTTGATCAGGCCCTAGATCAATTTCAATGCAAGTGTAACTTGCTGATGAATGGACATGAAGGGGCATGTCTGCAATGTATTCTGTTGCAGAGATATCTAACTCTGCCTTCTAGAAGTCAACAATTGTATCTTTATTTGGATGGCAACGGGCAATCCTAGTTACAGTAGTCAACCCCAGAACTGTGATAACATGGCTCTGGTGCTTTTGGGCTTTAATATCTGCTTTAAACTATTGCTGCACTGTGCCCTGTGGACAAATCTGCACACTCAGAATTGATTGGTTGATCTTTACTGTAGTTCTGATTTACAGAACACTGACTTAACCCCAGGTTCCCACTGTTGAATCCCTGTAGACCTGATCCTTAAAATAACAAGAATAATTTTCTTTCTGTTTCTCTTTACTGACTCCAAAGCAAGGCTAGATGATTCATTCAGCTGGAAAATTTCACAGTGTAGGTATATTATTTCAGATGAGTTCTATTTTTGGTGTTTTGAGCACAAGAGTAATAAAGTAAAAACAGGACCCCAATTTCAAATTAGCTACATATCCATCACTAAGACAGCATCACTATAGTAAGCAGAGCTAATTAGTACTACCATTTCCACATGCAGAAGATGCAGTTCCAACTGCTGTTGTAATATGGGCATGAAAACTCCAGAGCTGGGGAGTCTGGTGAGAATTTGATGTCCTCATTTGCAGTTAAAATGCAACAAATCACTTCTTCTCAGCTATTCTCAAAAGGCTAGCAGCAGTGCATGGGAGATAGTGTGTCTCAGGTAGTTAAATCTCACATCATGTAAGGCTCTCAAAGTGCAAAGAGCATGGTAATTTGCCCTGTGAAGGGAAGCAGTAACTAATGCACCAGTGCAGTGTTCTCCTTCTGACCAGTCTGACTGAAGGAGTGTGTCACTGCATCTGCACCAGCTGGAGCTTCTGAGTGACTTTCAGGGGCATGATATGTTTACCAAGCAGCATGGTAGTCTAATCAGTGAATGGAAGAGCATGACTGTAGGCAAAATGTGGAAGAATGGGGAGAACTTATAGTTAAAAAGGAAAAGATAGTAAACTTCCCTCCATACCTTTGAACCTGCATTTTTCAATCTGCTTCCAGGGGTTGCAATCAATTTGATCTCTATGCTGTAACTCTCACTGCCAGACATCTTAGTATGATATCAACAGAATTCTTGAGTAGCTCTGTATCTTACCAGTTGTAAACTGCTGCATTGTAAATTGCTGCTTCAATGTGAGTTGGAGAAGTGTGCAAAAGCATCTGGTCCTGTCTGCAGACAACTCCAACCTGCAGCTCCTTGCTTTGGTAAGGATCCTAAAAGCAGCTCATGCTGTAGTCATGCACTGGGACTGAACTTTGAACATTTTCAAAGCCACAACCAGTTTCTATTAAAGATGTCTGAAGTAGCAAGCTGACATCCCAAGGAAAAAGACTAGCCTTTTATGCACTAGACAAGCAAATAAAAACTGCAGAGTATGTTGATTTTCTTCAACAGTCCTTTTAAATGGCTCTGGTGTGAGAATATTTGAATACTTTAATGACGAGCATGATACTGAAACATGGTATGAAATTACAGTAGATACAATATGAATTTATTAGTTATATTAACTAATATATCTTCTCCTTTGGGAGCCATAAAATATTTTGTGTGAAGATGGTAGACTCTGTCCTTAGGGGCTCTTATTTAGCTTTTATCATACTATGTCTAATAGTAAAACCAACATTGATAATAATGTACTGTGCGTGTCATACCTGAAATCCCATTATCCATCTCTCCAGCTATAGAGTGAAAAAAACACTTCTGCTGAGTTTTGTACCTTAAATTCAGTTAATTTTCATTTTTTTAGTCCTTTGTAGCAAATCAGAACCTCTTCTAAAGTGTTGGACCAACCTCCAGGCTTGATTACACTGGTGAAAACTTGGAATTATTGCCTTGAAGTCAGAGAAGCATCAATGAAAGGAATTTGGCACATACAAAATGTGTTTTGGCCTATTACTTTTTTGTAGCAAAAGGAAGTTTCATATAATTTCCATGTAAATTCCTAAATAATTCTCTAGATTTCAAAGTAAGACAATATTTTATATATATATTGGATCAGACTGATAGTATAAATTACTTATGTCAAAGGCAACGCTAACAATTGCTTTAAAGAAAAGTAAAAGAAACTGTGCAAGGAAGTGGTATGTAATAACCTTCCACAAGGGTTGAAACATGGGGAAGTACAGGAAAAGACTATATATATAAAATGAAGGAGAATAATGCAGCAAATGCCTGCAAGGAAATTAACTCCCTTCTATAAAGCTAGTTGAAAATGCATCTCTGCTATATAAAATACCAAGAGTTATCTCTTTTATTAAATATTTAGAGTAAAATCTCTATTTAAAAAAAATGCTGGGTACTTCTTTTGCATCCAATGAATATTCATTGGGAAGTTCATTGGTGGGTGCCTATTCAAAACTGAAAGATCAAAAGGGAGCTGTGTCAATTTTGTCCTTTTCTGGGTTGACTTCTATTTTTTGATGTAATAAATTGCCAATTTTAGAAGGGTAAAGAACAGAAATGGAAACGAGTATGCCTTTCAGGAGACTTTTGACTGTGCTGTTATGAATAGTCCCCAAACAAACAGCTTGTTGCAGGCCATTCACAAAGTAGATAGACATCCAATTGTTAGCCATGCAAATAGCCATATCCAATGGTCAGACAGCTGTTAGCTGGCTCTCAGAATGATTGGTAACCAGACTGTTGTAGAACTTACTCCTGTCTACAGGCTGCTGGGTCTCATCTTTTTCTAAAATCTTATTAATAAATAGAACACGTTTTATGGCATCACTGATGTCTATCTCCTCCCTTCTCACTGTTTCTCTCATTAACAAGTAGAAGACAAAGCCAAAAAAAAAAAAGAATGAGTAGGAAAAACATGTTTATGGGCTATCTTTACAGACCAGGGTTTAATCCTCACAGGGATATTGTAGGTAAAATAAAAACCCTTTTTGTGCAACCACTGCAACACTTTTATACTCCTAAATGCAAGTATGTCATGCAGGCACACACAAACATGCAGACACACACTCACAAATGCTTCTTATACACTAATACAGCTTTTTCTTAGTCTCAAAGTCATATTCTGAAAATGCATGCATCAGGAGCAAATTTAGACTTTTAAAAGTTAGTGAAAATGGACTAGTACATAGTAAAGTCTTTAATAGGTGCTTTTCTAGAACAGGGAATTGTCCACTCTTTTGATTGTGGATAGTTTTTCATGTCTTGATGAAGTTCTACATGTTGCAACAAAAACCTGTCTAACATTAACTAAATTACTTCTGATTAATTGAAAACAATATGGAAGTTGAAATCTCACTTCACATCATGCTCCTGGCAGTGCCTAGAACTGGCCAGTTGTGGTAGGTGGACTGTCCATGCTGTTTGCAGGATTTGATCCATGAGCAAAATGGTAACTCATAGCAGGAGAAGGAGGGTTTCTCTCATTTTAATTCAGAAATTTCAGATTTTTGGTAAACGATATTCATTTAACAAAATTGTGGTGTCTGGGTTTAGGCAATACTGTTTGTGGCTTCTTCCACCCATTCTCTTAGAGTCTCATGACCTTATGTTCCTGTTCCCCAGATGAGGCCTTCATGTGCTGCCTCTTCACTCTTGCTCCCATTGCATCAGACTGCTGGTGTCTCTTGAGCCCCCACATTGCCACCTCCCCTTCCTGCACTGGCAAAACCCAAAGGTGTTGGCTGAACCCCACTAATTCTCCAAGGACACTAACATGTCCCTGCAATGTGTTGCTTCCTCACACCTCTCACTTCTGGAGGAGCAACGCATATTTTCCTAAAAAAGCTCTTACGGAGCCAACACAGCTTCAGAAAAATGTAGCTCCTTGATTCTGTACTGAATGCTGTAATGGTATCATTGCTGAAACCCCCAGCACTCAGCAGGAGCCACAACACAAATGTTAGTGGTGACATGGGTGTGTTAAATTAGATTTCCTTTTCTTCATAAAACAATCTGAGCCCTGCTCTCTGCTACCTGAGCACTTGAACTGCAAAGTTTTAAACTGAGATGGAGCCCTGCTGTGTAGCTTTCAAAATTGCTGATTGGTATGAAAAAATAGAAGCAAAAAGCTAGAGCATAACTAAATAATATTCTGAGTTGGGATACTCAGTTTAGAAGATATAAATCAAGGCTTGAATCCTGCAAATGATTACTGAAGATGTTTTTTTGATTCAGAATTAATTGTAAGATTATGCAGATACATGATCCTATCACAGTATGTTTCTTACCTACAGGGTTATGTTGTCTCTTTATTTATATATATTATCTCTGTTTCTTCTCATGTTTTTCTGGCCCAATGACATTTTAATTAGGCCAAAGAAATAGAAACAGAAACAGAAAAAACACATAAGCAACCATCTCATACCCTTCCTGAGGCTTTGTTTAACTACCAAAGGACATGCTTTAGTAAGAGAACAGAGTTTCCTTCTAAAAGGTAGGCAATGCATCAGTTTTCCTGTCTGAAAGAATATTCAAACCAGACCATGTTCATGGCCTGTCAAATCTCCCAATGGAATGTAAATGGAATGAAAGCAGGATTGAAGTACTGATGTCTGTGGGTTGCAGTAGGTAGCAAAGGTTAGATACTGCATTACATGCCATCGTGACACCTAAGTCCATTTAAGGATGACTCTCTGGGTAGCTGTTTTCCAAACGTAAAATTAGGACAAAAATTACTGTGCTGTAGCTCACAGAGGTGTTAGAGGTTAAAGATCATGACAGTAATAGAATGATTAAAATGACATCTAGGATTACATACCATTCCCCTAAAAATGTGAGCAGGTAAAACACAATTTGGAAGAACTGGAAGAGTGACATCTGTCACTGAACTTTTTTTTCCTGAACATCATGGATGTAAACATTTAGGAGTTTTTTGGTGAGAATTCCAAGCATACTAAGAGACTAATAGGCTTTCCCTCTCACCTAATACATGGAACTAATTGTCAGTGTTCATCCTTTATTTTCCATAACTATTTGGAATCTAGCAAATGCTTCCTGGATTTCAGTTACCTCAATATATCCATTAACCAAAGACCCCTAGCTGGTGTTTTCCAGGTCCTTCAGATTTCTTGACTGTATATCATTTATGAATCACCTCAAAACCTGCTTCAATACTCCCTACAAATTATCTGATTTTCCTGTTGCCGGATATGAGTCCATTAGGTGAAAGTTACCATGAAACAATTTAATGGGAACTTCGATCTCATTGTTTTTTACTAAGTATTATTTATGCATTCAGTGCCCCAGGTGTCTACAGAGCTTAACAGGCAATTTTTTAAAAAAGGCCATAGCTCAATTAACTAAAACAGTAACTATTAAAAAAATGTGCAAGCATTTGGGAAAAGGGCAAGATGACAGGAATTATTGCACGATTGAAAGGTCACAAATATGTTTACTGCTGGAGACAAAACTTGCCTGTTTACAGAAAACTAAAATGAAAAAGCTGGAACAAAGAATGAAGTGCTTAGTACTGGGTGTCTAACTGGAAGCTGAGGGCTTTGGAGAGAGATCTGAAAAAGGGAGAATCATTGTGCAGGGATAAGAAGCATGAAGCAAACAAAAGCATGTGTCCTTTGTGAAACAAAGAGGGTAACGGAAGTAGAATCTGTCGGGCTGCTGGGAGGAAACAGGGTAAGTCAACAGGGGGGTTGAGGCAAACCTTTCCTTGGGAAGTGAGGATGAGAGACTATTTGCTAACACTTCTTGCTGTGCTTGAAGCTGCACACTACACAGAGGACATTGGCCAAACCACAAAGGATTTGCTATCTGAAAAGCTGATAGTTCAGTTTTGTCCACCATGGCTCTTACAACTTCCTTTGCCAAACTGCAGCTATGCCAAACCTTAAGAACAGGCTGGCTTCCAGTGTAAGAAATTGCTGGACTAGCAAGGTGAGACCTAGACTACAATTCACTAATTTCTGCACTGTAGTGGCTACGCACAGCAATTAAAGGTTTTGCATTGAATTTATTACCCTTCTGCTTGACTTTGATAGGAGTCCCATGAAGAAAATTTTTCTCTTGAGTGAAGAGGCATAAGAGTGAGGATTCAGTGCTGCTTTCCTGAACAAACCAGCACTTTGAATTTTGAAATTGCAGCTTGTCCAAATATTTATCTCAGCTTTACTGTGCAAATTCTCTTTTTATGCAAATTAAGTATTTGATGACATGGGGAATTTACACAACTCTCTATTTCAAATGTTTTAGAAGACAGCAGAGATGTCTGATCTTCAGCTACTGGAAGCTGAAAGTACTTCTCTTTATTATAATTACCTTGCTTAACAGCAGTTGAAAATGTGGTTTCAGCCTTGATTTTCTAGAATATAACATTTTATTAGTTTAATGTATATTTTCTATAGTGATTTCTTGATTCTGACTTTTAGTTGTAACATCAGTACTAAAGTTCAATTACTGCATCAGCTAATCTAAACCAAGAAAGACTATTAAGGTTACATTTTTCTCACAGTGACAAAGCATTGCAAATATTCCTCTTGCTGCACCTATTCTACCTATTGTGTCAATTATGTTTCCTCATATTCATCAGGACTGTAATATTCGTTTCAGTTAAACTGAAAATGGAAAAATGAAGCAGTTGCTTGATTTTGGCTGCATACCTTGGTTACTAAGATACATTCCCAGGTAAACGGATTTGAAGAATGCAGGTGGAGACTGACCCTTCATGACAACAGTGCTGCTTCTACAATCCTGTGTCCAGAAGCAGATGGCTGCAGGCCAGTATCCCTGCTTAGCTTCCTGGATGCAAGGAAAAGCAAGCCAGCCATCTCCTTTATTTTAAATATAACTCTCTTTTTCTAAGTAGAACCATTAGTTTTTATTGATAGCACTAATGCTTTGCATTTAGACCAAATTACAATAGGAAAGGAGATGCTTAAGGGTAACTGGGTGATGAAAGGACTACATTAGAGTACAAGTCCAAGGGCTGCTGTTTCCTATTTGTAATGCTGAATCCACATGCAAGTCATATTTAAGCTATAAATGGTGGCGCCTAGGGAGTATACACTCAGATTGCCTTGAGAAACTAAATACTTTTATCAAGTCACCAGATGGACTTGTGTTCAAAAAACACTCTTGAACAACATGGCTTTTCTATATTCACCTTTAGATAATCAAGCTCTCAATAACCTATAGAAGTGTATTAACATGTTCTCTGATGTGTTATAATATTACATAGAGATGAGTAACACACATAATTTCAGACCACCGATAATTTCACACACCATACATAATTTCAGCTAGACTCCATTGATCTCCCTTGTTTTAATAATCACTGATATTGTACAGTACCAATACCTTCAGCTTCTTACTCAGGGAACTGTAAGACTATGCCATCCATTTTCTTTCATGACAGAAATCTCATTTGCAGTTGGACAAGTTTTATCATATGAAGCCATGAAGTTTTAGTCTCCATAAGAGCATAGTTTGGGCAGGGGTTTTGAGGAAATTTCAAAATAAAGAGACAGGTCCTGTTAAAGGGAACAAACACATGCATAGAGTGATTTTCATCATGGCAATAGAAAGAGGCAGGTTTTTAATTCTCAGGATGTCTCAACGAGGTAATGGTCTGTTTGGGTGAAACAATTTCCATTGTAGTAGGAGGAGCACAGATAAACATGAAGATGTTATTGAATAGACTTCAAACCATAGCAGCTGCATGGAGTTCTATTAACTCAGATGTCATTACTTGCAAAGTAAAAGGGAAGATATGGTTTTCTGAAACAAGAGAAGAAGAATAGTAAGTATACATGAGTTTAATTACCTCCATGTCTGTATGTATATTTGAGGAATATGTCAAATGATCAAGAGGAATGATACACCATCTGACAATGATTATGGCTTTGGGGTAATAATGAAAATTCTGATGGGTGGATTGTAAAGTGAAATCTAAGTTCAGCTATAAGAAAGAAATCCACAGAAAGATGAGATGCTCTTAGTGTCATAACTGAAAACAAGCTCACAGCTATAATCTGACAGTGCAAGTCAAATACAAGATATAAAGCTGAATGCAAAGCTGAAAATAATCAAAAATAACTGTAAAATCTGAAGGCATCTGAAAACTGGACACTCTGTATATCCTTAGTAAATGCTGTATACCTCTTGTGTGCTATTTTTGCACCAGTCTATCAAAGTATCCAGGGCCACATGGCCATAGCCAAAGCAATTTAAATATCAAGGCAGTTACAAATATTAACAAATATGAACCGAAGAATGTGCATAAGACCTGAGCCACTGTAGGCTGCAACAAATTCCACTCTCCATGAACATGAAAAGTTTGAAAATAGCAATTATCTAAGGTCAGGTACATATTAATATGGACAGTGATAGGAAAAAGAGAGGAAAGGAAGGAGAAGTAAGTGCAGTCTAACAGAAGGTAATTTAAAACTTACAGATAGGAAGACAAAGTTTTCTTCTTAGAGGGATTCAGAAGAAAATACTTAGTTTTTACAAATAGATGAGGAGAGTTTCTTTGTAAATAAAGAAAGAATAGGAATTGGTGATAATCTTCCCAACATCAGCAATGAAAGTCATCTCTCTTGATAGATTATAAGAATAAAATCCACTGGGAAATGAAGTGACATGAATTTTAAATTTTTCCTTGAAAATAATAAAGAAAACATAAACAAAAATTTAAAAAAGGTGGCAATAAAACTGCCAACATTAGCCTAAATTTGCTCACTTTAAACCAATGATAAAAATAACACTAATTTTGAGAGAGTTTGGGTTAGGTTAATGCTGAATACTTTTCAAAAATTCCTCTCACAGAAGATAGCTGAACTATCAACCACAATTGCTCCAGGAAGAGTAATTCTTGCCAGATGAGTTGATTTGTTGGCTTTTATTTTTTTTTCTTCTTTATGGGAAAGCATAACAAAATTACGATGAGAAAAGTGGGGGAGGATACTTTTGTCTTGTTGGAATGGTCAGGGCAGTTCCTCAGCCATGGTTAGCTTGGCTTGGCAGGGAGAGCTCAGTGCTCCTCTGTCTGCCCAGGGGCTGTGAGAGACAGATGGGCATTTACCTGGATCGAGGCACTTGCCTGGTGATGGTCTGGTAGAGGGACAGGGTGACAGTTCTGAAGCCAGCTAACCTTCCTGAAATTTGCGTAGAACAGATATTTTAACACAGTTCTGCCTTTGCAGCAAGGCTTTGTGCAGCACCTGCTGTGCTGTGGGCCCTTACCAACAAGCACTAAGTGCTGATGCTACTCTCAAAGGGGTATGGGGTGTTGGAGACTGAAAGGCTAGAAATGCTAGCATAGAAATACAAGTGTAACACCATTTACCATGACAATGTGATATGGCCATCCCGTTCTGCTTTGAAAGAAGCAGCTCTGAGACCATGGGCAGGAATAATACTGAGTGAACTGGACATCTCATCTGAGTTTCTAAGGCAATATGTCAGCCAAAAGAAGAAATAATTAAATTCGGTCCTAAACTGTTAGAGCAATAACAATATTTGATAAAGAATACAACAATAAGCCCCTATAAGATTGTAGGACTATTAAACTTCATGAAACTGCATTTTCAAAAAGATGTATCACCTGCATCAAGCAAAAAGGAAAGAAGAATGATAACTGAAGTTGCGCCATCCAGGTTATATTTTACAGAATATAAACGTGCCAAGGAAATTAATTTTTTTTTAATACTGCCATGCCGTGGATTTGATATCTTACAGAAGTAATTGTGAGGGGATGATTTTGTAATTTTGTTATTATATTTGTTGCAGTTTTGTTAACTATTTGTCTTTTTACCTAACAAGATAGTTTAAGATTCCAACTCAATTTTAAAAACCCCAACAAAACCTAAAACATTCCCTTGGAATGAGGAAATAGTAAAAATGTTCTAGAAAATATCATGCTCAACGCAAAGAATGCAGTTAAGTCAAGAATGAACAGTTTTCTTTCTGATGATGAAATGAGAAAGGGAATTCCCTCATATTTACCCTTGAGCCTGAGTAAATTCATATTCTCTAGGATATTTTCTGCTTGTTGCCTTCATTTTGTCTGCTGAAAAGGACAAAAAGGCATAAGAATTCCATGTGCAATAGGAGTTATCCCTGCATGTTATTGGGACACAAGATTTTTCCAGCACTTGATGGGGTGAGGGTCTTTACAAATGACAGTAGCTAGTTCAAGTCACTGAGAGAATCTCAAAGGGTGTCTCTGTACGGTATTATCTGTGCCCAGATTTTTATTCATTGGGGGTTCACTTGTATCCATACTGCTTAATCCACCCCTGAGTTTCTCTGCTTGGCAAATTTTCTTCCTTGCTCCAGGTCTGAGCCAAAGTGTGAGACAACTTATAGGAGCAGTATGGATGGCTGGGGAATTTAGTCTTGCATGCTGGCTTGAGCCATAAACCAGCATGGCTGTATAGACTTACCAATAAAGATCAGTACTATGATGTCAGTGAGTAGCTGGGGATGCCGAGCCAAATGACCTCATAGAGGGCTGAGTCCTAACACCACGGACTTATAAATAATTGTGAATATTATACAGAACACACAAATACAACAAGCTTTTCCCCACATATATTTATTCCTCAGCCATGACAGGATTGACTGAGTAACTTCTGAAGGCAAGACTGTTAGTCAGATTTAATTTTCCCTCATCCCATCATCCACTAATTAGGAGTATTCCCTGTTCTTGTGATTTTTATCATGGTCATGATATTTGATACTTCTCTGCAAAGTGCCTGTTTTGGAATCATGTGATTACATCAGACAAAATGTTTCCAGTCCTTAAATCTGGGTTTGTGGTGTTTTGTTTTGTTTTTAAAAAGAAAAGCTATAAACCAAAACAACAAATATAAAGCCCCCAAATTCTTAGTTTTCTAAGCATCATTATTTCCGTGGCCTGACATGACATCTGAGGTTAACAATATGAAATTAGCATCATGTAAGAAACAAACAAACAAGAAGACTTTGGCCCCCAAGGAGCCCAAACAAATTACTCTACAATTTGGTAACCACCAACTGAGTTTTGAATCAAGGAGATCTATTTACTCCCAATCTTTTCTTTTACCTTTCTATTTCTAATTAACTCTTCTAGTAAAACAGTTTCCTTCTTTAAACAGTCCTTAAAAAAATCCCGTTTTGTGGATGTTACATGGTATTTTCCATGAAAACAAAAAGAAATATTCAATACAGAGAAATGGTAGTTTAAAATATTTTATGGTGAGAAAAATTTGAAACTTTTCATGTTGGCTAGGAGTTTGCAGTTTCTAAGCCAAGTGTCCATTCTGAATCATGTAGTCAACTCGCTAATAAGAAAGATGTGAAGGTCTTTGGGAACTCTATAGCCTATCATGCTGTTTTCTGAACAGACTGTCACTCTGCTTTGTTACACAATTACTTTTAGTGATTCACCTTTTTAATGAGAGCAGAAGGGAAACAGCAAAGAAAACATTTCTCTAAAATGTTTTCAGAAAGGCCCACTGGAATTTGAAATGGGTCTTATTTGGTGTACTTTGCATAATTTGTTACACTAAATATGAAACAGATTTCAACTGCAGCTGCAGAGCATGTGTTATTCAGAAAAGCTTGGGTCTTCCAGAGCAAAACCATTGGATAATCCAGGGTTTGTCAGAGCTGTATCTCTGGGCAGAACGACACTGAGTAAAATACATGGCACCTTCCACCAAGGATTCACACAGCATTTGCTCTCTCTCACCTTTGTTTGTGGGAAACTACACTGTAACTTCATGTTAGAGGTACTGAAGGAGGGATCAGCTCACATTTTACAGATCTGTGAGATCAGCACTGTTATTATCACATGGGGACATGTGCAGTGAGACAAACATACACCTTGTTCTGTGTAGGGGATTTCCCTGGTTATATCCAGCCACAACCACTGCTCTACCACTGCAAAGCTCCTCCCTAGTCAAGGAATGCCATGTGAACTTCAGTTTGAGCTGGTGAAATGGCTTCAATTAGGCATTACACTTCTCAGGTGCAAATGGTGACTTGCAGTATGTCTGTTGTCTTTGTCAATGTGGTTTGAATTTACTACTCTAACAAGAAAAGTAACTAGAAATTGAATTGCTGTGTTGATGACAGCTTCCCAACATTCAGTGCTTGACTTCTGAAGTGGAGGGTGATCACTGGTGACTACAAGCACCACCCTGAGATACCAATCACAGGTGCTTCATGAGTGCATATATAAGTATGCATGCATACATACATACATACATACATACATACACACATACATACATATATATGGCTATATCAGCAATTACACCTTAAAAGTTAAAACCATAATCACACATGAGCTCTGATTGAAACAGTTCTCTAATTACAAGTATAGATTTAATTAAATAATAATGAAAAGAAGATTTATAATACAGTTATTGTGAAAGAGGAGGTGTATTTTGTCCTGTATTTTGATCTCAACAGCAGGATTCAGTTACAAGATGAATCTGCTCTGTACTACCCCAATGTAAGCACATGATAAAAGAAGTAGACTCATGACACTTCTTACTGTTAAAGGGTCAAATATTTCATGCTATAAAAGCCTAACTTTAGATGTCCACTATTTATTTGGCTTAAGTTAATTTGCAAGAAAAGTCTTCCTGTGATTTTCTCTGCAACAGCTCTTGCTCCATTACCTAGACCAACACTCCTATGCACAGAGGGTACATAGGAATAACTAATACAATCCTTTTCTAGATTCAAGAAATGCTGCAGATAAAAATTTTACAATGGTTGACTCAAGCATGAGACATGATTTCATAACTGCTTCCTTCTTGTCCTTTAAATTTCTATCAAGTTTACTAGCAAAAATCCGCAGAGTTTTGCTCTGAATGGATTTCTGTAAAGTCCATTCTTTGATCTGCTACTATGACACAACTTGGGGTTTCACAGTACTTGAACCTATGATCTTCCTTGAGTAAAAGGTGAAACTCGGCAGTTGGAACTAGTTATTGGTGGCTGATTAGTTAAGAATTGGCTGAGCCTATAGGAAAAAAAATACTATTTTTGTTGACAAGGGTCCACTTCGTGAAGCATGAACTGTAATGCAGCTTGAGATGTAAATCTAAGAGCAGAAGATTTTGGGGAACTTTGCTATGCCTTTTTGCTTGGTGTTTTGGGACAAATAAGTATTCCACCATCTAAGAAATACTTAGGTAAGGCCTGATCTTACACCAAAGGAATTCAATAATAATACTCCTGAGCAAAATCAAAACGTTAATTTCTAAGCCAAACCACTGATTTCCTGAAACACCTTCATCTCTTCTCCTGCTGGCAGTTGTTCTCCTTTTAACCTCCCTTCATCCTTAAACCATCACAAACAGTTTCTGTCAGCATTATGGAAAATGACCTAGCCATTTCCAGGTAGGACCAGGTGACATGCAAATCAGGATTCAGTCTCCTAGATCCTAAGATCCCTAGAGAGTCTAGCAGAAGGGAAGTATTTAAAATGTTAGGCCTTCAGGAAAATAATGAGGACATAGTTTCTGCATGTAACTGCCCATATGTAGTTGCACTCTTCCCACATCTAACAACAGAACTTGTCAAATGTTAAGAAGGAAGACCTGTGAAGAAAGAGAGTCAAGTACACAAATGATTGTTGCATAATTATTCTCCATTTCAAAACTAGGTCTTTGATTCTTATTTGTGATTATTTTTCATGTTTTTCACATGTGAAGTATCTTTGATCAGTGGTCCTTATAATAGCATGAGTTCTGAACTTGGAACACTGGAAGTAGTCTTTGAGGAAGAAAGGATGAGCTGATGAGAAACAAAAGGATTTATGAGACTCTTAAAGCCAGACACTGTCACATCATGCTAGTCCCCAGTGTGATGAAGATAGTAGGGCTCTGACTGGTTAGGGAGAGGAAAAGATTCAGTAAGTAGAAACTAGAAATATTGCTTTCTAAGTGTAATTGATAATTTTCTTTCAGGGCATAGAGTACATCACTGGTCTAGAGATTACAGCATAATTAAAATGTAAATGTTTACATTTGCATGCAATAAAATCCGCTTTTCACTTTGTTTTTCTTAATTAAAACTTACAAGTTGCATAGTGTGGCTGAGCATTTCCTGTTTACCATTCCCAAATAGCTTTTATTTGCCCAGAAGAAAGAGCAAAATCTACCTCATTTGGGCTATTCTGTTATTATGGTAGAATCATCTGTCAAATTTGTTCCTTGCCAAAAAAAAAATAAAAAATGAAGGCAGTATTACATCCAGTGAATGCATAATAAAAAGAACTTTTAAAAATTTTAAAGACATTAACAACTCAGATTGTTTCCTCTGACTTGGTACTTGTCTAAAAATTAGGTAGATATTTTAACGAAGTTTCCCATCTATGTAGTAAAAAGGAGGAGGTAAGTCTAGAAAACAAATGATTCCCTAAAATAGTTAGGGTGACTTAGCTGCTGCAAATACTCATCTATTTCCATTGATTCTATTATCATCATGACTAAATACCTAACATTTAAATATCAACTTCAAATAGCTCTTGATTACTAATAAACAGAATTATGACTGTGATGTGGAGAAGTAATGGGCAGATCACTGGCTTCAGCAGAGTTCTGCTCAAGTCAGTGCCTTCACTGACTTCAAAATCATTATGTGCCCTCTGGTTTTATTACCAGGTACAAGGTATAAGGGCAATCAAGAGGAACATCAGTGTTACAGGTTTGGGTGTCTGCAGTCGTAATCGGTGGTATTTTCAGTTGAAGTCAGTGGAAGTGTATTAGTGTAAAACCTTGTGGAAGCAAAGAGGGATTAAGAAATGGGATTTGATCCAATATTCACTGAAACCTGTGCAGACTTTTCTCTGATCCACTGAACCTTGGATCAAGCTCCTGGTTCCTTGGATAACAGCAGTATCCTGCTTCTTAGCTGCCAACATTTCTGCAGTAGTTGCACTCCACTGCACCTAGTAGGGCATTGAAAGTAATGCTGCTCTGCTGAATGCATCTGTACAAAACAAATCCACCATATCTGTGGACATTTCCTCTCTCTTTACAATACAAAGAGAGGGCTAAGTTGGGTATTACAGCATGATTATGACATGTCTTTTTGTCTGTCCCTTTTATGTTCCTAACACCATGTGTCATTATGCAGTAGAAATTATTGAGCTGCCATTCCAAATAAGAGAGCAAAGATTTAGATCTTCCTTGTGGTTTCAGTATCCAGGGATCAGTTTACCTCTCCTGGCTTTAAGAGTTTATAAAATGAAATAAGATAATGGTAGCTGTATGAATATGAGTTCTGGATTTCCTTTGCAGAATCTTTAGGATTGGTCTCCTCTTTTTGCATCAAATTTATCATTGCCTTATTTCATGACCTTGCTGTAAAGCTTGGAGTTCAAAAAATAGAGAAAACCTTTTTCAAAATTGATGTTGACCTAGTTTGAACTCAATGAGCCGGCTAAATTATGTGATAATGTGTAAAGCTGGCAACAGCTATAGGAACAAATGGAACATCTTTTTCTCTTAAGGGTTGGAGAAGATAATAGAAAACAAAAAGAGCTAGAAATTTCAATGGTTTTATGTTGTTTCAATGCTGAGTTTAAGTATAAAAGAAGCTCTGAGGCTTTTCAGGATGTGCCAACAGGTCAAAGCACTTTCCAGTTGCTCTAAGTACTTCTTAATAAAGTGGAACTGTTTGAGGATTTGACAAGTCCCATGGGTCAGGAAACACATATTAAACAGCCTTAGAGAATTTTTCTCTTTCAGCATTGAACCAATATTGTATGACATAAAAAGTGGTCCTCCATTCTCCTCTCTGCCATACAGAGATCTCTTTCAACGTCTGTTCTAAGTGTGAGGGTAGAAGGACATTCAATTTTTAACATAAATCCCACTCAGTTCCAAACTGAGAAGAGAAAAAAAAATATGAAAGACCATCTGTGAGGAAAGAGAGTTTAAAAAGAGGAAGAGAAATAAAGAAGAGCAGGAATACTGAAAGTACAAGGACAGAAATCTAGTGTAGGAAAAAAAAAATTTCCTCTTTTTCTTGCTTTCAGTATTAGTTTCTCCTTTCTATTTCTTTCAATTTCCTGTTGCACTGCTTCATCTATTGGAATCTCTTTTCCTGCTCTGTAATCTCTCTCACTTTTTTTTCTATGAATTATTACCCATTTTACATAAATGCATATGTATAACATATACATAAAACAACTGTATATGATGCTTTAAATACTAGTTACTTAAATACAAAGGCACCAAGAAGATGTGTATTTTTTTCACAGCAGAAAATATATTTTCTAATCTTCTATCATCTCTACTAGCAAAAGGCATCAGAGATCTATCAGGCTGCTATCTGAAGAATTTCACCTCATCTCCAAGCCTGTGTGTCACTCAGCAATCATCTCAGCAGCCAGAGAACACCATCATTTGACCAAACTCTCATATCCAGAGGTAGGGTAAAAACGGAGAGGCTTATTATTATTATTACCAGTACAAGTACTTACTTTATAAGGTAGCTGGGTAAGTCGAATCATTCCTCTTTCTTGCCACATCCCTTTTTCTCAACCATCTTATTTTGTTTGCATTCAATATTTGATGTTGATTTCCCTTTTCTCTCTTTTGCAATCAACACCTTCCTTCAGTAATATTTTTACTGATTTTAATACTTTAGATTCTTCTTCCTCTAAAAAAAGGATTTCTCTGCCTATCAATGTTTTCTATTCCATGTTCTCCAAGATCCTCAGTGAACAGCCCTGACATCAGATGAAATTCCTTTGAAGTAATTTTGTTTTCCCAGACACTAAGGAATACTTAATTTCTGACCTCAATGATTTTTATGCAGTTATGTGTCCTTTACCATTGGCTGAACCTATTGCTTTTTTATATACATAGAATCATAGAATGAGTAAGGTCAGAAGATACCTCCAGGACCATCGAGTCCAACCTTTGAACACAACCCTGTCAGCTAAACCATAGCACTAAATGCCAATTATGTCCATATGTATAACTACAATCACAGGCCCTGTACTCATTCTTTTCCCTAAATTCTGAAGCAAGAGTACAATTGTATGTCAAGAGGACTAGAACCAGGTGAGTGTCCGAGTGGATGATCCAATTTTTTCAGTTTCAAAATCTATGAATATATTACGTCAGATAGAAAAAAAAATCCATTGATTTACTCGTTCGTTTTGTTTCTGTTCCTGCAAGCAGGCAGAATGTAAACATGCACAGTACACATGTAAGATTATTTGTTGAGCTAGATTTAAAATAGGTGGATTTTAAGAGGCATTCTTAGAAGGGTCCTGAAAGCACTGATAATTCATAGTTCTTTAAATTTTTATCCTTTGATATTTTGAATAATTTTATATTGCAAAGTAGCTGATTCTGGCTGATGCAACACTTTTCTACTATAATCAAATCCTGAAAGACAATGTCTTATTTTGATACCACTTTTTGTCCAGTGGATGCAAACCCTGCTAAATTGTACTGTAAATGAGCCATTTCCATTGGATAATCATGCTGCCTAAAGATTGGAACTATATTACGATGTAATTTCTTTCAGTCTATGTGCTATAACTCTGATTATTCTAATGTTAGCCTGCTTTTCCTTTTTTCACTATCAACATCAAGGATTTCTGTCTGAGGTCTATGTATGACGCTTGTTGCATGGACAGGAATTTGGCCATTTAAGTTATGTTTCTGTTAATTTGTGCTATTTAAGGCAATAAATTACTTTTGCAATTGATTAAAGGCCAAAGATCAGGGGTACATCCAATCTACAATGCTGTTAACTGTATGCAAGTCAGAACACAATGAAGGATGCTCACAACTACATAATAAGATAGTTATATGATGAATACTTAAAAAGTTTAGTTGATGTTTTCTGGTCAGGCTTTATGTCCTGTAAAACTTTACATCAGATTATAGGAACAGAACATAGCTTGTTAAGATAAATCACTGTCAATGGTGCTACACATGAATAATCCACTAAGAACATGGCAAAGTAACTTTCAGAGATATCATTCCACTTCTATGACTTTTATGAATGGATCAATTGGCCTGATTACGTATTGAGTGAATCAAGATGGATTTACATCATCATCCCATTGAGCTACCCTTCTGTGGAAACTCAGTGCAACTGAAATGACACAAATTACACTCATCCTGAATAACTATAATGTTTGTGGTTTCATAACAGAAACAATTTTGAATTAACTAAGGAATAAGCAGAATGAATTTTATGGTATCAGTTTTTCCATCTAAAGCATTAGGCTATCACTTTGAGTTAAATAATTTCCAAAGTACTTGCATAGGACATCTTAATCATGTCCCCTCTTGTGACACATCACAGAATTGGGAAAAAGCCAAACAGACGTATTGTCATTAACTGACTAATGAGATCAATGTGTTTCAATCAATATCATCAATAGCAATGCAAAAGCTCTCTGTTGATAGGACAGAGAGGAAACCTTTGTGAAAAAAACAGAACAAAAGCACAGAGAGATTGTTTTACGTGTGGTGTTATAGCACAGACAGCTAACAATCTTATTAATAGATGGTCTCACAAATAACTTGCTCAGACCATATGAAACTTTATCCCATGTACAAACACTTTGACTGATCAGGTAATTTTTTACTTTTCATCTTTTCCCAAATTAGCTAATTATTGGAAATGACCATTTAGTAAGACATCAGCTGCTGAGTGAGAGCCCTATGCTCACTTGTCTTACTGTACTCAAGCTGCTGAGTCTGTTTATGGTAAAGATGTCACTGTTAAATGCAACTGTTCTTTATCTTTCTGGAAACAAAATCATTACCCCCATAAGAATGGAACTTTGTTTCTCTCAGTGTCACAAACAATCCCTTTTTCACACCTTTTTAAACCTGACTTCCCGGCTCCTGACAGTTGGCTTTTACATCTCCCAAAGCAACCTGCAAATGCTACCCCAAAAAGCTGTATTTTATTTTGACCTGTTCCTCTTTTTCTTTGGAAAAAAACCTGAAGAACAGACAAGCAAGTGTAATATATTACCTCTGGTGGCTTAGCTGGACAGCAGCAGGGGCTTGTAATAAGGATGTGGTAATACACCACAAGGAATCTGTAGACTCATAAAACTTGACCTTATAAATCTCTGCGTTTATCAATTCCATACAGCAGCCACTCCCTGTGGTGGAAGTCTCAGACCAATAAACCTGCAGTTGATAACCATACAATTTATCTTCAATTTTTCCCTTCTGACCAGCTAATCATGCTACATTAATAGTGTCTGTAAAAAATTGAAATGTCACTTTAAAATAAAGATACCATCTGATTCTTGTAGTTTCTTTGTATATAATTAAGAAATTGAGCAAACAACTTTAGAGTGATAGCCAGGAGTTCTACATTTTTTTTCTTGTTCATACTTCTTTGTTTAAAATTCCTACTCTCCCACCTGAAAACTGCTTTCCTGGTTTTGTTATGTTGGGGTTTTTTTTTTTTTGTTTGTTTGTTTTTTAATTCATGTAGCTTCCTATAGTGGATGATTCCTTTCTCTAGATAGTAAACCCTTCGGAAACAAGAAAATATATTTCTGCTGCAGGCACCTCTGCAATGCTCTGCTGGGCAGAGATATGTCAAGGATACCCAGCAGCTTCTGGGAGCTCCCTTCATGCAGATTTCATGCTAAAGACCATAGTCTTATTTTCTTCTGAGCACAGTGTTTCTAAACTTTGATTCTATCTATGGCTGTTAAAAGTGCCAGAACAAGCACAGTAATTCATTAATTTCATGGCTGTTTCTTCCACACAGCACTTCATATTCTGGATATACCTAGTGATGAGCAGCAAGAACGATTTCAGATTCATTCCGATTTCCAATAGAAAAACTGATTTAGAATAAACCCCCAAAAAGACAATCAAAATAAATTTAAGACATCCTGTTTCATTCTCTGATGCCATGTTTTATCTTGGATGGAATGGCTGAGTACCTCCACTTGATAGCTGACTCCAAATATTGCAAAGTAAGATCAATGACAAAGTGAAAACTTTGTCCAGCTGTAGGCAAATTAATCAGCACTCTGCAAGGCAAAGTAGGGGAGGGTTAATCCTTAAAAGTTTTTAGTATATGATTTAGAGAAGCTAATGGAGCCAACAGCCATCAAAAGGCACTCAAAACTGCATGCCTTACATTAAATATGAAATTTGAGGTCATCAAACAGATTTTACCTTACTACATTTTGCAGGAAAATAGAGTTTCTTCTGTAAAAACTGTTGCCAAAAGTATAAAACTGAACTAGCTGCGCATTTGATCTGCATGTCATCATGAGGAAGATCCCATTTCATTGGACAATACCCCATATTTCCTGCCTGAGGGATATGTAGCCAAGGAGAACACAGAAATGTGTGTTGCCTCATGAAGACTTCAGTGCACTTGAAGGAGAAAAAGGAAATATGCTGCACTGAACAATAAAGAATATCATTTATTTTCTCCTGAAAGTAACAGAGGAGAAAGAATTAATAAAGTATTCCTCAAGAGATAAAACTTTGCTGTGACTTTGGTTAGAGATGCACTAACACATGTACTCTTATTAAAGGCAAGACAAAGCTCATAAATTGAATTCCAGAGATTACTGTATATTTAGGGCTTGATTTTTTTATTTATGGAAACTTTGTTCCATATGCATGAACAAAGGCACACCAGACAAATGGTCACTCAGATTGCAAAACATTAAACAATGCAATGCATTTGGAAGAAAATATTTTGAGGGAAAACAAAATGGAAGAAAATTAAAAGTCCAAACATGATTGAATTTTCTTTCAGTTTACTCCCTTTGTTTTTGCTCAGGAAGAAAAGCCCTTCTGTTTTCAGAAAATCAGTTCAGCTTGAATATGTAGTTACCAGAAAGGACAACAAAAGGTGTAATAATGACAGCTTAACATCAGAGCTTTTTTTCCCAGTATTATCTTTTCCCTAAAGTCAATGTAGAAAAACAAAACTAGGAAGAACTCATTTTTCCTATAGCTGGGTCATTTAAATTTTTTCCCAGGAATTATTTCCCTTAAATATGAATTTTTAGCAAAGATGCAATTATATTCTAATATTTTAATAATTTGTTAACCTAAAAATGTGTTTTTAAAGATATGTTCATAAATTTACAATTCTGCTTGCAAAAGCTATGCTGTAATACCCTGGCTTCTTCAGTTACTGCAATTATGCCAACAGACTTTACCACAGGCTAAAATTTTTCTCAAATACTTTTCAGATACAGCACCAAACATAGCATAAAATAGTTGATAGACGTAAAAATTTTGATGGATCTCACAAATTATTTTGTAGTGTAATATGTACTGCATTTCAGACAAAACAGAATGTGCAGTAGCTTTTTAATAAGATATTCCATCCTATCCTATCCTATCCTATCCTATCCTATCCTATCCTATCCTATCCTATCCTATCCTATCCTATCCTATCCTATCCTATCCTATCCTATCCTATCCTATCCTTTCCTGTTTTGCCCTACATCAAGATCAACATTAAAATAAGTCAGTATTTGAAATGCTTATTCAAGCTAGTACAGTTTTTTATTGCATATATGCATATATAAAGGAAATGGTAAATTGCAAACTGAATCTAATTCTGGAGTGACCACTAACCACAAAAGTTACATCTCTTCTTTCTTTTATAGAAAGTCAATCTAACAATTCTTCAGAAAGTAATCCTGCCTCATCAACCCAGTTCCAGGGAAGAATTTCATGTCCAATTATTTGAATGACTAGGATTACTTATGCAAGATACTCAAATTCAAATTTTCATAATCAGATAATTTTTTGCCACTCAATCCACACAAAATATGTCTACATCACATAACGGGGAGCAGTGAACAGATTCTGTGAGTATTACCAGCCAACTCACCTACAAGGATAATTCTCCTTAGCAAAATGCCTGGCAAATTAGGTAAGATTGTTTTTCTACCCAAGCTGGCTTATACAGAAACAGTCCAGGTGTCATCCCACAGTGCTCTACAGACTTTGCAGTGCTCTACAGACTTTGCAGTGCTGAGGTTGGCTGTCACTAGATCCATCTCTGGCACCTCTGCATTGCCTTGAGGTCAGACTGAAGCAGCATAATCACTCAAATATTTAAGCAGTCCTTACTCTCTGGGAGGGCTTTATGCCCTCCTGAATCACACTTTCCTCTCATCTGCACTTCTGCAAAAGCAGTCAGTGTAGAGTGCTACCATTCCCCTGAGAGGGACAGTAAGCCCCTGCTGCAGGTTGTGCAGGTCCTCAGGAGAGTGATGAGTTCAGGCTGCTGAGGCTAATTAGTTCCTGTAGGGTGAAGAGGCAGAGGAAGAAATTTGGCAAGGACTCTTCTGGAAAGCCCCATACCGTTGTTGCTGCAGCCTTATTTTCAGACAGTCCCAATCTTAGTTTTTGCTCTGGAACGTCTCCAGTCCCCTAACTTGACCAGAGCCTGTCTAGAGAGGAAAACCACTGAAATAGCTATGGTAGAATGGCCACTCAGGGATAGTCTATCCTTGCAGAAAAGTGACTTAATCCTGGAACAATCACCACTTTTCCAAATAAGAGCCACCATTCTAGAAAGAAACCCCTTATTCCAGGAGAGAGTTCACATGGGGAGCTATTTCGCTATAAACAGTGATCAATAGACTGTAAAAGCAACCTCAAAATGTCACATCTAGAGAAATAAATGCCACCTCTAAGAGATTTGGAGATTTTTTTTCTTGTCATGCAGTTCATATTTTGATATCTGCATTAGATGCTTTCTTAACAGATTTTGTAGTGAGATTGTGACTTTTTGTGTAGTAAGTTTGAAAAATCCTACTCAAAAGTGAAAATGTCCAGGATTTTGTTTATTTTTACAGAGCAACTGACCTATTCTCCACAAGTAAGAAGGTAAAGCTTTCCTTGTATATAATGATCTTCTGAGTTAGCTGATGCATGTTTGAGGCTCTATTTCTTACAAAGGACACCACAAAATATGAGAATTACTCATGTAGATGAAATTGCACAGGGACAAGGAAGCACAGCTGCCTTGTAGATGGAGCAGTGGGCTGATGTTCTGGAAACAGATCCTATTTCTGGCCCCTCATTGAATTCTGCATAGGCTTTAATAATTGCATTTGTAACATACTCAAAGACCTCATGTGGGATGCACAAACTCAGTGTATATGCAATTCATATCTTCATCAAGTCTTAAATAAAATATACATTAAATATTTTTAGTTCTGGTTGCCTTTCCCTATATCTTTAATCATTAGACAGTTTCCTATTATACTGTTTCCTGGAATAGCAACTGGCAAGTGCTTCAAGGTATCCTGAACCTTCTCAAAGCAGGACACTTGGTTCATTTATGTTTGTGTGATGGAGATTATGGTAAATCTTGACATTCTCAAATAATAACAACAGCAGAATCACTATTTGTATAATCTCATAGTTACCAGTTACAGTAAATACTATTTCCAAGTAATTTTGTTGATAAAATTAATAGATTTCTAGGAGAAAAAAAACCTGATCATTCATTTCAATGTTTATTGGCTTCTGTGGTTGGGTGGGCACCAGCCTTGAACATAGCTACTTGTGACTGATGTACAGAACTGGGTTCTAGGTCAGGAGAGCATTTAAATATCTGTAAGGAGCTGCTTTGGACCTCAGTGAAGAGAATAGAAATGTTCTTAAAGTTTAACACATACTTAGGAGACCAGCCTTCTAAATAGATGCTAATTCTGAGTCCTTCAGTCTGTAGTTAATCTGGAGAAAGGGGAAATATGCCATTTACCTGCACGACAAGGAAAGGTAGGAGAGACAAAATTGCTCTCTCCTCCTGCCTGGGAGGCACGAGGCAGTGGGAGAAGAACCAAACCTGCTGCAGCCACGGGGACAAGGCAGTGGCAGGGCAAGGGCTGTGCCTGGCTGGCACAGAGGAGCAGATGGCTGCACAGCAGAGCTCTGGCACATTCTGCCCAGACAATAAAGGCACTCTGTCACATCCACAGCCTAGGAAGAGGGCAAAGAGGTCTAAAACCTGTCTTTCTGTTATCAAACACTTTGGGCTTGCTCTACAAGGTAACAGTGCTGGCACTGCACCGTGCAAAATCTTTGTGTTTTCTTCAGAGTTTTCTCTACAAAATGTGGAGAAAACTTTTTACTGACAGAGTTCTAAGGAAGTTGTATTGGTTTATTTATTTGCTCTTAGCACCAGGTTACAGAAGAATAATGTGTCAAAAGAAAGGGGGCTGGGCACATTTGATGAAGGAAAGGATTTGTTTTGGGTGAATGTAAAGTCCTAATTTATTCAGAATATTTTTTAGGCCTTGTTCTTTATCCCTTTTTAATTAACTCATCTCTAAGCTTTAAATCTTGTACAAAAATATTTTATTGGAATTTCATTACCATTGTTTTCCTTGGGAAGGCGGCTTATAATCTTCATGATATTATTGTAAAGCCATCACTAAGCAACATGCTTTGGCATTTGTATAAGCCTTTGTCCACCTCCTTCCCTCCACCCAAATGCACACATTTGCATTTACTGTTAAAATATTATGGATGCTGACACCAGTTTAGCCACAAGACCTGGTGTTAGACTGTCTCTAATTGATTTAATTATTCATAATTGCTCAGCTGGGGCTTATGTGTACTTCAGCATGATTAAGGGAGAACATACAAGTCTGCAGCTAATGATGTGTTCCATCATAATTTACAACTGTGAAGTTGCTAGAGCTAAATTGCATAGATGTAGCACATTTTTAATCCTGTTTAAAATGTTTTTCAGATCTTTCCAAAAAAAAGAAAAAAAAAAAAAGAAAGAAATGACCCAACTGCACTTCTGATGCTTTTAATAAATGAGTTTTAAGTAAGGATTTAAACTAATATGCTGTCTTAAATTAAAATTATCAATAAAATCAGATTAACTGATTCAAGTCACATGATTGCGTATGTGATTTAAATGCAATGCATTTTTTGCTTTTGCTGCCTCCTTTCTAACTGCACTTGCTCGTCCCTCTTTTCTACTTGCTCATCTTACACTAAATACAATGAAATTTTCTGTGAAAATATGTCATTTGTGATTATTAAAAAATAAAAGTAACTTCTGTCAATATGATGCATGAAAATGATCACACAGTGGCTTCCTTAATTGTCACCAAACATGTTTTTGTAATTAGTTCAAGACAAGCAATTCTGACAATACTATGTACATTTTATGAGGCAACATCCCTGAATATTATTACTGAGGGATGGTGCTTTTCTTGTCTTTCAGCAGTTCCTTACAGATGGTGAACACTATTGGGAAAAAAAAACAAAACAAAGCAGAACAATAGTGAAAATACTGAAAATGAACAGGATTTCCAGTGCAACTGGCTAACTTCAGACAGGGCCTCTTTTTTTGCTTCTGACTGGGAAAGAAAAATCGTATTTTTCAGGAGGGCATGTGTCAGGAGAGGAAAACAGAGTTGCAGTATGCTATGAATGATGAATATTTCTGAGATTTCTGTAGCCCTTACCATCATCAGCATGGAGTTCAGCATTTCTTAAAAGTTCAAACTTGTGCCTTATCCAGAGCGAGAAAGCACAGTTTACAAGACTATATTCAGTTTATTCTTAAATAAAATGTTAAATCAGACTGGCAGGCAATGCAGACTAGAAACTGCAGCATCATTGCTGTGGTAGAAAGGCAGTGTGGCTTTGTCTGGAGCAAGTCTCAATCGCTGCTAGTATGGCATTAGCTGTCTGCAGTACTTTGTATTTTGGATACAAAGAAGGTTACAAAACAGAAGGTTCTCCCCCAAGTGCTGGTTCCTAACACCCACTTTTCCCTTTTGGACCTTGGAGAGACGCAACATCCAGCATTTAGGACTGCAATGCATTATCAGAAGGTTGTAATTACAATTATTTATTTAAGCTGGTTCTGAACCAGGGAATCTTGATATGAAGCTGGAGCCAGTAAAGGCTTGAAAAACTACTGACAATAAGCAATTCTTCATGGAACAAAACTATTACAATAGAGGGTCTTTGATCTTGCCTGTCTCCTGTTGCCAATTGAACTTTGTCACCATGCACTGTCATCCACAAGGGAGCACTTTTGAATTAAGCAGTCTACAGCAATTTAGTCTGTTCCAGCTTTGAAGTGCCAACATCAGTCAGGCTAGTACTAACTTTTTTCATTAAATTTTTTTTGAGTTCTCTTAGGAGTTTAGGAGTCCTGGCACTTAGATAACTAAAGTCAAGGAACCAAGGCACTAAGACATCAAAAGCAAGAGGGGCCCCTAAAATACAAATGTGAACAATCATTAGGCTCTAATGGTGCACTTCATTAATGTCCACTTCAAAGCAAAAGTTTACTGACTTTGGGATTGACTAATTTACACATTGTGGGAAATTGCTGCCAGCCATGCATGTAACCACTAAATGTTTCTGGAATAAATAGAAACGCCCTCTTCCTTCAGAAATCAGGAACTGCAAACTGAGCCTTTAATTGCAAGATGGCCTTTCATTTGAATCGGAATGGAAAACCTGTCTAGCACATAAATCACTAAAGCTGTGTGTAGTTATCATACAGACACACAGATGTCAATCAGCAGCCTTTTGCAATTTTCTCTCCCTCCCCCACACTCTACAACCAAGTAGGAATATTACAGCATAGTCTGTTTTCTTTTGGATGTGTTCATTTATTAGTCCTCACAAATTCTCGTTTTGCTTTGCAACCTAGAGCAAGTAAGTGAAAATAAGTAAGTAAAGTTCTGAGTAAAACTGGTTACTGCAACACTGAGACTGAGTGTCTTTGGGAGCAGGGAAAGAGCTGTACTATTTAAAATCTTAGTGGTAATTCTCTGTGTGAGTAAACAAAGTACCACTGTGCCAACAAACTGCATTCACATTCAAAGGTGTACTAGTCCATTTATATAAATTTAAAAAACCCCAATACCATAAGCTAGCCACCAGAGTTAAAATCATAATTCAGATAATCAGAATGGAAGACTATAATGCTCAGAAACATCTACAATACCCTCATAAAGAAATACCTAAGATGATGTGGCACAGTTTATAAAAGAACTGAGCACATGCAACCATTCTTATCCTGTCAGTAAGGATTGCCTACACTACAAAATGTGGTTGTGTTTGAATGGAATTGTGATAGCTGAGTGAGAGGAGGCCAGTCACAAGTTAGAGGTCAATGGAAGCCAGGAAAAATTGTGTTCAGCTGATGCTATGGTGAAAATAATTTGTCCTTGTCTAAACACTAACCACTAAGAGATGGTAACATCCTGCCATCTAACTAGATTGCTTCCAATCTTGTTCCAGCACAATCAATTTTTTTATCTAGACAAGCCTCACTGTGACTGCAAAATCACAGCCACTTTGAAAAATCAAGATGTTGGCTCTTAGTGCCCAAGAAAGCCTAAAACCCATTTTTCTTTAAACAGATCTGTATAGGATAGCCAGAAATCCACACTTTAGTGGGAAGTTTTTCAAAAAGAAAACTATTTTGGATATGCATTGGGCAGAATATGGAGAAATGGCTGCCAGGGGTTATGATGAAAAATAGGGAAAATAGTTATAATGTTTCTGCTTTATTTATTTCAGCTAACTTTCTTCATTTTTAGCAATTACCTCCTTGTTGCAACATTTTAATAAAAGTCTCTGCCTTCATCACTGGTGGGGAAGCTAACTTGCCATGGGCAAGAATGGCCTTAAAAAAAAAAGGGGGGGGGGGGGGGGGGGGGGAAAGAAACCACTTAGCAAACCACAAATTTCAGAGACCTAGTCACATCTGTGTTTTATCAGCTTTTTCCGGATAGTATTACACCAAACAATTGTCTGCAGATCGGTAGACAGCTGAGACTTTAAAGTGCTGAATTACTGAGAAAATGCTAGAGATAAAAAACAGCACATGTATCCTATCAATGTAATGAAACCAACCTGCTGCTAGCGCCATAGTGCCTTAGTTCTAAGTACCCTGTAGAGGAACGGAAGGCTTTCATTTAACTCTTAAGAGGAAAGCAAGGGAAAGAAGAGTAAAGGTCATCTAATACCCGCCTTAATCACAAAACTGAAATGCTCTCAGATATATGAAGGGAAGAATGCTTGGTGTTCAAAATAAAACATCAACTGCAGACAACAAGAGTGGGCCTGATCATACTGGGGGTAGCATTTCCTGCTGGAAATTCCCAAGACTTCGGCCGATGTCAAGTGGAGTTACAGACACAGAGCATGGCAAAAAGCTGAAACTAAAAAACCTAGACACTGAGGCACTGCCACATAAAGGCTGATTCAATCTAGCAGAAAACTCTCCAACAGAAGGTAGATTCACTAAATCAGCCAGAAGGTACACTGGAAATGAATAATGGATATTTCCTGAACGGAGCATGGTTATTAAGCATTGTAGCTACTACTCAAAGACAGATGTACAAGCTGAAGTTTTGTTTAGAACAAAAAAATATTCCACAGTGTTATTTGGTTTCTTGGGGTGGTTTTTTTTTTTTGTTTGTTTTTTTTTTTTTTTTATATTGTCTTAGGTTTGCTTTGCATTAGAGATGCCAGGTTTACTTGGCAGATCATGATACTCAGGTGTTTGAGTTGAAAAAACTCAGGGTACTTAAATGTTCTCACTGAAGGCAGTGATAAAACTGCAAGGATGGGGGCAGTCAATTGTTCTTTGGGGTTCTTTCACTCCTTTTTCAAAAAAGGAGAATCAGTTGGAGTTTGTGATTTGTTTCATAAAAGTTCAAATTTTATTCTGTTGACTTCTGCTGGAATAAGAGCTAGCCTAAAATGACTGCATAACACTGGAAAAAACTTAAGCCTTACTGTTCTTACACTTCCACTGCAGAAAAGCCCAGAAATTCCTATGAGAACTGTTGTATAAGGTACTGTATAACAGAAACTAAATATGGCCTCTTCCACAAAGAAACTATGGAAAAAAAAGCAAAAGGTAATGAGTGAGGAAAAAACCAGGTTGTTAGTATAAACCTTTGTGTATTCATATATATTTTAATCAGGTTTTGATTAAATGTATGAAAGTAGTCTTTCTCCACGAGTCCCTCGGGCACCAAACGACTCTCAATTAGCCATTTAAAGTTAGCTAATTTTTGTCTGTTTTGTGGTAGAACCATAGAAGAGACACATGAAAGAGGAAGAATATTTACTTCAGGCAAGAAATTCCTAGCTTTAGGAGCAGTGAAGGGAAAAATATAAAGGCAACAGAGACTTTTATGAGCAAATAGAGAATATGTCAGCTGAAGTGGGCAGCATGGGGAAAGTGTGAGAGATGAGAGTGGACAAGCAGAAAAAGTAAAAGTATGATATTTTGTAATTAAAAAATTACTTTGATACCTTTGCAGTAAAACATCTGAACATACTATTAATGCCACCACTAGACCTAATGCCTATTATTTCAGTTGCATGAATGTCTTCAGCTAACTTTCTTACAAGAACACCATTTTTGAATATACACATGTATATCTATATGATCTATATCTGTTTTCTTCCAACTGCACATATCATGGACACATACTTGAACTACACTTGAACATGTGGCATGAAAGAAAAGATTAAGTACAAACCACTCAATTAATGGATTTCCAGTTAGTTCCATTTTAATTCATTCAATTATTCAACCAAGTGCAATATAAATTCACCTTATTGTCATCTGATTTAATATATTCTCTGGGAAAATACAGTGGCAAACAGAGTAGCTTGTAATTTATTTTTAAAGCTCCTTAATTAAACGTCCAAATCCCCCAAAATGACATGGAAGTATATAAAATGGACTTTTATACACCAAAATTCTTCCTAAGAATTGGATTATGATATTGAGATGTCATGCATAAATTAATTCAAATGATTCATTTGGCTTGGTCCATCCTGAACGTTCTCTTCTACAAGCCTGCAAAGATATTTCTACAATCCACTCCTTAGATTAGTGTTAATCAACCAAGAGGTAAATAGAACTACTTACAAATTTTGTGTCAGATAGATATTCTCTATTAAGAGAACAGAACATTTAGATATATAAAGACTATCCAAATATTAAAAGATCAGAGTAAATTTTAAACAGCTTTATGAACAGAATATGACTGGAGTCACCCGGTGTATTATGGTTTTAGGGAATTTAAGTGATGAAATTAGTCCCATCAATACACAAATATAGAAGATTTTCTTTTGTTTACAAAGATAAGATTTCAAAAGTTTCCAAGCAATAGCGCATGTCATTCACTTATTATTCCAATTCCTTTTTTCTTTAATGTTGATTGATTTGAAGATTGTCTTTAATTCAAAAGCTGTTTTCATTTTAGTTTTCATCTTTCTGTCATGTTCTAAATGAGATGAAATTGAATTACCCTCAAGTATAAACAAAAGAGTTTTGATTTTCTTATTTGCTTTATCCCCCAAAGACTGCAAAGATTGCATATATGCATCTTTTCATTTCCCCCACCTCTAATCCAGAGACTGTTCACCACGAGTGGATGAAAATTCTGTAATATCAGTCATTTCTTACACTTGGTGCATCCAGATGACAATATTTCTTCTCTCCCAGGAAGCATCTATGGCTTACATATTTATAGTGGAAGTACCAGTCATCACAGTTTGTGTGCAGTGGGACTCTGCACTACGTGATCCTTGTCTCCTTCTGACGTGCAGAGGCCATTCCTTCATTCAGTTGCTGTAACTCAGCATTTCTCTGTGCATTAGCTTAAGAGTAGGTTTGTTAAGGTTACTAGGCCAAAGAGTTGGTCCACATACTTTTGTCTAGATGGTTTGTGGCTCTACAGAGGATATCATTTTATTAATCATCAGTGTAGAACATAGGAAAGTATAGCTACATGGCCAAATGTGAATAAGATCCTTCTCTACAAATGACAGAGTTTCCTTTACAAGGGAAAAGAAAGAAGGAAGAAATACAATTTTTAAAGCAAGTTTTAGTGGATTTTTTTTTTCTTTTTTCTTTTTGTTTGCTGGTTTAGTTGGTTAGTTTTTGTTTTTTGGGGTTTTTTGAAAGGAACAAAATATAAGTGGTGTGAAATATGAGAAACCAAATCTTGGGAATTCTTACATAAGCAGTAGGTCATGTACAGCAAAGGGAAAATATAATCATGCATGTGCATGTGCACTTTTCCCAACTTCACACCAGGCTCTGTCATGGGAGATGATCAGAATGTTTGTACTTAATACACAAGGGTAAGTACTTTTAACCCATTTTCTTTGGGTGACAGTGCTGTTCCATGACTCTCTGTAACTGGCCCTGTTTTGTATTTTGTTACCCAGTTAATTTCACTGCCAAAACTCTGCTGCAGCTGCCTGGCCACTCTCCAAAGCCGTGCCAACCTCAGCATTACATTTCCTCTGCACATGGACTGAAGGAATCTGTACTGATAGCCAGTGCTGCTCCTTTACAGGGTCAGCACTGTCAGAAATATGTTCAAATAAGATATTCTGTAGTTCTCAATGCAGATACAGATATTTTCTTTATGGGTTTTAGTTTTATAATCTTATGATTTTAATTTTTAAGTGGTTAATGCTGCTTTTACCTTATGTGATAAAAAACACTTTTCATTGGGTTTCATAAGATGTTGCCTTTTAAGACATTCTCACCTCCACAAAATCCAGGATGAAAATGAGATCAGCATATTATAGGAAAGAAGGTACTAAAATTTGATAATATACCAAATATTTATCTTGTAGCAATGGTAGTTGCATTTGAATCCTTCCTGTGAGCGACCTGTTTTAAAATGAAGCAATATTTAAGGAAAGAACTGTAGCTGCAGGGATCTTCTTGGTTTTCTTGATAATTTTTGCTATTCTATCTCCAATATCTTGCCTGCCATTTTATTTTCAGATAAATTGTTCCTCAGCTTACTGTTGACTTAATTCTTCATTTTCACAACCATTTTTCAGATCTTTTCCCTCAAACAGTCTTCTGGTTCCTTGAAAGTTGCTGTTCCCTTGAAATTGAAATTGGTAGCAATTGACAAATCAAATCCTTCCAATTAACTATTGTAAGATATCAAATACAGGCACAAATATTTAAGGTTGTCCCCTTCAGTAATTTCAAAGTGGTGGAAGAAACCCTCCTTGAGGAATCCATAGCATTCACAAGTTTAAACCAGAGAGCCTTTTTTTCAGAGAAATATTTAATTCAAGCACCTGAACAACTATGGACTCTTCAGGGAAAGACACCTACATTTCCTACTCTGCAACCAGTTCTGCATTATAAAATTATTGTTTTTGCAGCAGTAACAAGGCCTCCTTTTGCTTAGTGGACATTAGTTGTGAATTCAAACACTGAAAGTAAGCAGCCTGCCAGTTTCACAGACCTTAACACATCACTCTCCATGACAACATGGAACTCAGAGGAAGGAAGAATATTCCTCGGGGAAAGCTGAGAAGTGCAAAGAATTTTTTTAACTTTCTTTTTTTTTTTTTTTAATCTGGGACTTGGTGTTTGTTTTTGTTAGCTGAAAACTACTGTTTGAAGTCCATTTGTGTTGGTAGATTACTTTATCTACTCTTCCTCAGGGAACAGACACTACACTATCACTTTGTATACACTACACTGATAGTGCCTTTACATTGAGCATGGAATTGTAAGCCCCTATGTTCAAGTGCTTTATTTTCCCCTAGAAACACTAGAGGAAATTTGCCTGCAAATTGAGGAAAGCTTTTCTTTTGAAGCTTGAGTTTGCACACTGAGAGGCCAAAGAGGCTTTTAAATATGCAGAAAAATTAACGATGCAAGAAGAAAAGAGGTAAGAAAAAATTAAATAATATAAAAAACCAAGATTTTCTAAATTATAACCTTTGAGATTTTATAACTATGCCATAAAATGTGCCTTGACAGAAAGCTATAAGAGCACCACAGAGAAACTCCCTGTTGAAAAGCTAAAAATATAAAAAAATACATAACATTTTCAGACGCAATGAAGTTGCATAAGAGCCTAAGTCCCCACAGCTGCCATTCAGATCTGAGTTCCAAGCCCATTGAAATATCCTTGAAAGTTTTACAGCAACTACAACAATGTTTCTGCACCCAGATAACTCCTTTCACAAGGACTTTATCCTTTTTAAAAGATGAAGTGTCTCTCAAGGGTAGCTTCAGCCACACTTTATTCCTTAAGTAAAGGAGTACTTAAGTGTTGGTGTGTATGCACAGGTACCCATTCTAGTTCCAAAGAATGAGTTTCTTGTATCCTCTATTGATGTTGCCAGACTTTACACATGAAAATAACAATATCAGAATTTGTAATATCTCTCTTCCAATGGGAGGGAATAAGGAGTTTCCCATCCTAGCTGCCTCTTCTGCTGTGTTGGCAAGTAGACAGACACCTCCATGCCCTGTGCATTCCACTGAAATGGTCTGTGTCTAGGTCAGCTGCAGTTCAGATCCAGGAAACAGGAGAAAAGATGAAGTTATTTAACAGCTTGACAGGACAGACACAAACAATAACATGTTTAGGTAATAACATGGTAATGGCAAACATGGAACAGAAGCATAGAGTAACCCAGGTCTGAATTGGTGGTGGAAGGATTCCTTCCACAGAAGGCAAGACCCTGCTTCCCACTGTGCAGCTGCTGCTGTAAAGATGTGCAGAGTCACAACTCAGGCTGAGGCATCATCCAGGATACCTCCATACCTCCCCTCATCCAGGATACATAAGGTCTAAGTCAGGGCAGGATAGACATTTTAGGGAAGTCATGTTGCTTTTTAAATGTCCTCACTTTTCCCAGTTGTAAGTGATGAAAATTAAGTAAGGCTATATCCCATCTGCTTTTTATAAGGGACACAGGATTTAGGATTGTATTATAGGAACTCCTACCTCATGTCGGGCACCTAGCAGCCACCACATGCAACTGAACATCATCTTCAGGAGTGAAATAGGACAATTTTTCACTGGCCAATACCATACAATTTAAAGAAAGAGCACAAGAGAAACAGGAAAGGAAATGTATCAATGCATCTGTTTTCACATGTGGTAGTTGGGAACTTTGGATACCTGTTGTACAATTGAAGCTTGAATCTGTGCTTGAGACCACACTTGCCTGTCTTAATGTTACCATCATCCCAGGTTATTATTTTGGAACAAAGAACAGATTTGCTCAAACCTGTAATGCGGAGGGAACTGAACCATGAGTGGCATTAGTTTTTGTGGCACCAACATGTAGCTGTTGTCAGAAAAATTGGCATGGGCCATGACATGAAGTGGCAACGGGAAATGTGGTGGCTGCAGGTATCAGAAAACTAAGGTTGCCAGTAAATGTCGAGAAGACACCATGAGGACATGCTACATCCTTGTGACTTAGTCCAAAAAGCTGGGCTATGGAGTGTGCAAGCTCTAGCCAGCTCTGCAAACTGCACTGCTAGAACAGCACAGACACTGCCAGAATCTTGTGCTTACAAGGGCTTAGGAAGGCAACTTCGTTAAAAGACTGTACTTCTAGCAGATTTCTGACAGCATTGTAGAGCAACACCTTTTTATCAGCTTTATCATAGACATCTGCCATAACATCTGAATTTATATGAATAATATAATTTAATTATCATTCCCGTAGTAAATTTTTAAATATCTCTTTGCATGAGAGATCTCAAAACATCTTGAAAGATAAAGCTTCCTGTTTTACAGGTGCAGAAACTGAAGCACACAGTAATTAAAGTGGTGTCATCCATAAAGGTAGTGGTTTCATCATGAAAATTATCCATGCTGCATCCCATCACAGAAGAAATTAAAGCAAGCCCCTAATTTGCTATAGAAAACTCTTAGTGAGGTATGGAACTGGATATTTTTTTACTAGAAACCAAGTTTTAAATCCAATAAAATCAAATCTAGGTTTCTTCAATGAGCTATGTTTTCACAGGCATAATTGTTTTAGCAGGTTTTATTCTTTTAATAGGAGCAGATTTCACAGCCAAGAAAAGGGTAAATCAAATATCAGGCAAGCCATCTATCAGGATATTAGAAATTTGTTGAAATTTATATAACTGGTTTAGTTTGGGGTTTTTTGTTTTTTTGTTTGTTTTTTTTAAACTTTCTATTACATTTATTTTCATTATAATATAAATTAGGTGATTTTAGATCTCATCTTTTTAGAGAATACAGTTCTACTTCTGAGTGGAATTTATTCCCAGGACTGGCTGTTGGAGGAAAGAACAGACTGCTGAGCCTTTTTAGCACCTCTTTAATGGCTTCTCTCTAGCTCTGCTTCCTGAAAAAATGGGAAAAACTGAGAAAGTAGTGACACAGGGAAGTACCCATTTTTGTGAGAGAAAAGCCATATTTTAATGTTGGGAGCTCCTAGAAGCCACTTTTTACTCCTGTAATGTAAAGAAAGTCCAAGATTTTCCAAATGCTTTCAGAGTGAAGAATTATATTCAACACAGATCCAATCACATAGCTTATATTTACACCTAAAGAAGTCAATTCTGCCTTCCACTGCACCTCAGTATTTCATATTGCTTCAAAGGTACTGGAGTGAAAATAGATGCTAAAATTGCAGGGTAACATGTCTGCTTGAATGGAAATCTGTGTGCAGAAAGGATCAGATGCCCCGTTACACGACAGAAGCACATCAGCACAAATCCCCACAACCCCAAAGACAGTGATTATTTTTCTCTCAATTCAGAGATGTCAGTCACCAATTGTAAGCACTGCTCATGGTCTTCAGAGAAGACAGAAATATTTCTCAGCAATTTGGGAGTTACTTGAGTTTTGGAAATTCAACTGCCCTTACTGCAGCTGTGCAGGCCTCTAACTGGACTGAATGTCAGCCTGTGTAATTTTTCTCCTGCTCTGTTTAGCAAGCTGGCGGTAAATGCTTTGGGTTTTGTTTGTAGTAATCTACTGTAACAAGAATCTTTTCACCCATTAGAATTTCAGGAGGGATTTTTGTCTGATAATTTCCATGCAAACGCCACTACAATTTGCAACAAAATGGGGTTTCTTTTCAACATAAATCTATCCTATTGATCATTCTTTTCAATATAAATCTATTCTATTGATCACCCTACCTTTTAAAAATAAAGATTCGTTGATTCATATGCTTTCTGGACATAATGGTTCATAGCAAATATCTTCTCTGTCAGCCTATACATATAGGTCATATAACTAATTTTTCCAGAAGCTGGATTAAAGCACTTGAAAACAAAAAAGCTTGTATCATACAAGAGGACTCCTGGTAAGGTCCATGATCTCCTTTTGTAGGCCGCAGTAAAACACACATAAAATATAATGTGTGATAAAGTCACCCTAATATTCCTGATCTCGTGACTTGCTGGCTGTTCCTTTCTCGTGGAGGATGATAGCTAGCTATCTAATCAAAATGCACAAGCAGTGTCTGTTCCTTCCACCCCCAGACCCATTCATTTTCTACTCAGAATCTCTGCTTGGGGTAGTATAATTGATTTCAACATAATTTACTGCTTACTTGGTAATGCAGCATTGCAGTCTCTGATAAAAACCGTATCAAGTCACAGCACCGGTCTAGAGCTTGAAAGGGAGGCAGTGTAATCACTTTCTTACCCTAATGCACCTCCATCTCATTTCTGCTGGGCAAGGAGCTGCAAAGTAATCATTGTTAAATGACTGGCTCCAAGAGAGGGTCTTTCACTTCTCTGCCTGACCACTTCTCTTTGTCTCTCCGCTTTATTTCATGAGAAGGCAGCAGGGAAACTTTTCATTGTTGGATTGTCATGGAAATAGAAGACTATGATTAACCTTGCCTACCATCAGACACCTACCTCTAGTGCAAAGCTAGAGGTTTTCAATTCCCGTTCCTGAATTGCCGTGGAAAGCAGTGGTACGGGAGAAGGACGTGATAGAGCAAGTACTAAAGAGGGAATATTGTGCACTAAGACCTTCGTCATTCCACACTTCCTGCACACTCCTAAATATTTCTTACTGCTCTCACTGCCACCTGAGTTTGGCAATGAAGCCGGGGACCACCGCCTCCGTGCTCCCCACACAAAGCCCCTGGACCAGTGCAGGATGCGGGATCTGCCCGCAGCAGCTCCTCGCCTCTGCCTGACCCGCACCCAGCTCGGCCGGCTGCCCAGGGCAGCCCCTGGACACGGCAGGGTTAAAGAGGGGCTAATTGCAGCCGCTGTCCGCAGGTCCGGCCGGGCTCCGCCGCTCTCTTCGTAAGGACATGAAGCTCTGTGCGGTCGTGAAGCTCTTGCTGCCCTGCGCTGTCAGACCCATCCCTTACAGGGTCCAGGCTTTCTGCCGGAGCGCTCTCTGGGAAGGGCTCCTTTCCTTCCGCTGCCCCGTGCGTGGCACTGGTGGCGGTCAGAGCTCCGTGCCGGGCGCTTCGCTCAGCTCTCCATCCCTGGGGATGGTTTCTGAGGGGACAGAGCTGGGGTTTCCCAAATGGTGGCCACCCCCAGTCCTGCCACACCCTGTGAGGGTCGGGATGGCTCTGCCTCCGCCGTGCGGCGCCCGGCCGGGCTGAGCGGCATCTGTGCGGGAGGGAGGAGCGGAGACCCGGGGAAGGGCACGAACATCCCTGGGGGCACATGTCAGCACAGCTGGGCTGGCAGAGGCCTCACCCGGCACACTGGGTGAGCTGGTTAGGGAGGTGAGGGACAAGAGTGGGCAAGGACTATTCTATTCCAGTGCCTGGATTTGCCCAGGCTTCTTGCTTGCAGTGATTTATGTATCGTTTGAATACGTGGCTAAAGGGTTTACAGCAGTCCAGGCTGTCCAATCTGAGTATCAGCCAGCCTCTGTCCTGGGATGCAAATGTCTGTCCCTTATCTGGGGACAGCTGGTCAGTTATCGCCTCCCGGCCACTCCTGCCAAATGGCCAGATATGGCTTGCAGATCTGGGGAACTGCTGAGCCCTGCCCCTGGCCAGCTGAATGTGTACAGGGCTTTTCTGCTACACCTCAGTCCTATGGTCATGCCATGAAAACAAAGGACAGGGAAAGTATCACTTATTTTAAAAGCCCCTTATGCTTCCTATTACAGCAGTTCTTTTTAAAACAGCAACAGTAAACACATTTGAAAAGGTAACCTCATCTTTTTTGGAAATTGAGATTTTTTAAATTAAAATAATCAAGCTTTGGGAATGAGGTTTTAGAGTCACTTTTTAAGCCACAAAGTATTTTGCTTGACATTGAGGAGACTGATCGATATACATTGGTTTTTAAAGAAAATTGAATAGCAGTAAGTGTCAAATAGTTTATAGACTCAAATAGTCTATACATATATAAAAAAATCCTTCCCACAGTATCATCCACTCAAAATCACTAGTTGCAGTGATTCTTCCCACTCATTCACACCCTATACTTGTCTTTAAGTGAGTAAGATCTCATCTGCGTGAACCAGTTGAGCCCAGTCCTGGCAGACACTGAGCACCACTGGTGACCACTGGAGACACACGTAGGGAAGTTGTGCAACCACACACAAGGCTGCAGTTTCTGATGGCCATGAACACAGGTATGGTACTGCTTGTGGTGGTTCCATTTATTGTTCTGTCCTTGGTAAATACCTGAATTAAAGCAATGGGAGTTTCTCACCTTGCAATAAATTGCTTAGGAACAACTGCATTTCACAATTTGGTATCCAAATTTTAATAGAGAAGGAGCTCCATGTGGCTGTAGACAGGTAAGCACTCATGCCAGCTGGCTTTTACACGCGGACAATCTAATCCAGACCAGCTGTATTCTTTGATGTTGTAAACTAGTTTACTTTTACTTTGACAACAAGCTACTACTGCAGGAAGAGACAAGACTGAAAACAGTGTTTATAGGGCATGAAACAGTAAAATAATAGGTACTATACAGCAGGTAATATTTTAAAAAATACATGAAAAGTAATGAAACAAATATTTGTTACAGCTGGATATCAAAAAACCAAGACACTTTACTAAAAAGGGACTTTTCTGATACCCACTGAAAACTTCAGGTCTATGCAGCTATTTCTACATTTAGACACAGCTCAAAATTCTTTGCAAGTAGCACTGTAGGATGGGAAAACTTTGTCTATTTAAAGACATAATATTTTCCCTGGCTTCAGTCAGTAGAGCATTTTATTCCTACACGGGGAAAGAAACCCCGAGCACCCTGACAGATTACTGACAAGCCTGAAGAAGCCAGGAAGTCAAGACCAGAACTCTTCCCAGATTATTCTGAGGTGCTCAATGAAGCACTTCAAATGTTGGATACAATCACCCACTTTCTTAAGCCACTTAGGCCTCTTGGAGGCAAGGGCTAAAAGCATGCTAAAGAAGAGCAAGACAAATTCACCATGATTTTAGCCCTACTTAGGATGTCTTCATGAATTATCCTGAAGTTCACAGAATTTCTACTGAATTTTTTTACCTGAAAATGGTTTGTTTATATTGCTTTGCTTTAGTTTTGTTTCCTTAAATTGTTGCCTTTCTTCCATATTTAACATTGAATATCAGGGCACATGTTTATTAATTTATTTTAACAAAATCCTGAACTCTTGATAATTTTTACATTTGTCTAGTATATTATAATGGGCTTAGATATTTTATTTCTTCTGAGACCTTAAAAGCACTAAATGATGGCAAAAATCTATGCTTGGAAAACTGATAAAAGGGAGACCTGTGTTTTGGGGGCTGGAGTGGAGGTGACAAGCAAAAGAATACCTGTCAAAGAGTATACAGGAGTTCAATGGGTTGGACTGTGCTCCTTTGTATGCTCAGGTTCTAGCCTGGAGTTACTCATGTGCTTGATATTAAGCACACGCACCAGTCTGTGCAGGACTGGAATCTATTATTGCCATGTTGACATACATTTGTTAAGGGTTTGATTCTGCTAACATTTCTATTGGCAGCACAGGGAGATGCAGTAAGGTCCTGCAGTTCAGAGGGAGATGGAAGAGATTTCAGGGAGCTGCTAATACACTCAACTTTAGAGGCCATTCACAGTAAACCACATTTTAAATACATTTCCATGGTCATGTTTATTTCTAAAATACCTAAAGACATCAATCAAGTTGTAGATTAAAGAGATATCTAAGTATCCACCCTAAGAACAAAACCATTTGAAAAGATTTATTAACGGTTATTTATATATTTAAGTCTAGTTCCTGTAAGATCTCAGTAGTGTGAATACATGGTTTAAAAACTGTTCCTTATTTATTGGCCTTTCAGCTATAAATGCATATTTGGTCTGGTATTTTTTTTTTGGTAGCTTTAAAATTTTATTTGGATTGAGGCCTAATAACCCAAATTTTTGTCCAAAGCATGAGTTTTGTGAAACACAGGTTTCCTACCATATCTTCATTATGGCAGCTGCTGTTTAACAGATAACATTCTGGTAAGTTAAAAAAACCTCCTACCAGAAGCATAAACCCACACTTGTCTACTTTGTCCTGGGTCTTCAGAATTTTTTTTCCTGGAGTGTTTGAACTATGTGCTCTGGGAATCTTATAAGTCCAAAGGTATCAGCTACGGGATGCACTACATTCTATTTACACATCCATTACCCCTGGAGAATTTAATGTGCCATTTCCATCAGAGATAGATTTCTAGGAGCTGAATTTGGACTGCTTTCTTGGGGAATGAGCTTGAACAACTTGCATGTGTGAACTCTGGAGGCTACAGTGGATTTATTCATTGTAGCTCCTCATTTTGATACAATGCTGTAGGGGAATGCAATGAAATGTGATGGATGGAAGTGACAGAGTCATTTTTCTTTGCCTGCACTGGAGCCTGTTGCAGGGACAGGACATTGCCTCTTCTTCTCCATTTGCCCTCACATAACTTTCCCTGAGTTAGCCTGCTGGCTGAAAGCAGTGTAGCATAAAGTTAGAAAGAAAATCACCTTTCTGGGGAAAATAATTACTGACTTAGGTACTACAGTGGCTAATATTGCTAAAGTGGTTAATATTGCTAAAGTGGCTAATGTTGCTAATGTGGTGAGGTAAAGCTTTCAAGATACTGCCTCTGCAAGTCATGGTACTACGCTGCACCCACTTGGTCAGCAGCACCACAGGCTGCCCAGCCAAACGCAGATGTGCAGAAAGGCAGATATTCTGCATTTTCCATAGGGTTGACCAAAGTTTTTTTAATAGCTGCCATTTTTCTACAACATAAAAATCCCTTAGCAAAGAAATATTATTTTTGTGGAAAATCCTCGAATAAAAAATTTGGGTTAGACACCCTTTGCTTGATAGTGTATGGTCTGCTTATAAAGGTTACCTTCACCCAAAAGCTTTGAAGAGCAGGAATGTGCCTCCAATAGAGATTATACCCGTCTCTTCCTTTGAGCTTCAGCTGGGTGTGGTGATGAACAGAAGCCTTAACACAACCCCTACCTGCACCACCTCCCCGTGTTTTACCACACAAATGAACCTTGCAACAGCATCTTCTCAGGATTGTGGTGAACCCATAATTTCCATCGAAATCTGTCATTCTTGAGAAGTCAGTCATCAAAGCTAAAGATAAAACTAACTCAATGTCAGTTTGCTTTTGATTCTTTGCCAGGGAAGTATTATAGGTTAGACTATTCTTGCCAGAATAGTTTTGTGCAAGGAAGGTTGTTCCACTTTACAGGCCTCCCTGTTTCCCATGCACCAGACTGTGATTACTATGGCCATTATTACAGTAGAAAAGGCAATCAAGGCCCATAATCTATTTCTACTTCTTTGCAGGAAAATTTCCTAATACTTTTTTTTGTTTGGGAGGCAGGACAAATCTCAATCATTTTTTAAGTCCTTTTTCTTTGCTATAACTATCTGGCCATTGCACTGGGAATCATAATGTAGACAGATTGCTTGTGGGAAAGGAATTTAATCCTTAGATGTCTGCACAAGACAGAGCTAGAGAAAACCTTTATAATATCAAGTGTTATGGACAAATTATTTTCTGACATGATCTATTTGTAGAAACATCTCATATTGGCCAAGAAATTTTGTTTAGAGAAGGATTGCTGCTTGTCTTATCGTGTGCTTCAGCTATCATTGGCCATACTTTTCTGCTGATTTGTTTCTTATCAATAACAGTTACATTGCATCATGTCTCAAGTGTCCAAGTTAAGGGCATGTGATTCTGGAATCCTAGAATCACGGAATGGTTTGATTTGTAAGGCACCTTGAAGACCAACCGCCCATGCCACAGGCAGGAGCACCTTCCACTAGACCAGATTGTTTAAAACCCCATCCAACCTGGTCTTCAACATTTCCACGGATGGGACATCCACAATGTCCTTGAGCAACGTGTTCCAGTGCCTCACCACACTCACAGTGAAGAATTTCTTTCTAATATCTACTTCAAACCTAACCCGATGGTGTCCAGCCAGCTTGTGAATATCTCCAGTGGGAGAGACTCCACACAGTCTCTGGACAATCTGCTCCAGTGTGCAGTCATCCACACAGAGTCACCAAATGGGTCAGGCTGGAAGGGACCACAGTGGTGCAACAACCCTACTCAGGCAGGCTCACCCTAGAGCACATGGCAAAGGATTGTGTCCAGGGGGTTCATTGGTAAGGTCCCCTCAAGATGAAGTTGTCTTTTCTCTAGGCTGGACAGATGCAGCTTGCTCAGCCTTTCCCCTCATTAGAAGTGTCCTAATCATGTTTGTAACTCTACCTGAACAGATTTTCTAACCATCTTTGCCACTCTCCACTGGACCTGCTCCATGTCTTTCATGCCAAGGAGCTGAGAACTGGACACAGCAGCCCCAGATGAGGCTTTACCAAGGCAGAGAAGAGGGGCAGGATCATCTCCCATGACCTGCTGGCAGTGCTCTCCCGAACACGCTCCACGGTTCTTGACCATCACTTGATGAACCTAAGCTACTATCCCAACTCTGTCTGTGCTCCTTTACTGAATCTGTACAATTCAAAACAGAAAAACAAACCTATTAAAGGAAGAGTCATCTTTAAGCTTTTTATTTCTAGGGTCTGTTAATTAGGTTCACCACAGCTTTCAGTTCAGAGTTGCCTCATTTTCAATGTGCTTAAACATATCTGGCCAAAAATATCAGACCTATCAGCCACATGCCATAGGTACCTCTCAGGCATTAATGTTTTGCATTAGCTCATGGGGAATTGTGATGATAAGTGTAATTCAAATGCTAAAATACCTGGCTCAGACACTTCCTGCTTAAAATGAGTTAAGAATTTCACATACCAAATGTATAAATTTCTACTGGTATTAGCTGTAAGGTACTATGAAGTAGCTGTAAGGTGCTTCTTTGGTATCTAATTTTATTTGTGAATAGTTTATTAACTCTACTGAAGAATTAAAACAATGTTAAAAGTGTTAATTCCCATAGGTGGTAGCCCCTAGCTATGTGCCTTACAATGCCTACCTCCATTTTAAATGTAGGCTTTGCAACACATCTTCACAGAGCATCAATAATTCAGAGTCCTGCTTAAAAACTCTTTCTCAATGCTCTTGCTGTTTAACTTGAAATCTTGGGACCTTAACTTCTGAAATTCTGAAGACATGCATCTGAAGTGTAAAACTGTTGGGATCTGTGGTCTGAATATAAGCATGCAGACATGACCACGAGAATTAAAGTATGTTTTTTCCCTCTGTGTTGCTTTTTCCCACAAATTCTGTTTGCAAAGTGAAATAGAGACTTCACTCTGTTCTACCAGCCCTTTGCATGTGACATTCCAGAGATTAGGAGCAGGTGTTAAATATTTTATTATCTTTATCTTGAGGCTACATCAATAATTTACTCACTCTAATATTATGACTAGATATTTGCTAAACTCTCTAACATAATTCATGATGAAATTGGGTTCCTAATAACCACAGTGCAGTTCAAGTATATGGCATGAATTTTTTTTCTCATTTTTTTCCAGATTTTGAACTTGTTACCTTCACTTGTAGAATGTCAAATGGTGTTGCCTTCTGGCAGATCTACACGGTGAAGCTCCGTGTAGCCCATGGCCACCTGGCAGCTCACCTTTGTCACTAGTATTTATTCAATTATTCTAAAGCACAAACTCATGTCCAACACATGATTTATGTTTTGCCTGGCACCATCCTTTAAGAAACCTGATTAATTAAACACAATTTCCAAGATCCAAGTCTTGGAAATCAGCTGAATTTCTCTTAAGAGTCTCATCTAAATTACAAGAAGAGCAGTATTAAGTGTCTGCAGTTACCATTTGTTTTGTGGGAGTCTACTTGTGTCTTTACTCATTCATTATCAGTAAACATATCAATCTGCTGTGAGAGGCACAGTTTTGTTTCAAAAAAAATATTCATTAAAATCAATGGTCACAAGTAAGGTTGGGACTGTGGGGCTATGTAGTAATATACTGCCTCAGAAGGCTTGTCATTCTACTTTTATTGTCTTCTGAAACTATTGTTACAAAAAGTGCTTTTGAGTATTAAAAACATCTCCAAGAAACTTAAATTTGAGGCTCTGCTGAGGTCCAGCTAAGATAGTATCAAGTTCCAAACCATGCCTGCTCTGTGGTTATATATAGCAGTTATATATAACTTTTAAAAAACTACTCTGTTACTTATTTGTAGGTGAAACAATTATGTTGACAATATAGAGTTTTATGAGCAGCAATGTATTCCATTTAGTGGTTAATCTATGGCTTTTTTCTTCTTCCAAGCATAAAATCCTAGCTCCAGAGGACAGTAATTTCTGTGGTGAGCATGAAGATTGCCTCTTACCTCAAGCTGGTAGAATCTTGTTTATTACTGCAGGCGCCTGTGATCTTGGTTTGCTGGAGAGTGATTCTCCGCAGAAATACAAACAACGCATCCCTATCTTCTTCTCTGGGAGACACATACTCCAATCCAGTGATCATCAGTGATACCAGTAACAGACCACCCCAGCAAGTGGAAAATCCCTTCTACTCTCTTTACATTTGACAAGTTTCCACAGCTGGGCTCAGCTCAATTACATTGGTTTACAGATTAGCAAAAATTTACTTCTGTGTGAGGAGAAAACCCAAGCAGTCATTTGCTGAAATCACAAGCTTCATTTAATTTCCTCATATAACATGATTTAAATTATGTGGAAATTCACATTTACAAAAAATAATAAAAATCAGAAGGTAGGCTCCTTACATATTATCAAACTTTTGGTATAGAATACAGTCACCATTTTGTCTCTACTGTTTTTAGTGCATCCATCTGCCACATGACATTATTTGTAATTCCTCTCCTGAATGAAGAAGCAAAATGGCATTAGGTTAACAACAGTATTGTTACTGGTTTTTTTAACCGAACAGTTAAGCTGAGTACAGAGCTTTATGAACTCTTTTCATTAGGGCGAGAGATAATTGAGTTTAGCATATCTAATGCAATCCTGCTCATTTACAATGCACAAAGTCCTGTTTCCCTAAGCACAGAAGAAACCAAAGAGGATACTAATTCTTCATAGATGGCTCCAAATGGCTCTAATCCAACCTCTGGCTAAAAAGTACTCTCATATTTTTACAATACTCCTGTGGTTACATTTGGTATATTCCTCTTGCCTTTTCTTTCATCTTCATTGGCCAATTTGGGAGTCTCACACCTTCCAATGTATATACATATTATGTTATTTCTCCCACATACACACTTATAAATATCTTTGCATTGCCTTTTGGTCTGTGCTTATGCTTAAGGTACAAATAACAGCAAATAACAGTAGTTTTACCTCCTTGCTTTGAAAGAACATCTTAGTGACTGTCTTCAGCTGTGCTAAATGACTGAATTTGGCACTCTATATTTAATTAAGGTAGAATTCAGTGTCTACCAAATTGCAAGGCAAGTAAGAAATGCTAGTTTTTGTGTTTTATTAAGCAATTTGGTAGCTTTGTGCAAGAAAGGTGGTGATGTCTTTTGGCAAGGAGTGTACAAGAAGGCATCCAAGCCCAGCCTATACATCTGAAGTGATCAGACCTGCAGATGCCTGATTAGTTTCATGCCAATCTTTACTAAATTCTAAAGCCTTTGTTTACCCTAGCAGTTTAAAAGTTGTAGTCTTTACCATAACTTTTACAGACAGCTCCAAAAAAAGTTTGAATGGCATTTGAAATATTATTTCTTAAGGCAGTAACTGAGTCTAGATAAGTTTAATCACCATTACTCAGTGTTCAAAATGTGAACTCTGATTCGTAATCTATTTTTGTTTTTCCTTCCACTGACATTTTGTTTTACAACAGGGAATCATATGAGGTTGGGAAAGCATATTTGGAAACATAAAGCCAACCTAGACCCAAAATATGTAAATCAGTGTGTTCTACCACCATTGTGAAGGGTCAGTTTTAGGAGTGTGTTGAAACATTCCACATTATGGAACTGGTCAATAAAACTAAAACATTTAAACTTTCTTCCAGTTCCACAATTTATTTCTCAGAAATGATTTCTAGCTGTGATATTTATTTTATATTTCATTTGACCACATTTGTTCAGCTTGTCCTTGTATAAATAGTTTGTGGATCTGGGTCTGCCTTTCATCATACAGACCTTGACATGGTTCCAAAGAAATACATATATTAGAAATGTCAACCCACTCATGTAGCCATGTACCCACTGTACTTGTGCATTTACAGTTGTGAGGATATGTTATAAAGAAGAATAACCTTTTCTAAAGAAATTTGTTATAATTGAAGAAGAACATTTTAGGAAAAAGTATACTGATTAATTTCAAATATCCAATGAAAAGACTCAGAAATTCCTTCTTGAATGTCACCCCAGGCACTACTGTCCTTTCCATCATCACCACAGTGGGCTGTGGAGGGAATTGAATGATTGATATTCAGATGGACTATTTCACGGAGTACTGTGTGAGTTTTTAAGGTCATTGCTCCCCTATCTGAAAGCTTCCAAATAAAAGGAAAGGGCAGTATCACATGACCCAGCCACAAGTATTCTCTTAGACAAAGAAAATTTACATCTTATAAGACCATATAGGCTTGACCTCAGGGTGACCTTGATGTTTACAGATGAGGAAAAAATCTAGTGATATGGAAGATATAACCAGGGGACAAAGGGTGCAGAACAAAGAAACCTAATAGACGAAAATCTATATATTCTGACTAACACTTGAAAAAAGTCTTGGCTACATGCTGGTTGTACAATGTCACAGAATGTCACTCTTTTCCTCCTCTCTAACTAGGCTGGTGGCTGTCTTATGCTGGGATCACTTCATTTTTTCTGTAAGAGAAGTCTGCACAGGTTTTTAAAGTGTATCTTCTCTCATTCTGAAACCTTCTTTCTGACTGCCTCTTCCTCTGCCCCTGACATCCAACGATAAGGATGTAGTTTAATTCTAACTGGGAAGTCATTTGCCTTGAGGATTTTCCAGTCATGGTCTATGTGATGACAAATTTATTAACAAACAATTTGATGTTTACATCTGAATTCTGCAAAATTATTTCCTAAAAATTCAAAATTATTAGGGCAGAGATAACCACTGAACAGCCTGGAGGGCAGGTATTTAATTCCTTGTTTTCTTCTTTCCTGAAGGCCTTATTCTTAGCCAAGGAATGTTTAAATGTTAAAAATGTTTTCTTCTCAGCACAGTCCTTCGTGACTGTGTCCTACATTCAAGATAATCTGACAGATGGCAGCCACACCATCGTGTGCTGGGCTCAGGAAATCACACAGTAATCTTTGTATGAGCAGTGCTTCATGTAGGCTGAAAAGTGCCTGAATAATAGAGATGTGCTCAGTTTGCATTTGATCAGCTTAGGAAGGTATCCATGGTCATATAAGAGCTGTTGGCCTGAAATGCAAAAGTAAAACTTTGTAGTGGCTTGGTGATGGGGACAAATATGAGCACTTGATGGTATAAACAGTCCTGCAATAAAACCAGAGACCTGTGGGCTGCTGAGGGAATGTATGTCCAAACCACTGGTGGGAGATGTACATGCTGCTTTCATGTAGCTTGCTCCTGCAGAGAAGACTTAAGTCCCACAGGTTCAGAGCACTTATCTTGGATTTAGAGTCTTGGATACAGGCTCCTTGTTATGATATGAGACACCCCACCTAGCATCCCTCCACTTCAGTTCCATGATTTTTAAATAGGGAAAATTTAGTGCTATTCTTTCAGATTGTAATAGTGGGGATCATCCAGACAGTTTTAATACAAATCACTGAAAACATGTATAAGAGAATAAGGAATTAAATTCTGGGTTTTACCTCTTCAGGGACAGAATTTCATTCCCCACAGAGAATTGAAGTCTGAGAAATCCTTTAGACTGTGAGAAAGAATTGAATGAAAAAGCAGAGATCATGTTACTGCCCTTGATTGAGTGGCCATAGCTGCCATTTCCAATTCACATTCAGAAATGCTTTGTAAGATATCCTACCACTTTTTGGATAGGAAATGTGCAGTTGTTCCCAGCTTGTGTGTTCTGTAAAGTCTTGACTACCTTTTCTTTTTGATACATACCTCTCCACAATGGTTGTATTTGATGCTTCAATATTGCACTTTCAAATTGCCCAGAAATTGCAGCTGTTACAGTGTCTGGTCATTAAGTGCAGCTTCACACAAAGTATGCTGCTACTGCTTGCTGTGATGTTTATCAGCTCTCAAGTTTTAAAGTCTGTGTTTTTCCAGTAAAGCCTGGAGTAACTTTGACTTGGGCTGCTCTTACATACCGAGAACCTAATCCTCCAAAGTTTTTTGTGCTTAGCTTCCTTTGAAATTGCAAGAACTTAGAAATACATTTGAGAATCTGGACCAATTTTTCTAATCAAAGTTTCTGTGAATAGGATTTCTAAATGTACACAAGGGAAATAGGAATAGAAGCCTAATTGAAAACCATGAGTCTTGGACTTTTAACTCTCTTAGATTACTCCTTAGGATAGAATTTCCAAAAGACTTGAGTTTTTGGCAGTTTGTAATAATTTAAGTTATTGCATTTATTAAGAAGCTGCTGGATGTTCAACATATATGAAACTCAGCCCATAGCATAGATACATAAAATAATCTCTCTCTGTAGTTGATGTTCTTGGTGTCTCTTCTAACATGATACCATGATGATTTATGATCAATGACTCCTATTAAACATTTCCTTGAATTACAGGCTTTAAAAACCTGGTTAATCAGAAGGATATGGTTCCATCATTAGCAGGAAAAGAATTGTGCAGCAGGAAGGGGGAAAATACAAATATATAAATTTGTATAAATGGCATGTATGTAATGGAAGGACACACTGGGCAGATGGATCCTGATTTTGGGACTTACATTTACTGCATTCAAAGGATATCAGGCACATCCTTCCTTGGTGCTTTTCTTGTTACCGGATCAATTAGAAATGGGGTGAGGAAGGGGAGAAGAATGAGATCTCTTTGAGATTTCTGGCCAGTTTTAGTGCTTAGAATCAAAGGCAGACATCAGGTGGTACTGTCAACAGGAGTGAGAAGGTTTGGAAAAAGAGGACTCCCTCTATTCACATCATGACTTTGGACCATTACTTGCACCCACAAGTTCTGGCAGAACATGGAAATTCTTGAGCTCTAAATGTCACTGTTCCAGAAGCTTCTCTTCTTCATTTACCTACTGACTCTCATTAGCTCACTGCTCCTCTTGCCTGGCAATCCTTTCAACAGCTATATTGCTTTATTTTAAAGCTTGGCTTGTTGCTTTATTGACCACGCTCTCATTAATTTCCCTGCCAACTCACTGTTTGCCCATCTCTCAACTTCTTACTGAGCCATTGATAATACCCTTCTATTACTTTTCTATCAGACTCACTACTTCCTTCAGTTATGACTAACTCTCTTGTCTATCCCCGTTTCTACTCTTCTGTCTCCTGCAATGTTGTTCCTTTTCTTTAATTAGGTGGTTTATTTTTTGTACCACTTCACATAACTGTCTTTTGCTTTCTCTCAACTTTTTGAATCCACATCATCCTCTTACATGGTGGTTTTCTACTACCTTTACTGTGGCAAATACTCAAAAATTTTTGTCCACTACTTTCACTGATATCCTCAATCACTTTTCATCTATACTGTGTGTCCATTTAAATATGATATATTAAAACCTGTCACTTGTCAAGTTGTTAATGCTTGCCAGAATGTTAAGGAATTTCATTTTATTTTCTCTTTGTTTTTGTCACAGATAGTGACTACTATGTTATTGTTATCACTATAAAAATGGATGCTAACTGGAATTTAATTTCCTTTCTGGAAAGCCATTCTTGACTTCAGTTTTTCATCTTTCACATTTCAAACACCTTGTTGTTCTGCTTTCTCTGAAATTTTGTCTTTTCTTCCAAAATTGACCAGAGGCACCTCACAACTGTAATTTTCTCATCTATGTCTCCCTTGGTGTCCACATCATCCTCACACATCTGTCCAGATGGTTTCTTTACAGCTGTAAATATGTTTAGCTAATGTTTTCTGGGCATTTTGTCTCTCCCTTCGAATTCTTCTTCTCCTCCCACGTGTTATACACAACTTTATTACACTGCTAATGATCAGCTCTGGTCACAGCTAATGATCAGCTCAGCCCCCTCTCAGTATTACATTCATTTCTTCCATAGCATTGCTTCATTTCTTCCATAGCATTGTTTATGCACAGAACACATTGAAAGGCTCAAAACTTGCTTCTTTTGCCAGGATGGTGGGGAAACTGGTGACTGGCAACTAAGGAAGTCCTCAGGAGAGACTGGAGAGATTTATTTTAGTCATGCTACTCCTCATTATTTATTATAGATAGTTGTTGAATCCTACCTTGATAGACAGTGGGATCTTTGTCACAAGGTTTTCATTTATTTAGTTTTGCTTGAATCTTAGCATGATGGCTTCATTTTTCCTGAATAAAAACATGGGAATCATCACAGTACAGCCCTCACTTTTTCCTTAAAATAGAGATTCCTCAATCAGGGTCGAATATAAGATGATTGAAAGTCAATTACTTCACTTATTGTGAAGGAAGAATGTTTAGCAACCACAAGGTTTAAACTATGGCAAGTCACTGCTTTCGTTTCTTAAGCATACATGTAGTGCTATCTTTGAAAGCCTTCAGAAAGAAGATAAACTTTTCCTAATCAGCTTTAGTTCTTACACATTTAGTTTCTTAATCTATAAATATATTCTGCTTTTGAATGTGATCAAATCCATTCTCTAAAGCGTTCTGAAATTTTGAGAGAAAAATTTTTTTACAGACTTTCTTCTCTCCTCAATGAAACATAATTTAAATACTGCAACTTAATCAGAAGCTTGTTATATTGTATCCTGCAGCATAATAACAGGAAAACAGAAGTTTTGCTTCATTGTAGTAGGAAATGTTGACTACTTCAATAAATTCCCACAAAGTATAATATAATATATTCAAGAAAATATGTCAGATGTAAAAAGTGCCATCAACGAATCTTTTGCCAATCTTACAGCATCATGTTTTTTGGCTAGCTGCTCAAAACTGTGTATTATATATAGCAATTCTCCAAACCATATTTTTTAGTTCTTTACTTTTTTCCCCGAGTTTTGCATATGTAATTCTGATGTAATTCAGTGAAGTTATTTCCCATTAGATTAACCCACATATTCCAACTATATTTCTCAGTTTCCAATATAAACACCCAGTTTGCAGCCTGTACATTTAGCAGAACAAGAAATCCCAGTGGTGCCAATACAAGTAAAACCCACTGAAAAGGTATATGGATGGCAGAATCAAGGCCTCATAAAGTTGAAGACAATTACAGAGTTAACTAATCCCTATGCTTGTTCTCTATAGAGCTTAGAATCCTCCTGAGCAACCCCTCTGTATTGTAATATGCAATTCATTATAGAGACTCAAAGTAGGATTATTTTCCAGCCTTTCTTTTCCTTTAGCCCTAACAGGATTTGAATCTGCGTTTCATTTCTCACTCATATCTTTCCTGCTTGCTTTCAGATTTCCCATTTGTTCTCTTTCACAAATGGATCTTTGGGTAAACATTTTGTATGTGGGATGGGTCACCATGTTAAAAAGATTATCTCACCATGGAGTCCATTGGCATTTAGCAACAACAGCACTTATTTTTTTCTCAGGTTGCCTTTATCTCTTAATCATTATTAGCTGACCAAGATTTATGACATCTTCTTCATCTAGAGATAAAATCAATTAGTTGAAAAATCTTTAGCTTGTTAGCTATAATAAAAAAATTAACTGTGAACTTGGATGTGCATAATTGTATTTTCCAGTTCAGTGAGTATGTGCACAGGAAAACAGCCACAACCCCCAGCAGGGAATGGTCAGCTGGTCCCAGCCTATTCAGGACTCTTGGTGCCAGCCAGCTTTCAAAGAAGGAGGGATGGGCCCTAAGGAGGAAAAAGGATTTTCCCGACCCTCTTGGGTAATTTACACCAATCTTAAACATGTATGTTTGTCTGAAGTCTCTTTTTTCAGCGTGGTAATCCCATTACTGACAAATGAAGATGTAATCACAGTTTATTCAAATAGTTTGAAAGCTTTATCCCCTTTAGAGAGAAAGGAGAAAGTACAATTGGCTGCAACTGACTTCTTAAACTCCTACTGGGACACTAGCAAAGCAAAAATGATTTTTAAGAAGCATCAGCACTTGAGTATGGGATGAAAAGCATCATCTACAAGGGCCCTGAAGTAAAGAATCTGTTCTTGCTTATGGAATTTACATCGCACTCAGCACTGTTGCTGCTAATTTGAATCAGTGAGAGCAGTGATGTGTCCTTGGTTTGTCCTACAGTACTGTTTCCTACTGATGCCATCCCTGTATCTCCATCAGTACTCATGAGGGTAAGGATGTCGGCTGAGCTGTGCCTCTATCCCCAGGGCAACCACTGCTAACTTGCAGAGATCCTCTCTTTTGTGAAATGTACACCAATAACTGGGAAAAGTATGGAGAAAAATCTGGAGTAGACAACCTCGTGCATTTTCAAGGGGAATATTAACGACTATCACAATGTTCATCCATCAGCCCTATTTGTAGCAAAGGGAAAAAGTCTTGGTGCAGAAATGAAGCCTTGAGCACTAAGAGCCCCACTGAAGTCTCTAAGGTGATGAAGTGCCAAGGAGGATCCTTGGGAGGTCCTAGAAACCCCTTGTTAAATCTTCTTTGTACGTGTAACAACTTCCTTGTCTCAGGTATAATCCATTCATGCTGCTCTGATACACGAATATAAGGTTTATAAAAATAATCTGAAAATTATACCTCCCTCTTCTTCCCCCAGATAACATCAAAGAACAGTTTTAGTAATTTATGATTACATATATATCTAGATACCCGAAACAATTAATATGCAGGAAAAAAAATTGGTTAGATTATTTTATGAACAAGGAAAAAAAGCCTGTAACATTTCAAGTGCCAAATATAATGTTATCTTTAAAGAGTTTGCATATAATGCAAATTCCTTTATTAGGTAGATATCTTTCCTGTGAGTTTCTTGACTTCATTATGAAATTTGATCCCACTGATAAACAGAAAATCACGTTAGCAGTTCTCAGCACAGGACAGAAGTGCATGAGGTGATTATTGGTTTGCACTTCCATAAGCTAACAAGAGTCCCTTGAAAATAAACTACTTCTTCCTTTAGAAATCATTATTTTTATTTCTTTTTTATTATGACAGTTCCCCAACATAGACTAGGAATGAATTATATGAATACATAATAAGCAAAACATTTCTACTTTGAAGAACATACAGTCTAAATTGACTGAAATTGAGAAGAAAGAGTCTTGGAGCAACTTGCCATGCACCATACAGAAATTTAGTTTTGTAGCTGGGAGTAGTCTCCTAGAGCTCCATAGGATCATTTTCACTTAATAAAACACAGCACTTCCAGTACAGTGGAACTTGCTTCTTTTTGCTGAGTCTTTACTTTTGCTGGAACAAGTTTTCTTGTGGCCACACAGTGAACCAGAGTTGAGAGAGGGTAGGAGTAACACTGCCAGAAAAAAAAAAAAAAAAAGGAAAAAAATTTAAAATCAATTTTCAGTTGGATCAATTCCCCATTCTGCGTCATTATTCAGCTGTACAAACTCTCTTGCTGGCACAATGGAAGGAATGACAAAGTCTCTGAATGGCCTGCCAGGGCAAGGGGAGAGGATGCTCCACAGTGACAACAGCAGTGTTAGCACCAGCGCTTGTTTCCACAGCTTCATGCAGCTGCAATGGTGTCCTGTGTTTCCTCATGAGTTTCACCTCAGTTTCAAACTGTACTGGGGCTGCTCCAGTACTGGCAATGGCATCTTCTCTTGGCTCTGCATTGCATGCACATGAGTGAGCTCAGAAGGTGTTCAGCTGTGTGAGCAATATCCTCCTCTGAAGGACCTTCATCCCGTGGCTGGGAAACCCTCACAAAAAGTGGAGTCACAGAATCTAGGAGTAAGAAACCTCCACAGAAAAGGTTCAGAAAAGCAACAGATTTTTTCTGTTTGTAGGTTGCCTTCAGGGCCCAGAGGTACCAGAAGTCATTGTCCAACTTCTACTTTGTTTTGTGGTTTTTTTGGTTGGGATCTCTGATTCACTTGTTTGTGTGTGAAGGGATAAATTTCAACAGGTATTCAGAATACTAAACAACATCTGGTTGTAGATCGGTTTCACATGATGAAAAAGTCATTAAAACCAACCACTTGTGTTGAAGATATGGTTTTAATACTTACTGCAGTTGTTCTCTGAGAGAATTTTAGTTCATACCAGGAAAATTCTGCCAGTTACTGATCATTTAGCAATGTGTCCAAAAATACTTGTAGAAGTGATCTGGTAAGGACATTTTTGTGTCATTAACTAAAATTTGTCATTTCATTATAATTCATTATATACCCTAAAGTGTAACATTTTTTAACACTAAAATAACCTGCGCTTGTTGGATGTTTCCAATTAAATACAAACATGAGTATTTCTTACCCATTTTCTCTTTGATGAATCATGTCAGACCATGTTTTGGCTCTGTGTGCATTTTCCTGTTCTCTGGGCAAAAAAAAAGGTATATTTCCAAATTCTTCTTTTTCAACTGGGAGTTCCCTTCCAAAGCTATTGAATTTGTGGACTGAGACGTGAAGCAGAGATTCAGCAGCAGGAGGTACAGAATAGTGCTGAGACTGTGAAGGAGAAGCTGTGCTGTGTTGTGGGAGAGCCCATCACAAGCTTTGAAGAAAGCTCTGACAGTTTTGCTGAGCTCCATCACACCCCTTGCAGCTGTCAAACTTGAGCCTTGCTCAGTCTTTAGCAGCACAAGCAAAACACAGGGAACAACTTAGTGCAGTGACCTGTCAAACTGAATGTGAGGAGACGTGCAAGAAGTAACTCGGGCTCCGTTTGAGTTTTCAAATTGGATTCTGAAGCCCACTACAATCTTTCAGTGGTCTTTGGATTTACTGCATTTGTACTTCAGCATCAAAGTAATTGCTTGCACTTTCAGTAAACAACTTATTTATGTTTTGGTTTTTTTTTGGCTTGAGGAATGTCTGTGTGTCCTGATCTTATAGTTAATTAGTGGTCCAAGTTACTGATCCCACCCTGAGCAACAGACTCCAGCATTACAGTTCCCTTCTTTTTTGTGGTGAGGCCCATTTGACCTCATAGTGTGATGGTGCTTCCCTGTAAATGAACTATAGAGATCTAACATCAGGAAAATCCAGTCTAGAGTCAGAGTATTAGCTTTGTAATATTTGGACGTTATGCTGCCAGAAAATAATAGGAATTCCAGGTAGAAAATTTGCATGTTTTTTCATCATGTGCATGCAAAAATCAATACCATTCCTATTGTTTTATTTATTGATGATCCATAATTAAATCATCTTTTATAAAGCAATTTTAATTTTTGTTTTCAAATAGAAGATGTCTTTTTCACTCATAATTATTTTCATTAAAATATATTATTTTAGAAAATATTCTAGGAATTCTGGACTTGAGCATATGTTTTTCAGAAAAAGGTTTGCTTTGTTGGAAAGGTATTTAATTTAAAATATATACTCTTTTTATATTTGCAAAAGGCAAAAGATGTGAAAAAATTATATTAAATTTGAAAACATTTCTTCTTTGAAAAAAGGTACATTGGAAAAAAATGCAACTTTTTGGGGGACTACTTGCTAAGTTTAAATTAAAATGCTAATTCACATTAATATATAATATATTTGCCAAAGTAAAATGAAATTATGGAAGTTTGGAAATACTGAAATGCACCATTTCAACAGTTCTCGAGCAAAGATACTGAATGATTTTATATTTAAATTACTTTATTTCTCTTTTAGTTAGCATATGTAGACTATATCTGACAAATCATAATTAAAAATAATAAAGTTACTTATTTTTAATGCTATGACCATAATAAATTTTTAAAGTATGTTATTTATGTATGTTGTTTTATTGTCTAGGACTTGCTGGACAATCATGAAGTGAATTTACTGAAAACCCTATGAAATAGAAATTTTATTTTCTCTTTGATTCCAATACTTGTCCTTTCCTGCCACCACAGGGCTCAGAGGTCTCTCAAGTCCTGCACAACCAGCCTAGTGTGGCTGTGACATTCCAGCTTTCATAAGATACAGGCTACAATATCCACTGACATATCTGCATTCACTCTGCCTGTAATGACTGCATTTAGGGACTCGGATATGCAGAAATTTGTTCATGAGCAAGCTCATTAGTATACAAAATTGCAGGAAAGTTGAATTATGGAATCATAGAGTGGTTTGGGTTGGAAAGAACCTACAAGATCATCTAGTTCTAGAACCCCTGCCATGGGCAGGGACATCCATTAGACCAGGTTGCTCAAAGTCCCATCCACCCTGGCCTTAAACTCTTCCAGAGATGTTCTTTTTATAAGTAATTTGCTTATGATGACTTAGAAAATCCTTATTTTTAGCTGTTGGGCCACACTTTATGGTACTCTCTGCTGCTCGGTATTTTTTTTTTTTTGTTACCAAGTTTAACTTTGCTTGAAAAGTTGATGACAGTCATTCAACTAAGTATAAAATAATAAAGCTATTGCCAATGTTGAGAAATACTGACTCTTAGCTGATGGGATAATGTGCTCTAGCTGTATATAGTAGAACTTAAATTAATCTGATTTTATAGTGTTGGATCATTGTTCCCACTATGAACTATCCCATCAACTATGAAAAGTGTTATAAACAGTGTCATTCCAATTTCCTAAACAAACGTTTTAATTTTTTTTTACATTTTTTTTACTTTTAAGGTTTTTACTAGAAAAATAGGGACTCTGTAATAATCTCCAAGGTTTGTAGTAAATCTAAGTTACAGTGAGCAAACTCCAGTGTGTATCTAAATGCTTCCTTCTTTAAAGCTAGAATGCAAAGGAGCCACATGTTGCCAATTCCTAAGCCTCCAAATCAAGGAAAAGCTCAATTACAACTTTCTAGTTGTTTCTCTATGTAAGTATCTTCTGTTTTAAGACTCCTTAAAACTTTTCCTTAGTCTTTTGCATAAGTCCTATGATCTTCCTTGAAAATGAAGAGTACGTTTTCTTCTCCAATCTAGGCAGCAGGGCTAAACTTACCAAATAGTTACAAAATTTAATAATACAGCTGCTGTTTTTCAGTCTTCTGAAGGGACACGAAACAGACTACCTGATGTGTGCTGGGGAGCCTGGAATCTGCAAGAGTGTGGGATCCTTGGTGACAGTCTGACATTCCCGATCTGAGTGGGAAAACTCCGAGTCTGGTTTTTCCTTCCTGTTTCCTATGATAGGATACATATGGCTGCAGCTGTACTGCTTTGGGCCCTGAGCTCCTCAAATGTTTTGTAGTATTCACAACTGTGTTTGCTCATTAGAATGAGTACTGGGATAGTAAGTGGCAAAACCCCGTTGTTAACATTGCTTTGGAGAGCACACTGGGTAGTTCTCAGTCTTACAAGCAAAGAATTCTGCAGCAACATTGTGTTTCTAAGAACAACTACGAACAAGATTGTGTAGCAGTGTTTGCAAGAATACTGTTCCAATATTTAAGCTGTATTTCATTTCTTGTACTTTATGGATCAGTGAAGAAGGGTACAGTGAAAGAATCCAGAGTAAAACAATCAAAATAACAGCTGGGAAAATGGTCTGTACTGAAACTTTTTTTGTGTTTGGATATTTGATAGACCTTTTCTCAGCAAGAGGGAAGAATATCACTACTGAACTGGAGAAAAAATATACTATGGAATGATGATAATGAAGATTTTCTGTTAAAAAAAAAGATTAAAAAATATATAGATTATGCTTCATTAAGAAATCTGGAAGTTATCATGATTGAATAATGAAAGAGGAAAACTTGACACTGTGACCCAAAGGCCAAGAGTTTACATTGACCTAAGGAAAAAAAAAAATCACCTTTTCTTTCTCCCCTCCTGCAAGTTCAGAAATACTGATTCTCCTGGGACAAAGCCAATGCCAGTATCTTCATGTCCTTCTTTTCCCCATCTAGATCTGTGTCTTATGCATCCACTGAGCACCTCCACATCCTCTTCACTACTCCACGACAAGATGTACAAGATGTGGTTGACTGGCCACGTCTGCCAGTCAGCTGTGCCTGGCAGGAGAGAAGCCAGAGCATCATACGTAAAGCAGAATCCCATCCCAAAATATTGCTTGTCACTGCACACTGCTGAAACCTTTGCTGTGTCCTCACCTTGGCTGTGACACGTGTCTCCTGGTACATTATCCAGTACATCACTGGCTCATGCACCATGATAGAAGAAATTTCAGCACTGAATAAAATTAATTTTTCAAGGCTAAGGTGCTAAATTCAGGAATTAGTATAAATTGCCAATCTTGTGGTGGATTAGAGCTCGCAATGAAGACACCGCAGCATCTATCTTAAATAGGCTGAGGAGTGCTTGGAAAAATATGGAAGATTTTACTGGTATCTAGCATCACCTAAATAGAGTGAAGACTTTGTAGCCTCCAGATTTTAGGTGTTTGGTGCCCAGGATGGAATCTAGTCCTGATGAACTCAGCATGTAATCTGCTCATGAAGTCTCCCAGGACAATTAGGCTGCTCCTACTTCAGCCACCAGGTTGTAGATGTGTTCTCTCTGACATTAGATGACTCTGACTGAAGTGTGTCACACCAGCTCTGGAGCAGCACAGCCAGCACTGCACAGGGCTTGAGCTAGTAAAGCTTCTTGACAGCACCTCACAGAACAGGCAAAGCAAGGCCACATGTGCCTACAGCCAGATGTGGGGCTCAGCCTCTGAATGGATGGAACACTGAAGGAAAATCACGAGGTGAGGGAAAAGAGAGAAGAGGGAGACACTGCTTTCACCTTTCTCTGAAGTGTATTCTGCTGAGTATGTCAGTTTTACTAAGCACAAAATTCTGTGCTTGCATTTATAGGGAGATGATTAAAGATCCACATTTCAAAATTCAGTCCTGAGATAAGGACTTGTTTTGGCTCAGAAGGCCCAGGCTTCTGTTTTGAAATGTGGCCAAATAAAGAAACACAAGAACCCCTCTGTTGATCTGTGCTGCAGTCAGCAAAGGATGCAAGATTAATGGGGCTGGAAAACAAGCACAAAAGGAATCCTCACCCTGCAATAATGGTTTGGGCACTCAACAGGGATTAGAGAGACTTAGGTTCAGTGTTTGATGTTGTATAGTACCTGTATTCCTGGCTGAGTACTCACACTACTGGGCTGCTACACAGGGTGGAGGAGAGGTGCGAGTGGAAGCTACCTATCTACCCTCATCTAATTTTGTTTTTAAATGGAATTATTCTATTGATGTCTGATCCATTTATTCTGAAAATGTCCAAGAGATCAGGCCCTGTGTCTGTGCAGAATGAGAATTTATAGATCTGATAATCACTGAACTTAGCAGGATGGAAAATGAAGCGATTTTTTTAATTGCAATTTTATTGTCAGGCACCTCAGTCCTGCTTCCATTCTGATTTAGGTACCTAAGTCCTTTACTGGAGTTTTATTTATTTTTTCAAATTATTTTTCCAAATTAATTAAATTACAGAAATTAAGTTTTTGACCAATTCAATTGGGAGATTGTGTTCATTGAAGCGCTAGTCAGATTTCAAATACCATATCACGTAGAAAGCAACATAATCTTTTGGGAAATGAACACTAAAAGGAGCAAAATAACTTTTCTTTTTAGCTGCTTTAGGAATCAGCTACTGAATCATTTCTTTCAGAGGCTTGGAACAAGGATGTTTTGGGCTTTGCATTTGTACCCACTGTGTGTTGAATTCAAACTTCATACTAACTGGTGTAAATCAGGAGCTGTTCCAATGAAATCAGTAGTTACACAATTGTAAAATCAGTTAGTGATCATAGTCTGGCTACACAGACCTGTGGCATTAATCAGTTTTTAAAATCTGGTCCCTAAGTACTTAATTTCTAGGAAACAGCACAATGTGACATTACAAGGATCCTATTTAGAGACACACACTCTGTAGATCAAAGCAGGAACTACTGGAAATGCTTTCTGAAGGTATGTGTAACTATAAAATGTTTTGAGTGGCTGCCAGTATTTTGTAATCAGTGTTGTAAAGTTTTGTGATACTCTTGATGTCTGCAGATGTTATGTGGCCCGTGGCACAGAGCTGATGTTCTGAATTACCAATTATATACCTAATGGAGCCCTGAGAACTAACTCCTGCCCTCCTCTGGGTACTGAGGCAGTCTTTAAACACTGGCAAAGGACTGATGCTATAAATAAAACTCTGTCTCCATAGCGACAGGCAGTTCAGTGCTCAGCTTTCAACACTTTAAAAAGGTAATTACTGTCTTTTTTCTTTATATTTTTCTATTCTTGGTTTATAACAGCAGTAATAACCTCCTGAGTTGGGCATTTCCTGGCAATTAATGACTGACAATGTTAAGAACACTTGGCTTTACCTCAAGCCCTCAAATCCTCCAGCCGGTCATTAACTGCCAGGAAATGCCCTTCCCCATTATTGCTTAATTATGTAAACCTGGATTAGAAATTTAATTACATTACTTTAGCATTCTCTTATTCTCTCTCCACTTTCTTCGTCCGTGTCCCAAGAACCAGTATTTGCCATAGTTGGCACTGCTGATGTTTTCTCCAAAATAGTGCCAGTAGAGCAAATGCTGCACAGAGTCTCTGTGAAACAAGACCAATTCCCTTTTTAGCCCTTGGTTGACAGAATTAAACCTGTTTGTGACTAATACATTAGATGATGTTGGAAAGAACCTCCAAGTCCAATTTGGTACTGCTTTTACGTGATGACCAAGAAGAGCTCCCATTGGGAGCTCTCCAGTTTGATGAATGAAGGAGAGTGTGTGGTGGAGGATAATGAATCTCTGCATTTGCTTCCCAAGTCCAACTGAGCCTTCTTGAAGAAAGAATGTTCCAGGTATAGCTACACATTTCCCATTTCTCCTAAAAGCCCAAGCATGGAGCTGCTGTAGGCAAGTGCCTAAAGACAGGATTAGTGGCTTCAGCTCATTTCTAACCAGACAACTTGTGAAGCTGCTTTCACAGATCTGTTTCCTTCATCTGAACATGGGGCCAAGGTTTAGCTAAATAATAGTCAATGCAGCACCCAAAGAAAGGTGCCAAATAAGTCTGTTTCTCCCTATTTAACACGCGCTTTGTTTATTAATTGTTCTTAAAGAAGATGCACAGCACAGTTGCTGTAATACTGACCCCATCATGCTACAAACAAGCTGCCTTTCATGAGGCATTACCTCTGTAGCCTCGGGGCTACTGTCCCATGTGGATACTTGCACCACATTATTGTCACCATCATCAGTATCTCACCACTACATTAATAAAATCACCCATCTATATCATACCATTTTACTCCCGGAATCCTTAGTTGGCTAGCAAACAGAAATAAAAACTAATAATTGCCATTCTCCTATCTTTAAATGAGCTAGTAGACAACCCCTAAAATTGTACTTGTGATTCTGGAAGATCTTCTAAAGTGTTAATTTGCTTCTGACTTTCATGCAGGCAACATGGCACCATGTTATTTAGAACCCCTTCTAAAATTTTAGTCTAAAATTTTATAGAAAGTCGATTGAAATGCATATCCATTAGGAAGGTTAACTACAGATGGTAGATGCAAAATATTTGCTTATTCTTTTAATTGATCTAATAAACAATAATATTTATTTTTTGTGTAAAAAAATATGTATAATTTTAGTCACAGAGGTGTGCATATTTGTTTCCTGTAACTTCTTGGTGGTAAATAGATAAATAAAGGTGAGGCCTCACTGTTGTGCAAGTGGAGAAGCCTTTTACTCCTCAGTAAAAGAGATAGACAAGGTAACTGATTTCCCTCTGCCTTTTTAAAAGCACACTAAAAGTGGAAAATGTGGCATTAAATGGGCTTCTAGTCCTTTACTTTCATGCTAGTGAAGAAATGGGGCAAGGACCCAAAGGTGAATACTTGCTGTTTGTGGCAGTTGTTTTTCATTGTATTCTCTGCACAGCCCTGCTTTTCTCCAAACCTGCCCTGCAGAGATCTAAGGCTGTGCTGAGAGGAACCCCATTTATTTCCATGGAACTGCAGGTGCTCAAAGCCAGGGTCTCTCCAATCAGCTACTTTTGGGAAAGCAATATAGAAAATCACAGTGGCTTTAAGGGAGCTCTTATGGAATTCATTTATGCTCACAGTGAATTTGTTCAATCTATGTTATTAAGTTAAAATATATTACAGAATTAAAGAAGTATTCCTTCCTTTCTTAAGGTAGGGTGAACCAGAGGTTGCACATAAAATCTGGAACATGATAAGTGTTTGTTCATATTTTGGCTCTACTAGTGACCTGATGCTTCAGTTCTGTGCCTCAGTTTCCCAAATATATGATTACACTTTCCTCCTGTGTAACAGCAATGTTGATGTGTCCTGACAAATAGCACTAAATGCACATTAATTGCAGAAATCTGACCAACTCAGCATAAGGAATGAGAAGGCAGAGAAAAACCTCACTTATTTTGCATACCAAGAGGCAGTGCTTCATAACCAACAACAGCTGAAGAGTTGACACCTTAGAAATACAAGTTCATCTTCCTGTTATCTTCATTGCAATGGTGTATATTTTGCAACTTGAAAGTTTGATAAAGCAGCAGCACAAAAATGTGCAGTAACTCCTCTTATTATGTCTTTTGTATACTTTATCTTAGTTATTAAGGAAAACATAAATCCATGCACTTTATTTAGTGTATTTTGTGAAGTTTGAGTGAAGACTGTTCAGTAAACAGAAGGAAACTTAATAGTTAATACTAACAGGTCATTGCCAGGCATATCAGACTAGACAGACAAATTCAATTGCTAATGAGATTGCTAGTCGAACTTGCCACTTGATAATTTAGAGTGAATAGCAAAGAATAGGGCTAAAAGAAAAAGCTCTGAAATGTATTACAGAAAATGAAGGTTTCTTGATGAAAAACATTTACAGGGAAAAAAGTTATAAATATTTAGAAATAGTTTTGCTTTCTGTAGTGAAAGACTACTTTTCTTCGTGTTCTCCAGAACAGGTTTTGAGTTCAATGCATTGTTGATTTAGCAAGGATTACGAGACTGATCCTCACATTACACAACAGAATTTATCCACCTTAGGAATCACTTCAGACTCTTTGTTTCTGTGAGATTCAGAGATGAATCAAAAGGTTATTAACTGCTGTAATTTATATAATCTACCTCTCTCGTGTTGCAAAAAATTGCATTCAGATAAAACTATTTAAGCATTTCTTTGCACAGAGAAGGATTGTCAGCATAACTTAGATGGCTTTAGCTGAGTTGATATTGCACCAATTAAACACGTTCATGCTGTTGTGCCAATGTCCACAGAGCATTCTGCTGTGATTTTTCTTTGCAGACAAGGTGTCTGAGCCCTGCTGGCATTTCCTGGAGCTCATTGTGTTGTGGATAGTTTTTGTGATATACTGTGGGATACCTCTCTGTATCTGAAAAAAGGATGGTTGCAGTGGCCACTTGCTAATCTAAATCCATTTGGAATGTTATTCTGCCTCCAAATTGTCCTTCACTTGCCTGGATGAAACACAGATCACAGTATTTGACCCTTACCTCACAGGAAATTGAACTCCTTCATCAGAAGCCTGAAATGTTCCTAGGCAGTCTAATTTCTCAATCACTCTTGAGATTCTGATAGTTTTGAGAGAAGATATACAGCTGAAATAATCAATGATGTATGACTGTTGTAATCTAGTTGAAAAATCAGAGGGGAGAAATTTTCCTACAAAGCCCCTAGTAGATTTGAAGGGTTGGTGTTAACAAATTTTTAACTTTTGTTCTCCCTTCATTCCTTTGGCGTTTGATGTCCTCCACTGGCAAGGTGCAGCCAGGATGAAGCCATGGAGCCTGGTTTCGTACCCTCTCCATCAAGTGACATGGAGTATGTGCTCCCAATATGTGGAGCAGTGAGGGACCTGGGACAGCTTCTTGAACTTCGTTTATAAATCTCTGACTTGCATACTTCAGAAGAAAATTAGGAAAATATTTTATAGGGACTTACTTTTTTTTTTAAATTAAGTAACACTTTGAGATGATTTTTTATTTTCACTAGATAAGAGCAGACAGATTTCTGCAGTAGTTAATGTGTGTTTTTCATCATATTTTCATGGAAATGTTATTTAGCTTGTAGTTTTAAGGTTTGGGTTTTTTTGGTTTTTTTAAATACCTCTAATTCTTGGAAAACATGTATCAGACTTGGAATTTACAGTTTAAGCATCACCTTGAACTGCCATAAAAGATTCAGGAATAATACTGTCCTCTGTGCCTGTGAAATAAAAGCAAGCTTCCTATCTGTTGCCCTCCCTTTCAGGGTGAAGGAAGCTCTCTGCAAGATGTGAGTCATGTTGAGAATGAATGGTAGGTAACATGCATGAGGCTGCTGGCAGGAGCCAAGCTCGGTGTGAGGGAGCAGCGTGCAAGCAGGGCTGTGTGCTCTGAAAGGCAGGCACTGAGGGATAGAATCATGTCATGAATGGTGAAGGAGCAGCAACGAGCCAGCTGATTAAACTGATAGGAGCCAAACAGTGCTGTGGAGCCTTTGATGAGTGTCAGAGGTCACCTCCATACAGTTCCCCAAGTCCCCAGGACACACAACCTTGCTGACCTAGTCACTAGATCAGACAAGAGCGTTGAGACTTCATCAGCAAGCAACAACCTAACAGATTTAGATAACTGATAGACTACCAAGACATGCTGCAAAAAGGAACAAAGCAGAAGCTGCTTGTTGAGAAGGGAAAGCTGGGGGAGAGAGAGAAAGAAAGTGTTCCAAAAATGTCTTTTTCTTTGTCTCAACAGCAGTATGTATGAGACACTCAGGGTAAATACCACTGACATAAAGATACCTAAGCTCCTGCAAATTGTTGATGTCTGTACTAGTGCTAATTCCTCATCTGCTAAAGAATTTATGGAATTTTAGGTATTTCTTTAGCTGTCTGGGGGGTTTCAGTATTTACATACCATTTTAAAATGAATGAGGTATCAACTTAAAAATATAGTCAGCTGCACTGTAGGAACTCTCCCCCCCCCTTCTGTCCTTATTTTGTAGGTCTGGTTTGCTTTGGTTTTGGCAGCATGTTGCAAAAGAGACAAAAAATCTACATCCAAGCAAAAGTTTCTTGACATTTAGATTAGACATTTAGACACTGGCAGCTTAGATTGCTAAAGCAGTGTGTCTCTGATGGTATAGCAACGTGACAAGCTACTAAACTCCATCAGTCAGAATGGTTAGTTATTCTGAACCCAAGATCGATGCACTACACTGCTTTCTTGTATGGCATCCATGCACAGCATGAACACTCCTTGAGACTTCAGTGAGTAACCTTGGTGGGTGAGCCTTCCCATGTGTGTGCGCAACATTCAATGAAATGACCTGTTTGGGCTGGCTTTGATATGGCCACAATAATAAATAAATCTGATATCAGAAGTTTGGTATGGTAAAAGTGGCAGAAAAGCAATAGCCACTCACCTTGAACACCGCATCTAACTGGGGTAGCCAGCATAAGGAGGACATTGACCTGTTGGTGCAAATCCAGAGGAAGCCACTGGGATGATCAGAGGGATGGAGCCCCTCTCTTAGGAGGAAAGGCTGAGAGGATTGGGATTTTTCAGGATGGAGAAGATAAGGTTTTGGGGTATCGTAATTGCAGCCTTCCAGTACCTGAAGGAAAACAACAAGAAAGATGGAGAGGGACTTTTTAAAAGAGCATGTAGTGACAGAACAAGGGGGAAAGGCTTCAAACTGAATGAGAGTAGGTTTAGATTAGACATTGGCAAGAAATTCTTCACTGTGAAAGTGGTGAGACAGTGGAACAGGGTGTCCAGGGAGGTTGTGGATGCCCCATCCCTGGAAGTGTTCAAGGCCAGGCTGGATGAGGTTCTGAGAAACCTGGCCCAGTGAAAGGTGTTCCTGCCCACAGCAGGGGAGTTGGAACTAAGTGATTTTTTTGGTCCCTTCCAATCCAGGCCATTTTATGATTCTGCGACCCTTACTTTTTTGTAGAAGCAGCTGATGTATTTTATTGAGGTGTACTCTATATAGATAAAAATGTCAAGGGCTATGTGAGATGTCCTAGGGTGCTCAAGACAGTCACATGGAGCTGGCAGATCTAATGTGGCACCTATGTGAGACCCACATCCACTCAGGTGGCACGAGCTCCCTCTCTCTCCCCTGTGAGCTGACATGCTGCAAAACAAATATGAGGTGAAAGCCATTTGGACAGGTTTGGGTCTTGCTGAAAGGTAGCATAATGTTGAGAAGCAGGACTTATTTGCTGGGACACAGGACTGAGCTGACACATCTAAATGGCTTCCAGAGTACAGCTGGCTCACCTGCCAGTGTAGCTGGCAGCTGTTGGCTTGTGGCAATGTGGTTGGAGCCTCAGAGGAAAAGATCAGCCCAGGCTCTGCTCCACCCTGTGAATGATATTCATGAGGCAGATTGGGATTGTGAGTGAGCCATGAGGCACTGCACTTGCAAAACCTCAGCTGGAGTTTGTAAGGGTCAAGAAAGCAGAAATTCTGATGTATAAACTGAGAATGGCTAAAACAGGCATGAAAAGAAAATGAATGCGATCTTTTTTACATTTGTTCTTTATAAAATAAGACACCATGTAAAAGGAAAATATGAAAAATGTTACAAGTGAAATTAAATGTACAGATGAGCCACATAACTTACCCTGCATGGTCCTTCCATTCACCATCATAGATAAAGTAATTTTTCAGGAGCTTATGTGGTGTGCTAAGTTAAACAAATTTCCTTAGAGACATAACTGAGTATTTTTAAGCCGAACACTCACAGTAACAATTACCTGTGTTCTTAATGTCCATGAGCCTCAATAAACACACTATGGATTTATGTCTTAGTGAGAACCAACCTATTAGTTTCAGCCGTAAATCTCATGTGCCTTGTGTGCAAAGTGAATTTTAATAAAAATCATATAAGGAGCCAGACCTGCTAGGCAGGGTTTCACATGACTGCCAACATTTGAAAACAATTAATAGAGACCTTTTGGGGGAGGGTAAATAGAACCATGTCTTTAGCTCCTGTTGAAATACAGTGGACTCAGTGAACTTGCCTAAAGGACAGAATAAAGAAGGGGGGTTTTTCTATTAAAAAAATTTAAAAAGAAATTGAGGCCATCACTTCTAAATGAGGGCAGATGGCACGGAAAGGGTCATTCCTCTGAGTTTGCAATCTCATCCTCTCTGACACCCTGCTGCCAGGGAAATGACAATACGTATCTTAAAATTAAGCACCAAAATAAAATAAACATCCATTTGCACTCCCTAGTCTGAGAATAGATTTCTGCCCCTGGTGAATGGAGATGGTGTATGTGTTCAGTTTCTAAACCCTTGCCTTTGGTGCTCCTTGTGCGTTCCCTGTGTGAGTGTACAGAATACGTCTTGTCAAGCAGAGTGCAAAAGACAAAGCTTAGTCACTGCTCATTTTTATTCTCGTGGTCATGTTAGTTTTATAAGCAAATATTTCAGGCATAGAAAAATAAATTTGAGAAGTTCAAAGATAAAAGGTTAGGGCCCAAGCTTAACATGCTTTATACTGTCTCCGCAGTGGTGAGGGCGGAAAGGTTGCTCCAAAGGGGAGGCCAGGGATTTCTATAACACACAGGAGCCTCCCAGGGTCTTGGTGTTGTGTCTGCCCAGTCTGTGCAGGACTAGTTCAGCTGGTGTAAATTAACCCAACTCACAGGCTATAATATACTGCTATAATATACTGAGGAACGGATGCCTTATCACCAGGCTGGTGAAGGACCTCAGGATTGAAAGGTACCGTTTATACCAAGTTTAACCAAATACAGCTGAGGGCAGGAACACTTTGTGTATAACACCAATAAATATGTACACTTGGTCCAGGTAGGGAACTCCGGCTACACTCTACCTGGCTGCTTTTAAGAAACATATGACATATGTTTCGAGTTACTGACATGGTATATACTAGTACTACATATATATTGTGTACATGGTGCTGCCAATCACATACTCATGTTTAAATCCAGGTTGGGATGGCTATAATGAAATTAATATTATAATTGCAGATGGAGTCAATCTATTCCCTTTGGAAGTTTTTGATGGAAGAAAGTGATTGACACTGGTTTTATGGCCAATTTTTTCAAGCAATCGAGGTGTGGGTCCCCTTGTCCTTATGTACAATTCATATATGAATATATCATTCATATATACTTATATCATTCATATATACTTATTCATGTATACATTTACTCTGCAAATACTGATGCTTGGGTAAATGGTTCAGGACTAAAAAGTTTAAACCCAAACAAATTGAGTTTCATCCAGCTATACAATGCCCAAACACGAAGAGCTGAATTTAGCCAACATTTCCTTGCACCTGCAGGTATTGGTAGTCAAAAAGTGCCTTGATCTTAGGTAGTCCCACCCAGAATATAGTGAGAAAGAACCACTGGTTTGTCTCCCCCAGCTAACTCTTCTGCCATTCTTTCCTGTTACTCAGGAATGGGACAGGGTATTTGGTTGATTTTGATATTTTCAAATAGTTACAATGAAGGTGTCTCTACATCTTAAACCAGTTTGAGGATTAATTTGACATATATAGAAAATTTTTATCCCTGCTAGGAAGTATTAAACAATAGCTTTTCTCTTCAGATCTGGGTACACTTAGCTGATTTGAATTATTTCTTGCCAAGTATATGCCCTGAAGCTCAGACTGGACTGCAGTACTGTATTGGTGGATAAGGAGAAGGCAGTGGGAGCAAAATGAGCAAGAGCAAGAGCAATAAGAAAGTTTGAGAGCTGAGTGTTGAATCTAATTTGTGCCCCAGTACAGAGTTTGCTCAGTTCTGTAGCATATCCCTCAAGGCTATTAAAAAGTTGATCAAGACAAAAGAGAGGTCTTTCCATCTACTGCTGTGGTCTTTTGGGCTTCAGAATCTTTTGCTATATTGCAGTAAATGCTCAGGTATGAGCTAAGACAACCTTTTTTTCTGCCTCTGGAGATCCTAGGGAGACTGCTCAAATTACCCAAGAGAGTTGTGGTAGTGCATTGTTTTCTTGGATTTAACTTTGTGTAATTACACACAGGTAATCCTGGTTTATTTCTGTTATCCCTTAATTGAGCTATAAGATTTTTTTAAGCTTAAAAAATGCCACAGGCATTTTAGGGGCTCTAAATTAAAATGCAACAAACTGAACAAAAAGTTAATGCTATTGACTGATAATCTGCCAAATTTAATTGCAAAAGAAGCATTTTTTTTTTTTAAATTACAAAATCCCAAAGAGATCCTTCAAAACACCTATATGGATTTTATTATTTTGAGTTCCAACTGCCCTGGAGTACTGTGTCTTTATTTTCTCACTCTCAGCCTGTGGTATGCTTTTTATGACTAAAGTATCAAGGCCCTGCAAACAGAGGTTCATAACAGAAATCCTGGTAGATCTGTAGCTGTATGGGTGGCCACAGCCCTCAGTATTGTGTCTTTAGAAGTCTTACCCTGCCATGCTGTAAGAGTGGCACCTGTTAGCAGTGTTGCTGCTGTCTCTCACTGGTTCCACTATAAACCTCTCTTTTCATTAGCTCATTTCTTGCTTAATGAAACCTTCCCTCACAGCTGAAATATGGCTGAAGGAAAGTTTGCCTGGGAACAAGTATTATTAATATTTTTCATATAAATTTCCTTTTAAAAATCTTTCTACTATTTTTAAATTAAAAGAGAAAGATATTTGTCAGTTCAGATGTCTACTCCCTGCACATACAACCAGGTCTGATGGTTCTACTTAGAGTTAGATGCCAGCCAGAAACTGGGGGGTCTGATTGTCCTGTGGGTGGCATGGCACAAAACTACTGAACTGCTGTCAGTGGGTGATGACAAACTGCATGGAAGATCTTTTGCTCTTGTCTACTCAGATAATACCAGCTCCTAGAAAGAGTTAAGACCTTAGGCTGAAATTTTTGGAAATAATATATCCAGGAATGTAAAGCTTTAGGGAAGAAAGAGCACAACAGCAGTAGGTTCACCATCTCAGAAGTGAGTTGTGCACACTGAGTTGGTAGAGTAACTTCAAGCTGCCCAAAGTCTGTAACCTCTGCCTGTGGTGCTCACCAGGTGCACCCATGCTCTCACTGGATGGGTTACACCAAGCTGGGCCGAGGACAAAGTGTGTGCTGCCTTCCCATCACACATTACTCAAGGCTTGCTGATCTGTTTTTCCCCTGCTGTTCCCACGTATCCTTATCAGGCGCTGAGTTTCCAGGAGCCCTCTTCTCCTGCCAATGCACAGATGTCCTTTCCTGCCCCTGCACTCAGCACTGGGGGAGTGCAGCCTGGTTCCCTGATTCCCCAGCTCTCTTGCTCTCTGGCTGTACATGCTGGTGACAAAACTCCTGCATCCAGAATTTCTCATGCTCTTACTGAAGGGAGGTATTCTCTCTTTCCCTACCAAAAAGCTGGGCAGGTGAAGATTGTCATATTCAGTTGGCGATTGACGTAGAGTGTTTGGGAGTATTTGGGAAAACAGTACCTCCTCCTGCTGTTCCAAAGAATTTTGAACTAGAGAATGTACATCATGCTAAAATATTTAGCAATAGTGACCTGCTCTTCATTCCAGACAGGAAGCAATATGTAAATTAGAAGATTCCTTCAAATCCACAAGGGCAGGGTCCCCACCAAGGAATCTTGGACAAAGATACTTTGCTGAAATAAAAAATAACCTCAGTTTGAACTGGCATACGCAAAGAAAATCTCTGGCATTGTCTTTTTTTTTGTATACAGTATTTGGTTAGTAAATAGATCTTGTGAGGATGTGGGTGAATTTTACCATTTTTGAACACCACAAACATCTTTTTTTTATTTTTATTTTATTTTTATTTTTATTTATTTTTATTTTTATTTTTATTTTTATTTTTATTTTTATTTTTATTTTTATTTTTATTAATTTTTATTTTATTTTATTTTATTAAAAAGACAAGCGGCCTTGCACTTTTGCAGCAGTGGATGTGACCACTGTCTACAGTATTTCAGTTTATACCTTTTCTGGTCCGGAGCTACTGGACATGCTCTTGTTTCTGGCCCATCTTTCCTTGATGCAGATGCATTATCAGGCACATCTTTAGCTCTCACTGGGCAGGAGCAGGGGTGGTCATTTAGTTGCTTGGGCAGGGAATGTGGAGCAGCTCGCACACACCCCTCCCAAACTCACACTGTGACCAGGGATCCCTGCCCTGGGTGCCCTGGGCACATGCCCAGAACATGCTCTAACGCAGTGTATCATGCTGGGACCCTGCACACCTGGCCAAGGAGAGGGCTTAGAGCGCACAAGGAATCAAATTCTCCCATCACCTCCTCACATCCAAACTATGGACCTACAGCAACCCAACTTTCCCGTCAGCAGCAACGAGAAACTCGCCTTTCTTTCCTTTGCTTTTCTTGCTCACCCTTAAAATGCACTGAGTGAAATCTCTGAGAAAAGAAGAAAACTCAGTTTTCCTGATTTTCATCTTGGCAAGAAAGAAGGTGGGTATTAACTGATTTTTTTTGTCCCGTATTCTTTCCCAAGCTCTTTCACCCTCCCTGTTCACTGTTAACTGAAAAATAAAAAAAACCCACACAAATAAAAACAAAACAGGAAACTAGCAGCCTTGCCTCACCTCCCATGTGTCCTTTCAAATAACCTGCTTCTCTGCCTCTGTTTTCCCATTGATAAAATGAAGATTATGCACATCATGTGACAAACTGTAGTCTACATCCAGAGGACTTGGCTGATTTTTGCCAGTTGATGTCCTGGTCCTTATGTAAATCGTGCATTGCCATTTTCTTGAAGGAAAGGGGCTGAATCCTACAGTGCTGCCTAGAAGAATGATCAGTGTTTTATAAAATCTCTACCAAATGGGGTCCTCTTCCTCTTAGCCAGACACCTCTCCTGTTCCAGTGTCATGGATGTGGACTTCCTCAGATGTGCTGATTTACAGTTCAGTCTGCAGAAGAAGAAGAATCAGGCCCAGAGACTTCAGATTATGTTATTTTTAACCACCAACAATTAGATGTTATGCACTTAACTAACAATAGGGTGGAAAAAACTAAGAGGAATAGTAAATATATCCTAATAATTGTATTGGAGCACAGGATTTATAATTACTAAATGTGTGATAACTGCTTCCTAAATGCCCATGCTCTTTAAACAACCTAATTTATAATTTAAAAAGCTGACAACTCTTAAAGTGTTTTATTTTATCTTGTCTGAAATAATTGAAGAGTAAGTTATTGAAAACCTTTATTTTTCATTAGCCTTAAATTCAACTACAATTAATGTGCCCAATTTGATTATAAACTGCACAAATTAAACAATAAAGAGCTGTCTAATGAGAAATTAATTATGAGGAACAGAAGAGGAGCTGGGCTGGATAAAAGCAATAAGTTATGGCCTATGGCAGGATGTGTCAGGTTTTAAAGGAGACAAAGGGCTTTTTCCTCAATGTGTGCCAGTGCTGATAGGGCTCATCACAGATCAGTAGATCCAGAAGCCATAACAGCACGGTAATTGAAACTGCCAAAATCAATAGTGCTGACAACCTTAATTAAATTAAATATGTCTCTGATGAGCTCAAACAGCATGGCAGCGGACCACTTGACCCTTTCTCGGAGCCCTGGTTGATAGAGTGCAGCATGCAGGATGATGGATTTCACCCCGAGGACCACTGGAGCCCTGGTGCTACTGTAGGAAATTGCTCGGGGAGTGATGGTGTCCCCAGAGCAACTGGAGCTGTGACTCCAAAGTGCAGCCCCGAGTTTGTCGCCTGCTCTGGCTTTTGCTTTGCCTGGAAAGCACAGGGTCTACTTCGCTGTGCACAGCCTGGGGAAATTTGTCACCGTGTCAGCTTTCTGCCCTCCTCCCAGCAGAAATAACAGTTTTGTTTGCTAAACAGGCAAACAACTTCCATTACAGCTGGCTGGCTGAGAACCAGTTCTGACTTTTTATTACAGGCAGCATAGTCAGGAGACCCACTTGGAATTGGGTCTGATTCAGCCTGGGTTTTTAAGTTTTTTTTAAGTTTTATCTTTTAAAATAGAGATTGGGTTGATATATCCTGGAATTATCCAAAAATATCATCATGGGATTATAAGAGAGAAAAAAAAGAGCTATAAATGGGCAGGAGACAAAGAAAAATTCTTGCTGCTCAAACCACAGGGCTGGAATCTCAGTTCAGCTGTACAGTCAGCAGTTGTTTTTCTCACTAGGAAATTACATGAGTAAATATTTTTGAAGAGTGTTGTTCTCTTGACCATGCAGTGCTCACTTCCTAAACAACATGAAATAATTGTACCTTTAAGTTTTCAAAATGTTTATGTCAGCATTAACAAACTGTTCCTTCATTATAAGCCTGTCAAAGATCAGAGGCTTAGATTATTGAAGTAGATTCCTTTCAAATGCTGAAGTTGTTGCTGTGACAACTGGGGAAGAGAAGAGATTGTTTGAGGTGGACAAACTGTGGGTTTTCCATACTGAAAGGTTTTAAATAATCCACCTCTCTGTTTAGAAAAAATGCCTCAGTCACAGTAAACACCCTCCAGCTAAGCACAAAGGTCTCAGAAAGGTAAAACTTTACATCTAAAAACCTACGGGTTTAAATCATGCTGTTGATGTGCATATGTATAAATTATGCTAATCTTAAATAAATGTGATCCACAAATTGTAGTTCTGTTCCATGTATAACATTTTATGAAAGACATCCACTCAATATATGTTGGAGCATTGCTATTCTGCTAGGAACTTCGGCAGAAATTTATGATACTGGAAAAATTATACAAAAGACGATATCCTTGAATCACGAGCAGGCCCTCCCTCCCTCGCAGTGCCGTTTATGGCATTGCTAATTTAAATGTGGTTCTGTGTCAGGCAAACTGTTTTATAGCAGTCTCTAATCCAGCCTTGAAAACTTCATAATCCACTGCATAAGAAAGCAGTTTGCAGGGAGTGGGAGAAAAGGTAAAGTTTGGATTTTGGCACTCTCCGTCCTTTTTTCCCCCTTTTCCTTTTTCTTCCTTTTTTTTTTTTTTTTTTTTTTGGTTGTTCTCCTTCCCCTTCTTCTTTTCATTCCCTTTTCCCCTTCCTCCTCCCCTTAACCTTCCATTCCCCTTTTTAAGTTAAATAAAAATAAAAATTGCCTTTTTATGTTCTAAGTACTGTGTATTGTTTTCATTATTATTAGCAAAGAATTATGACACTGTTGGGGTCAGATAGATGCCAAACTCCCCATAAAAATCTGTAGGGGCTGGTGCAAATTCAGCCTTTGAAAGCTGTTTTCCTTTCAGTGACAATATCAAATAATAACGAATTTTTAGTAAAAAAAAAAAACCACACAAAACAAAAAGACCCCTACATTAGTTCCATTCTCAGCAGTAACAAATGCTTTTACACTCATTTCTCCTTAATGCAGGATGAAGAACCTTTGTGCCTATGATGGAGCTGTTAATATTGCTGGATAGTAAATGGGAAAAGGGGCTTCTAGAGCAAAAGGGACTTCCCAGAGAGTGAAACCTTCTCACATAAGGAACTAGAGCTGTGATTGCATCCCTAGAACAGCAGTGTGGAAAACAGAATTTTTCCAATGGTCTGACAGCCAAGAAAGCTGCTCACCCTCAGCAGAGAGCCAGTGTGAGGCCCAAAAGCCATTGAAGCCCAGCTCCTGCTTGTGTGTCTCTGTCACCTTCCATGGTAGTATTGTTTTTCTGGCCAGGTGATTGCCTGTTCCCTGAAATGCCCTGCTAGATCCACTCAATCCCTTAGAGCTCTAACCTCCTTCTGTCTTTTCCTTGTTTACCTCTCTTTTTACCTTTTTACCTCTCTTTTTCTGCTGCACCTGAGCCACAACCGATGTGTTTGCCCTACTGTTGTGGGTGAAGAGTGTAAGGTAGCTGAGCCCTTCTCTTTAAGGGTGCTGTTGGGATGTAGCCTGGCAGTGGAATATAGGGTAGCAAATGTAGCCAGCACAACCACTCATTCCCCAGTGTTACTGGGGTTAGAAGCCAACAGCCTTTTACTGCCTGAAAAACAATTTAGTGAGGCTGGACACTTGGGATACTCTGCTTTTGTCACAGTGATAATGCTTGGGAGGAGGGCGAGGAGCTGAGCTCAAGAGTGCCTTTTCATGTGAGTCCTTCTGCAAGGAGACAGGATCTCTGGGGCTCGGTGGAAGGAGCAGAAGGATATGCTCCAGTGTGATCCCTATTTCACCAGATCTTACCATGTCAGTGAGCTGCCTCAGCAACCCCTCCCTGTGAGAGGATTGTAAGTGGGAAGAAAAGGTTGTTAGATATTTCTGGAAGGACTCATGGTGTTAATGGAAGTCTCAAAGCTTGGATCAGAGAGTAGTGTCAAATTTACATTTTTCTGGAAAATCTGGGCTCTTAGAACATGAATTTAAAACTTCAATCCTTGAGGTTTTGTTCTTTTAGTATCTCTTGACCAGTACATCTGCAACAAGCCAAACATTCGAGCTCACTCTTCTTGGGAAAACAGCTTAAAATAAGTGATTCTTAATCTGCTTATTCAAGATACAGATACACTCTGGAGCCAAACTTTTCTGAATGTTCTGTTATTTTTGGCCAACCATACTATATCTCTCTAATCTTAAAGAACCCAAAGCATTTACTTGTTGCCAAAGAAACACTTTATGTTTAGGAGAGATCTGTTTATCTGCAGGCACCTTCGTCATTCAGTTTTCAAGCCTCCATTCTGTCTGTGGCAGCTGACCTCCAAGTGACAATGGAGGCTGGCCCTTGCCACCAAGACTGGAGTATATAAACCCTCTGCTTGAAAGCATAAAAGAGCAGCATAGGGGTTTTGAATTGACTCTTGGTTTGCATATTCTACTAATAATTTGGTCTTTATCCCTTGCATTGTTCTCTGTACTCTGAAGCTTCAGATTAATCTTGAGTGATGTGTCTGAGCTAGTCTTGTGTCACCAGCCTTTGCAGTGAGGAAGAAAACTATGATAGCAAGACAGATAGCTCGGAGGGAGCAATTTGTATAAGGAGGAGAGTCACATTGATCATGTCATTGCATTACTACCAGTTACATGGACACTTCAGCTCTAAGTAGAAAAGATTCATTTTCACAAAAGAGCCTTGTTTGAATAGCCAAAGAGAGTGAAAGCTATGCAAAGTAATTTCCAATAAGTACAGTTTCAAAGAAAAAGAAACGAAACAAGAAAATCTTAAGGAGTATATGGAATATCTTCTACAAAGTATATGTAGAGGTGGGTTTCCTGGGTGGCTGTAAAAGAAGACACTGTAAGGATTGCAGACCCAGGTCATGGTACTGAAGCAAGTGCAGGTGTATTGCTGCACACCCCCTTTCACAAATATTCCAGTCACAGCTGACCTTGACAAAGTCACTTCATGGTCCCTAGAATTCATCTCTGCCTTGATATCAGCAAAATCTGAGCAGTGGCTGGCAGCTGCTCTTAACTCTACAGATTTCAAGCACCATGTGCTGGCTGTTGTATTTACCTTACCCATGAGTCTGATATCTAATTGTATATATTTTATGTTCTCCTTGTACAGGACCAAAATCCTGAGTTACTGAGTTTCAAATCAGAGCCTTTTATATGCAGGCAGTGTTTAAATGTATTCATATTTTGGGTGCAGCTGCATGAAAAGTGAAAACTTCTGTACTGGGCCTGATCATCAAATATGACAATCCATTAGCATTCCACTCTAAGCAAAATATGGTGTGAAATACAGCTTTAGGTGCTGAAGGCAAACTGAGTAGTTGGAAGAGTGATCTTGCAGTCTTACACAGCTGAAAGTGGTGCTTCTGTACCACACACTGATGTCATCAGGCTGAATCCATTTTCAATATACCCACAACTCTTTTGCACACTTCTAATAGTTTACATTTCTTTTGCGTAACAATATTAATAGGTTTTTTCTTGAAAAAAAATCACATTTACTGTATTTTGTTGAAGAATACCATGAAGTTGAATTATTTATTGTTTTGTTGCACGATGATGGAATGTACAATTTTTTTCCAAAGGTCAGAACTTAAATTTTTAATATTTCTTCCTTTTCTGTTCTGAAATTACTAAATAGAAGTAGCAAAAATATTAATGGACTTCTGCTAGTGCCAAGATATTATTTTGTTTCACTGTCCCTAAATTAAGCTTGTTATTGTCTTTAGTTTTGTCTGGATATAGTGAAATAATGTCACTTTTGTCCTTTCATCCATTTTTATTTAAATTCTAGAAACTTTTGATGCCTTGATACCATCTTTTGACAACACAGAAATGTAATGAACTGTGAATGCCCTAAAGCACAGACCTTCAAAATTTAGAATAACAGGAGTTCACACTGAAGGACATTTTATTGCTTTATTATTATACTATTACAGGAAATAGTCTTAGGAGAAATGGGAATATTAAGAAATTATTGTTCATTTGAGTCATAGGTCAAATCAGGAACCTTATTGCAAATGCATAGAGATTATCTTTACAGCTTCTAGAAGGTTAGATGGAGTTCAAGGCCAAGCATTCATACAAGTAAGAAAGGTCAAATTATACATATGATAATACTTGGTGACAACAAAGCCAAAGGTCAAGTCTGAGGCATTATTGTGGCACATACAGAGAAAATTACTATTCAGATATCATATGGCATTCCTGCTGGCTCCAAGGCCAGATTCTCATCTTGGTTCTGCTGCTGCAAAACGAAAGATTCCAGTCAAGCACCTGTGCATTTGAAAGACTGGGTTTATTCTTGAATATTTAGCTTTAGATCAGTGAAGTCTCCAGTAGAGAAAGTAAACAAGTTCCCCTTGATATTTTGCCATTTCCATATTTTAAGATGTGTAGACTTCTTTTCAATGGATAAATTGGCTCCAAGGATTTCCGCTTAGTTATTGCAATATTTATGCATCCTGAATTCCTAGACAAAAAATAACCAAAGCACACTTTTTCAAAATCTGTATAGTGGAAAATTGTGTATTGTGAGTTACAAGAAAGTAAAGAAAATATTATTTACTTTTTGTTGCATATTTCAGATATACTGTAAAGAGGTTTTTGTCTGCTATGAGGGTGAAACTTTTAAGTGCATATTTTTTGAAAAGGTTTAATTTAGAGTTTGTGCCTTGGATAAGTGGAAGAATGAATGAATGAATGAATGAATGAATGAATGAATGAATGAATGAATGTTTTTTCAAAGAATTTGTTTTTCTAAGTTGTTTACAATCCCTTGAAAATAGGCCACTTTAGAAATTAGTTGTAGACCATAAGGAAAAAGAATCAGCTTTTAAAGTAAACTCTCTTCTTTTTGTTATTTTAAAGGTATTGTGTCAGCACAGATCAAATAAAATGATCTTCCACAAATAGGAGAAAAATATTACTGATCCACAGTTATACATCAGAGAAATTGTTGTTTGGGAGCATGCTGAAGCAGTGGGGTAATTTGTATATTTATTTTAATACACTTTTCTTGGTATTTGGAAGCAATATAATATTATCTCTACTGGCACAGCTAATAAAGACCCAGAACTATAATACAAGGAAAAAATCATCACTGTATGTTGTTCCTTTTTCATCATGTTCTGTATATGGTACCAAAATGTAAATGTTTAATAATAGTAATAATATGATGCAAAGAAATGTTTCTGTTAAGTAGAAACTGATTCCATACAAATCAGCTCATCTTCTATTCAAATGTATTTCTCATTAATCTAGGGAGAGCTTCTTTCTGAGCTAAAGACAGAAAAATTCCTTTGCAAGACAAATGTGGCATTTTACTCCATGCCTGCTTGAATGAAAACTCCTACAATTTAAAATTGCAACACAGGCCTGAATATTTAGAACCATTATGCACATAATCACTATGCACATTATGTCAAAGTCTGCTTGAGTAGCTTGTTTTAGTTTTATCCATTGTATTTACAGCAAAATTTGCTTGACCAGAAATAGAAGGACGTTTTCTAAAAATGAAAAAAATTTCAATGTTAATGCAGTTGAATATGACATTCAGTACTGTGAGTGGCTCTAGCAGTACCCATCACTGAGTATGTCAGCAGACCAGTCCATCTTGCTTGATATTTAGCTGCAGTACCAGTTGAGTGGTATGAGGATGGACCTTCTGTTCCATTCTCTATGAGCGTTTTTCCAATCCACCAGCTGGAGCCTATACTCTTGTGGTGCTGTGTAGTTATCCAAAGACAATGGTGATGCAACATTATCCAGCAATTCTGGTGCAGGGTGCTGTCAGGAATCTTACCAACAGCATTTCACATGCTTAGTGCATCTTTGGGGAGGGAATTTATGCTACTTAAGCAAAACCAATAGAACTCTGTAGAGATCTCTTTAGAGATTAAAGAGACTTTAATCTTGCCATATGAAGGAAGATTCACAGGAGAAAAAGTTTTTCACAAAGGTAAGTTCAAGCATTCTGCACCTGAAAACTGAAAGTTGAACTATTTCCTTTGCCTAACAGACCAGCCAGCTCTGCTCTTTGTACCTTGAATATTTTCTAAACCTCATTATTGCGATTGATAGAAGGTATGAGAATATCAGCCTCACAGCAAATATTAGAGACTATGATGCAATTAAAACTTTAAGTTTCGGAAGCACTATTTCATGATCTTTACATGAAGGAACATTTGCTGACCGACTTCCCAGTGCTCTAGATTCACAACACTATGTCAGTCTGTCTGCAGTTATTGCAGCCTGAGTTTTACCTCCAGCTTTGGTTTGCCTTAGTCCAGTTTCAAATACTGAGCTAATCTAGTGATGAGTTACTTGAGCAACAGCTCTGTATTTGTAGTGTGTTGGTAAAAAGAGCTCAGTTCCTGGCCATCTTCTCCTCTGGTTGTGGAAGAAAAACTCCAGCCACCATCCAGCGGTGCTAGCATGCACAAAGGTCACAAGCACTTTGGATGTGAAAGTTATTTATGATCTCAAGTATTTTAAATTTCTCTGAAGGAGCATAATTTGGATATGATTTTCTATCCAATCTATTCAAATGTACCTCAGGCTTAAACCAGACCTTTCTGCAGGAATCTCCCGTCTAATTCCAGACCTGAAACAGGACTCACTGCTCCTGGCTGTTGAGCAATATGGTCATCCTTCTCTCTCCTAGACTGTCTTCCAGGAGAAGGTCAGAGAAACAAACCAATGCAAATGACCCTCCTTGGCCCTTGTGTCAGAGCAGCCATCCCCTCCCAGGGACAGGCAGGCTGCTGCTGTGGGTGCGGGAGGGGAGCGGGGCAGCCGAGTGCCCACCAGGCCAGGGCGCTTGCGGGGCGCTCTGTGCGGGGCCAGCTCGGGTGGACCTCCCTTTCCACTGGAGCTCCTTTTCCACCTGAGCTCCCTTTCCACTGGAGCTCCTTTTCCACCTGAGCTCCCTTTCCACTGGAGCTCCCTTTCCATCAGAGCTCCCCTTCCATCGGCACTCCCTTTCCACTGGAGCTCCCTTTCCATGGGATCTCCCCTTCCATCCGAGTTCCTCTTCCATGGCCTCTCCCTTTCCATGGGCTCTCCCCTTCCATGGGCTCTCCCCTTCCATCAGAGCTCCCCTTCCATGGGCTCTCCCGTTCCATCAGCTCTCCCCTTCCATGGGCTCTCCCCTTCCATCAGAGCTCCCCTTCCATGGGCTCTCCCTTTCCATCAGAGCTCCCCTTCCATGGGCTCTCCCTTTCCATCAGAGCTCCCCTCCACCGGCGGTGCCCCCACACTCCCCCACACTGAAGCTGTTTGTGCAGCTGTGCACCCGGCCAGATGGGAGAAATGATTCTGCCTGGAAAGAAAAACACGTTGCTTTTTGGAGGGTGTTTTAACACAATTTTTTCCTGCAAGATCGATTCCCTGCTCCGGTTCTTGTGCAGGCGCAGAGCTATGCCTGAGCAGCAGCAGGACAGAAAGATGGGTCAGTCTATAGCCTCTGCCCAGGGTGCTGTGTACCACTGGAGACACACCCATGGGACTGACACTGCCTTTTGATAAGTGTTTAAACACTTAAGAAAGCAATTTGCCTCCTGGCTTCTCTTTCTTTCCTGTATGAGCATTTCCAGCTTCTGCTGCCACCAATACATGGAGCTGCTTCTCCAGCCAAGAAGGCAAGGGGAAAATTAGGCTGGCTAACATGTAGGGGAGAAAAATCCCTTATTCCCTGCAAGGACTTCCTCTGCTAGGGCAATTACCCTAATCCTTCTCCTTGACAGAGCAGCACAAACACTTTTGCCAACAACAGGCTGGGCAGCACAGGAAAGGTGAGAAAGCATTAAGCGTCTTGCCTGCTGTTCCCTACCAGATGTGTTTCCCACTAGAAATAATGGGCATTTTTTTTACTAAAAACAGTGAATATACTCCCACTGACCACTCTAATTCAGTATTTTCACAGATACACTTTTTTTTTTTTTTGCAAGTCTTGAGACATTGATAAAAGACATTAGTTCAGTCCTCTTGTAGTGTTTGAGGCTCTTGGTCTGCCATTAGAATCTGAGAGGAGCTGGTGGTGTGTGAAGAGCATTTTTGTGCCAACATGGACAATCAGTCTCAGCCACCATGCCATGGTCACCTGCCACCAGAGTGTGGGACAGCCTTTCCCATGGAGAGTGACAATCCTTCCTGAGGGGTGAGCTCTGACCTACAGCAGGAGTACCATGAGGGGCAGCCTGGCTCACTCATGCCCTGGCACAGTCAAGGCCAATGTCAGACTGTCCTCTGCACACTGCTGCCCTTCTAAATTATTTGTTTATCTAAAACTGGAGGCATCAGTTTCAGAAACAATATGGTTGGGCATTGGCCATAAAGAATATCCCTTCCCAAATCAGACTAGCTACTTATTTCACTGCCAGCCCCATGTTTTCTGTGACTGGTTACACTGCTCTGAAAGTCCAGGGAGAAAACTGGGCTTTGTTTGACCCTGATGATGGACAGGAGGCTGTAGGTGATGTTTCATATTACAGATTTGTTCAGTGGCAGTGAAATCAGCTGAAATCAGCAGGGTTTAAAACAGGTATAAATTAAATCCAAGTCAAACATAGAAGGAGCTTTGCTGCTCTTCTCCTACCTGCGATAATTATAGTTATAAAATAATTACAATATCATCATGTGATACCAAACCTCCTAACCCAATATTTAGCATTTTCAGCCTCATTTGAAGCCAGTGACACAAAAACATCTCGGGTGGGGCTGGGATGTTGGCCTGAGATCTGTAGTGATTTAGGCCTTCTGCACACTTCAAAGCTAATTATGAAATACCTTACAGAGATCTCAATACTGAGGAGATATTAAACACTTGCTGCCAGAAACTTTATGCTCCACAGTATGGATCGAGTCAGGTTCCCAAAATCAAAGTACCTCCAAAAATCACTCATGTATTAAGGAAAAGAAAAAGCTGGTTTTCAATAAAAAATAGCAGATCTTATGTAAAAGTAACAGAAAAAAAAAGCCAACTTTTTCTGATTATTTGCATATATTTCACGTGAAGAATTAATATTTTGCTCATAGTTCAACTCCAATTTACCTGTTTCTGACACTAATAAACATTCAGTAAATATATTTGAAAGCTCTCTCCATCTTTTTTATATTAGTATTTTGAAAGGGGCTTATCCTATATCTAGCAAATTCTAATCCCTATGAGCTAAACTTTGGAAGTGAGAGAGGAATGCAGGTAGAAAGCTTTTTTTTCTTTCAAAGTCGAAGGGTAATAGCATGTCCTTTCTATTCCAAAGTCAGAGTGAAGACAAGTTCCTCTTGATGAAAGCGCCACAGTTAATCCGCCTCAGGATTGGTGTCTCCATGTAGCACCCTGGGGAACTAGAATAAAAAGAAGTGGGTTTTGCCTGGTGAGCTGTAGAGTTACAGTGCAGGAAAATCCTTGTTGTACAGTATGCTATATTGTTTCGCTAATGTATTTTTTCTGTGCTCTGAATGAAGCGTTTCTATGCAGGGAAATTGGCTTTGAGGCAGCGGATGAAATCGTAATGGTGTCAATGATCTGCCTTGCAGCAGAACAAGCCATCAGCTGATGGATCATGTTAAACCACAGAGGATGCCATCCCACAGCTCTTTCTCATGGCAGCAAAGCCATAAACACTGTGAGCTGTTCTGTAACATCTGAGAGCCTGCCCCCAGAAAGGAGGATAATTCCAGCACATTTATTAAGGAGTCAGCTTCCATTCTTGTTGATTAATTGTGATCATTTGTTGGAGAGTCTAAGGCTTTATTTTCTTCTGTCCTATTTTTAATTACATTCCGAAACATTCCCAGCCCGCATATATTTCTGTTCATTCCATTTTTTGATGAAATGTTTGGGATGGAAAAAAGGCAAGGTTGGTTTCTCTGGTGGAAGTTGTCTGATAGTCAATTTTCTTCCCTTTTTTCTGTTACATTTTTCAAAGAAGCTGCTTTTGAGGGTGTGATCTGATTTATTTACACAGTTCTGAACATGAAAGCTCTGTATTAATGGTGGAGTTATAGAGTGTTTTGGTTTGGAAGGGACCTTTAAAGACCATTCAGTTCCAGTCCCCTGCCACGGAAGTGATGTGAACAGAGTGATGTAGAGCACTGAAAGGTCCTTACCCAAAACACAAGACCATGGTGCAAGCAACTTGTGCTGACACACACAGCAGGAGAGTTGCCTTTCACTGAGTTTATCACTTTATTACTCAGTGTTATAATTCCTCTAAACTTCAAAAGAAAGCTGACTTTCTGTTTTGATTTTTTTGTTGTTTGTTATTTGCTATTACAGAGCTAACATGTAAGGAGCAAGAGAGAGCTACAGTTTTTAAAGACAAAATTGCCACAAGGTATCTGTGTGGTCAGAGAATAAACAATAGCCAGGCTGTTTATTCCAACTTCAGAAAAACATTTTCTTTGAATACCCCCTTTTGCCTTCTGAAGAGTCACCATTATATCTAAACCCAGACCATACACAAAAAGCTGAGTGCCAGATGATGAAAGATGTTCATGGTGCAGTTCTTGGCAACCAGTGGGAGAGTACTTCATCAATGTTCACCCTTAATCAGCTTAATCTGGCCTTGCAACTGGTGTGACAGGGTTTCCAGTCAGCTGATGCCATGTATAATCACACTGCATGCAGGGCTTAAACTGTCAATACAAACTGAGCCCTTCCATGGCACATACAGCACATGAAAACCCAAATTAATGGTCACATTTGACTAACCACCCTTAAAGCAATTCACATTTTAAGAAGTGCTTGTGAGAGCATCAATACAGTATAAGCAAGTCCATGATTTTGCATGCTGAAGGCTTATGGAATGGCTGCTGTTTGCCTTATCACTTGATGATTCAAAGAAGCATCAGTCACTGGCTAATATTTTCTATCTTTCCTTCCTCTTTAAGAATCCAATCTTCCAGCTTTTCCATCAAATTGCAAGACAAAAATTCATTCTGACACCAGGGAAAGTTAAATGGTTTAATTTGTTCTCAAAAATGGGAAATTTCCTCATGTTCTGAGCCTGTCTTAGTAAACTTGGCTCCATCTCAGAAATATTAATGTTCTCTACTTTGAAAACCTCATCACATTCACCATTCAAAAGAGCAGTCTGTGTGATGGGTGGTAAAATCAGCTGCTCTTGCATTTCATTATTATAATAGAGCTGTTAAATCAATTCCTTTCTCTTCAAGGCTTTTTCTATCCTCTTGAGCTGAATTTTTTCTGGAAAAAATTGCTGCAACTCCATTTATAGATGACAATGAGCTGCTGTAATATGTAATACAGTTATTTTACTCACATATATTATTCTGAAGACGTTTTGCTTGCCATACATTTATTTGTTTACTAATTGTGTCCTCTTCTTACAATTGTTATTCCAGACTAATTCTCAGCTGATGTAAATACATTTAGGGTAAGCAGTTAATAATGTTTTAGAATCAAGCCTTTAGTGTTTCCAGGGATCTCAAAATGATGGGAAAGTGTCTACTGATTTTGCTGAAGATATATTCTAACTTTCACTAAGGTGTTCAGGTCTGAGAGTATTTGATCATCCCCACACACAATCTCCTAAGCTATGCAAAAAAATCACAGTTATATTAGGTGAATAATTTAATTAATTAAATGTAAATTGCATATTTGAAGGGAGCAAGTAATTTTGGTCTTATTTGACAAGTATTTAAGACTCCCCAAAATAAGAAGATACTACTTTAGAGGTCAAATCTCAATACTTCTAGCTCAAGTCTATTAATTTCCTTCTTTTCTGCAAATGGGAACTGCTATGAGAAGAAAAATTGGCTTGAACTGACTTCTATATTCTGGCATGTGTTATGAAAGCACTCTTATTCCATTTTTAACAACTATTTTTGGTTAAAAAGCAACTATTTGACTGATAATTAGCACGCCCGTGTCTTTACAGAGTCTCAGTCTTGAAGCAATATAAGAAATGTCAAGGAGCTTAAGGCAAAGGTTAAAGATTCTTGGTGTCTTTTGGTTAAAACAGTGCCAGAATAAGTTTTGTGTCTTCTGAAGAGGAGGTTTCTAATTCTTTCAGTGCAGCTGTTTGATTTTTTTTTTTTTCATCATGACTCTGCATGCATTAGTCTCCTACAGGGCAAATTGCTTTATTTAACATGCCACAGAAAGCTACTGCTGTTGCATCAGGGAGATGGAATGCTTCTCTTAAACTGTAATGCCAATAATTGCCTTTGGAATTCCACACAAAGAAAGTTTTGGTCTTCAAACTGTCTGGAAGGGTTTGTCTGTAATTGCTGTAATGTACAATCACTCCTAGAATGAAAAGGAAAATGACATATATTTAGAAAGTTCAATAAGAACAGTGCAAACAAGCAATGCTATTATCCAAGACAGTGAATGAGCCCCATGTTCTGAGGCTGAGCCTCAGAAATTGTTTTATTGCACATGGTGAGCAGACACACTGTTAATATAAAAATATAATGGAAGCAGTTGGAGTAACCACAAGAACACCCTCTGAAGCATCCACGTTTGGTTAAACATATTTGTCTGAATTCATACCAGGCAGCTGGGATGACAGATTATTTATGTCTGGATTCTCCCCCTCCACATTGATTCACAGAAAAAAAAAAGTATATCCCATTTAAACACTGAGATGTTAAATGCCTTAGACCTGGGCAATTAAAAAGCAAAATAATACATATTTTCTAAGTTTCAAAACTGTAAAACTCTAGATACACTTCCTGAGAGCTACTTTGCCCAAGTGTCTTAATGTTTGTGAAATTGCATCATAGGTTTTGCCCACTTCCCAGCACAGTCAGTCATGGCACTGCCACTGACCTGCAAACCTGAAAACCTGCTGTTTTTCAGCTGTCTGAAATGTCAGAATAAGAAAGGCAGAGAAAACAGCTTCCGGTATGGATGTAGGACAACTGTGACCTAAAATTCTCACTAGGCTTAACAGGATTATTATCCCTTCCTCTGAGCAGTGGGAAGTTGGATTACTGGTCAGCTACAGGGTGGGGTAGACCTTAGCAGGCTCAATCTGCTGGGGAGGATAAAAAAAAAACCTGGGGAGGATGGAAACTTTTCTCTTGATACCATGTGGATACAGGAATAAATATAAACTCAAAAAGGCAGAAGGAGCAATTAACCATTTTTGAATTAATAATTAAATTATTCAAAGGCCATGAATATAATTGTTAAAACTCTCTGCAAAATAATGTTCTGGCCAGGCTACAAAATTCTAGATCAGATGTTTGCAGCAATTTCTGCTTTCTTCTGGTCTTCTACCCACACACTAATGATTGTCTTGTCATTCTATTCATTGCTAAGAAAAAGAATAACTGTGTTGTCATAAATAACAAGCTGTCTTCAACTACAGAATAACTGAGTGAAGCACATGAATTCCAAGATAGAGATTGATCATGTGTTTTCATGAAAAGTATTCTTAGTATTAAATCTAAAGAGAGAAACTATAAACTTAAAAAAAAATCCACAACAATCTGTCAGCAAATTTCTGGCAGTGTCATGGTACTTTTGAGTTTTCCTGCCATGCTCCCTTCCAAAATTTTGAATGTTTTTTTTTTTTTTTAATGGCTAATATTGCCTCAATGTGTGTGTATCTCAGACTAGTTGACAAACATTTCTCCACTAAGTAAACTTTTATTTATGTAAATTTTCTGGGTCTGATAAATCAAAATATTAAAAGCAAAATATAGTCCTTAGGGATATCTAGAAACAAATCCTTCCACACAGCACTTGCATCTACAAAAGAGGTTTTTTTTACTGGTCTTTCTGCAGGTGCACGATAGGGATACATGTTGCAAAAAAAAGATTCTCAAAACCTCAAAATATACAGTATAACTGCACCTTCATTTGGATGATTAAAGATATCACAATAATCTGTATAAAAGTATTTCGGTCCTCAGTTTGAGGAGGTGCTGCCCCAGTACTTTCAACAGGAAAGTTACAACTCAAAATGTATTTGTGGAAATGCTGTGGTTCACATCTACATGCATTCTTTAAATCATTACTTATCTAGGTCAGAAGCAAATGGTTTTTTTTCCTTGCTTTTTGCTTTGCTTGGATTAAGCCTGTCCCACTGCACAGCAGTCCTGCAAAAGGATATGAAATACCAGGTGGTAAGTATTTTGGTAGTTCAGCTTTCCCTATTCCCATTTTGCAGCCCCTCTCCAGTCCCTGCCATTGTCTGGTCCTGCTCCCCAGCCACATCTCAGCATCTTCAGCCCCACAGTCAGAGGAGCCCTTTGACCTCTGCCAGCGTTTATTGATAACAAACCAAGAGTTTGGGAAGTGCTAAGGCCCATTGTGGTTTTTGTGGTTCCTGCTACAGGTAACTCTTCCAGTTTTGTCTTGCTAAGAATCCATGAGGCCCAGGGTCAGATGGCATATGGTGGTTTTGAAACATGTTTTTTTTTTCAGTACCAGAAAACATCAGTTTCTTTGTGATCTCTGATAGAGAACCCAACAGCATGTTTGGTGTTTCATTACGGTGAATGGTGAAAAGTGTGCATAGAAATGGCAGCTATGCTGCAGAAGGAAGGGTCTAAGCTGTTATGCATTTAATCAGAGGAGAAGGAGGGATTTTAATTTAAAATTTCCCTTGGCATGCAGGAAAAAAAAAAAAAAGAAAAATATTAAGATCTGCAATTTGTTCAATCATGAAATTAGTTTAGTTTTTTAGTTACTCATGTTTAAAGAAGTAGCAAGTGTTAAAGAGTAGGTATCAATAGAAAAAAAAATCTGATATTTTTGAATTAGAGGGGAGTTTGACTGAAAAAAAAAGCAAATTTGATAGTATTTTATTTTGTCTTATCTAAGTGTACATTTTCCAGCAAAAAAATCTTTCAGACAGCAACTAGATCAGAGGGCTGAAAGGACTATTACCATATGTGATTCTTTCCAGCTCAGATTCCTTATAAAAAAAATAAATCAGGACCATATAAATTTCCTTTTTCCTCTTTCTCCATGAAAAAAATACCTACAGCATATCCATATGAATCTCATAATGTTTTGTTTCCAGTGTTCTGCTGAGCCCATCCTAGCCCTGTCACAAACCCTCTCTGTACCTCCTATGTATATCTACTCCTTTCATTCCCTCAAACCATGCACCACAATTTTCTCCAAATCCTTCATTCCTTTTTCTAGTCTGCTTCTCCGTTTAAGAAGTGCATTTGGGAGAGTAGAAGAATGAAAGACAGGCATAGTTGAAAAACTTGGAATAATATACACATACAGCTGTTCCAAAAGGGCCAAATTTTCATTTGGTTTAAAGTGGGAAATGTCTACTGACACAATAAAATTAACACTAATTTAGGAGTTTTTTCTATCACAATTCTAACTGGCTCCCACTTGGGAGATGAACTGCATGTGTGTTTGCAAGAAATAAGAAATCTGGTACAACAAGGATTGTTGGTGCTTGTCTCTGAAACAGGAAAGTCTAACGTTGACATGGAACACTGGGCTTAGGTTTCATCTGGAAAAAGCCACCTATTACTTTACTGTACAAAAATCCTACCTTCAAATGATGGTATTTGCCATGGAAGGACAATATATCAAACCAGAATAGAAAGCTGAAGGTCTGATCTGCAGCTTTAGTCCACCTTAAAAGCATGTCTTGGTGCATCCTGACTTACGGTGGAGTGGTTGACACCTGCATGAAATCAACTGCTGGGCATGGGTACATTCACCTGCCAGTTTTGCTAAATGTCTGTATCTCACATGAGCTGTGACCGCCTGTGTACCTGGGATTGCAGAACCCAGTGGAGGGGAGAGCAGGCTTGCTATAGGCTTGAGTTGGAAAGAGTCACAGTGTAAACCTAAAAACCCTTAACAGACACCATACAGTGATGTGTGGAATGATTTCTTCATGTGTTCCAAAACTTACATTTTCAGTCCTGCTTGCCTATTTTGATTTGCTAAAAAAAAAATCTTAAGCCCCTTTACTTATTTCCTGTTATTTTGCTATAAAATATTCAATATTTTGCAAGACTGCACCCATATTTAAAATTTTTCTTCCCATTAGGCCCTCCCTTCCCCCTCATAAATTGACACAGATCAAAGCTGATGAAAGAGTAGCAGTGGTAGTTCCACTGCTTGGTTAGGCACTCTGATCTGCTCAATTCTAGATGTAGAGCAAAAGAATCTTTAAAAAAAAAATATTCCAAAGAGTAGTTCTCAGGCAGCTCTTTTGTGTGGGGATCATATACTTGACACCATGCCTTATGTGGAATGCACATCAAATCACCTGGAGACTCCACATCAATGGTAGTTATGTGCATGCATGTACCACAAAGAGAATAGACCTTTAAACCGGTTGGGTGCATGAGACAGAAAGAAAAAGAAAAAAGAAAAGAAAAAGAAAGTCTAAAAGTGTAAAACTGGAGGAGTGCATCAACTTCTTTGATTTACCTCTCTGCTCTGCATTATGCCTTTTTTGTTGTTGTTGTGTTTTAATGTTTTAATAGAAAGATTTAAAAAAAGGGAAAGAAAAAAACCAAAACTTTCCCAGTGCAACCAGTACTTTATTTTATAAGGTTCTCTCCTTAATCTAACACATCTGTGTTATCTGATCCGAGACTGCCCATAGGACAGAGGGACAGATCCTTGGCCCCCATGCATTTGTCTTGTAGACTTCAAGGGAGTTACACTAACTGCAACAAGTCCACTACTTGTTCTTGCTTGTTGTTGAACTCTTAAGTGTTACCATATTTTTCCTGTAACTGTTACTGAAGCCCATACCAAGTATCCCTCAGATAAAATGATTTCCTCTGTGCTGAGCTGATTTTTGCTCCAGGCTGGCATTTGCTAATTTCAAGGAGGTTTTGCTATCACAGACAAGACCAAAACAAGCCTCTTACAGGAGTCAATGGACTTCAAGTCAACGTACTTCAATATTTAGAACAAGCAGTTTTTCACCTCAGAACTGAACCCCAGGTTAAGGTGCATTTGTCCCTTTCAATCTAGAAATGTCAGGGATGTTATAACAGAAACTGAAATAAAACAAAACAAACAAAAAACAGGAGACTGCCTGGTTTTGTTTCCAGAATGAAGTGGTAAACTCTGAGTTTACCTTCCAGATCATGCTCAGAGTGAAGGGCACTGTCTTTCTCTGATCGTGCATATTCCTTCAGGGATGTGAATAGGTGCAATGGACCTGCTCACTAAAACCTCAATGAAGCCAAACTTGTGTCAGGCTGCCAAGCTGTTGTAGCAGTCTGTCCCAAAGAGAGATTTCTGACCACATCAAGGAAAAACATTCCACAAGGATTCCCTGTGACATTAGAAACCAAACTCAGCTACTGCTGAATATGGCCTCTCCTCTCCGGGACTCCCCATTTTTTCCTCCTGATCCTCCCATCCCATATTTCTTTTTGACATGCAAAGAAATTAGGACAATAAGCAAAGACAACCAATTTCAAAAATCATGCACCAAGCCCCACGAACTCTGCAGAATCCATGGGATCACAGCCCAAGTGTTTGCAGCACACCATGATGGTCTGGCTGGGACCAAATACCCAGCAAAGGACACTGTGGAGACAGAGTGAGGACAAGATCCTCTGCTGCCACAGGACACATGCCTTCAAACAAGCCACTGCTCTCAAATGTTGGGACAAATAAAGCAAAAGTTGGGAGGCTTGCAGCAAATGTATGTTTCCACAGAAGTGGGTAACATGTACATTGCAACCTACTTAATGATTACTGTTGACCCAGTTGTTAGGTACACCAAGCACAGGAACTGCACATAAGTGTTAAAAGGAAAAATGGAGGAGGAAAAGTGATGGATAAGTCGGTGCAGGGTGAGAAAAACAGTGTAATAGATTAGCTGTTGCCATTAGCTCAGAGATCTACAAAGCCCTGCCATAGATCTGCAGGCTATGGTGCATCCCATGATTTTTTTAGGATATGCATGAGGGGCAGAAGTGACTGCATATCCAAATACAGCTGACAATTGCTTCAGGGTTTTCCCTTTAAGGCTGCTGTAAAGGGCAGAGGGTCATCTGTGGAGAGCTGGCAATGCCTCTTCACCTCTCACACTGTATGGAGGACTGCAAGCCCAGACTCTTGAGTAAATGCTGAGAACACATAAATAATTCATAAGCACTGACTCTATGGATGCTCCTGGTAGGTTGTTGCTGCTTTGGGCAGTAGGATGACTGCTCAGTGATAGAAGTTCACAGGCACTGGGACATGAGGAGCAGAAGTGTGGACAGGCTGACAGAGCATCAGTGTACATCATCCCAGTGAAGTGCCCTCTGTAACAGCAAACCCAGGCCTCATGTCTGCACCTTGAGAAAGACACAGCGTGGGAGGGAGTGTCAACCAGACTTACACAGATGAGTCTAGAGGCTGGAAACAAGGGCAGATAGATGGAGAAACAACTCCAGCCAGGTGTTCTCTACTTAAAGGAAACATGAGAGAGTGTTTCATCTCCTTACAGGAGGAAAGATCATGCATCACTTATTTTAGAAGTGATAGTTGTATAGAACAACACACAAAAGCTGAGAACAACAAGTTATACTGGAATTAAAACAGGCTTCTTATTGCTCACATAATTAACTGCTAAAAACATCGCTGAGTATCAGTGATGACTTCTTCATATTTTAGTATTTCCAGCTTAAAAGCAGCTATCTTTTATCCAACTACACACTTTTTTGAACTCAGTGCTACTATAACTGAATGAAATTAAAAGGCCTGTAATATATTTAGAAGACAATTTTAAGGAATGTGATGTTCCCATAAGTCCTCGTAGATCATAAATGAACCCAGAAACTTCTCAGGGTGATGATAGATGTGAAGACTGCAACCTCCAGAGTACAAGTCCCCATCTCAAGCAATGCAGCCAGAATTCTGTGATCAAGCCTATAGTTGCATGGTTCCACTGCCTTCTGCAAGATAGCATCATCTGCAAGACGGTCTCTTATATGTGAATTAAAAGCAGCCTCTGTGCCCTGGAGCTTTGCCAGCTTGACCCTCCTTTCACTGAAGCCTGACTCTGGGCTGGGATAAACACCTGCTTTTGTATGGAGTGCCCTTGGCTCTGTATGGAGTACTCTCAGTTATTCAGTTCCCCCCAATCCAGGCAGGAACTCAGAGAACTCTGTGTTTAAGGATTACACCCTGCAGGAGAGGTTTTTTTGTTTCATTTTCTATTTTATTCTTCAGTACTTGAGTATTTTCAACACCTCCCATAAAGATACCTGAAAAATGTCATTGCAAGCTGTTCATTAAATAGCACCCTGCCCTTACAGTGCTGGGCCAGGGAATGCCTCCCACCTGGTTCCAACATCCTTGTGTCTGGAAAGGCCTCTGACTGCTTTGGCTATTAATATCTCTGACTCTACAGTCTGCTTCAACATGTTCACAGGTTTTTTCATCTCTCTGTAAGAAATTTGTTTTTCTCAAACCTGAAAACTAATAGCACTGCTAAATAAAAGACTGAGCGCTTCAACTGCTTATCTGTTGGCTCCTTTCAGGCATAACTTGATTTAAAGGATAACAGAGAAGCACAGTGGAAGACCTAGTCAGCACATGTCAGTCTTCCCAAACACAACACAAACATAAACAAAACCAGATCAAAGCAAAAGGGGGGAATCTTCTTTATCAAATATAATTATTAAACATATTTTTATTTCAAGAAAAAGTAAATTTCAATGCAATTTACAATTGAGGATAAAAAAGGAGTAAAAAAGTTAAAAATAAGGAAATTAGTAGAAAATATTATTTTTCAAAAGCAGTGACGTTTGGTTTCCTCAGTGTCTTACCAGTTCTGCATATGCCTTAACAGATAGTCAATTTTATCCAGTTACTAAAGATAGAATTATTGCAGATGTTTAGAAAGGGGAAGCATAAGAATACTTAAAATACCCAAGACATTTTTATATGTTCAACTCTAAGTGTTATCTTAATATTAATTTCAAAGAAACCTACTCCTACAAAATTATCAAAAAGCTGCAAAAATCCTTTGCTGGGTGGGGAAAATGGATGCAGGGAGACCAGGCTGGGACGTTGACTTCTGTGTGGCAAGGTGAGTACCAGTTCAGGAGCAGAGTCAGCCTGGGGACCAGGGCTGGAGGAGGTTGCAGGGAGAGACTTGGCCACAGGTGCATTTCCTGGCTAGAGGGCAGAGTGCTCAGCTGCAGGAGACACCCCTGCCTTGCCTGATTAGTAGCTGTCTGGAGGTGGCCACCATCACCCATCTCGGGGCTTTCAAGGAGAAAATGCTTTTTGAACTCCTCCAAGATTACAGAAAAGTCTCACGGTGCCTGTTTAAACAAGTGTGTCTGAACAGGAAAATCAAACAGTCAGGGAGCTACTTCAGTTTCTGCACTTATATGATATTTGAAATGATAAGCAAGGATATATTTTCACATAATTGGACTGTGTCAGGGTACCGGCCATTTGATCAGATAGGGGCTCTCTATGTAGTCTCACATCAGAGGGCTAGTAAACTACACATTAAGGCAGGCTTTAGATTTTGTCTGTGAAGTAGCCAAATAAATTGAATTTTATTTCCAAAGGTCATAAAGGGGGTGGGGGAAAATACAAAAATAAAGACAGAATAACTGGACACCAGGAAAACTGAATCTGAAAGAATAAATGAAAAAAATCTTTAGAAAGGTCCCAATCATGTGTGAAAACCCATAAGTGTTGGAAAGATACCAATCAGCATCTTTGTATCTGACAGGGAGATTTGAGAGTCCAATTTTCATCACCCTAAAAGAGGTCTGCAGAAAGGAAGGGCTAGTGGGGCAAGGGAAATATAATGCTCCATGGGTCCAAGGCTTTTGGTTTTGTTTTATTTGTTTGTAATTTATCATTTTATTTGGCATTTGCCTTCACAACAATATCTTGGGGAGGGTGATACACCCTGGGACAACTTGCATAGGCCAGCTGGGTGAGGGCCAGAGAGCATTGCTCACTCCCCTCCATCCCTCCATCCCACCCCATTTGCTCTAGCATCTCAGGCCTGGAGACAGCCAGCCTGCATTTCCTCCTGCTCCCTAGTACACACACCTCCCTTGAGAGTGCCCCCAAAGAAGGGAAAAGCTTCCCTTCCCACCTACCAGCCCTGGGGGAAAGTTTCCCAAAGGTCTGAGGACTGCAAACCCCCTTTCCTCTACGTGGCCACTGCCTAAACCCATCCCTCCTGCAAATACAAGTCTGGTCCCAGCAGCCTTGTGCTCTAGACAGATTCCCAGGCTCCAGACAAAAAGGCCAGGGGGACTCCAGGGGACCCAGCTGGCTCCCAGCCAGCACTGCTGAAAGGGGATCACAAGAAGCCAGATTTATTCCTAAGAACAAAGCTTCCAGTGACTTTCCAAGATGCTCGTGGTACTCCTTTCTCCCTTTTTTTCTTCTTCTCCTTGGCCCCCACCCTTATTTTTCAAACTCTCTGCTGGAATAGAGGTGCTCCCTGTCACAATCAGTGAATGTACTGCTTCCATTCCTTACCAGGTCTGTGTACACTCCTGTGGTACTTCTTTTTCTGTCCCTGGATTTATACATCACTGACTTTTAGCTACATGTGTTGGCTAGAGAGGACTTGAATGTACCTGTGAGGCTCCTGCACATGATTTTTTTTCCAGTAAATACCTCCTGCTGGGTCAAGTGAATCGTGATTTGTCCCCACATCCAAGCTCCCATGACCACAGTGTGGGAGTCAGGATGAGCAGTGTGTATGTGTGTGTGTGTGTGTGTGTGCGCGTGCTCATGTGTCACCTACCGCCAGGGTTTGCAGCTGCACTTAGTAAGTAGTAAAGGTTGGACTCTCATGGGAGACTTCTGCATAAAAGAGGTGAAATGGCTTGCAAAATAACACTAGCAAACCTCAGGGAGATAACTAATTCCGTGTGTGGAACGTGCCCCTGCTCTGCCTGCTGTCAGAGCCTCCTCTTTGTGTCTCTGTATTATCTTAAGATTGTTTCAGAAGTACAAATCCAGCAGACCTAAATCCACCCAAGGGCAATAGGACCATTAACACCAGGGGACAGACTGCATCTGGTGCTGCTCCAAACTGGCATAGTTCAGCCCCAATGGCAGGACATCATCCCGCTCCATAGTGTGGTCCATGCTGCTGGCAGGGCTGGGGTAGGTGGGAGCAGCCAGTGTGCCTGGTCTGGGCATCCCACAGCCACCCATGGCCTGGGCTTGCCCCTGCAGGGGCTGCAGGGTGCATGGAGGCTGCTGTATCTTGAATCCATAAATTGCAAGAAGTGTGATACTGTTTGAGAGGCTGAAATGAGTCCTGCTTTGAGAGACAGAAAAATCACCAGCTGATGGAAAGCAAAGTGGCCCCACACCAAGAGAGAGCCCACACTTGCTATATAAATAATGTCAAAAGTACCTACACTGAGAATAACATGATGGCAGCACAAAGCAGACCAATGTCTAGAAATGTTATCTCTTCTGTTCCAAAGGCTAATCAGCCCAGCAATGGGAATGCCAGAAGCATTTAGATTATGACTATGTTTGTGGTTGATGGAAAGTCTAAGGGGAACATGAGCTTTCTAAAAGACAGTTTCCATACAAAGTAGTTGGGATTTTTTTCCCCTCCTCCTCTGGCAGTGAACTTGTTAGGATATATTGGTTTATTAGAATGATGTAGCTCCCAGTATCATACCTAGCCATCAGTTGCCACTAAGCAAAAGGATGTGGTTAGATCACATCACCAAAATAATAAGGCACTGGAGTTCCTGAGCAGGGGGTTGTATATCATCAGGACAGTTTCAGATACTTGAGGATGACTTTGATATTTGCAGGAGTATGATGATGTTTTGTTTTTCAATTGACAGAGTCTGGAAGATAGCTGACATTATACCATATATATATATATTCATATACATATATATACATATATATGTCTATATATATATATATATTCAGGAAGATACCTGAACCAGCAGTTCAGCAGTTATTCTGCTATTTAGCTGTAGTTTCCTTTACAGAAGGAAATTAAAATCTTTCTATATGTATTTGCATGAATATATAATTTTCCTAAGTGGAAGGTTTTGGCTTAAGGTAATCTCTTTTGAACCATCTTAGCAGAGGAAGAAAATAAACATTTTCCCCTAAACTGTTCCTTGTGAGTTTAGAGGGATATTTTTGGGACTCAGATTTTACCGTTGCAAATTAAAGGCAGGGGGGAGAAGCAGTCTGGCTTGGGATGCTGTTTCACCAGCTGGAAGGTGAAAAATGGGTGTTGGAAAGAAGAGCCCTGCCAAGCTCCACTGCTGAGCCGCAGGTTGAGCAGTGTCTGCCTGTGGAGCCGTGGCTCACGGCCCTCCTTCAGCTCTGCAGCTGGAGCAGCTGGAAGAGAAATTCTTCTGCACAGGCAACCCTGACACACACGGGCATTGCTTTCACTTCATTTTCCCTTCTACAGACATTTTTTTCCTCAGGAGGTGATTATTATAGAGCTGAAATGTATTTCCTTCTGAAAAGTGGTTTTGTTTTGTGCTTGGTCCCCCCCTCCATTTGCAACACACCTCTCTAGTGGGATCAGTCTTCGATCAGGATTGCGGAGTTTTTTCAAAATGTGCTGTATGTTTTCATATGGTCCTTTGTGTCACATATTTTCCAGCAATTTAGAGATGTAAGAAATAGCTTTTACACAATAAGCAAAGAAGCAGCAGGATTATTTCAATAGTCTCGCAACTTTGGGGTATTTCGTCTTCTTCAAAAGGCGAGGAAAAAAAAAAAACAACCCTGTCCTTGTGAGCAAATGATTAGAAGAAGACTGGGAATACAATAATTACCCCAAATGGAAACCCAGACCTCAGTCAAACAATACAGCTTTTGTAAACTGGCTCTGCCTGTAAAAAATGTAGGAAATCTCATAACTAGAACTGTCGAAATCCTTTTCTTATGCAACAATATGTAAAAGACTCCTGAGAAATGAGAAGTAAATATGGAAATGCTATAAAATTGCATGATAATGGACTTGGCTCTGAGCATCGGGAGACTGCCTTGGCAGTACTGGCATGGATTCCTTCAACCACAAACTATTTTCTGATCTTAAAGAATTTAGGACAAATTACATTTTGTGATATTCCACCAATAAACAAGGACATGAAGACAAATAAACTGGGACTCGTCATAATCTACCTTGATCGTTGTGGAATTCGAGGGGACCCAAAGCAATTGGGAGAGAGACAGAGTGCGGTTTTGAATGAATGTCCTTTATGAGAGAGCAGAAGATCATTTATATCCTTCATATTTTATAATTTTGCCTCTAGGAAAGGAACGGCCAGCAGAGCTCCGACTATCATTCACTCATAATGATCGCATTCAATCTAGTGATTCACAGTGAATCATGTAATAAGGTTTCCATTTTGCGCATAGGGAGAAGGAGGGGTGGTTAAACTTTGTTTAGTTCGCATTCACGCCGGCCTCCTCTTTCACTTAAACTTTTTTACCAGTTTAGGGCACTGTTTTTTTAATTTTATCTTTAATTTTTCTTCCCTTCGGTTATCCCCCAACAGTAAAAATCCTTGAAAGGAGCGCTGACATGCTAATTGTACAGTTAATAATTTTCCTTCGGCAGCGATTCGCTAGAGCACGGCTCTGCTTTGGCGGCCTCTCGGGGCCGGACAGACATTCCCGGTCATCGGGCAAAGACCCCCGGGCAGAGACCCCCGGGCAGAGGCTCCCGGGCACCGGGAAGAGACTCCCGAGCAGAGGCTCCCGGGCAGACACTCCCGGGCAGAGGCTCCCGGGCAGAGGCTCCCGGGCAGAGACCCCCGGGCAGAGACCCCCGGGCAGAGGCTCCCGGGGAGACACTCCCGGGCAGAGACCCCCGGGCAGAGACTCCCGGGCACCGGGCAGAGAGTGCCGGGCAGAGGCTCCCGGGCACCGGGAAGAGACTCCCGAGCAGAGGCTCCCGGGCAGAGGCTCCCGGGCACCGGGAAGAGACTCCCGAGCAGAGGCTCCCGGGCAGACACTCCCGGGCAGAGGGTCCCGGGCAGAGACCCCCGGGCAGAGACCCCCGGGCAGAGGCTCCCGGGGAGACACTCCCGGGCAGACACTCCCGGGCAGAGACCCCCGGGCAGAGACCCCCGGGCAGAGGCTCCCGGGGAGACACTCCCGGGCAGACACTCCCGGGGAGACACTCCCGGGCAGACACTCCCGGGCAGACACTCCCGGGCAGAGACCCCCGGGCAGAGGCTCCCGGGCAGACACTCCCGGGCAGACACTCCCGGGGAGACACTCCCGGGGAGACACTCCCGGGCAGACACTCCCGGGCGGACACTCCCGGGCAGAGACCCCCGGGCAGAGACCCCCGGGCAGACACTCCCGGGCAGAGGCTCCCGGGCAGCCCCGCGGAGGGCCCGGGGCACGGCGCGGCTGTGGCGGGGCAGACCGGGAGCAGGGCAGCGCGGCGGGCTGCAGCGGCGCTCGAAAACGGGCACAAGTTGTTTTTCTGCATTTCGGCCTAAACCCGCACCCACAGCCGCCGCCCCCGGGCACGGGGGTACAGCCCGCTCTGCGCACCCCACTTGCGGGTTTGGGTCAGGACAGGGGGTGCCGGCCATGGGGCCGTGCTCCCGTCCAGGTGTTACTGAAGAGCCCGCTCGCACACGGGCAGGCTCACACACAGAACAGCGGGTTCGTGTTTAACGCGACGCTCACGGTGCTCTCGGGACCTTGCCATCTGCAAGCGCTTCGGGTAAAAGCCGAGGAGAGGGCAGGGTGAAGCTCTGGGGGCTGGGAAGAGGCGCTCACTCGGCAGGCCGGGGCTGGGAGCCGCGCATCGACCAGCGCGCCCCATCAGCGGCTGCTCCTGCGGAACTCCGTGAGACATAGCAGGAATCACCCCAAAAAGCAAGGCACAGAGTGGGGGAAAGGCTCGGAGAGCACAGGCATCCCGGAGCGAGCAGACGAGGTGATGCAGGTCGGTGCTGGCGGGCAGGGGCAGAGGTGATGCCACACAGGCACCAGCCCCAAACGCGCCTAGAGGAGCGGTGCTTTTCTCGAACAGACCCGACACCTTTGCAAGAGATTTAAAAATATATATCAAATTAAACAGGGGGGTTGTCACTGAAGGGAAAACAGTGCCTTAGCCATGGGGCATTCACCAAGGCAGCCAAGTTCCCTTTTGGGCAGAGCAGAGTCTCGAAGTCTGCTTGACATCTTGAAGCTTAAATAACCGTAAGGCATTGTTACTCCCTGGCAGCAAAGTGCCTCGTTACGCCTGATTGAGCTAATTGCTTTGAAATAGGATATATTATCTATAATTATAGAGATCTTGGAGGAGACGTCCAGCCTTTTCTTTCATCTTTTCCAAGTGCATCATAATGTCGCGATCAAATTAATTTAGGCCACTTGAAATAGTGCCTTCCTTTCAGCCCGGCTCCTCCGACTCTCAAAGAGCCGAGGACGCCTCGGCGACTGAAGCTCCTGGTGACCTCCCGAGGACCAGTCCAGGTGCCTGAAGCCTTAAAAATATTTTGGGCTATGTTAAATCTGGACAAAAAGAGTAGTGAGAAAGAGAGGGAGAAAAAGAAAAGGAAAAGAAAGGAGGGGGGAGAAAAGACATAAAGTAAAGATGCATTTTCACATTTTGCCGACCCTCGGAAATCAACGACTAAATCAAGGAGGGCTTTGAACACTTGAAGGGCTTTGAGGGCTTGTAAAGCCCGCGGGACATTTTTAGCACTTGCGACGGTTCTGACTCTTTGCCCCCAGGGCTGAGTCTCGCAGAGATGAAGCAAGGCTGCTGAAGGGCGCGCAGGGAGCGCGCAGGGAGTGCGCAGAAGTGCCCCGGAGCCTGCCCGTCCCCAAAGCCGGCTCGTGTCCTGCGGGACTGTCTGGTCTCCTAAGAGCTGCTGTCTCGGGAGAAATAAAATAGAAACAAGGGAAACAACAACACCCCTCTCCTTTCCGAGTTCTGCCTTTAAGTCAAAGATAACATTTGCAAAAGGCAGACAATGCCCTGAACAGGATTAGCGTTGCCTCCTGTCCTTTCTCCCCATCCCCCACGCACTCTTCCCAGCCCTTGTTGTATTCCCACCGAAATAAAATGCTATGGGTAATGGCTTTGCCTAGCACATTCATTATATTGAAACGGGACTGTTTAGGATGCTAATTGCCCAATATTGTTATCTAGCACAACCGCCTTCAGGGAAACGCCACGGCTCCCAATAAAAACACCGGACTGGAACAAGCACCAATAAAGTCACCTATTTCCCTCTGCCGTTTCACTTCGATCTTCCTTGCAGCCCAAGGCGGAACATAAGAGAGGTACCTTAAAGCAAACCAGAGTATCAACCACACGAAACAGGTACTAAAAATGTTCCTAAAATCAAGTGGTGTTTTGGTCACCCAAAGTGCAGTAAGCAAGGGAGGAAGAGTTTGGAAAGTAAAAAATTCCCGCTGAACACAAAAATCAGTCTTGGGGGAGATTTCGTTTTGCAAATTTATTTTCTCCATTCCTAACTTAAGAATTGTAGATTTCATTAAGAAAGAAGGCAAAGAAAAAATGAGCAAGAAACGAAAGAAACTTTACTGGCATCTCGATTTCAGCCCAACAGATGAAAAGCCAGCATGTGAATTAGAATCAAGTCCTTGCTATGGTGATTGCTACAGTGATTGAAATACCAGCGAGTATGACAGAAATGTAAACACAAAGCGCTCATTGCTGGGAGATAAATAAAGAGCTAATTATCTCATTCTGTCAACTCTAAATGAGAGCGGGATCGCGCTTCCCGGTATGGGACGCACTCGGATCTCTTCAAACCTCAGCAACATCCCAATGTTCAAATCATTATGCCAAAGAAAAGTGAGGAAGGGGAAAAAAAGCCAGCAGCTCTAATTTTCATTTTCATATTTCCATGAAACAATGAGATTGAACTCAGCCCAGGGGCTGCCTCGAGGTCTAATAAACACATAATTTCTTCTACTGCATGGTTAAGTTTGGAATCGGGGAAAAATAATAACAATTTTAAAACCCAAACAAAACAAGATCCTACCTGTAGGATCGGGTGGAGGGGGCACCGTGACACTGTGAAACACGACGCATCGATACATGTGCGTGTTTTCTTAGTCGCGGGTGGGGTGGGGGGGGGGTGCATCTTCGTGCCGAGTACCGAGCTTTGGGAAAATGTCGTGTGATTGGTAGAGCAAACTAATTTTGTCAGGCTGAATGTGGCGATGTCCCAGGGCTAAGGCGCCTTGCTCCCTTGATGCGGGTTAACGTCCTCAATAGTCCCCCTCCAGCTGAAGCCTTTGATCAGACCGCTGCTGGCGCCTAAAAACAACATCACTTGTCTGCCTATTAGAGGCACTGACTAATCGTGACAGATTGTTTATTCTCGCAATTAGCAATGCAGCCGCTTCTCCAAGCACCCCCCACCCCCTCTCCTCGACGCGGCCCGACCCGGCCCCCAGGCTCGATGGGGCGCGGGGGAGGCTGCGGATACCGGCACCGGCACCGGCAGCGGCACCGGCGGGACGCGGAGCCGGGCTGAGCTGGGCTGGGCGGCAGCACCGCTGCTCCTGCCTCGCAGGAGCGCTCAGCACGGAGCGGGAGAGCAGCTGGATGTACCAATGTGAGCTATATGCCAGCGCAAAGTGCGTTCACCTTCATGTATAGGAATCTGCGGGAGTAGCCCGCAAACCGCCTCCAGATCACCTCCACAGATGAGAGGGCTCCTCCGTGAGCACAGCACATGCGGGAGGTGGGTGTGATGTACTTGCAGGACACAGGAAATACCCCGCAAGGGCATATGCTCACGTGTGTGTGAGATAAGTGTGTATGGAGCTGCGCACAGGACAATTCATTTCAATCAGATCCTGTTGCTTATCAGTTAATAAAATGTCTATTATGTCAATTCATTTCATAATCTATATGCTCCTAATCTACCGTCTTTATAGGGTCCAGTTAAAAGGAAAGGGAATTCGCTGTCCCTCCCCGTTTAGATAATTGCCCTTAAATGACTGCAAGAGGCTCTTGTGTTCCGAGGAGATTAGAGCCCTGCAGCTATCAATAAACTTTTCTCAGCGAGCGGCCAATCCCGTTATTAGAGAGCGGCTCCGTTTTACTGCACATCCGTCCTGGACGCGGGGATAAGGGATCGTAAAACGAATTTACAAAACAAAATAGCCGGGACTTTAAGGGCTCAGGGGCTTATGTGCTCCTTTTGACGTGAACGAACATTTTGTTATCTGCAGACACTCACACATCTATGCCACGAGAAGTAGCTCAATTTATGCGTCGTTTATGTGGGTACATATATAAACGCAGATGTCACATCGAACACACCGCAGGCGTTCATTTAAAAACCAAACCAAACCAAACAAATAAAAACAAAACAAAACAAAAATCCCAAAACCATAAAATGACTGCGGAACGGGCAGGGTCTTCTTCCCTTGGAGAGGTTGCACTCGGGACAGTCCGGTATTTGCCAGTTTTGCAGAATAGCGGGCTCGGGCTCGCTCTCTTCCGCTTTACGAACAGAAAGGCAGGAATTTTTCCAACGTTAATACGTTTTCCCCGAGTTTTGAGCCTTCCCGTCTCTACAGCGGAGCGCTGCGCCTGCTCCCCGGCCTTCCTCTCCTCCCCCTCCTGAGATGAGAGCTAAGGCGTGGAGCGGGGCCGGGGGAATGCGGACCGGGGGATGCGGGGCGAGGCGGGACTGGGGGATGCAGAGCGGAGCGGGGCCGGGGGACGCGGAGTAGGACTGGGGGACGCGGAGCGGGACCAGAGAATGCGGGGAGGGACCGGGGGATGCGGGACGGGACCGGGGAATGCGGGGCGGGACCGGGGGATGCGGGGCGGGACCGGGGGATGCGGGACGAGGCGGGACTGGGGGATGCGGAGCGGAGCGGGGCCGGGGGACGCGGAGCGGGACTGGGGGGCGCGGAGCGGGACCAGGGAATGCGGGGCGGGACCAGGGAATGCGGGGCGGGACCGGGGAATGCGGGGCGGGACGGGGCGGGGCGGGGCGGGGCGCGCGGGACGCTCCGACGGCGATCCAGGCCCCGCCCCCCGCGCGCCGCCGGGGATGCAGCCAATGGGGCTGCGCGGCCCCGCCCCCCGCGCGCTGGTTGGGCGGAGCCGCCCGCGCGCCGCTTTATGAGGCGGCGCCCCCAGCGCGGGGCCGGAGCTTGCTGGCGGCTGTCCGCGGCCCCCGTGCCCCGGCCTCATGAGCGGCGGCGCTGCTCGCTCCCGCCCGGCTCTGCGGTGGCGACGGCGGGCCGCCCCTGCATGGCCCCGGCTGTGGATATGACCGCCGCGCCCACCGGGGTCCGCAGCGACGAGCTGCCCGCATCCGCCTTCAGCAGTCCCGGCGGCGGCGCCCTCCCCGTCGCGGCGGCGATGGGCGGGGAGGAGGAAAGCGACAAGCCCAAGGTCTCCCCATCCCTCCTGCCGTTCAGCGTGGAGGCGCTCATGGCCGACCACAGGAAGCCGGGAGGCAGGGACGGACCCGAGGGCGCCGGGCCCCCGCCGGGCGCTGGGCCGGCCGCCCGCTCCAGCCTCAGCCCTCGGCTGGGCGCGCTGTCGGCCGAGGCGCCTCCTTCCCCGCTGCCCCTCGGCGGGCACTTCTCCGTCGGGGGACTGGTCAAGCTGCCCGAAGACACGCTCGTCAAGGCGGAAAGCCCCGAGAAGCAGGAGCGGAGTCCCTGGATGCAAACCCCGCGGTTCTCGCCGCCTCCCCCGAGTAAGTAATGGGATGGGAGCTCTCTGGGGCGGCTGCGGCCTTCCCGTAGGGGCGGGCGGACCGAGGGCAAAGCGGAGCGGGTGGCCGGGGCTTTCCTGTCGCTTTCGCCCTGCCGTGCGTTTCGCGCTTTTCTCGCCAGTTCGATCTGTCTAAAGTACTGAACGGATTCGAGAATGTGCGGAGGGTGGCTGCGAACGCACAGGAAGAGTGGCTGTGCCAGGGTGAGATCTTATGCCAAATGTTGACGGGGGGCGGGGGGGGGCGAGAGGAGAAAAAGCAACACGTCTAGTCTGTTAATTTAACCTGGGGTTCGACCTAGCTACGGAAATTTTGACTCAACACCACTGAGGCTTTCTCAGAAAGTGGCTCAAGTAATTCCGAAAGGATCCGCACAGACCGGTTTCCTAGGAGCGGGAGCTATGCGGGCTTCAGCCCCGCCGGCTGATGTCTTAAATGGTGTATCTCCAAAGTCTGAAGAGCCACAATCAGCGATGGTTTCCTGCTTTAATGCAGAGTGATCCAAATTAATACAGATAACAACATGGGAGCCGAGATCAGAGAAGCCCGTTAATTTCCAGGGGCTGCGCTGAGCCGGAGTCTGGGTAGCATGGGCTGGCTGCCCTCGGCCTGGACGCGCTCCCTTCTTGCCAGGGATCCCGTGGAAAGGGGTGACCTTGGGCTGAGGCTATCCAAGCATTTGGGGTGCCCTTAGTAAAGCTACAAACAGAGATGCTTTCTCTCTCCCTTGGAGAACGTCAGATTTCCCGACAGGACTTGTGTAGAGTACAGCAGCAGTTAATGTATTTAAATTGCAAAGTAAAATTTGCGGATGCTAAGTAAACCCGGGACAGATGGATGCTGAAGGTTCTTAGACATGTTAAATAAGAGGAGAGGAGCAGGCCGGTGAAGAGTAGATAGAGCAGGAGTGTCAATTCAGACCTTGTAATTAATTGCATACTTAATCCGGTTCCCAGGGGCCTAATGAAGAGGGTGTGAGACTGAGAAGCCAGCCCGTTTTGTTTATTTTTTTTCCCCTGTAATCCGATAAAAAGGACAGGACTTTTTTCTGCTTTTTGGAGGGTCATTCTCTTTGTGTCTCCTCTGCATGAGCCAGGGTAGCCGTGAAGGCAGGAGATAGAGGGTTTGTGGGTGTCTGAGTCCTGCCCGTTGCCGTGTTCTTCTCAGCAGAGTCAGAGCTTCCTGATACGAACCACTGCTCTCCTTTTTTGGAACGGGAGATGGGAATTTTAAGTGTGCCCCAGGCAACCCTGGTGGGGGCAGCTTGCTTCGAGTGGGGACCCTACTTCCCCCGTTCCACACCTCGGCTGTGGTAGGGTGGGGACTCTGCAGGTTCTGTGGGGTTTGGGCCCTGCTAACCAAGATGTCTCTCCTTCCCCCCCTCTCCCCCGGCTGCTCCCGGGCACAGGGCGGCTGAGCCCCCCTGCCTGCACCCTGCGCAAGCACAAGACAAACAGGAAGCCCCGGACGCCCTTCACCACAGCACAGCTGCTGGCCCTCGAGAGGAAGTTTCGGCAGAAGCAGTACCTGTCCATTGCCGAGCGGGCAGAGTTTTCCAGCTCGCTCAGCCTCACCGAGACCCAGGTGAAGATCTGGTTCCAGAACCGTCGCGCCAAGGCCAAGAGGCTCCAGGAGGCCGAGCTGGAGAAGCTGAAGATGGCAGCCAAGCCTATGCTCCCGCCTGCTGCTTTTGGCATCTCCTTCCCACTGGGTGGTCCGGCTGTGGCTGGTGCTTCCCTGTACGGTGCCTCCAGCCCTTTTCAGCGGGCAGGGCTGCCCGTGGCTCCTGTGGGACTGTACACAGCACATGTGGGATACAGCATGTACCACCTCACATAGAGCCTGAGGTGAGCCCTGCCTAGCACTGCTGGCTGGCTGCTCCCACTGGCTCCACACACATTCTTTCCCTGCTCCTCTGACTCTTCTCTGTGGACTTCCCCATGGACCCTGTGGCAGAGACTCCTCCAGTCTGGCTCTGCTTGGCTTATCTGCTTCCCCCTCTGATGCTGAGCCCCTCTCCCAGCACTGTTCTGATTTCCTCAGCGGTCCTGGGGAGCTGGCAGAAACCTGAGGCATCGCTTTTTCCAGGTGCAGGGTGGTAATGGGCCAACTGTGTCCTGCTTCTCTGGGTCTAGCTGGCAGCCTGCAGAGAGCCCCCTGCCACGGGGGAAGGAACTGTGGAACAGATGGAAAAAGGGGACTGAAAAACGGGACATTTCTCATTTCTGCAAGGCGAGGTCAAGAGGCAGAAGTGTAAAACAGCCTTTCCCACTCCCATGTAACAGTGCTGTCTGTTACCTTCTTTGCTCCTCCACCAGCTCCTTTGGAAGGGGCCCTGTGTACTATGTAATATACTGTATATTTGAAATTTTATTATCATTTATATTATAGCTATATTTGTTAAATAAATTAATTTTAAGCTACTGTTTAATTGCTTACTTGCTCTTTGCCTTCTCGGGGATGACAGAAGAGGAGATGGAATTTGTGTGTTGGGGGACAAAAGAGAGATTGGCTACAGTAGCCACTTTACCTCTTGTCCAGAAAATTTCAGACTTGAATGGTGAGACGGCAGCTGTGTTTTCAACTTTCTGTATATCCCAGAGCTGCCCTGTCCTCGCAGCTCTTTGAGGTTTTCTCCTTTCCCCCCACTGCTCCTTGCCAGCAGTTCCCTCTGCATCCCTGCCCTGAGAGTGCATGTGATTGCTGCTGCTTCCTCCAGTGGCGCTGGGATCTGTCGTGTTTTTTTTAGCCGGAGGAAAGAGAAAAGTTGCTCCTCTCTCTTCCCGGTCCCGTTTCTGGGAGGGTCCCGGCTGCAGGCCCCGCTGGCTGTGATGATTGGGGAGGGTTTAGCATGCCCCACTCCTCAGCGCCAAGCCTAGCGGGAGATAAAGGGCTTTCACCAGAGCTCCATTTGCCGGCCGAGTTTACTCGGGGGAGCGGAGCCCCGGACTTTGGGGCGGTGGGGAGGAGCGGCGGCTGTCGCGGTTCGCCTGGTGCTGAAGAAGGGGGTAAAGGACGCAAAGGGCGAGGCGGTGTCAGCACCGGAGCCGCTGGGGTATGGGGATGGTGGTGCTGGGCACGGGTGCGAGCCCGGCGGAACCCGCGGGTCTGACGGCTGGGACCGCTCGGCGCCGTGTCTCCTGCCCACCCTCGGGCTTTCGAGCCGCTCCGCCGTTCTTAGCGGCTGGCCCCGCTGGAAACCCGTCCGGTCGACCACAGCCCCGAAGAAACCGCTGGCGACGGCCGAGAGCCCCGCGGGGGAAATCGGCGGACACGCAGCCCCGGCTCCGATCCCGCCCGTGCCGGCGCCGCCGCCTCGCCGCGCTCCCCGCCCGGCTGCGCCCTGAGCCCCCTCAGTGCGCCGCTCCACCCGGTTTGGTTTGACGAATCCCTCGGGTAAGGGAGAGCGTTGGTTTCCTCCTTTTTATTATTTTTTTATTTCTTTTTCTTTTTTTTATCTTTCTTTTAATTTCGTACTTTGTGCTGAGAAACTGGGACTCTATATTTTTTTCTGTCTTTCCCCCCTACCCCGCTGCTTTCATTTACAGCAATTTAAAACGTTAAGGTTGAAGCAAAGTTAGAAGGAAAATAATTAACTGTAATGAGGCTCGGCAATCTTCTGCAGGCACTGTGGCTCCAGCGAGACTGTAGCTGGGGGCGAGGCAGGACTTTTATCATCTCCTGAGTATCAGTGATGCTTTCAATAACTCAGCGAAACAACATACCTGAACACAGTCACTTTCTCCAGAGCTCGCTGCTCTAATCCCCTTTCTCGTATCTCGCTCCGCTGTGGCCGCCCAGTCATTTTTGAGCTGGGGTGAGTCTGGGGCTTCTGTAGTTGTTTGTTTTCTTTTCTTGCCCCCCTTTTTTTTTTCCTGTACTTTTTCCCTAACCCTTTTCTTTTCCGATCATTTCTTTTCTCTGTGCAAATGACAGTGTCTGTGATCCTGACCCCAACGCCGCGCCGGAGAGGGAAAGATCTGTGTCGACTTTTTCCCACGTTGTGTCTCTGGCAGAAAAAGGCTGGATATCTCCAACTTATCTCTCTCTAACCTAGCCTCTGTGCGATTAGATCCCGGGTTTGGGGAGATCTAATCGCGGAGGAGGCCGGGTTTATCCTGTAAAGATGTCCTTAAAATCCGAGAGAGATTTTAAATTTTAAACAGGGAGGGCTACCTCGAGCTGGCTCCCCGCAAGCGCTGCTCCTCTTTGCCGGCACCTTTGGGCGCTGCGGCGCGGGACTCCGGGCAAAGCGGGACCCTTTCATCTCTCTGCTTTGTCTTTTTTTTTTTTTTTTTTTTTTTTTTACATTATGTTAACTCGGGGTGGATATTCGAAGCGCAGGATTCCTATTGAACATGTCTTTGCTTTAAGTTTTCTCCCTGACCCTTGGGCTAAAGTCCTTGGTTGCTCAATTAAACCCAGATGAGAACAATTAATAACTAAGTAATGACAATAAGTTGGGAATCACACGGATGAACGCTCCATGTGAATAGGAAAAGCTCACACAAAAGAGCAAAAAGGATTTGTCGGCTCTTTTTAAGGGGGAATTGGCTTTTCTTTTTTCTTGCCTCTGGCTTACCAGCAAATAAAACTCACTTTTGTGTCTTTGTCGCCTTAAGGATCTCAGTGGGCAGTTGGAAGTGAGAATGGCTGTTTTCCTTTCAACTTGAGGGTGCTGGCGCCACGCAGCCCCAAGGATAGAGAGTAGCCAAAGCAAAGTTTCCTAATAACTCCCCTCTCCCCCGCCACCCCTCCCCAGTCACGCCGGTACCCTCCTCCCCTCCATCCATATCTCCACACGCACTCCTAGAGAGCCTCGGCAGACGAGAGAAAGCAGAGGGGCCCCGAGCACATCCACGTACCGCCACGGACTCACAGCCGAGGCTGGCTCTGCCGTGGGAAAGCGACAGCGCCTTGGTGAGACACTTTCCACGGAGCGTAGGAAATACAGTTCACAGTAGCCAGAGCACCGAGAGGAAGCAAACACAAGCAGAAACACATACAAAATAAAAGAGGAGCCATTTTTCTACTCTAATTCCCACAAGGAAGGGAATGGCTCCGTTACCCGTACACAGGGGCAGCCCCCGGGCGCATCTTCCCCGCACCGGCTCCGTGCAAGCTCGGGAGCCCCGGCTGGGAACGCCGCAGGATCGCGCCCGGCTCCGGCTGTGGCAGAAGGGCAGAGTGGCACACAGAGAGGGCTGAGAACTTAAAAAGCAAGGAAAGGCTCTCCTTCAGTTTTAGCTTCAGAGAAGGTGACTACCGGGTAAACCTGCTGCGCAAATGGTTGGTTAAACCGCGCATTTGTCATCTGCTCTGAATTTCTCGTGCTTTGGGGGTTTCTTTCCGAATTCGCTCTTTCACTCGAAACACAAGTCGGTGCCCCGTCGAATACTTTATCGAATGCTTTCCGTATTGCCCAAACGAAGTGGCAGCTTAAAAGCTTGCTTTCTAAAGTTAGGGCAGGCTAAATTCAGCAAGTGAGTTAGGCGCAGCAGCAGCCTCCTGCTGCTCAGGATTGTGCCTGAGAACAGAACCTTAAGAAATCAGAGGCAAAACCAGGGAAGCTGCCTAACTTGCCCATTGTAAAGGCCAGGGGAAGGGGAGGGGGCTGAGTGCTTCTCAGCAGTGCTTATGATCTTAAATCCAGGCTCATAGTTTTGTGTGAATCTCCTGAGTCACATCAAACCTTTTTCCTAAAAATCTGGAAAGTGAAAGGTCTGTTGAACAAACCGTCAGGACACCTTCAGGAGGAAGTGGGGTGTTTGGCACTAACTTCTTAACACTACCTGAATTTAGGTAAACAGCTGAACTCAGGTATTCTGTATGCAAAGCCAAAATACCAATCACCAGCTTATTAGAGACTCAGAGGTAATTGCTCTTCATCTCTTCTAATGATACATTTGATTTTATATTAGACACGGAGGTGGCCAGAGAGAGCAAAAAAAGCAGCTGCATAAGCAGTCTTGAGACCAGGACACTGCTCAGAGCAGTCATGGGGCTGTCCAAATTAATCCAGCAGAGTGGTGACTGGTGAGTAAGTAACCCACTGCTTGGAATATAATATGCTGTACCCAGTGAGCTCCTGGATGCAATGAGGTAGTTCACTCACTCTCTAATTCTTCACAAAAAGCATGCTGATGTGACTTCTGCCGAAGTGTAAGGGAGTCTGTGGCAGAAAGAGACACCTTCTTCCTGCCTTTTCATAGTTCTAGCCCCCACGATATATTGATATCTATTCATGTCCGTATCACCTATATCGTCTGTATCTATATCTACATCTACATCTACATCTATATAATCTATATATATGCATCTCTAGTAGAATATATTTAAATTCTAACCCAAGGAGTTTGTGGACCTCTGGAATTTTCTTTTATTAGCTTTTAACTCTCTCCACACCTTATGTGAAGCACAGTGGTGTCTGTCCCTGGCCTGAGCAATCTGTTCCACAGCAGGGAGCCTAAAAATGAGGCATTGCGATAATGGGCATTGCAACACAGCTCCTTGGGGCTGGCCCGAGGCCCCTTCTGCAACACGGACCCATTGTCTGTCTAGCTCTGTGGCAGGAGAAGCTGGAAGCAGAACCTGAAGCAACAGCTCTGACTCATTTAACTACGAGTTGTAAATTTTAACGTGCTGCACAGAGAGATGTGGCAGTGATTTGCTTACAGCAGTAAACCGACCGACATTAACTCCGCTCCATTGTACTTCTTCATCTCAGAGATCTTTTATCCCTCCAGGCTGGATCCGGTTCCCACCCTGCAGTGATTAAAGGGAAAGCGAGGAGGCAGCTACCTGGACCCAGTCCCCCTCGTGCGACCAGGAATGTGCAATAAAACCCCCGTGCAAAGCTTTTCATCTGGGGAAGTGGCGCAGATAAGGATCCCACTGTGCACGGAGCCAAACTCCTCCCGGGACCCGAGTGCCTGCAGCCGGCTCCGCCGTGCACTCCGCTGCTGCCCGGAGTGCGAGAGAGCCCCTCGGCCCACAACCAATTCTCACGACGGTGTGAACAACACCCTCTGCATTTCTTCTAGCTTAGAAGAGAAACACATCTCTTGCGTATGTCATACAGCCATCAAAGCTACCCACTTCAATAGTACAGGCCTTGCCAGTGAGCTGTGAGACAAGCCCTGGGGACATAGTTTTGTAGGAGCAACATTTAAAATCTGAGACTGATTCTATGCCTATGGTCCGTTCTCATGGAAGCTGGGGCAGACAACGGAGAAGGGGGGGTCACAGTGATTAGCACCGGACAGACCTCAGGTTCAGGCACCCAGGCACAAAAAAATGCAGCCCAAACTAAATATTAATTTCAGCTTAATGGAGCAGTGCTTTTGCCGTGTTTTTTATCAGGCACACAGCAGCAGGCAGGGCGGGTGTGCACGTGATGTGTATTGGAGAAAGAGTTATAACAACAAACACACATAAGACCTTCTGACCACCGCCGCTGCTGGCCAGTGTTAGGGTACAAAGAGGGAAACCACTCAAGTGAGGCAGTTTTTAGAGGTTTTGCCATAATTCTGGCTGTATTTACATGTCAGAGAGAAAGGCAGTAGCAGAATGAGGGAAAGAGATCTGGTAGCAAAGGATGGCAAAAATGTTAGCTGGAAGATTGCGAGTGGTATGGGGAACTCTCAGGAATGAAGGAAAAGAGAATTGTTTCCAAAAGACAAGCTGGAGGAAAGGAGCAACCTTCTTTTGATGCAGTGTTCTGTGTGCATTGGGCATTATTATGCAAATATCAGCAAACACAAATACCGAAGTAAGGATGCTTTAAAACTCAAGGGGTGATTGACTTACATTACATTACATTTAGATGTAAGCCAATGGCTCTGCTCCCATTTACATCAGCAAGGGAGTGGAGGCTCTGAGACTTGCCCTCGCATTATGGCAAGCTTGTGTGCATTAGTCCTGGCGAGCATCTGCTCCTCTCACTGGACTCACTAAAAGCCATAAATGCTTTTCTAAACCTTGTAACGAGCTTTTGACTTATTGTGAAAACTTACTTACTGTGAGTCTGTGGTATACCACAAGAAGAGACAGTGGGATGTTGTAGATGTTGTCAGTCTGACCAAAGATTTTTCTTTCTGTGACATTGTCAATCTTCTCTTTTGGTAGGAGGCTACATAAATATTATACACTAAATTTTATTTATAAAACAAAATACAGAGTTGCAAAACACAGTACATATGGCATGGGACTGGAATAGACATAGAAATAGGATTCAGTGGTTTTCAAAACAATTTAGCACTTTAAACATTAATTGCCTCGAATTAAGACTGCAGGCACCCAGTGAATATGTCGACTGTATGTTATTGAACAGAGATGTTCTCTGTTGCCTCTTATCAGGGAACCCAAACTCCAGTAACCTGTGAGATGCTCATCAGCTGAGAGCCTACAGTGCCAGGAAGCAGCATGATGTCTCCACAACAGTGATTATATCAGATACCACTGGTATCAATATAGATAATAACCCAAATGTGAGCTTTAGTGATTAGCACAGCCACATTCTTTTTAAGGACAGCTTAAGTATTAACTGCGTGTACTAAATCTGCATTCAGAAATCTTAGTCATGAGTTTCTAACTCAAATTTTTAATTTAGAAATTAGTCAAAGGAGGATTGGTAGTCAAAAGATTCTTCAAGAGCAGTTTCTTAAAAATAATATGAGTTTAACTACATTTTTGTCTGGTGAGATACCTGAATTAGGATGAACTTAATGGCCTTAATAGCTCAGAGTTCAAATGTAGATCTTCAGACACTTATCCCTTTAATTCAAGACCTGTGCAGGTATGTTAATTTTTCACTAAATATGTGCGAATTTCAAGTACATACTCAAATAAATCCATCTCAAAACACCTGGAAAGCAAATAGAAGTTTGCACAGGGTGTATAATAAAATAAGAAAGCTGAGATGGACATGTAATCCTAAATTACTCTTACTCTCTAAAACATCAGGCTTAATTTCTCCAAATGTGATTTTTTTTTCCCTTCCTCAAAGATGGCTTTAATACTAGCCAAGTTTGATGTTGCTAATGACATTTATTTCCGAGCTATGTATGCATGAGAATTTCACTTTGCATTGTTGGAGACTGTGATCTTTTTCAAGCTTACATAATGTTTAACATGACTGAATCAATTTTCAAAACAAGGAAACAAAAAAGCATTGAAAAATGCCCAGAACAAGAATGGGCATTTCCATTCCCTAAGGAATTTGTTTGGAAAAAAATATAGAGTTGTTGGAATTAGAATCTAAGTTTATCTTAAGTTTGCTGGAAGGGAAAGTTATATTATACAAGACAATTAACCATTGGTTTCAGACTGATCCAAAGCCCAATAAAGTCAGTGGCATCTTTCCATGGGCTAGCTAAGAGGCTTTGGGGCTGACTCATACACTGCAGACCTCCTCAGAAGATAATAGTTCTACACTGCTTATATGAAAGTTAAATATAGTCCAATGTTTGTAAGTGTGTGTATGTATTACGATTAATTTAAACCCCTGGTTACGATTGGGTTACAGTTTCCATTTAATGCATATGCATGTGTTTGTGTTTGTATGCATGCCCATGTAAAGACAGACATCTGTGGACGGTGTAAGCACACACATACAGCTAGTGCCATAGAGACGATTGAATCAAGAATATGCACATGATGGCAAACATCAGCCTTTACTAGCAGATATCACCTCTGCCATACATATACTTTGACAGATCTGAACATATGCTTTCAAAACCAGCAGCCTCTGTTTACATTGAACTGCAATAAAAACTGAAGGAGTCATCAGTTAGTATTAGAATTTTATCTTTTCAATGTCCAGAAACAGTTTCTGTGCCTTTGATGTAAGCTGTCAAGAGCTACTGGAAAATTGCATTTCTCTGATTACTGCATTCAGAGCAGAGGAAAGGACATGGCTGCCTTGCAGCATTTGTCAGGGAGGACCCTGCAGGGGCTTGCTTTTCTGATACTGATAAGCAAAGTTAACTCACATTCGAAGAACAGTAAAACAAGTCTTTCGTAAAGGTGGAAAAAACCCAGAAGGGGCACTATTTTGGATGATCCAGTAGAAAGCTTTTCTCTGTTGCAGGTACGATTAACACTTACTTTTAGTGGCTGCTCCCTTCAGATGAAACTTCCTGCATCCTACCTGAGTGTTTAGCCTGAATATAAACTCAGTGGCAGCAGCAGCACTGATTATTCAGGTATGTGCACGTTCAGGCCTGTAACGAGCATCTGATGACCTGCAGAGTGGTTGTGTTGTGCCTGAAGATGTGGCTTCACTTTTTGAGGCTTTTAGAGGCGGTATTATCTTATCTGCTCCTCATTATCCTTATTCCCCGTTTCTTCCATTGCCCACAGCCTCATTCCCTTTTGCTATGTGTCAAAAACATTTAATGGCATTTTTAAGCCTGCATCTGTTGCCTGAGGTTTAAAGCTGCGATCTTTGCTGATGGCTGCACTGGTAAGGGAGAAGTGGTTAGAAAGTCATAGCACACTGAACTCTGTAAGGTGACAACAACACCAAGGAAACCGTGGCACTTGCCCCATCACAAAACTCAATGTCGACATGAAGAGGAACGTCTCTTTTAAATTCTAATTGCAAATGAGAAAGAAGGGCTCATTAAGGCTTGCTTGTGTTCTTTTCCTCCTGTGTAAACAGAAAGGAAGCATTTGTATACTTTATATATTACATATCTGAACAAAATACCCAGTCACCAGCTGTGTGCATCCCGAGCATGCACCAGGAAGAAAGGCTGGCAAAGTAACTGCACCTTTTATAGTATTCCTACCATACTGCTGCAGCATCCAGACTGGCAGGACTTTCAGGAGATGTACAGGATGCAAGACAGCCAAGCTCAGCCAGAGAGGAGAGCAAACTCAGAGAAATAAGAATGGAATAAAGCAGCGCAAAGGAAAAATAGGCGGTTAGCGTGCAGTGGAACACATGTGAATGTCCAGGGTGTAAACAGGGCAAACACAACCTCCTCCATATAGGGATTGCCAAAGTACAGCTGGGGGTGGGAAGGTGGACAGATAGAAACACACTCCTAAAGATGCATTTTAGAGTGAACAGCAGCAAGAACACTGCATAAGCCATTGGGTGAATTGTGTTGTGGTTGGCAGCAGCATTTATTTCATAGGAGCAAAATAAGTGCAGGAACATAAACATTTGCAAGCCATCTATTTTTCTGGCAATTCATAAGGAGAACTTGCAGAGTGTTTAATGCTTCCACAGCCAGGCCCAGAGGGACTGAAGGTATTCACAAACAATTTAATAAGGTGGACAGGCCAAAACCGAAATTATCCAGTCTCTCCAAGTTGTAGGGTTTTGGTTTTGTGGGAGAGCTGATGGCCGTTTGGATTCTTCTTGTCCTGGAGCACAGGTAAACTCCAGGTGCCTACATCTTGGAGAGCAATTTGGCATGCTTTCTGCTATCTAGAACCAGTTGGTGCTCCTGTGTTGGAATGCACAGCTTCCTGAAGGCATAACACCACCTCTTTAGACAACACCTTCATTCAGTCAGTGTCCAAAGATGGTAGTTGAGAGCAACTCCCTTTTTTTTGTTGTTTGCGTTATTTCCTGTGTATACTTATTGCATCTATGAAACACCTAGATTAGGGAGATATTCAGACATGAAGAGAGGTATCCTGGGCTCCTTTCACTTCTCCATTTCATTCCACCTCTCAATTTATTATCCATCAATTATGCGTGGAACCTGAGTATCTTCAAACCCATAATTGTGTTTGTGTATTTTTTGTAGAATATATAGTTGTTAGAACATTCAATAGCATGTAATTGCTTTTCACTATGTATTAATTTGCCTTTTCTTCTAGATGGAAATTCATAAAAGTGTTATACTTGGCTCCAGTCCTGCAAGCAGTTGTGCCTATGAATAACTTTACCCACACTAGGAGCTCCATGGATCACATCTTCTCTCTCACCCACTGAATTATGTGAAGTTACTCATGCAGTTAAATTACTCATAAGCATATGCGTTTGCTGGATCAGTGCTTCTCCATGTAAGACTGATCTTTATTGATCTAATTTAAGTCACCTATACATTTCTTTTTAGATAAAGGAAGTAAATCCTTGAAAAGTGGTCATAAACTTTGAAGCTGCACTTAGTGCAATAAAATGCATCTTGGTTTATTAATTAGTATCTGTTTTTTTAATTTGACACTCTAAAACCAAAATAACTTGACATACTACTAAACCATTTCAGAAAATAATGTATTTAGGGCTTAATAATTGTATACAGTGAAGCAGGTTAATAGGGTTTCTTCAAACAGCATAACAAAGTAAGAACATTTTCTTAAATGCTATGTCAACAGAAGCTGTCATTTTAGGTCACCTGTTAGCCTACACACAAATTTTGATCAAAGCTCAGACTTTGATCCCCAAACCTTTGCCAACTGGGCATCCGGCTAAGTGCCCTTGAATCTAGAGGGCCTTAGAACAGTGAATGATCAGGACCTTGGATCTGAAGAACCACTAGGCTTAAAAGTGCTGCTTTAAAATAATTTTCTATTTTCCTTTTCATTAAAATCTTCTGTAACTCTCTTTGGATGGAATGCTAGTTCCTGTAAATTAGCACCTGTAAAAACCTGTGACTGACACATAATTTGTTTTCTGGAAGGGAACAGCCTACCTTTTCAAAAGAGAAACAGATAATTTTGTTTGAACCTCTACACCATCTTCCTTTCAGGCATGAAATTGCAAGACAAACAATTCAACATTCTTCTAGCTATCAGAAGGAGTGGAACTGGAAATATCCAAGCTGCGGATTTTCCCTGCTGTGGGTCAAATAGTTTAGTATCCTCACAGAGCATGTTTTACTGTGAATCACAGCCGAGCTCTGGAGGACAGTTCTCAGCTCTTGGTGATCTACCCACAAATGATGTGTGAGTTCACTCACATCTCTCCCCATCCTTGTTCTGATCCATGCTCTGTCTAGCTCACCACCACAGTCTCTTCCTCATCTCACCCACTGCATTTGGCCGGGTGTATGTGCTGGTTTGATTTGATTCTCCTTGGGGAATTTTGCTTTCACAAGTGGCCATGGGCATCTCTTGTTAAGTGCAAGAGTTCTGCAGCCCAGCTCTGGTGAGGTTTGCAGAGGAGAGCAGCCATGGCACTTCTCCAGCCACCCTCTCCCTGCTGACAACTCAGGGGCACTTCTTTGCTTGTCTGACCATCTTACCATGCCCCTGTGCTGCGCTGCGTGCTCTAACCAAAGCTGCAGCCTTGACTAGAATGCACCTCCTGTCCCTGGCTTGTTGCCCATTTTCTCTCCAGTTCTTCCTCTTCTCACAGCCGTGCTCTTCTGCTGTCTGAATGCATCCACATGCAGGTGGCATTTGCATCTGTCAAGGTGCAAGTTGCTGCTGCAGTGGCATGGCTGTTGCAGCTCCAGACTTGGCCATCTGCCTCCTGCACCTGCTTGTTCTCCACCAGGCACTGCTCAACAGCATCCCTCGCTGTGCCAGATCAGACCTCCCTTAGCCATTTCAACCTGGTAATGCCTGCTCCCACCTCAGCTCCCTTTCCTTTCCTGATTCCTTGAAAGTACACTTCTGTCCCCAAAATCAATATTCCAGGACTAGCTTGTTCTCCTTTGCTGCCGGCTGGCTTGTTTCACCAGTGTGCCACCCTCTCTAACACCTGACATGGATTTCACTGGGGTTGTTTGTGAACGAAGTGGGCCTAGGAGCCCTGCAGGAAAATCAGATGGAAACAAATGTTCACAGCTTTCTAGAAATTGGTGTCAGCTCCCTGATACAGAGAGTTTTACAGCTCTATAAATCAGGCTGAAAATGTAACCAGAAGCCCTGTTAGCTTTCTGTTTCTTTTAGCACATCCGTTTCTTGTAAAATTCCGATTAGAGGGACTGGTCTCTGTAGAAATCATTCACTCCAAACCCAACAGGGCTATAAATCAAAGCACTACAAATCACCACAATTTGCAGATTTTGGGTTTCATCATTTTATTGCTTTAGAAGTTATGTAAATGCCCTTGGAGAATATTGACCCCTGATTCCTCTGTCGTATCTAGGATGAGGAAGAAAATAAAAGCATTTTCTAGAAACCAGGTATCTCATTCTTACAGGTACTACTACCCTATTTCTCTAAGGGATCAGGTCCAGCATGCTTTTTCATGTGAAGAATCTCACCAAAATTAGTGAGACTACTCTCATAGCTTGGAGCTAGAGGAATATTTTTTTTTTTCTGAAAGAAACAAAAAGACAGAAGAATTTTACAAGAGTCTCTGTGTGGGGAAAAAGAAAAAAAAAGTGATTCAGTGATGATTGGATGCATAACACCATTTATGACTCCACTGTCCAAGCTTGGGTTTGGCTGTACAAGATGATGATTATCTGCTCCAGCAGGCAAAGATTTCGTCACCTCCCAGTATGAATGACAAAACTGTTCCCAACAAATTTTGCCCTCCTAGTGACAGTAAATCCAATCTACGCTTGCAAACTCCAGATATTTCTGAGCTGAGTCACACTGGTCTGCTGCAATGCATCAGACCCCACAATGACCACAGCTGTGATTTGGACAGTCTGGAGAAGGGTTTTCAGATCAGGCTCAGTCATGACTCAGGTTCTGTGCAGCAACTTTAGGGGCTCCTCAAAGTAGAAATCCTGGAAGGATCTCTCACTTTTACCTGTCTGCTTTCCAGGAGCTGAAGTCCAGGGGCTTCAGCAGACTTGGACCTTCTTAATACAACAGGTTTCTCTTCACCATCCAGCTCACCTTATTAATCACAAAGTGCTGGGAATTTCTGCAGATCCCAAAGATCGGGGAAAAAAATATGCAAGGAAAAATATCTTTGGTCAGAGAGTGAAAGCATGAAATTATTCCTTAAGATTTAGTATTGCAGCAGCAATATGCAATTTATCATGAATTAATTTAATTTCTGTTAAGTTTTAATTATACCGTTGGTATCTGAGAGCTCCACTAGGGAACAGATGCTCACTGAACAAGTTTTTATACAGCACAGGATGCTATAGAGCACAGAAAGAAAAAAAAATGGTCCTTTCTCATGAAGGCTCATAAATCTTTGCATTGCCTTTACTGGAAAAATGGCAAGTTTAAATCTCTCATTTTTATATGCAGATAACTTTTACTGTAAGGAGAACATTTTCAAAGGCTCAGAGGACTGGGAGGCATTTGATTCCCTTGATACTCAGTGGGATTCTCAGTGTTATTTGCCTGTGGTACCTTTGAAAAGGACTGCTCAGGCACCTAAGAGGCGTGATCACATTTTTCAAAAGTTCATTTAAATATTGGATAATACTCATAGAAATGGGACATATATTTCAAAATCACTGATTTTGACACACTAAACTTTTTAATTCAGCCTAGTGCTCAAACAAATCCATAATTTTTATTACATCGCCTATAAAGCTAATTAAAGTAATTAAATGGAAATTGGAGAGTATTTTAAAGGCTGGTTTAAGATTCCTCTTTGAGCACTGGATCTTAGTGTTACAGTAGGACACCATCTGCTGTCCAAGCAGGGTCCAACTCTGCCTCAGCAGCCACATCCCAGTTATAAAAACAATGTGCCCTGTATTATCTTAATAAAGCTTTTGCTGACAAAGTTCCCTGTCAGATTTGTGAGTCTGTGTTTTATTTTATTTAGGACAGATGTTTGAATTTGATATTCTTCCCCCCTTATGTGGTGGAAGTACATAAAATGAGGATTTCTTCACAAAAATGATGTTTTCAGTAAAAATGTTGTGCACACACTCAGGGTGTTGAGAAATAAATGCTGTAAAAGGAAATAAAAAAATAATACTTCAGATCTTGCATTTGCAAATAAGTTGTGTGGCTGTCAGTGGTTACTGTACTGTAAGACCAGCAAGGCACAGCCAGCTGGGTGCAAGCTGTTAATCAGTGACTGTACTCTGAAGGTGTTCTTCCCATTCCTGCCCAGGGACATTTGAGACCTTGCTGGCACTGTTGCCAATTATTGTTAATTTTAATGGAGATTTCCACACTGTGGCCACCTTACATCTGGAAACTGAGCTGAGACCATCGACTTGTTTGGCACAGGTCACTGACGTGATTGTCAGGTGGTAAATTTTTTGGGTTACTGTCAACATGGAGAACTTCTGAGGTGACCTTGATGTGGGAATTTACATATTCCTTTACAATTCTCCTGCTTGTAGTAAATAAGTCTCAGGCTTTGAAGGTGGATTCTCAGGCCCAATTATACCTGTTGACAATCTATCAGAGTTGTTTCTTTGCTTACATAATTGTATGCCTTCATTTCTTCTCTACATTTCCTTCTAGAAAGATGTAAATTTTCTATAAAATTATTCCTGTTTTCCTTTGTTTCGGAATTGTTTTTCTGTTCATGCTGCTCAAAATGCCAACACTTTTGTAGAAGAAAAAGCTTGGATAGGTGCACTGTATCATAAGTACAATGTAGTAGAGATATCAGAGCAACTGATTGCAGTTGGAGTCAGCATAGAAAAGCTAGGGCCAGGAATCAAAACGATGTATGCAGGAGAATGTTGTTGGTATCAATGTATGTAGGCTAGGAGCCTCAACAGAGTCTGTAGGAGATCATATTCCTTAAACTCCTCTCTTAGGCCTACATAATTAAAACTTTGGGTTGGCTGAAGTGACAAAGTTGGGAATAAAATTGCTTTTAATTCCTCAATTAAGCCAATGGGCAATTAGTGATTTTCCTGCTGCTCTGTGGAGGGTCCTATATTTCTGTACTACCTGTATAGGACCTCAGTTTGATGATTCAGTTAGAGTAGGTGAATTTAGGTCTCAGTGTGCAGTGAGACACAGACACATCTGGAACTTTAAGATGTTATAGAAAATTAATATTTTCCTCTTTTGGGAGTAATACAGACATTTTATACTTATAAAACACTCTTATGGAACAAAAGGCTTGGCCAATGTGCAAATCATTTTCACTTCTGTCTCCAGCAAGAGGAGCATATACAAAATGGATCATGGAGCAGTAGTTTATCAGAACTAAGCATTGCCACCCCTAGTCCACTCCCAGCTATTACTCTGAATTTATGGATCATTTACCACTCTTTCACTGACAGCAAAAAGAGAAGCTCTATAAATCAAATTAAGGTCAGTTCTGGAGCACAGAGTTCAATAAAAAGATTGGATTCCTCTAATTTTTACTATTTGCTCTATTTCACCATTAAAATTATTGCTCCTAGTAGAGGGTTTCTTCCTGACGCATTATCCTGTTATATCTGTGTTACACTAACAGACTTGGGTGCAATAGTCCAATACATAAACTTTCTGTGTAAGTACTTCACCATCTGCCTGCCTTTCCCAGTCTGGAATTGAGTAGATGGGTTCTGGAAGATGTCCTAGAAGCCTCAAACATGTCAAGTGTTCCTCATTGAGGAAGGGAAAAAGTACTTCTCTGTCTGCTAAAATAAATTATGAGCTTAAATATCCTTGTTTAGTGGTCTAATAGTAAAGACTGAAAAAAGACAAAAACGAATTACTAAGGAAATGTGACTGTCCATAACTACAAATTCCTTAAGGACAGAGAAACAAACATCTATCATGAGTTGATTTAAATTTGATCCTGCATTTGAAAGGGGGAAAGGAGAGTGAACTAAATAACTTTTTCAGTTTCTTTTAATTTTTAGTGATCCTGTCCCTCTATGATGACATTGTCCAAGATGAGTGGAAGAAGAGGAGGACACTGTGCAGAGGCTGCCCCTTGGTTCTGCCTTTCCATGGGCCTCTCTCCCTTGAGTCTCCTTGCATCTGCAGCCATAAGAGCTCCAGAGGGAGCATCAAGCTGAGGACTTGTCATCACGGGAAAGCTTCACCAGTTATTCCTGCCCCATGGCTCCAGTGAAGTTGTATTGTTGAACTGCTGTCTGGGGAGAGGCTTGCTCTGTGATAAGAGAGTTTCTTTTGGCTTTAAATACACTTAGATTCCAAAGTGACGTCAGGGTACAGTGTTGTTCTGAGCAGAGGCAGGGTTTGCATGGGTCGAAAACTGCTGTGGGATTTGGCTTTTGTCACATCTGGTGGCTGTTGGCATTTTGCAGCTCTTTGCCGTTTCACTCTTGGGTCAATGGCAGCTTTCAGCACAGGGACCTGCTTTCAGGCCTCAGTTCCCACAGCATAAGATAACGCTGTCAATTCTGGAAAAATAGAACCTTCCACAGTACAGTGAAGTAATACAGCAACAGATGACATCAGATAAAAGTATGGGTTTGAGTTCTTTCCTCGGTCCCCTTGTGCATGTTGTCCTCCCTCTGCACACCCAGGTCATTACAGGGCTATCCCATGCCAAAAGCCCCTGGGACACCTCCCAGCTCTCCTCTCCATCTCCAGGGGAGCACAGGGGGTGCTCACACCCTCGGATTCATGCACCATGGTTGTCATTGAGGCCTACCTGACACATTTTCACCTTGCCCCACTCTCTGATTCCCCTTGCCTCCATCCCCACAGCTTCCCTCTTGTGTTCCCCAGCCGGAAGCTTGTCTTGAAGATTTAAGTGGAACTTCTGTCAGACATTAACTTCATATCAAGCCTCTATGCAGGGAGGAATTCCGTCCAAGTCAGGTGATGAATTCTAATGAATTCTGTCATTCTAGTGCTATACAGCAAATGACATCACTGCCATCAGTGTTAGCAGCAGCCCAGTTACCTTTCTTGACGGTAAATCCCACAGATGAGGGATAAGAATAACACAAAAAGCAGGAGTGCTCATGGAGTTTGAGTTCAGAAGGATGATTTTTCCTCAGCAGGCATGCTTGACCACACAGTGCCTGAGCATACAGCAAGGGCCCCCCACCTGGACTTGTTACCATCAACAAGCACATGCAAAGCTCAGAGCCCACGGCCTCATTCTCCACAGCATCCAGCACAGGTTATGTAGAATATTAAAACATGTAATTTTAAATGCATGGTTTTTATTGCTTTATAACTAAGAAACCAGATCTTTTCCCACTGACTTTCTCTGCAACTTTTCCCTGTTCTCATATCCCATGTGGCTCTTAAGTGCGCAAAGGCACCAGTATTAAAGTTTATAAGATATTTATATAAATCAGATGGTTGGTGAGTATTAAATCGGATTTTTCTCAATAACCCGAGGGGGAATATTAAAATATTAAGATTGTTTGAATTTTTAAAACACAATTGAGCTTTTGAATAGTTTAGTCCTAAGCCTCAGCTCTTGTACTCAAATGTAAACTGGCTGGGGACAGAGGCCTTGAAGTTTTAATCTTATTATTCACATCCAGTGAGACAAAAGGTGGGCTTAGTGGAAAGGCTTTTCTCCAAAATCACACAGACTAATAGGGAAAAAATGAATTTTAACTTCTGTTTTCATCATAAGCTTTTCATCTTGGGAAGGGCACATATCTAGTTCTAAATAACTGATGTCATAATACAAAAATTACCATCAAAAGTGTCTCATGGCATTGCTAGCTTAGGAGCCATCTTTATCTTTGTATTCAATAACTTCAATATAATTATGAGATTTCCCCATTTCAACAAACCTTCTTCTCAGGCTCTTGATATAGCACTTTCCATTATTTCCTCCCAATTCCCTTTTCTGTCTTTATCTGATTGTGTTGTGAACCAACATCTAGTACTGTGGATCAGTACAGCCAAAGGCTCCTGGTTCTTTTTTTTTTAATCCAAAATAACAATTGCTTTTGGGAGAGCATGTTATTGCTTCTGACTTTTGCAAGGGTGTGCAGAAGACAGCTGGATGACAGGGGGCTGTGTAGGCAAAAGGAATGTTTGCTCTTTGCTTTAGGCTCTGATTAGGTCAATTCTTGTGACAGAGTTATTCCTGCAAACCCACAATTACTGCTAGGCTGAGTTTTCTGGAAACAGACATTTCTTTGCATGCTGTCTGACCATACCATTGCAGGAGTGAAGGGTGTTGGTATATGTAGGTTAGTAAGGCAAGTTGCAAAAGAATGTACTTAGATTCTCTACTATTGATTTTTTCCATACCTGAGAAATCAACCTCTGCCCCAAATATCTGCGCAGAGAAATAGATATACTACTGTGGGGAATGAATACTGGGATCAGAAGAAGCAGGAAACCATACACTGAGAAAGGTGACATTTTTGTTACAGCTGTATTTCTTAATCTTTGTGCTTCAGGCTTCAGTTCATAATTTTATGTATATATATGTATATATAATGCATAATTTTACAAAATTAAAACCAAACATAGTAAGGAAGAGGAAGAGTTGAGTTCTTTGCTTTTTGAGCTGCTACTTAAATTAGTTCTTGCTATAGCTTTTAAGAATTTGTAAGAATATTTTAGAATGAAGAGAACCGAAATGAGTAAACAAATACACTTTAAATCAAATCATTGCAATATTATTCCTGATATTTACAATATCTTGACTTTAAGTTTTATGCTAGAACATCTGCAGGACCTTGGAGGGTAAAGAGTATTTCTTAGTCAAATGGCTGAACAACTCACAAGAAATTATTTTTCTTCTTAGATAAGAGAATTTAAAAAATAACTTCAGAACACATGAAATAAGGCTTAAATGCTATTATGACAAAAGACACTTAAGCTACTGATAATCATCCTATGGATATTTACACTCCACATATTTACATGACAGACAGATACAGACTTGCTTCAATTACCTTTTCAGCATATTTTTGAATACTGTTATTGCTATGAAAAATGTTATATATGTAAATAAAAGAAACCCTGTAAATGAAAAGGGTATGTCCATCATCATTGTTGTTGGCCCTTGTCAAAAATCCCATCTTGTTAAAGTAGATAAGTTATTTTTAAAATTAGAGGTGAAAGCAACCTAATAAATTGCTTTGTTCACTATGACAAACTGGGCTTGCTGCCATTATATTTTTTCTAGAAGAAAATGTTAATTCATTGGTTCATAGTGTTACTCTTTCTCAGCCTCAAATTATTTCTTTCTTCTAATACTTTTTTAGTAACACTTTTTAGATCACAGTCTGATTTGATCACCTGCAAGATGTTCTCAAGACACATTCTTAATAATACCCTTAATTATAATTATAGGTCTACCTAGATTATTTTTTAATCAAGATTTGGGTGTTCATGGTGATGAATAAAGAAGATCTTGTACGGAAGTTATTTGGCTCCCAGAGGTCTGGATTTAAGACCAGGTTTGGCTATGTGTTCTCAGAGTGACTGTGAAGAGCTCATTGAATTTACCTGCTCTCTAGTTGATTATGTGGAGTCCCTAATTCTTTACTATGTAAACCTGGTAAAGTCTGCTTCTTCATCCCCAAGTGGATGACGCCAACAAAATTAATCTGAGCACAAAAGGGCTCCTTTCCTAACCAAAGAAAGCAGGAGAGTTTGCTGATTTACAGTATGGAGCTACAGAGCTAAAACAGGAAATTAAATGTTGGGAATTACATGAATCATGTAGGTTGAATTCTAACAGCTTAAGAAAAAGTTATGAAGCAATGGTGTGTCTTATGCTCACAAAGATTTATAATTCTTCAGAAGAGGAAATCCTATCAACACCATTTTTACATTTGTAAATAAACACATGTTAACACCCTCCGTGATGCTGTTTGATCTGTGCAGGACTTTGAACTGGTCACAATGAATGATGATTTGTTCACCATCTCTTTGGCAAAGAGATTCTAATTTCAGCTGAAATTCATAGAGTCATAGAATGATTTGCATTGGAAGAGACCTTTAAGATCATCTAGTTCCAACTCCCCTGCCATGAGCAGGGACAGTTTTCACTCAGGCGGGTTGCTCAGGACCTCATCCAACCTGGCCTTGATCACTTCCTGGGATGGGGCTTCCACAACATCTCCGGGCAACCTGTACCAGTACCTCACCATCCTTGTGAACAATTTCCTACCTGTATGTGATAAAGAGCATTAGTGGATTAAGATGTCAGTGGCACACAGTGCAGTGGCTTCTTCAGGAACCTTATCACTGTACCACTAAACATCAATTCAGCTGAATTGTTATGCATTATCAAGCATTAACTTATTGCCATCTTTCCAAGACAGAGAAAGGGCTGTCATATTGGACACTACTACAGAGACAGACTATATAGGCATGAAAAAATATGGGGATAATTAAGCTATATTGGTGTTTTATCAGCTTTTACTGGTGCTTCCAGAATCTGCAGAAACTATTTTTAGTTTCTATTTTTTAGTTACAAAGAAAGGCTGAATAATTTTAGGCTTTTCTGAAATTTAGTGTGTGTTTTCATTTATGTCACTTGGCTTCTCTTGACTATTATATATTCAAGCTTGTCATCACTGTCAGAGTAAACAAGTGACCTAATTCAGCTTGGTCTTCACCTTTCACCCACGTAAAATTTCAAAAGGAGACTCATTGTTTTTGCATGTGTCGTAACCCTGTAATTATGAAGAAATTCAGTAGCAAATTACTTCAATGGCTTTTCTCCTCCATTCTCAGCAGTTAAAAGCATTCCTTCAAGAGACATCAAATAGTCTCAATTTCCCTGCTCTTCTGAGGATACCATACTAATGAAAATATACACTGAAGATTTTTTTCTGAGAGAGAAAAACTGCTAAAGTTAGTGAATTGTTGTCCATTAACAGTTACAATTTAACATGCATTCTTTTTACTTCTCAACACCCCATTAATGTCGGAAAGGTACCCACTGGGGAACGTCTCATAGCACTGAAGAAGATCCTGCATGCACAAAAAGTGTCTAGCCATCTATTGCAGTAGTTTTCCTAGGTTCCTAGAGCCAAATTGCCATATATTGTAATGGTTGTCATAGTGCGGGGAAATAGTGGGGAAAAAATAGTTGACCAAATTACATAATGTTTCAACAAATGTCCTGTCAAATAAGTGGTCTGATGAAATGCTAGGAGCTTCATGCCTGTCTCTACCATGTTCTACCAACCACCAAAAGAAATTAACCTAAACTTAAATGTATAGGTTAGGAAATACTGTCACTGGTTATACATACTGTGACATGCCTGTTCTGGCAATATGTTCAGAAAAGGCTGTGGTCCAGCCTCTCCAACCACAACAGCTAAAACACATAGTGAGCTACTGTGATATTTGTTGTCTCACTGAACCTCAAGTAGCTGACTTGTGAATGCATAATCAGTATGACATTTTGGAAGGCTGCTTTTATTTGCAATATGTTTTCCTGTGCTTGCCAGTTCTGTAGATGAAAGACAACCTGACAGTATTTTAAATAATGAGCTCTTTGATCAGAAAATATATGAAACAACCTTTTTCCCCTGACACATTTTTGGTTAATTTCTCTCAATACCATAAATTGTGTATCTAAGAAACAGGCTTCAAGCAATTCCTTTGAGTTCCTACTCTGTTAATAAAACCTACTTTTATTGACAGGGTAGAAGCAAGTTCTCCAAATGCTGGGAAGTTAGGATGACAGCTGATGTTCCTCTTTTCATACATCTACTATTTCAAGTCATTTTGCAGTGAGATAATCAGAATAATCTGGAGTCTGACATTGTTTATGCTTTGGTTAGGCCTAGAAATACTGGTCTAGAGAATCTGTATTAGGGTTCTCTGACTCAACTGGTTTGAAGCCAAAGAAGCAACATTAGAGGAGATAAATGACATAAACAAGGTATGTCACACCTTATTAAATAGAATCTCCACTGTATTTTGTTAAAAGTTAGTATTACTTAATGAAGTAATTACACTGGAAGACTTTGCATACTTTCAGATTTTACCAGTACTAGGCTTTGTCTTAGCTGATGTGGCCAAACTTTAAGATTTTTGCTCTACTGCTGCCAAAAAGGGACTGTTTGAGACCGAGCTATATTTCAAGTAATTGCTTTCTGATGAGGTATAATAATGGGATTATGGAGTACAAGTAATTCAGATTTATGTTGATTTCATGTATCCTAGCCTTTTAAAAACTCCCTGATTAAACTCTATATAAAAACAACACCAGCAGATTTTCTTGAGTTGATCTCTGTCCTCATACCTTTAATTTCTTTGCAATTAATTATATTGTCTTCACATACCACCAGGAAAAAAGACTGTAATTACAAAAATTCCAGCTGATCCAGTGGTATTCTCCAGCTTCTCAAGAATGCCAATGAGTTCTCATTGTACCACTGACAGCAGAAAGGCACTATGGCAGAAGTGCTGCTCCGCAAAGTTGTGAGAAAAAAGAGGGTACAAGGAAACTTCCCTTCCTGAGAAATATTCTGCACAATGCTTATGGATGAGAAGGAAGATGTAACTGGGAAATGGGCTAAAGATCCAGCCCCAGGCGTTGGTTGATATCCATAATTTTCTTCTCTGCAGATGTTTCTTTGTGCTGCCTGGCTTTGGTTTCTGATCCTCACCACACCCGTGGTTCAGTGACCATGGCACTGCTTACAGTGATGTACATGCCCTGCCTGTGTCCATAACGACATGTGTGCTTTACTATATAGAAATGCAGTTATGTTCAACCCCTGCAATGACCTGGGGCTCCAGTACTTGCTCCCAGACTGCTGCAGTGGCACTACTGATCTGAGATATTCCCACATAAGTGCTTTATTAGCAAAACAGACAGCAGTAAACCTCCACCCAGTCATTGACCAGCCTAGGAACAGGACAGTCTATTGACTGTCTAAGGCTAAGGTGAAAACCATGAACTCTGGAATAATGTAAGGTTTTAGTTTTTCCATTCAGGATTATACAGACTGTTCAGTTGAAAGTTCAACTTGAAAGTCTATGATTTTGAGTAGGTTATAGTGCAAGCACGGGTTTAATAAGGACTAGATGTAAGGCCGGCTTGTTTCCTCAACCTCTCCACATTCCCCACCCATGCGAAATCACCTCTGCTCCTGTAATGGGATTCAGTCATTCCCAGAGGTTAGGTTTAGGAGGCATAGGTTTTTTGCTGCAATTTCCTTGATGTCTCTACAAAATTCAGAACCTTGGTTGTTTGTTCTCCCATGTCAGGTGTCTTCACTCTTCCCCATTGATTTGGTTTTGCTGAGCTTAGATGCATCAAATTAAAATCAGTCATGTGTAGCATTTTTTGTATTATGAAGTTACCTAATTAACTTAAGAGAGATGCTAGGATCCAAAAATGCATATTTTGGCAAGGGTTAAACCTTAATCTCAAAAGCTACATGCCAATTCAAAGTGTATTTGTGTGCAGATTTATCTGAGTGGCTTGGCACTAAAGGATTTTCCATTGGCGCTAAAAGAGCCTCTGCGTGCCAAGAAAGTAAATATCAAACAGAAATGTGCCAGTATTTCCTGCCAGTCTCACATTTTTGAAACTTTTTCCATCCTCTATGCCATTGATTTTTGATATGCTCCCAGGCTTCCTAGGGAAAGGCTTTTGAATTTCACCCCAGGATGCTGAAAGTCTTCTAATTTGAATACTAAAAATGTTAAATGAAAAAGGACCCCTCCCCCTTCTGACACCCCCAGGAAAAATCCCTGAATCTTTTCCTGTGAAATGTTGGAAGACTTCAAGGAGTTTTTCAAACATCCAAAATACACAGCAAATAGAATGTGACATTTTTTCCAACTTTTCCACAAACAAGTTGGTAAAGCCTCTCCGCCTCTTTTTGGGATCTCTCAACCATAACTTCTGATTGTATTTCATTACTGATTCCTGTGTCTCAGTTTCCCACAACTTGCATTTTAATTTTTTTGTTACTCATTCCTACTCTTGGAGCTTTCTCCCTGCTCCTGCATGCCAAGTTCCACCTTTGAAATTCTGTTCCTTGAAGACTCATTCACAAGTTGTCCTTTCACCATTGACCCCTCAGTCCTGGGGCTGGACTGCATTTCTTTGTGCCAGTGTTGCATTCTCAGACCAGAAGTTCTCCAGTCCTGGAAGCAGATGGCATTGATCAACCTCCCAATCACTGCACTTGTTGCAGGACACCCTTCAGTCACAATGGGATTATGTTTAATACATCCTGTACCGAAACAGCAGTAATAAAAGTATCCAGACTTTACTTTTTGGCCAATTAATTGGATGAAAAGAAGAAATGTCATAACCCACGATTTAGCATATTTTATAAAGCATAGACAATTTTGTTTCTGTTTCTAGTTTGTTTGCTAGCCATAATATTTTTTCACTATTGTTCATAATATTGTGTACAAAACTCCTATATTTCTTAGTAACTTACTTGGCTTGCCTAATCACAGTGTTCAAACATCTGCCAGGTAGATCTTCTAGATTCTGGACATGGTACAACATAGAAAAATACAGTGAAAATCAAAAATACTTTTTTCTTATTAATAAGGAGCTTTAAAAGGCATGTTGCTTGAATTTGATGCTGGTATGAAGTGGTTTTGCTTCTTAAAATTTATTTGGCTCGTTACAATTTTTTAAGTTCTCTGGTAACCAGCAGACCCTAAAGATGGGATGAGTTTCTAAAAGTTGTTGTGTGATGGAGGCAGAAGTAATAACTGCTGTCATCTTCAAGACCCTCCTCACCTGACATTCCTAATGCCACAGGAAACACAATCAGAAATAATTCTCATATGATGCAGGAAATATTATTAAGAAGCAATTTACACATAAATAGAGAGAATTCCAGCTCCTGAGATGCTGGAGCTGGGCAATAGGAAATGCACAGCTTGGGAACCTCAATGCAGAACAGGGTTGAATGGAGGCTCTGTGTGTACACATTTATCTGTACAACCACATGTACATATTTGAATTTACTAAGAGAAAGAAAGAGACAGGAAGGGTGCTGTGCAGTAGAAGCTGAAAATAATTTATAAAATTTAGAAACCCAACCGAAACAAATGAAATTATATGCATAAGTCTATGTTGATACTAGGAAAATAGTATATGCACAAACAATACAAATCAGATTGAGGGTTCACTTTGTGTATATGTTTTATAAATTAAAGACAGCATTCTGCTTCTGGGTCTGAACTGTAGATCTTGATTGCACATTCTTTTCTGGAGTGAGCTCACACCACAAAGGGGCAGGGGGCTGCACAGAGGGGTGGTGGCAGGGAAATGCCCTGCTACATCTGGGACAAAAATGTTGCCTGAAATCCAGGGTGCTGCAGAGTTCTTCTCAGGTCATGGCACTGCGTGTCCCAAGGTGAGGCTCGGCATGGTCCATGTGTTCCTGGTGCTGAAGGTGTTTCTCTCCTTAGGCCTTGCCTCTCACAGGGTGCATGGCCAGATGCCATGGTTTGGGGCTGTTTGGGAATGCCAAAATGCATCCCTGGGACTCCTAAAGGGCCACAATCATTGGCCCCTTTCATATACTGCTGGAATACTTGAAGGCTCTGTGATCTGCAAAGTCTGTGAAAATAAGGCAATAAATAAAATGAAATAAAATAGAATAGAATAAAATAAAATCAAGTAAAATAAAATATACCCCAGACTACTATTTTTACAAGCTTCTGGAGTGAGAAATGTGTAAAGTCTTTCTATTAGAACAGTCATATCTTTTTAATCTGTGCGCCTGGAAGAGGGCAAATTGAAAGACTGAAAGACTCCTTTTACCCTTGTGCTCCTTGTTGACTTTTATTTAAAATTTCACCCCAAATATTATCCAAGTACAAATCAGTGTTGGTGAGTTAATTTTTTTTCTTAACTGTCCCTGCTAGTGACCTCCATCATTAGAAATCATCATCATCATGAAGCTATTTTGGTTCAAATCCTTACTGTAAAAAGTCAAAACTGCTGCAAGCCATGTTTTATATGTAGTGATTCCTTAGCCTCACCCAAAACCGGAGCAAAGAGTCTCAGCAAAAGGCCAGATTCCTGTAATGAATTTATTTAAAAAAAAAAAACAAAACAAAACAAAAAAACCCCAACAAACTATGTAATATGGAATAACAGCATGGAAAGAACCCCACTAATCATAAAATAAAAAGAATCTGTATTCACTCATGGAAGGAACTGTGCAGCAAAACCCTTGACACAGACCCAGGGTGGTGTCACTGCGTCTTGCCTGTGTGAGGAAGCTCTGGAGCTCTGCTGTCAGGGAGCCCTTTCTTCTCCTGTCATCTGCTGTGTTTTTGCTTCGGGTTTCAGAACGTAGATGAGCAAAAAGACGACAGCTAGTCTGAGCTGCATCAGCTCAGGGTTTGTAGCAGCCTACCCACACTGAAAGTTAATGCTGATGACTATGTCCATGAGAAAGCCCTTGGGCAGCTTTCTTTCCTAAAGGCAGATCAGAGGAAAAAAACCTGTGAGGAAATAGGCAGCTTAATTCACATATAAGCAATGGGTTCTTTCTTTTCCAATGGGTACAACAAACTGATCAGGCATAGATTAAGCTTCTCCTCAACAGGAGATTATACTAAAGGAAAGAAGAAATGTGGTTTTTTAAAAAAAGTGATATTTGATATAAAAATTGCAGGAAAACAATTATGCTGGTTTATATTCTGTTGGAATAATTCACTTGTTGCTACCCAGCCTGTTAGCATAACTGGGCACATTGCTTCTTATGGTGGGTCTCTGCTGCAAACATCTGTTCTGTAATTCATTAGTTTCAAGTTGCTGCCACAGCATATTACTCATTAAAACTAGAGATCTTCCTAATTTTAATGGAGAAAAAGTACCCATGCCTATGAACTGTGAAAGTTTTGAAGCCTTTATTCAAAATAAAGAGAAGTCATGATGCAAGAGATGGAGATGGAAAACAAAAGCCTGTCTTGCTTCATTAATGGACATGGTCGCTGTGTGAGTGACAATATTTCGGTCCCAGACAGCATTTTGGCTCCAGAAATAGTGAACTCAGGCTTTCTTGCTCAAACAGCCTCGGATAGTCATTAACCACACTGCTCTTGGGTGTAAAAGATTTTTACATCAAAATAGTTTCTGTGATTCAAACAGGTGTAGGTAGCCCCTCCATGGTCGAATGTGTAATATATGAATCTGATGGGCTAATGCTCTATTTCCAGTCAAATGCTGAGGGGCAGTCTCTGTCTGGGCACTAGATTATGTGTTAGGATGGACCTATGAATAGCATCATCAAAAGGTATTTTGTTCATGCAGGTGCTCAGGAAAAGATAAAGTGCATGGCTGGAGCTGAGGAACGTGTCTCCAATGGCACCTTTGAACATGGGACCCCTGGCAGCCCTGCTGGCCCCAGCCTTCCAAATCCATCATCCTATATCAATTACTGCTCATTAGCAGATTCTGGACTACTCTGTTCCAAGAAGAAAAGGGGGACACAGTGCACTGTGTGGATAGATCCCTAACCATGGGACCTCAGGGAGAAACCAGTGGGGTAAGTCCCATGCCCAGCATGTGAAAATTCACAGTTCTGCTTATAGACTCTGTCTATAAGAGAGACTGATCTGGTTAAAAGCAGCTTTTCTCTTGGGCCTTGTAAATCTGGAAGTGCTGTTTCTGTTAAGAAATATTGAAGTCAGATACCCTCTCAGCAGGACGTTACTGGGAAAATAGAAGCTGGAGTTAAAAGGAAAGATCTTCTGTCAAAACCTGGAAGAAAATGAGAGGGATGCTGGCAGAACAGAGCTGGTACCTGGCAAAAAAAGGTATTAAGTGTCAGAATCTGGGGCCATGGGCAGCTGTTCTCTGCTAACACTTTCTAGCTATGTCCTTCCTATGGAATTTGAAGGAGTAATTTTAAAAGGCTCCTTAACAGTTTGAATATTTATTTAGCTAGCTTAACTAGTTGAATATAAGCTAAGACACTTTGCTTGCCCTTCTTCTCATTAAGTTACCATGCAAGGGTGATGATTTTGGATGTGGGTATCAATTGCTGCTGGGTACTCTCATCTCTCAGTCTGTAGTGAGTTAGTTTCCTAATCTCAAACCAGGAGGGAAAAAAAAAGACTCATTTCAACCACTGTTCATTTGTATGAGCATGTCAGGAAGCAGGAGCCTATGTCTGCTGCTGGTTATTCCTGCAGTAGCCTTTTGGAGAGCTGTGGGAACTCCTGGACAACTGAAGCACTGCTCAGCACAAAGCTCTACAATATGACATCAAAAGAACCTATCAGTATCATAGAAGAAGAAAAAATCCACTTAAAATCCACTTCAACACAAAGTCTAGCAAACATGGAACTAGTTTATCCCACTAGATTTCCCTACAATACCCACAGGTACCTTTATGCTTGATTCCTCTGACAGTTACAGTGGTGGTAAGAAACAGCTGGGAAGATTGCAATACATCAGTATGGCTGGTTTTGCTCCAGAATTTTCATGAGGATGTAGGGAAAGATTTAGGTCTCTACTAATTTGCTTGTATATGCAATTTTATTGGTGCAGCTGCTAAAGTGAGATACTTCACAAGTCTGAAACCTCAGAAGACTCAGAGATCAGACATTTCATTTGGAATCAAGAAGCTATGGAGGCAGAAATCCATATTCAAAGGTTTTAAATAATTTTCCCTATGTTGTAGCTAACAAACAGGAGAGCAAGCAGAGGGAAAATCAATCTTAGACCATGCCTTTGTTAAACCAGGAGCTGATAGGAAACTGTATAAACTTTCCCTCATATTTCCATAGCTAAAATATAGCCTTATGTGAACAATTGTGTATTAAATTACACCACTTGTGTGGTCATATGGATTATTATTATTAGTGTGTCTGTTATCTTGTGGGGTTGCTTCTGTTTAGGTATATTTGTTTACAGATTGTGTAAGAAATTTGTCTCAGAATTAGGGTCCCACTGAACAGGGTAATGTATCAGCAAGAAAAAACCTCTTCTGTCTGGATATGTCTTGTTAGCTGAGACAGCTCTTGGTACATTGTGTGCTAACACCACTACAGTCATGTTATCTAGTCCTACTTTTAGTCACTCGCTGAGGTCAGAAGAGCTGAAGTCTGGAATCACAATTCACTGTGATACAGTAAAAACTGGTTAACAAATGGAAGTTCATTGTGGGAGCTGCTGTAGCTCAGGGGTATTCAGTCATGTGCTGTACCCTACTGCATACTGTCCACATTTTTTCTGACTGTATTGCCTAACACATTTCTACAGCACATGTTTAAATTCAAGACAGTCCGAGGGAAAATTAGAGGTGTTGATACCTAAAAGCAAAGCAACATAATTCAAAAACAAAATAAGAAATCTAAACGTCTTTTAGCTGAATGGGAAATACGTGGAACAACAGTTGCTTGAACTCCTAGGTACAAGAAAAAAAATAAATCTGATTGATCTGGAAAAAAACCCAGAAAACAAACAAACAAAAAAAAAGCAAAGCAAAAAAAAAAAAAAACCACCCCAACTATCTGGCACTTCTTTCAAATTACACACAAAAATAAGTCACAACAATTGAAAAAACTTCAAAATACATGACATGTTTTACTGTGGAAAAGACAGCACCTGCTTAGATATTTCAGAAACTTTGTGTTTGGTCTTCTCTTCAGTAAAACACTGTTAGCTTTGCCCAGTAGAAAATTGGAACCCGGTCTGTCTCTGCATAATGATCTGTTATAGAGGGTTGCAGAATGCCAGAGTGCTTCTATTTTAGTACTTAATGTAAAGACTTCTCTTCCCAGCTAGAAAAGACCTTTGATTTTCTAATTAATGTGTCAGATGATCTGAGAACTAGTGGGTGTGTTAGCAATCACTTGAGTTTTTACAAGTGGAACAATTCTTTTAGCCAAACTGGATGAGGGATGAAGGGGAGGTGAAAAACTTTCTTAATCCCCTCACACTTATTCCTACCAACGAAAGTGAGGGAAAAATCTAATTTCCTAATCTCCCCCATGGAAGAAAGGTAAAGAGGAAAAGAAAGATCAAATCTCTCTCAAAAAGTACTAAACAGTGATGCTGAAAGATTTTAGATATCTGGTTCTTTGAGTCACACCAGAAAGGCATGACCAGCCGGGTAAGTGACCACTGGATTTCAGGTACTTTCACAAGTCATAGCTCATGTTTTTATTCTTCATCTTACTGTATGGGGAAAACACCCCTCGGCATTTCCATTCTGGCTTTGCCTTCCACATGTTCTGCCTTACCCACTGCAGGAAAGTCTGTGCACCAAGAAGTTTTACTATGAAACAGTCTTATAAGGAGTTGTCATGAGAGATTTCTGCAGGAACAGCTGTCATCAACTGCAGCAATGTTGAAGACCCGAGGCAGCCTTTCTGTAGTAAACAAGAGATTTTTAAAAAATCTACATTTGAAAATGTGCTCTATTTCATTATAGTGAGATGTGGCTGCTCCCAAGGTTGAAAATCCAGATTTCCAAATTAACTGCTGTTAATGTGCTTTTAAGATTAGAAGTCCAAGAAGAGCACACACAAGATTAGACAACAATGAATTATAGATCTGATTTCTACTTTTCAGATACTAAAAGCAATTGTAGAAATTGTAAAAATGTTATTTCACAAGGAAAAAATGGTCATTAATCACTTTGGCATTATCCAGACAGTAATTATACCCTAGCTATGCAAGGTAATTATAATTACACCAGGGAAAGATCTCTGTCAAAGCCATAATAACTGGCTTTCTGTTACACAGCTGCCCATCTCCATAAAACATAGTAGAAAGTACAAACACTGTTGTCTAGTTCACTTCTCTCTGTGGGGAAAGGGGAACAGCAAGAGGCAAGTCCCCACTGAGAAGGGGACAGAAAAAAACCCATGTGATATTTGCCTGGAGCAAAGCAGTCACTTTGATGCCCAAACTGCTGAGTTTTAGAACATAATAAGAACAACCGATTTCAAGGCTGCAGTCATGGCTCAGGAGCACTTCTCTTGCTCAGATGTTTTCAAGCTTTTTTTTTCAGTCAGAAAGCAGAGCCACACACATTTTTAAGGAGGGAAGAACACGTTTTTATGACAAAAGGTCAAATCCTCAGCCCCTCAGAGCCCAGCTCTGCTTCTATGTTTTAAAACGCTTCCCTAGAATGGCTCTGGTGCATTGTGTCCTCTGTGAGATCTGGACAGATCTTCCAGGAAGCCTGGGTGCAGCATCCCTGTGACACTACAGGAATTATTGGCACACTCCTGTGTGCTACAAACATCTCTCTGCAAGGGGGCCCATCAGTTTTCTGGTTGCCTAAAAGCTGAGATTCTTTCCTGAACTTACAAGGTCAGCCTTATGCTACCTTACAATCATTAAACAGGACATCACTGGCTAAAGGTAAATAAATACACTCTATCTTAAAGAAAACACAGTTCTTAGCACTTTCTCTGGAGTTGTCTTTTTCCTCCCACCCTGGGCACCCTCCTCTGCCTCTTCCTATGCTGAAGTCTGTTTTGGGATGTGCCCTAAAACTATATAATAAAAACATCTATTATTACTGGCAAATTCCCTGTGAACAATCATAACAATGGATGACTTTAGGCCTCCATTAGCAATGGGAGCTACTAGCAGAATTCAGAAACTGAATAAACTGTTCAAGGTCCATTACTTGCTGACCTGAAAACATTTCTTTCTAGGCAATCAAAATTCTGCTGTAGAAAAGCTTTCAAGTACACAACTTCACTGTGATTTTTATTTCAATGGTCATGTTTGCGACAAATACTAATGAAATCAGACATATATAGCATATGCAATATATAGCCTTTGTAAAGCCATTCAGAAAAAGTACTATACAACATAAGTGTTAGGCATTTTTAGTTGAGAAATATTATCAAATCCACAGCTGAATGAATCTTCCAGAGAAGTTGTAATTATTTGAATTTGAATGTGATGCCACATTGGCTTAGCTTGTTCTGTTGCATTATTTGTTTTCCACTTATCTTAAGATCTTTGCTTTGCAGCAATTCTGGCAGAAGTAAAGAAAAACTTAATAATTCCTATATGAATGGATGTTTCCAACAGGATTTGCAGCAGACGCATTTCTGAGGCCATGATGAAATTTCTCTGCAGTCTCTGCTCCTGTGTATGAGTGTTTAGACATCTGATTAAGGAGGGGTAATTTTGCCAAATTACTTGAGCACTGTTTCTAAAACTGATGGTATTAGGTACTTTTTTTGAGTTTGTAAAAACTAAAGGAATATTACAGAAGATTTGCAGTTTCTCTAAACTAAGTGGTTAACTCATGGTCCTATTATTCACCAAGATAAACCAAAGAATGCATTTCTTGACATTACAGAAATCCAAGGACCAGCTAAAAACCTCTAAACATATTCATCTTTAAATCACAGATTAATCTACTTTTTCTTTACCTAAGAATATTTGAGTACTTGAGGCTGAGCTTATAATCTAAGTTACCACAGGGAATGAAGAGGGAGTAGCTGGGGGTACAAATTAAGATAACTATAGTTTGGAGACAAACCACAATTTAAGATATATTTGCACCACGGGTTCTGCGTAAAGCAGCTGTTGAGCTTGGGAAATATCTATTTCTCCCCGAGGAAGAACATCTCCCAGGGTTTCCCGGAGGCCATGTCACTCTGTGAGCCCTTGAAGATGAGGATGGAGAGCTGAGGGCAGCAGCACTGACCACCTTCCTGTCCCCTGTGATTTGAATTTGGTCAGTGTCCTGAGCATTTCTCAGTTCTCCATAAAAACAGTAACAGCAATGACAGAGATTGCCCCTTTAGCAATTTCTGGAGAAGGAAAGGCATTTGCCTCTTCTGCTTCTGCACAGTGATAATCCTTTTTCAGTTCTAATATATTCCTCTTTGTGTTATTAAATTGAATAATGAGTGACAAACGGTGGTAGACACATCTACTATGGAGATTAATAACATCATTAATAGTTTTTAGAATGACACCTTTGCATTCAAAACTGTTTATTATGTTAACGTGCCATGTCATGTTTCTTTCACTATTGTGCTCAGCCTTTCTTTCTCTTTATCTCTATGTTTTTCACAACGTGTGAATTGCCCTAAGTAAAGCTTTGATCTTGCAAATGTGTGCAGACTATTTACTTAACACGAGCCATCCTCTTACATCCAATTAGACTATAGCTTGTAGAAATTCTTGCCTAAGTATTTGCTGATTAACCTTTTAAATTTGCATTGGAGAAAGGAGAATATCTCACAAAGTGTTTGCAAACCGACCTTAGAGCTGGCTCCGGTTTCTGATTCTGCGTTCTAGTGACATATGTACAAGGTTGAACCCATATAGAATATATTAATGATAAAATATTTACCCATCCAATCGGCAGATATTCTAAAGCACAATTTTTTAAGGAATGTCTTTATGTAACCTCGGAACACGCCTGATGTTTGCACGAACAATATTAACCATTCACATATATAAAATAAATAGTTAATTTGGTTATAAAATCAAAGGTGTGGATTCTTCTGAGGGACTTTAGATAGGCTGATTCACTGTGAGTAAGCATCCACAGATGTTTTTCACCACAGCTTTCCTTTGCTGGCAAATATACAGGATTTTCTTTGTCTCTTTGTTTCAAAGTTCACCATTTCTACAACTTATTACTCACCTCTGACATACTATCCCTCAATTCTAGTACATAAGGTCCCTTATCTCTCTTCCCTCTTTCCATTGCAGCTAGTGACACACCCCAGGGGAAAACAATTAGCAGGTAGAAGTTTGAGAAATATGTGTATTTGCTTGGTGCCTTTATGGGGGCTAAAAGTGCAGCTGGAATTAAATGCACCCTTCTATGCTTACCTTTTGTACCCTTGCTAGATGTTTTGTGGTACAGCAAAAGCAGCTGATGGGGATACAATTAAGTCATATTTGCAAGAACATAACGAATAGCAACAAAACTTTGGTTTACAAATCTGCCTTCAGTTTGTAACTAAGTGGAAACCAAGCACTCGTGGAGGTGCCTATCAATATGTCTAAATTTACTTAGAAACAATTTTTTTTTTTCAGTGTTGCTGTCCTGTGGGGTGGCTTATGCGAAGGAGGGACAAGGATGATCCTAGACACGACTTCCTCGTGTTTATTTTAGGTGGCTGCGACTCACAGGATGAGCACAGGTGACGCAGTTGTGCCTGCTCAGTCCGCTTTGGAAATAACCATTATTATTTTCTTGAATGATGGAAGTGCCCTGCTTTCCCCGTCATGGATTAGCACTCCACTGTGCTGGCTGCTACACAAATACCCAACCAAGACCTGTACCCCTGCCTCAGGAGTTTCCTTCTGAGGCACAAATAATAACAAATAGATGTGAGTTATCTCCCTTATTACTGAAACCAATTCCACCTTTCACCAGCTCTCTCCCCCGATTTTCTGGGGCCTCCACGGACCTACAAACACTCGATTTTTGGAAAATGCACAGCACCTAAATAACAATTTCTTTGCAGACAGCTAATCTCCAATGCAGGAAGCCTTTGGAAAATACTCAGCAAGGCTGCAGACGAGGTGCTGTGTGCAGATACAGACACCCAGTTCGTCCTTTCTGGGACCTGTGGGTGCGAGCTGCAGTTCATGGCACTTCCTGAAGAATTTCAAGGGGGAATATAACAAACAGTCCAAGTATTCATACCAAGAGCTTTGTTTTCAGTTTCACTGCAATAACAATTAGCAACTAGTTGGCTTTTGGCCACTGAAAATTATATAGCCAACTGGCAAAAAGCAAAATTTTTTCCTGGCTTTATGCTTGCAAGCTGGGTGGCATAGGAGGACTTTGGGAGAATATATAACACTAACCTCTGCAGAATAATACAAGAACTAGTCAAAAGTCCTTTCTTCAGACAGCCAAAGGCTAATTGCCAACCAACTTCATTGACTTTCATCAAAACTGAGCTTTGTTGAACACTGACATTTGCTACTGTCTTTCTCTTTTTGCCTGTTTTTCTCATGTTGTCGTACTTTCTCTCTTGCTAAATTTTGGTTTTATTTTCTTTTGTTCCATGTGTAGGCACAAAACTCTTCCTGGTCTGAGAAAATTTGCAGACAGATGCAAACCCCCGCAGCAGGGCACATTTTACCAGCTGCAGGGTCTGCTCGTGGTACCCATGTCCTGTGCTCTGGGAGATGCAGAGGAAACTCCCTGGGCCCCACAGGTGCCCTGTACTGACTACACAGAGCTGAGAAGTGCTCCCAGCTGGGCACTTCCACCCCCAGGATTACCAGGTCCTCAGAGAAGATGCTTTGATTGCAGCTGCCTCCTTTTGCAGTTATACCTGTTTGTCCAGATTTCCCCTCTCCCCGAGGCCAGGCTGCCTCATTAGCAAGCTGGCAGGTTTCAATCCATCATCCTCAGTTCCCGGCTGAGAGCTGAAAACATGTAACAAGCAAATAGAAGTTTACGACATTATAATTGCAAATATTTCTGCTTTGTTTTCATCTCAAGGAGGAGAATTTTGGAATGAAAGGAGATCAGAGGCTTGCCAGTGGGTGAAGTTTTATGGGCTTATGTCCCAAAATGATGGCACCAGTCAGTTAGGAGCTACATCAGTGCCTTGAATGCTGCTTAAGACCAAAGCAAATTCCAAATAAGAACAATTGGTTTCTTTAGTAAATAACTAGTACTAGAAAAGATAATATCAGAATTGCCATAATTAACATTCTTGTAAAATGAAGAAGTGACAGAAATGAAAGCTATACTTTAGTAGAAGTGTGAGCATTTATTTACATATGTGTCTAAAAGAACACTCAAAAATTTGTTAAGTCAAACACTCAAAAATGAAGAAAGTCAGGTTGCCCATGACCTTCTAAGTATTTTCTAACATTTTATATTCACTTAACTGTAAATATAATGGCTCAGAACTAGTTTCAGCAACCCCTGAGGCAGACTGAGTTGCAAGCTACCTTGCTTTTGTCACAATCTTGTTTTTCCTTTGAATTCCACAGCCCACATATTCAAGTACTGTGTGAGAACTTCAGCCCTCTTTTTTCTCCTCCTATTGAATATGGATAACATTTTTGGAGTTTGAACCCAAAAGTTTTTTAAAAAAATTTAAAATGCCCAGGTTCATTACTTCAAACTATTTTCTTACTTATATGCCAGCTATTTGAGACACAGCTTTTACCTTTTAAAGATGAATATCACCTTAAGCACTGTGAAAATTAGATAGTAAATCCAGCAGGCACTATGTAGAAACCAGAATAGGAGTGCTGGTTTTTCACACCAGTTTTTCAGTGTGGTGAGAATTTGTAACTTCCATTAACTCTGTAAGCTTATAAAGGAAGCCTGCAGCTATGTTTTTGTTTTAATGGAATACAGGTTGGCATCTTTATGTAGCAAGGCACACTAAATCTATTTAATACTGAGACTTTTTTAACACTGAGATATCAAGACAGCTAACTGGAGAGTGGTAACCTTGTGAAAACACACCCAATATTTGCAGCAAGGGCATATACAGTAAGGTTAAGATGGGAACTCAAATCTCCTGAGGCAGTAAACAAGGCTGCTTGCTAACAATTCAAGCTAAAACTTCTATGGGTTTGCCACTAGTCCATGAGATGAAGCTTTGCAAACTGCCAAGTCAAATCTTTTCAAAGAAGCAACAAGGTTGAGTTCAGAGGAACACAAGTGATCTTTATTCTAAATGTCTGGTAGCTTCAGTAACCTCAGAATAACTTAGCTTGCATTCTGGGATCTTTTCTGCAAGGAGGCAAAGTCACAAACAGTATAAATTAAAAGTGGTAAAAATATTTATTGGCAACCTAAGTTTTTAGGAGCACGGTTTTATATGTCTCTGTTTGCATAGCTTCAGCATAAATGGGGCAATATTAATACCACAAGAAGGTCTGTTTGCATGCTGCTCCAAGAATTTTCATGCAAAGGAAAAAATGCTTGCCTTTGCCATTATTCTTTATGACAAGAAATCCTGGTTAGCTTAAAAAAAGAAAGATTTTTTAAAAATGTTTATGTGATTGATTTTTTTTTTTGCAATCATGGAAAGGAAAGATAATTGCTTGGAACATCTGCTAAAACTTCATATTGGGATAATCACATTAATCTTATTTTTGTCCAGACAGGACATCTTATCTGATCTTGTTCTTTGTGTGGGACAGCTCTCACCATGTGTTACTATACTCACAGTGCAGCTGTGGGGCTCCTCTGGGCAGAACAGGGTTGGGGGTGTCTCCAGTTTGGACACAAAACTTGCATTTGTCCTTGACTAACTAGAAACAGCCTAAACACTTCGGACAGTCCCTGTCCTGCATCTTTCTCCCAGATCCATTTTTCTTTGATGGTTTGAAGCCTTCAGCCAAAGCCAGCTGGCAGAAGGGAGCACTCACCAGACCACTGCCACCTCGGACCATGCTGGGCACAGGGGCTGCTTGCACCAAGCCAGCTTCCAATCCCATCTCCCCAGCAACATGTAAGTTCAGGCTAATGTGAAGGCAAGGCAGAGATATCTGCAAACTTTTGGTGAGAGCCGTCCTTTCTTTGCAGTACCAGTACAAAGAAATGTACAACAAAACAAGCTGCTGGGTCAGGAAATTATATTTTCTGCCCCTCCACATCAGCACCTGCTCAGAAGTTGAAAGGATGGTAGAAGACTTACTGGCCATTCTAATAGGCATGGTATTATCCCCTCGCACAAGTGCTACCCAGCTTCCTCACATAAGGCTGTCACCACTTAGACAGAAAGTAAACATGGTTAGACTTTGCTAAGTGCTGAGAACTGTCTCTCACTGTGTCCAGTCGAGCCTGTTGCAGTACTGATAATGGCACACACAAGCACAATGCTGCACTGGCTGCTTTCAAACTTTCACCTCACCCATTTCACTGGCACTAGGAAACAACTCTTTCTTCAGAATACACACCACGTGGCCTGAAAATAAAATTGTTTAGTGATGTTAAGATGTGCTTGGAATAAAAGGTTGTGACATACCTGAGAGAGAGAAGGCAGAAAGAACAGCTGATGGCAGGAAGAAAAAAATGGGGTCAATGCAGAAAGGAAGAACAGAAGCTTATGAAGATGGAGAAATTCTGGAGCAAAGATGATACAATACTAGTGGCTGAGAAATATAAGCTGGAAAAGTCTTTGGAGGAAACGTCTTTGAGACCACACAGTTCATTCAGTGTATGGTGGGCTGAGAGAGCCACAGCTAGGTTGTGTACTGCCACTGTTCAGATGGACTCAGAAAAGGAAAAGATTAGAAACTGGGGCTTTATTGTCAGAGTAGGTCCACCATAAAGTCCCGGCCAAACACAAATCCATCACCTCTTGTCCTGTAGATCTCATGGTAACACAGCAAAAAAACTCAAGTGGCCTAGATACTTTCTTGGCTTTTGGAGACCCTGTGTCTGAAATAAGGTCAGGGAAAGAATTAAGAAACTAAATAAAAAAAAAGTATCCAGAAGCTTGTCTGCTTTTTGGACTAGATAAGATATGTAAATGACCAAGGTTTCAGAGCAATTCAGCCTGTAGGTGGAGGGCTGATGCTTTGCTTGTTGCCCTGTTGGCTGTATCATGGCCAAGAAGTGAGATGATCGATTTTTCCTGAGCAGCAGAGACTGTGAGAGACTGGATTGTTTAAGATTAATGACTCATTTACCCATTTGTGGAGGTTCCAAGGTGCTTAAGTGAGGCCAGGTTTGCATCTCTCAAAGGAGGAGGTGAGATTTTGGGTGTGTAAGCATAAGGCAGAGGGGTGAGCTATGGCGGCCTGGAGGCTGCAGACATCTCTGGGCTTTGAGCCCCAGGGCAAGGCAGAAAGGTGTTTTTATTATGCTCTGCCTTGCACAACTGCTCAGCTGTAAAACTCCCCCCACACCCGGGAAGGTCTGATGGGGCACTGCCGACTCAGACATGCTGAAGTGAGGGGCAGCCGAGAAGGTGCCATAAAGCACCAAAGAGCCCCCAAGCACCTCCTGACTCGCTCCTGGAGCCTTCCCCCGCAGGACTGAAAGCTCCCCCCAGGGGAGGCAGCCTGAGCCATGTTTTAACCCCTCGGACTCAGTGTTTGGGGGGCTTCTTCTCCAAATTCCAAGAGATCAAGATGGATCAAGACCATCACTTTCACCAACGGACATCCAAACTACAACAATCAAGTATCGTGGAAGACTTTATTGATAATCAGTGGCTGTGACTCTCTTTCTTTCTTTCTTTCTTTCTTTCTTTCTTTCTTTCTTTCTTTCTTTCTTTCTTTCTTTCTTTCTTTCTTTCTTTCTTTCTTTCTTTCTTTCTTTTTCTTTCTTTCTCTCTCTCTCTCTTTCTTTCTCTCTTTCTTTCTCTCTTTCTCTCTTTCTCTCTCTCTCTCTCTCTTTCTTTCTCTCTTTCTCTCTTTCTCTCTTTCTCTCTTTCTCTCTTTCTTTCTTTCTTTCTTTCTTTCTTTCTTTCTCTTTCTTTTTTTTCCTATCTTAAGTAATATTTTTCTGATTTCATATTCTTATATTACTACAGATAATGCTAACTAAAACAGCTCCATTCCTGCTTTCCATTGCAACCAAATTGTTCTAAACTAAACCCCACATATACATGTCTACAGACACCCATCATCCAGTGTCCTTTTTATCTAATCCCCCCCGAGGGATTGCATCTATTTATAAGAATTTGGGTTACTCTTGCCTCTGTGGGGCCTGGTGGCCAACACTATCCAGGGCTGGGATGAATGGATATAGGGCATTGCCACTATCCTCCCACTGTGGGTGTTGGGCAGGGAAGGTGGTTGGAAACTGAAGCCTCTCCTCTGATCTACGGCAGGATGAAAAGCCTTAAGCTTCCTCTGACCTGGCTGCCAGGACCTTTGCTGGAGAAAACAGAGCTCAAATGTTCAAGAAGTCATGCTGTGTGTCTATCCAGCTGTTTCTGTGTTATAAAAGCCATTTAATTCACTTCAGTTTTAAGGCTTTTAGGGGTGAAATTGCACAGCAAAAAATGGCATGGGAAGGATTATAGTTCTGACCAGTAAAGTTAACCTGTCATTACTCATACCCAAATAAATCAGACTGTTTTTTTATTGGTCACAAAAAAGAGATGTATCTGTGACACAGTTACTTCAGTTGCCTTAATGTGATCTGTGCGGACTTTTCTTAGAATTTAGGAAAAAAACTGACCCTGTTTTGTTTTGGTCAAGATAAATCAATAGCCTTGAAGTTTGGGAACAATATATATTCGACCACACAAACTAATAAGGCACCAGTGTTTTAGCAGACATTATAAAACATAAAATTAGATGGAAAATTGCCTTAAGCCCCTGTAAATTAAAATTGCTCTTTTTATAGCAAAAATGAGCCTTATATAGCAACAAACAATTTTGTGATCTTCATTTAACTAGCAAATTTCATATGGCAAAGAGTATTTATTCATCCTGCTCAAGTGACCTAACCAGCAATTTACAATGTGATGCCTTGCATATTTTCACAGCATTGTAAAAAAATGGGGTTCTGTAGATTTATTTGATCCCTGTTGAAAAATTATTTTTTTACCTCCTCCTAACCAGTGTAAACTGGAAATTGTTCTTAATGTAATTCTCTTGCTTACCATGCACTCATTAATCAGGAAACTAATTAGAGCCAGTTTGCTTACTCTAATTTGAAAAAGTGAAAGTAACATATGTTGACAGTTAGTTTGGATTTTTTTTTGTTAACAGGCACACAAGTTTTTATAATGAAATAATATTTGATACTGATACAGAAGAACATGGGTTAATAAATTGAAACAGGCTGGGAAAATGCAGTATGTTAATCACTATGGGAATAATAACATAGATCATTTAGTGCTCTAGTTTTTCTGTTGACTATTTTCCATTTTAGCTATTTTTATACGGTATTACCGTGACTTGATTTGGAACTTCTCAAATACACGTCAATACAACTTCTCTGCATTTTAGAAGCTTGTAGAGGCCCAGTGCAATTTCTGAGACCGATTTACAAGAAAAGTATTATGCATCTAGGCTCCATTTCAAAAACTTCTGTTGTCTTGGCTTTTTAAGAAAGTCAATATGAATTAAAGAGTGCCAGCTGACAGCCTGCAAGGGTCTGGGTTAAAGCTCAGTTTGAAGCCCACCCAGGTCATTTGCAGGCTTTGTCCTGAGCTGCTTTGTCACCAGGGTAGGTGACTGTCAGCAGCAAGATGAGTGAGCACCCCCATCTGAGCCACCTGTGAGCCAGACACTGACCTTGACCCAGCTGTGTGGGAGTTTGGTTGAAGTACAGATGTTCCAATATGTGCAATCTTCAACCTGGTGACAGCAGCATTGGTGACCTCGCCCAGAGAAACCAGTGACCCCGCTGAAGGTCTCAAGGAATTATAGACTTTATTCACAGCTCCCTGCCAATGCCCAGGAAACACGAACCAAGTAGGGGAAAATGTGCTACAATGCCAAGTGGTAGAGCTGGAAGAAGCAGAGATGTTCTTGGGTGTACCAGCTTCTCAGCTGCTTGATTAATAGTAATTACCTTTTCCCAAAGGACATAATTTCTATCCTTAGACCATCATAGCCACACCACTGTTGGTTGTTGCTTGTTGGTCCAACTGGGTATCAAAGCAGGCTGAACACAGGTAGGTCTCATGGTTTGAAGTGTTTCTCCAAGCTGAGCCAGCCTTTGGTCTCCTGCCCACAACACACTGGATAATGTGCATGTGACTGGGCTTTCCAGGCCAGGCTCGCTCCTCTCGTGCCCCACTCTCACACTCATGGCTCTGACATGCTGCAGAAGAGATTGGGGGCCATAGGTCCTGCTGAAGTACAAAAGACAGACTGACCAAAAGCTCTCCACACAAGTATTTTCCAAAGAACAAAGGAAGCTTTTATGAAGAAACTCATCTCATCTGCAGGAAGAATAAAAAATCCCCAAAATCTTGAAGCACCTGAGATATCCTCTCATCAAATGTCGGGTGGATAATGTGTTCATGGCAGTCTCTTCTGCCTGCATGTGTTGAGTAAGAGGAATAAGGCTGTGGAGGAGGGATCCCAGAGGTTCTCACACTGTGGGCATCACACCCAGTGCTGCCCAGCAGGCAGGTGGGGACGAGCAAGAAAGGAGACAATACAAGAGCCACTTTTGGCCTCACTTGGGTAGGACATGAAGCTGTTCCTAAGGCAGTGAGACAATTGGCTTCCTCCTTAAGCAAAGCAGCTGTGAGTTGCTGTTCACACCATGCCCTTCCAGCCCTACCCAGGACACGTGTATGGACTTCACTGGCTGGGACTAAGAATGGCTCCTTAAAAATGAATAACTCCATAAACAGTTTCTTGCAGAACTCTAAGATGCTATCTGAAGGAGGCCTGGGATTGGCAAAGAAATACATCAGGAAAAGTGATACTTCCTAGAGAAACAAAGGAAAAAAGAATCTTTGAGTCCATACTGAAGACTTTATCAGAAAAATGTGGTGTTTTTTTTCCCTCTTGGAGTATTTCAACAACTTTAATTTTGACAAGCAGCCACTAGAGGTCAGTTGTGCTTTTATTTTAGCACAATTATTTCCATGTTCTATTCTGTTTTATTCTATATTGGTGTCTTTTTTTTTTTTTTTTTTTTTTTTTTTTTTTGGTCAGAGTTAAACTCACAAACAAAATAATTACTGGCCTTCACTTTTGTAAATAAATCCAAGAGTTTATCATGTGAAGGAAATGATAGCAGGAGAATGTTGTGTCAAACGAGTTATTTTACAGAGGTACTTTTCAACATTATGGTGGAAAATCTTCACAGCTGCATGATACACTGATATAACTATTGATCAACTGGAAGATATTAGCATAGATCCCTTCACTTCAAATACATGGCAGTAGTTTAACATGCAACACTAGTTTACTCTCTGCCAAGGATTTAAGTCTCTTTGAAAGTGACCTGAATCTGCAACAAATCTTCAAATTTCAAATCTTTATATTCCTCCTTTAATTTTTTTATTTGATGTTTTGGATGACCAGGTTTGAACATTTTAGGGCTTTCAGTTCAAACAAGATAAATTAATCCCCTTGCCTGCAGTTCAAAGTCCAGGCAATTTCTCAACTGTTCCACATGAATCCACAAACTGCCCACTCTTCCCCCCTCCACAAAGTCTCCCTTGCATTCAAAAAGACTTGCAAGATTCCTTTCTTCCCAAGTGGGAAATCAGGCCAGTATTGGGATGCTGGAGTGCTATCTATGTGGTTCTCTCTATTATTGCTTGTACAGATGTATCTTTTTAACTGTCCACTATGAAATCTCTTTTGAATGTGTTCATGGCAGGGAAGCAAGTCAGAAGTTTTTAATGAGCTAGCATGTTTTTCAAAGGATGAAAATACTGTCTCCTCTCTAGCTGTGAAATGTGTAGATTTTTATTTCAGAACAGCATCAGAGTGACCACACACTGTACAATGCAGCACTACTGCAGCTGACAATAGAATTTTGACCAAACTCTGTAAAATAAAGTTTTACTATAATATGCTTTAATCCTGAACTCTTTAGTCTTTAACCACAGCAAGGCAATGACTCAGCAAGGATTTAATGAACGCCCCCCTGGGAAGGGCAGGCAGGCAAGCCTGGTACTGATTCATTTCTATTGGACTTTAGTGTGTAACCTCTTGCAGACAAAACTCGGATGAATTACTGTGCTTAAGATAGTTTATGTAATTTATTCATTGCTCAGATGCATTACTCTGAATCTGTTCCCTGGCACTTTTCCCAGTGAATTTGGCATGGCAGTAATTAGGATGACAACACATGTTCTCCTGCCTGCTTAGGCCAGAGGATTACCTACCATTGCTGCCTTAATCCTCTGCTTTCCTACACTGGATGACAGATCCATGTTTCACAAAGTACACATGTAATTTATGGGCTCCAAAGGATAAGTGTTCAACAGGACAAATATCTGTAATGTGCCAGCAAATGGACCAATGGCACCATATGCACTTTCCATTTTGAACAATTCAGCTGTGGAGTGCTGTGAAGAAGGTTTAGATTCCCTCAGGTTGCACTACTTGGTATTTGGGCCTGAGTTGATTAACTTCTTCATTAATGGCTTGCATGAAGGGGCAAATACTTCCTCAGCAAGTTCACTGATGACAGAAAGCTCAGAGGAACTTTGGGCTGATCACCCTGAGTGCTGTGCACTCCTCCAGAGGGACCTGGGCAGGTTGGAAAAGTAGGCAGATGTGAACTACCTGAAATCCAACAAAGGCAAATGCAGGGTCCTGCACCTGGGGAAGAATAACCCCAAGCACCAGAGGCTGAGGGCCAACCTGATGGGAGAGCATCTCTGCCAAGAAGGACCTGGAGAACCTAGTGGACAAAAAGCTGGGTTTTGAGTAAAAGGTTCAATCTAAGAAATGCAATTAAAAGCAAATTTTTTGTTTGTTTGTTTGTTTGTTTGTTTTTGTCTCAAAATCCTGAAGAAGGGATAATATAAAAATCCTGGGAAAGCAGAAGAAAGAAAATGAATAATTCAATTTTCTGCCTCCTCTGTGCTCTTATGTGCAATGCTGCATCCAAAGGCAAGACACTAAATCAGATCAAAGCTGTTTCAATGCTTTTGTGAAATTTTGTGACAAAAATTCAGGCTTGAGACTGGTGGTGTTTCAATTGTGTGCATTTTCCACATCCCTGAGATTCATATTGAGCCTTAAGAGGACATGGCTTTCTGCTCACTCCAGATATACTCTAAGTACTCTGGTAAAATCACATGGCATGGAGTATATTATTGTGTATGGTCAACAGCAGCTTCACCTGATAAAAGCTCAGGGACTAGGTTGTCTCTAGTTAAAGAGTGTGTGATCAAAAGGATCCTGTCACAATCACACAGTGCCACTGCAGCAGGGGTTAGAAAATGATGAGTTGGAAGAAAAAGTAAGAGATAGGTGGCCTATAATAAGTAGATTATTATAAGCCCTACCAAACTTATCTGATCCCACAGTACCGTCCATTATAGCAAATGTGTTTTCATCAACTCCTGTCTGAGCTTTTCTGGCAACTTTTTTCAAGCTTCAGGGAGCTGAACTTCTCAGCCAGAGCTGCTTTCCATTCATACTGTCCCCTCCAGTCCTAGTTTTGCTCAGGCCTGCTTTCTTATTTCCATTGGGTATGGCTGTAATGTAATGTAAGGTGAAAGGTTTGTAATTTATTTGCCTCCAGAACAATCACTCTGCTGCTCATTGTCTCAACAGATGTTCATCCTAGACCTCAAATGTTTTTCTTCTGTTTAATTATATCTCATGGCAGATCCAGTGTTACAGAGCAGCTCATCTTCAGATGCACATTTTCAGCAGACAGATTAAGACATACTAAGTTTCCAAACTATTTTCCTACCCAAGTATTGAAGCATGGAAAAGAAAGCAGAAAACAGTTTGTTTAATTTCTCAGTGGAGCTACCAAGGGCAGCTTGGGCTACTCTCAGTTCACATCTCCCCTCTTCTTTTGTCATTCATTAAACTTTTTGTTTCATTTTGTTTTGAGAAGAGGATGCTAGGCGCACTACAGATACCTGGCACCCAGAAAGTTGAGGGAGTTCTGTGGAGAAGTTCAGAGGAACTGAGCATATCGAGAGAAAAACAGTTAATTAAACAGGATTAGGCTCCACAAATTCAATTGTTTCATGAAACTATTTCCAAGCAATAATTACATCCTCATAATTTACTACTACAAAGAAGAAGAAAGAGGAGTTTGTACAGAGCAATGGCTCATGCAGTATATTTAATACTCAAGATAAAAGCACAAGTCTGTACTGACAGGTTGTAGGATAATGTCTCACTAGTGATTAGTGGCTGTTACAGTAATAGAGATCAGGAGTCTGAACCCGTGTTTGAGAAATAACAGTGATCCAAATTTATGACAGATAATTCAATTTAAGCAGTCCTCATCTGTAAGACCTGACTACTAACTTAGCTCAATTAATGTCTGGTGCTTTTCAGATTATATGTGTGGGATGACTTGTTCACAGGCAACACAATTATTCTTTTCAGTGCAATAAAGATGAGAGCCTCAAACTGTATCGCTTCCTGATTATAAGCCATTGTTTTCTCCCTCTCTGATCTAGGGCCCAGAGGGGCTGTTCAGACACTCTTGCTGCAGGCAGTGGTTAGTCCCTGCAGTCACAGAGCAGAAACCATCTCCTCCGACACTAATTTTTTCTACTCTGAGGGTGATTGTGGACTGGCACAGGTTGCCTAGAGTTGTGGAATTCCTATCCTTATTCAAAAGCCAGAACCTGGACCTGGGTAATTGATTCTAGGTGGCTCTGCTTGACCAGAGGGTTTGAATGTGGTGATTTCCAGAGGTTCCTTCTAACCTCAGCCACTCTTTTATGCCTATCTTTGAACACAGGTGCTCCTTCAGGGAGCAATAACTAAGGAAGAGAGGTCTGTAATTTCTCTTCTACCATGTAATCTCTCTTCTTAAGGAAGGTAATTTGTGTTTTCAAATAAACCTTTTGTTTTATCTTCCATAATCACATGAGGCTAGATTCACACGTTGGTCCAAAAGAACGTAACTCCTTTACAAACAGTGAAATGTAGAGTATATGAAGTATATTTTAGAATGGATCTATTTCACTAAATATGTTATTTTCACGTGTGTTGGCTATTTAAGAGGAATGAATAGGGTCACAGGTTCTCTTTGTCATAACAGGGGTGTTAAGAGTATAAAAGCAGTGGCACCTGGGGTGAGGTCTGCTAACCCTTCCTTCCCCGACTATCTGCAGTTGTACCACTAGATAGCAGCGTGCAGCAATGAATGCTGCTTCCAGAGGGACCTTGAAGCACTGGCTGACCAAACACAGCACTTATTCCCAAACTGAGAACAGACACCGGGAAAATGTCAGAAGCAGAAAGTGGAGAAAAGAGTTCCCTGTTTTTTCCTCTCCTATCTCAGTTTTCGGTTCATAAATGTGCCATTCCCTGCACTTGCTGGAAAACAAAGTGCTCTCAAAATCATATTGCGAGATAAAGGTAAAATAAGGAGTCTCTTGTTCTTTTATTTTTCTTGCTCTTTTGGTGTAGAAAGTTTGTTCAGGTACGTCAGTACTTGCCCCAAAGGATACATGAGAGTTAACACATCCTACAATAGTTCAGTGAAAGAAGGTGTTGATGCTGGAGATGGCAGAAACTTCAAGGGCTGGTGGTGGTGCTGGCCCTGCAGGCTGTGGCTGTTTCTAACATTGCTGTTAAGTCCTGACATCTGCTGTGGCCCTGTTTCACGGTTTCCTCTATGATAATTCCTTAAAGCTTGGTCCCAAGTGGGGGCAGTGGAGCTGGTTTTTTTGTTGTGGTTTTTTTTTTGGTTGGTTGGGGTTTTTTTTTGTTTTTGTTTGTTTTTTTTTTTTTTTTTTTTTTTTTTTTTAAGATAAATGCAGTGACTTGCACCAGATGTGAATCTATCTTAATTTACATGGAACTGATTCATCTCACCTTGGCTAGGGACCAGGTTAGATTGATTGGTGAAATTTATTTGTGTAGTGAAAATTGAGTGAGGATTTGAATTCAAAATGAAGTCAGCCTGGCAAAAGCAGACAGGCTTTCTCTCTTTTTGTGACAGACAGAATCCCTCATGGTGGGGAAGTCCTGATTCATCCTTCTTTTCTTGCATGATTCTGTGCTTACACGGAAACAGGGGGAGTTTCCAGTTCCTAAACATATCATCTCACATTATCTGCAAACTCAAGGAGGTGTCTGGGTACTGCTTAGCCTTTTACATTTTTACTGGGTACTAAGGTCTGGGACCTTGAGCCCATGTCTGTATTGCTTATGGCTTAACCTCTGTAGGAATGGCTGCATCACCATGTTTTCAGTCTGGTTATACTAACTTGATCTATTTCTAGATAAGCAAGGATGAAGACGGGTCATGTTCTCATATTTTAAGAAGTTGAATTTAGGGGAAAAATATGTAGGAACATTTCAGATTCCCACAGTCCCCTCAGATCAATGGCTGCAGAGCATCCTGGTCTTGCTTTGGCTTGTTGGAGATCCTGGCTAGCATCAGCTGCTACCCTAGGAAAGGGTAGCAGTAGACAAAAGGCAAAGCAGAAGTCAGGTGAGGGTTGATGTTATGACCCTGGTGCATTTTAAAAAACAAGGATTTAATGTCTGTGCAGCCAGGAAAATTTAAGCCTTATGGAAAAAAGATCTGTATTCACACAGAAAACTATCAGGATGCCTTTCTGTTTTCTGCATTGAAGTATGATTTGTAAACCAGAAGTATATCTCACCGGTGGGACTTCTGTGAATTAAAGTGGTTGCTTGTTTCTGAAAAATGCAGGGGAGGGATTGCAGGTCTGAATGAAGAGGCTTTGAGAAGTAATATTTCTCACATATATTTCTATGAGATGGATTTCTCTCCTACCTCGCAGAGAAAAGCACCTGGGTGCTGCAGGATGCACTAACTGCACTATGTAGAAAACTGGGCATAGAAGAAGAGTCTCACTCAGTTGTTACTTGTGGTCATCCTCCTGCCTGGGAGAGGAATTAATGACAGATCTTCTGTTTAGCATGCCCAAGTTCTTAGTAACTGGAGCTTATTTATTTCACTTGAAGTTCCTTTTAGCCTTATGTAGTTTATGGCTGTCAGTTATTGCCAGTTCATGATACATTTGAAGTGCTGTTCCAAAGGTCATTTAATACCAGAGACACAAGATATACTTGTGTTTGGACAGTGTAGAACAACTTCATTAATTCAGGTCGACTCTTCTCAGGAGTATCTGTCTTCTTAGGGTGCTGCTGCCACAATACATCAAAGAAGAGGAATTTCCTTAATAACTGAAGCAAAACTGTGTCACTGCTTTGGGAGAAGAGTCGCTGCTCTCAGCCCTGTTATGGGCTCCTGATAACTCTGGGGACAGGGGAGTGTAGTTATATGACATAGAAGCACCAGAAAAATCCTGCAGATTTAAATTTATATATTTAATCTTTTTCCTCCCTCTCATTCCTGAATCAACTCTATGGATGACAAAGGCTTTTCTGTGATACTGATCCTAGAGCTTGACAGAAGTACAAGATTTTAATGATCCCTGCTACTTCTGGACTGGGCCAGGTTATCCAGCCCCTCCGTCCATGTCCTGGGGTGCAGACAGTCATGTCAATACAGCCCAGCACTGTAAGAAGGGGGAAATTCCCTGCTTCCATAACTTTTCAGTCATGGAGTTCACTTCTGTTGTGCTTGTACAGACAGTTGTGATGTTTAAGCTTAGCTTTGGATGTTTGAACCAAAGTACAGAGTGAAAGCCTCTTGGGCCAGACTTTTTCTTCTATAGGCAAAGGAATGGACTTTGTCTCCAGCTGCCTTCATGAGCTTTGACATCTGGCACGTAAGATAAGACTTGATTCCTAAGATGGGAACAGTTTGTGTTATCAAATACAGTGACATTAATGCCAAAAGAAATAAGGAATGATAAACACTGACCCTAAGACAACAAAAGCCATTTCATGTCTAAGCATCTGCCACACTAAAATCAAAACACATTTAAGTGTCAATGGGAGAAATACCAGACTGAGCATGAATTGGTTGCTTCTGTGTTTCAAATATCTGGAGGTCTCTTCTATTTACAGCATCATGGATGGCAGTTCCTCTAAAGCACAGGTTGAGAATGATCACTAAATATAAGAGACTAGATCAGATGGACTGAAAGTTAAACCAGTGTTTTAAATGTTTTGGTTGAGGTTCCCTGGGGTTGCTAATAAACAGTAGATGTTACAGTGACTCTGTTACTTAAGAACTGTACACTCGTGTTTAATTTGGGCCTCAAATATGTATCTGCTTTTCTATTGACATATTGTCCTCAAACAAATTTGTGAACTTTGTTTGATGAGGTGAATTCCACTTTTCATTACTGGCAGTCTGCATGTAGTACACATGGTAGCAAAGCCAATATGCTAGCTGGACTACTATTTTAAGTAGTTCTGTGGGGTTTTTTCTTGCTTGGCTTGATGAATGAACTATTGAGGAGAAAGGAAGTGAAAAACATGGACAGACAAAACAGAAATTTGTTTGACTGTTTATTAGGTTTCTGTAGTGAGTTCATCACAGATCAAGTGATATGGAAGGGAGGACATCCTTGGGGAAAAAAAAAACTCATAGCTATCAGGAATTTAGGTGGGATTCATGCAGATATGATCCCATCCACCTCTTCTGCCTCAGGGGTTGCACAACTGCAAAAGTTTCTAAATTCGTACCTTCCTGGCCTGGTTAATTTGGCTTCCCTCTGGAAATAGTTTTTTATGGAAAAAAACCACTCCCAAAACAAAAACAAACCCTGCTAAGGGATGAGATGACCAAGACTAAGGATTCTTCCTTAAGAAGAATTCTTAAGAAGAATTCTTAACTCTTGACAAGAAGTGTCAGACACCTGCAACGTTGAGCAGTTAATGACTCAGTGACTTAAAATACAGATACTATTTTCCAGGCATTGGGCCCATTTGAAAGAAGAAGAAGAAGAAGAAATGGTGTTCTGAATGCAGAATTACTTCAAAATTTGTCACAAAAAAATATTAGTTGATTTTTTTCTTAAGGGAGTTTCCAGATATTATTGAAAGTTTTTAAAGTCTTTGGCTCAAGATGTTCTGAAAACCTGAACTATGGACTGTTTGTTGCATGTATCAGAGAGAATGACCCCTACCTTTTTGGAAATGCTTTCTGTTCCTGTAGAGGCAGGAGGAAGATGGGCGGTCTGTCACTTATCCCTTCATCTCATGAATTTCTCTGTACAACCCTGATAGGGTCTGTCCTCAGGTCTTGTTTTCCTCAGAGGCGCTGCAGCCTCAGGATCAGTGTGGGCAGGATGGAGGCACGACAGTGGCTTGTCTGTCAGAATGACCTGCTGAGTGAGCGCAGCTTGGACACACAAAGCTGAGACATGAAGTGCTTGAAGAGCACAAGATGTGCTGTAAAAGGAAGGTACACGATGGGTATGTCTGCACCAGCTTTGGCAAACAGCCTGAGGGTGCTCTGCCAGAGTGGGCAGAGTTGCCCTGACTGCACACAGGCCACGCATCCCCATTTGCTCAGCCTCAGTCAAGTCCCAATCTATTTTACCTTTCACTGAGGCTTGCTGCTGCCCCCGAAGTGCAGCTCCACATCTCCTGGGTTGAGGCAGCTTATTGCAGAGGCAACATCATGATTCCCACAGCAGCTCATCCCAGTCTAAACTGGACTTTTCTGCCCTCCACAGCTGTATGATTCTGCCTCCTATCCTGCCTCTAAGACACAGGCAACTGTGGGGTAGGGCAGTGCAGTAAAGGATTTGTCTGAAAATCAACATCTTTTGCAAAGGATGGCGTGGGTGGGTGTGTCCAAGGAAAGCAGGAGTGCAGCAGCCCCACTAGATCTGCTGAGATTGTTTTGAAACCTCTCACTTGTCTGAAACAGATGGAGAACAAGGCTGCAGGGTATTTCTGCCTGCTCTGGCATGGATGCAGGAGGAGTTGTGTACAGCAGCCTCTGACACTCCATTACCTAACCCTGGGGTGAAAGAGGTAAGGATCATGTCTGTAGGACAGATATGTAAGGTGAGATAGATGACTTACCTTAGAGATTGCTTTCTCAATGATTAATTTACTGCATCATTCTCTAATGCATATGATAGGGAGGGGAAAATGACCTAGGGAGCCTGGCAGCTAGCTGCTAGCCAGGAGGGTAGCTCCTGAATGAATAAAATGTGCTTCAGCTTCTTGTTAAACACTGACCAGATGGTTCTAAGTGCTGGCCTATAAATCCTTTCCCACAACAAAATCCACTGCAAGTCAAAATACGTGTTTGTGAAAGGGGAGATTTTACAAGTCTCTGGTGCTCAGCTCCTGAACTGATGGGAAGCGTAGGAGACAGGTTATTAACACGTGGCTGTGTCAGCACCCACAGTGCTGCTGTCAATGAGCCATGAGTGAAATGATGTGCTCCACCTGGTACCAGCATTTAACCAGTCATATTCACCTCATATACACTTCGATTTTAATTGCCCAGCATCTGTGCTGTCACCTTATTGCCCACAGTCTGACAAAGAGTTAAATTAGTACACATCGTAAAAGGAGGCAAGGCATCACGTCTGAAGTTAATATAGCATTCTTGCTTTAAGGTCTCAGAGCAGACTCACATTCCTGTGGGGAGCACACTCCACAAAGGCTTCTGGAAAGCTTTTCTCAGCTGTAAGGCTGTGAATCAGTCTTCTTCTGGGTAAGGAAGCAGCTTCTCTTAGATGGTTACCTTGCCTCTCTGTGGAGGATTTTAGGAGTGCTATTTGCCACACTTCACAAAGTGGGGCAGTGTGGACTTGAACAGTACTTTCCTCTATTCCATCTAGGAAATCCTCATTCTTGAATTGCTTATTGAACAGATCAGATACCTCAGCTTTCCAAAACTGAAAAGCCAGCTGCTCACGTAAACATTAAGGAGATATTAAATTCTGCCACAAAGCTGAGAGTCTTTCACCTTGAAATGATGTATCCATCCTTTGTGACAGTATTTGATCTCCTTTAGTCACCCATAGAAGGAAGAATAAAGAAATTTTAATCTGTTAAAGCTTTGGCAAGCAGATATCTTGAGAAAAGAGGACAATTCTTGAGTCACCATATAAACACTCCCATTGTCCACCCTAATTTTCTTGCTGGGGCAAAACAGCCAAGATCCTTGAGGGAGGGAAAGGAAAGAGCAGGAAGCCAAAAATAGGTGCTTCACTTGTGTCTGGCTGCCTGTGCTGCCACAAGATGGAACGAGTCACTGGGTTTGAGGGAAAATGAAAGCCTGAAGCTTTTTATTTTAAGAATATCAAGTGTTCAGTGGTGTATGCCGCCATCCTAATTCCAAGGGAGCAGGAATAAATGACGTTTTTACTACACTAAGGCCTAAATATCACCCCAAAACTCACGAATATTGCACAACTATCTTGTTATGAAGACACTGCCCTCTTTCCATACATTTCAAATAGAACAGCCATGGAGTTTTCCTTGATGCTAAAGGTCTGCATAACACTGATTTCCCTTGAATCCTGATACTGAAGTCAGCCAGATAGAAAATTTTTAACATGGTTTTGAGTATTAGAAAGTAGGAATTGCTTATTGCAGCATGCTGGTCACTCAGAGGAACCTTCCTCTAACTGAGTGCCCCAAGCATCAGATAAATTATGATTACACTGATTACATATTAATTGTCTATGCCCACTTGCCTTATGCTTATGTATTACTTTATTTTACACAGCTGTACCTCTTATTGGAAGTCCTTACTTGGTTCTTTGGGGTCTGTCTTCAAAGGCTGGTGTTCTTTTAAGGTGGTTGCTCCTTGATCTCAACTTTTGAGCAAGCACCATATAGTTGTTTTGCATTACTTCTGTTTTGTCAGCCTGGCAGAGCTGAGCTGGCATCCTGCTTGCATTTTGCATGACTCCTCTTTGCCTAAGTTACGTCCTTTATCTACTGCTCCAAGGCTGTTCTGTTCTGTTCTGCTGTCCTTATCAGAGTAAAGTGCTGTTCTGTTCTACTGTCCTTATCATCCTGCTCCAAACAAAGAAGTTCAGGGAAAGCTCAAATCCTTGCAATTTCAAAGAACTTTCTTCAGTGATTGAAAAGTTAAGCTGTAAGAGTAAGAGGTGTGGGAGAAGCACTGAGAACAGAGAAGTCTGAACATCTCCAAACATCAGTTCCATAGGATGTATTCATCAAATTGAAAAAATAAACCCTCTTATGACTGAGAATGAAATAAAATTTGCCTTTGTTTTTTTTTTTTTTAATAATCTGAAGTCATCTTATGAATTGTATACTGCAGTAAGAACTGGATGTTCTTTGCAAGAGCTGGGTTAAACCTCAAAAGCAAACTGTCTTGTGAATACAGCTAAAATAACTATTTCAGGTTTAATAGGATTCATTCCATGTTTCCACATTTCTTTCTGGCCTGAATCCATTTTGAGAAAATGCAGTCTGAACCTAGTGATAACAGAAGGAAATAAATCTATTTTAATTAAAAATAGAATCACAGTCCCCTAAAGCAAGATAATAAGCTGTTCTCTTGCACTGAAAATAAGCTGACCAGATTTCTGAATGACAAATCTAGGGTATTGTGGAGCAGGTGCTATGATGTCTTATCAGAAACTGAAGGAAGAATGTAACACTGACAAGAGGAAAAAGAATTTTTATGGTTTTACATACAAGTAAATACTAATATCTGAACACAGCATGGCTGTACAGTAAATAATTGCATGTTTATCTGATTGTAAAATCGCAGGGGAATAATAAGGAATTCCAGTTTTCACAGAAGTCTATCTGAACAACAATGGAAGTATAACTTATTTAGAGATCTACTATTATGAATGTGCTCAATATAATATGCCAAATAAAAATCACTGTGAAAGCCACACATGGTGTTAGGTAATTTGGTGTGGTGGGAGTGTTGGCAATGTGTCCCAAGATAGAATCCCTCCGCTCTTAAAACTCCATTAGCCAGAAAGGGACATGGCTATAACCAAGGGTGACTATGTCCAGATCTGATTTATTCATATCAGTGTTTTTTAAATTATCCTACTTGTAGCTCAAATGTGTTGTGTCTGCACAGGATGTTCCTGTGGGGAATACTCTTTTCAGAAAACTGTGGTGTGTGCTGATTTTGGCTGGGATAGAATTAATTTTCTTCACAGCAGCTAGTGTGTGGCTGTGTTTTGGATTTGTGATGGAAAGAGCGTTGGTAATGCAGGGATGTTTTAGCTATTGCTGGGCAGTGCTTACACAGAGCCAAGGCATTTCCCACTCCACCAGTGAGGAGGCTGGGGGTGCACAGGGAGCTGAGAAGGGACACAGCTGACCCCAGCTGACCCAAAGGGTTTTCCAGATCCTATGGTATCATGATCAGCAATAAACTGGAGGATGAAAAGGGAAGGGAGGATGTTCAGGGTGATGAGTTTTGTCTTCCTAAGTTACTGTTATGTGTGCTGGAGCCCTGTTTTCCTGAGGATGGCAATACCTGAACACCTGCCTGCCTCTGGGATCAGAGAATGGACTCATTGTTTTGCTTTTCTTGTACGCAAAACTTTTGCTCTCCTATTAAACTGCCTTTATCTCAACCAGTTTTCTCACTTTTACTCTGTTGGATCTCTCCTCCATCCCAGAGGCAGGAAGTGAGTGAGTGGCTGTCTGGGGCTTTGTTGCTGGTTGGGGTTAAATCATGACGATGTATATGAATAATGACAGGGAAATCTTGCCGACTCACATGTTGAATAGGCATGTATGTGTAGGGAGAGCTGTTCAACATCCTTCCTGCCTACTTATTGCTGGTGTTGCCACAACAAAGCAACTGTGTGGTTTTACTCTTTCCACCTTCAAACTCTGCCAAATTTTATTGCAGCCAGAGCTGCTCCTTGGCTGTCTTCTGCAGCTGGTAGAAATGGGAGTTCAGCTGTGTCAGGGTTGTTTTTGTTTGCTCTCGATCCAGTGGGCATTTGCACACGCAAAATACTGAAGTATAATTAGTGGGAAATCCCACCAAAGTCAGTTTAATGCACATGATTAAGTCCATCACAAGCACAAAATCTCTTCCTTGGGACGGACACTGGCTGGTAAATGAAATGCATCAGTTGTGTCACAACTAAATATCAGCATACAGAAGTTGTCCTTCTGGCATTCTTGGAGAGCTGGATAACACCTCTGTAATTGTTATCGCTGTCCCTTGAACATGGTTTTCTCCTGCCTGCATGAGTTGTGCTCCGCAGAATGTCGGTGCAAAAAGGAGAAGCATAGGGGATGGGACGGGATGGGGAGGTGCAGGACAGCTTGCACAGAATGCTCTTCCCTCCATTCACGAAGGAGGGATAAAATAGTTTCAGGCCTTACAAGACCTGAGTGACAGCTGAGCATCCCAAACACTTATAAACATATGTGTCCTGCCTCTCCTCTCTGCAGGGGTAGTGGGAAATTTTGGATCTCTATCAGCAGCACTTTGGCAGAAAAGGGATGACTAGAAAGTCAGGGAACAGATGGAGGATTTCTCCCCACCATCCCTGATGGTTGTGAACTAGCAGGAATTTGTGGCTGGACCTAAACTTAGCTCCAAGCAAGCCTGGAAGGGAAATACTGTTGAGAGTTGCATTTTTTATATGAATGGGATTTTTAAGAGTTCATTCATAAAACATGAGGCAAAAGACAATGCTTTATGGGACCATGGAACTGGAGTGATCACATTCTAAGTGATTAAAGAACAGAAAATTTTGCATCTCTTACTGTAAAGCATGTGGTTTTCCTCCATCCATGCAAGGTGCTTGAGATAAGGAAGAAGTGTTTTGAGAGTCTTCACAGCAACAGGGAGCAAAGCTGGTATAATGTGTGAAGGGGTATGGAGGGGGAATGGGGTGGCATTTGGAGGCAGGAGGACACTTTTTCCCAGTCTAAGCAGGACTGAATCCCCAAAGGCTGTGCAGGATCTGTCTGATGTCCACAAGAGTTTCTCCACAGGAAGAGGGCAATGCTGGTCCAAAGATGTCCATAAGTGCCAGTAAGAGCATTTCTGCTTTCTCCTCAAACCAGACAGAGATTTGCAGACCCACGTCCATGAAAGACTGTCAGTTTTCAGAGTTTAAGCCTGTCTTGTTGGACAGATGATTGTTGGAATTGGTTTCCATCACTGCTAATCTTTATTTCTAGAAAAACCTCCCCACTTCTCAATCTTGTCTCTATCATCCATTGCTTAGCACAAGGATATTTCTAACACAACCTGATCTTTTCTGCTTTGTCCAGAATTTATCACTCTGAGTTGCCCATAAATTACATGTATTTGCCTTTTTCTGTCAGAGCAGTGTACGTCAAAAAAGTTTCAAAAATGAAGCAAGTAAAGTCCTTAATCAGAGTCTGATTTCATGCGATCAGTAATTGAATAAGATAGTTTCAAGTCACACTTTTGCATAAGAGAAAAAAAAGGAAACTATAAGTGGCAGAATTACAGTCATTCAATAACCACTCTCTTTCCCAGAGTAGGATTCTCTATCTTGCCACCAGAGTTTTGTCTCCAAAGCAGAATTAATCTCATCCTTATCTCAAGCCAAAACCAATTAGTGGAGGCAAGAATAATAGTTTAACAGACAACTTGTGTGGTTCACAGGATTCTATGAACCATTCTCACTTCAGTTGTTGGGATGTAAATTTTACAAAGTTTATCCTTATTAATTAGATTTGACAGAACTTCAAGTTACTTATTGTTACACGATTCAATTTGCTGGATTATAGGTCAAAGAGTTTTTTTTCTTGTATTTTTTTTTTTTGTTGGGGTTTGCTTTGTTTTGTTTTGTTCTGTTCTGTTTTTCTTTGTTTTGTTTTGCTTTGTTTTAATGGAGCATTTAATTCTCTTCATCTAAGACATGATATTGCCAGGCTCATTTAGACTTTGACCTGGTCTCACCGTGGAGCTTTGAACGTTGAATACCAGACTCAGATCAAACAGGAACACTCCAGGTTTTTTACTTTACGAACATGATGACCACAAAACAACAGCTCTGAAACAAACTAAACAAGAAGGTGGTGTGGCCCCCTGGCTGGGACTTTTCATTGTTTGGCCTGTGCAGGTTTTGCTTCCTGTGATGCTGAATAAGGCACACTGGTTTTCTGTTTTCTCTGCTGTGATAAGGTTTTATTTTCCTCTGTGGTCTCTACCACAGAAAAAAATGAGATCCTGGCTCACTGAGATGATTGGATGTTGTGTTTATGGTTAAAGTTACAAACAGCAAGTTTTGGAGGAAAAAAATAATTTAAAAAAATGTACACATATGTAAGTATGTACCTGTGTTCCTTACAAAGTTGGGCATTTATCAGCATCAATTAACTGAGGCAAGTTTCTGCAGTAGGGGAAGAGTTGAAGATGGAGAAAAAGCTGTTGTCTTTCTTCTATAACAGCATTGAATTACCCTGTTCTTCTGGATGTGACCACACAAAGCTAGATTTTCTACTTTTCAGAAATCAAACCTGTCTCAGAAATCTCTAAAATTGAAGCAAATACATCTGTTAGCTTTTTTCTAGATATACTGTTTAGACCACAAGTAAATTTGATAGGCACAGCAGGACTCATCTCTGCAGGTGATTGTAGAAACTATTTGACTTAGTAACAGTTGTACAGATGCCTTATTTCTTACCTACACTTTTTTTCCCTCAATGGTAGGACACATAATAGTCTCTAAATCTTTTTGAGCTTTTTTCCAGTCTTTTAAAGAGGGTATCAATTTTATTCACACTTTCCTGGCTGTTTCTATTACTGTGATACAATTCTTGAGATGCTTGTACCCCATCTTGTTCAAGGTATTTGTGTGTTTAACTTTTTGGAAAGTTTGGCATTAGGGGTACTAGGTAACTTTTCTCTTCAGAGAATCTCTTGAATTCAAAGGGATTACTAAAATTATGTTTTTCTTGTCCACGTATCTACAAAGTATGGTTCAGGTGCATGATTCCTCCAATTTATCGGTCTAAAAGGTTTTTCTAGGACTCACAAATGTTTATTTATTAACGGCTCCCTGGATGACCTCAGCACTTATTATGTACTTGGAGAAAAGAGGCTCTGATTTCCCTAGATACAAAAAGATTCATATAATTCAGGAGAACACCTTATGTAACCTTGCTGTTGTTATTCTCTTGCTGGAACAGCGTAAACAGCATTAGTTTTAATAAGGGGATTAAGTAAAATAAGCCCACCTTACTTGGGTACACTGCCTGAGAACTCATTTTCTACAAAACTCCCCTGTACTATCCAGTTAGAAGCTCATTCTATGCTGTGTTTTAAAATCTGTTCCAAGTCAGCATAACATTTAAATATCAATTTAATGAATACCTATCTGTCTAATTCGTTGAGCTGAGCCCACACTCATTGAACCAGGTGATAACAAGGGATAACAGGTGACAAGTTTTTTGGTGGGCCATCCAGCTCTTGTATTCACTATGGAACCACATCAACACACTGTTCCTTTTATTGAGGGGAAGATAAAATGTGAGCTTTAGGGCCATCAGATGGTTTTTCACATCTCTTCACATCATCCTACGCTGTCAAGAGGTGGTGATGGTTCTGCATTTGATATCTTAAATCTCTTCTTTGTGGAGACTTGATTAGGAATTTAATTAAAAAGGGAGACAAAAGGAAATAGTATGTCTTCCCTAGAGGAATATTTCTAACACTGAGTATACGGTCACAGAACAGAAGGGAAAGAGAAGTGATCAAACATGGGAAGACAGCAACTCATGGAATGAGCCCTGTCAAGCGTTACTCAGCTCTGCACTCTTGAAGAGTAATTGTTTTTCTTTTTTTTTAGTTTGTTTTTCCTTTCTCAAGGCAAATGTCTATCCTCCAAATAGAGACAACCTTCAGGTCTTCCCACCCTCCTGTGTTCCATGACAGACGCAACTGTTTCTGCTATTCTGGACTTAAAAGAAAGCTATTTGCAAATGTAAAAATTAGCAAAGAGCTCTTGTAAATGGGAAATCCCATGTGAGCTGTTTAAATAGATTGGGATACTGCAACTACTCTTCTGACCAAGCCTGTATTTTGTCCTCCTGTCAGAAGTAACTAATAGTTTGGATGAAAAGAAGAAAAACTGCACTGGTGGAGTCTGTTATATAAACTACCTTTTAATGGAGTCCTTTCTCTGCTGAGAACTGAATAAACCTTTCAGATAACTTTGGTGAAGCTGAGCTAACCTATATTCCTTAGAGATGCTCATCAGGACCATGTGCCTGTGAAAACATATGGATGTCATTGCAGAATCACAGAAAGGTTCAGATTTGGAGAAAATCTACTTCACCCCACATGTTCAAAGCATGAATCAGCTAGAACAGGTTTCTGAGGACCCTACCCTATTACACTTCAAATATCCACAAAGACAGAAACTCTTCAATCTCTCTGGTCAGCCTGTCCCAGTGTCTGACCATCCTCACAGTAAGAGTGAGTGGGGGAAGCAGAGGGGAAGGTTCACTTTCATCAACCTGTTGGCAACACTCTTTCCATTGCAGCCAGAGCTGGGAATTGTTAGCATGTGTTTAATCTGCTGTCCATCAGAATTTCCAGGTCCTTTTCTACAAAGCTTCTTTCTAGACTCTTGGTCTGTGCACTTGTGCCTGGGGTTGCTCCTCTCCAGGAGTGGACCTTATACAAGAGACCAAGACTGTTGACCCCAGCATCAACCCTTGAGGTATGTCACTAGTGACCAGCTTCTAACTGGCCTTCATTCTGCTAATAATAACCCCTTGAACCTGGCAATTTATCCAGTTTTCAATCCATCTTATTTTTTATTTTTCTAGGCTGTACACCAGTTTGTCTTTGATGATATTATGGGAAAGCCTTTTTGAGGTTGAGGTAAACAGAATCCTCTGTTTTACTCTCACCCACTGTTCTCATTAGCTGGTTGTAGGAGTCTGTTAGGCTGGTTAAACTTGATTTTCCCCTTCATAAATCCCAACCAACCATATCACCTACTTTCCCATTACATGTTTAGAAATAGTTTTCAGGAGCACTTGCTCAGAAATGGAGGTTACATTGACCAACCTGCAATTCCACAAATTCTTTTTACTTACTCAAAGATAGGAATGACTTTTGCATTCTTTTGGTCCTTGGAAACCTCCCACAAGCACCATGACTTTTCAAAGATAATTGAGAGTGACCTTGCAATGACACTAACTCTCGGCACTCACAAATGAAATTCATCAGGCTGCACAGACTAAAGTAGGTGCAGATCATCTAAATGTTCCTCACATAACTCTTGTCCCCCCAGAGTAAGTTTTCTTTGCTCCAGATGTTCCTGCTTGTCTCTGAGGCCTGGGAGTTCTGAAGTCTGATTTTATCAGTAAAGATGAAAAAGGCAGTGAGGGCCTTTGCCTCCAGCTTTGCCTCCTGCTCTTTCAGTGGTGGTTCCATGTGGCTATGGAATGTAGGTCCATGGACTTGTAGAACCCTTTACAATCCCTTGCCAGATTTGGGTCCAGATGGGCTTTGTCTTACCTAACCCAGTCTCAGATTTCTCAGGCAGTTCTGTATATTCCTCCTGGGTCTTCAGACCCCCATGTCACCTCATGCGAGCTTTATTTTTATATCTGAGTTTTGACAGACTCTCCTTATTCACCTCTGCAGGCCTTTAGGTGCTCTTGCTTTAACGTGGGTAAAGATACCCTCTTTGAAAAGTGTGGAGTACAGGGAATATAATTTCAAGGGGAATAGATTTACAGTCTGCTACTTCCATTATATAATAGGGCACTAATAAATCGAATTTTTGGGAGTTGATTTATGGGAATTGACTGAAAGGATAAATGAACTCAGTTTTCAGGAGATGCACTGTTTTCTGCACATTTGGGACAAATTTATCTCTTGGAGTTCATGTGTCTTCCAGCAAAGAGAAATGAAATATGGCAATAAACTTTCCATACTCCAGATTTACAAAGACAAAGTTGATCTTCATGTTTTCTTGTATTGCAGCAATCTTCCTCCAATTTATCCAAAGCTATCTTCAGCATCAAGTCACACCAGAATCTGTCTGGCTATTGGTAATAATAAACCCTGAGTCAGCTGAAGAGGGGCAGTTTCCAAAATCAATGTTGTTAAGTGGAGTGAAGACAAAAACAGTCCATGCAGCAGCTATCTGACTTTGCAATCTGACTTGGTGAATTGAGTCATAAATTAACAGATGAAAAGCAAAAATGGTGAAATGCCAAAATCTTGATTGTAAAACCTGTTTGAACCTACCAGCATACTGTTTTTTAAGTGTGAGCTTAAACTTAGAAAAAGAAATAGAGATGAATGGTGTGAGTTATTATTGCCAACTTCACTGTTTTCACCGCAAATGTGTTGTTAAAACTTATGTAGCACTCAGTTTCAAAATTTGATGGGAGTGTTTCTGCTGTGCTTTTTTCTTTTGAGTCCAGCTCAAGGACTCAGATGCTGAAACACAGCATCCATTTTCCAGATTGAACAGGCAGTGAACAAGGGCTGCTTACTTCACAGATCGATCTGCTTCAAGTAGCAGTAATATAAAGCTATAAAGACTTTTTTAACAAACCTATGACCAGTGCAGACCTTTTGTACTCCTTGCATAAGTTTTAGCATAATGCCAACTCACACAACTCATTTGTGTGATGGAAAAGGGACAGGATGTTTGTGGGTGCATCCCCTCCTGTTGGTCTTCTTTTAGGTCCCACAGCAATTGCAGTTTGGCAGAACATCTCTTTAACTTCTCTGCATATTTGTGTAAGATCCTGGTATTGATTAGTCTGCATACTTGCATAAAAGGATATATTACTGCCTGCTAGAGCTTCCTGTTTACTAGGATCCATTATTTGATCTGATCTCTACCCTAAATTCTCAATAGCATATCACTACAATCAGTACAAATCACACTTATAATACTAGTGTTAACTTAAAATAACATAATTAACACCTTTTGTATGTGTTGATTCCTTTCCCTCATGTTTTAGTTAGATTTGTCAACCCTAATCCTGACTGGAATCTTGACTTTCATGAGGTGTACAGTGGCATTGTGTGAAATTACATTTGATTGCCCAGGTAAACGAGAGAAGTGGTGTGGGGCCTATCTTGATATCTGACTCTAAACATGCCATGTGTATGGAGACACTTACATCATGTGGTCTCAGTGGTGGTGGTTGCAAAATTAGCTTTTGAAGAAATTAATAATGAATCACTGTGCTTTTAGCGATCCAGCTTAAACAGTTTGTTACTGCTCTTCTGGATTTCAACATATTTTTAGGAATCCATGACTGTTCTGAAGTTATTGTTTGCTGCTGAATTCTGGGTTCTATTCTTTCCAAAAAGCAATTTGTAAAATACTTTTTTCTGTGACCATCAGGTCTTTGTTTTCCAATATAATGAGTCCCATGCAAGTCATTGTGAGAGTATTACAGAGAATAGGTTGACCTTTCTTTGGCTTGACAATAGTTTTCAAATGGAGGAAACATTTCTTCAAACCAGTTCTGGCACACGTAATAGGAAGATATTTTAAATTTGGACAACAAACCTTGCTTTGGTCAAAAGCTTGCCAAGAACAATAAAATGGCATTTTATTTGATTGCCATGTAAAATGCTGGTTGTGAGCCACACCCAGACTGTGTGAGGACATGTACTGGAGTCACTGCTCAGAGTGCTGGAGGAGAAAGCTCAAAAGTCATCTGTTTTATTTTTGTCACTGTCATCAATTTGCTGTCTGATTCTAGGCTAGCTGTTTGTGCTACAGTGTTCATACACACATCCTCAAAGCCACATTTAAATAACAAAATATGCAGTCTATTTAGAAGCCTCAATGCCTGAACTTAATAATCTCTTTTTGAGTTGTCAGAGGTATTATGAGGTGTAATTAATGTAAATAAAACACTTCATGATGTTTTCTTCACTTGTTTATACCTCTATGCAGATTTTTATGCCATACTGATAAAAAATTATAAGTTGAAAGCCGTTACTGTGCAAATGAAGAGATGACTGAGAAAGCCTAATAACATAATTATCCTTATCAATAGATTTCTTTGAGAGCAAATTTTTGTTGTCCTCCTTTGAAGATAGTAATGATTAAAAATTATTTTATTTACGTAATTTCTCTTCTGCATAAGCTTGCTTTATGAAGACATAAGTGTTAAAATGCTATTACAGGAGACTGGAGCAAGACTGATGAATTTGCACTGACTGAGGAACAGTTTTGTGGAAATTTAAATATCTTTCTTTGAAAAAAAACAAGGAGGAAGGATATTCTTGCCTAGTTTTTCTTCATTCCCATCCCCATTGTCTGCTCTCTGTTCAGCCAAAATGACCAAATGACCTTTAGGATCAGCTGAAAATTTTTCACTCTGTAAGTCATGGCAAAATGACAAGGTTTATGCTAAGTTTATCTCAGGCAATTGGATAAATCCATTTGTTCTCACAGGTGCTGAGCAGTGATCTGGGATGTGGCAGAGGGGGAAGATGTGGCTCTGATCTTCTCTGTGCTCCTTCTGGCCACAGTAAGCTTGCCCAGCCATCCTTCCCCTGCAAGCAGTGATACTGTATCATTCTTTCTTTCTCTTGTACCACTTCATGGCTTTTTTTACCTTTAATGAAGAGAATTTCAGGGAGGCCATATGTACCCCATGCTGCAAGCAATTTGGCCATAGACTTTCTCCCAGTATCTGTACAAGTTTAGGAAAGCCCAGGACACAGACTCCTAGGACTTCATCATTAAACACTCAAATACTTAAACAGGCAGTAGTGTTTGAAGGGAATGAAAAAAGAAAGTGAAGAAAAGTAGAGCTTTCCCAGCTCTGAACTGCACCAGCTGGATGTGGGTCAGGCCCAGGCTGTACAATCTGGAGAGTGTAAAGGCTGAACAAAAAGTGCTTATGACACGCTTTAGTCCAGGACTGAGTTTGCAGGTCTTCGAAAAAAAAGAAAAATTTAAAATTCAATTTTGGCTCGTTATTAAAATTTCAGAGGAGGACACTAAGGCAAGCAGTGTACTTCACAGCAATTAAGAGACAGAGTGCTCTGCTTCAAGGCATCAAATGCAAATAATTCCCGGATGTATGGCTAGGGACCTATTCACTAGAACAAGGAGGCTATAGAATAGCCTGAGTGTATCTCTTTTCTTCCTTGACCTGAACTCTGTGTCCTGATTAAGGAAAACATTTTGATACACAACATACTTTCCAAGCCCACATCTTCTGACTGTCTAGCTGTCATGAAAAGACAGGAACAGCCAAGCACGTTATGAACCTCAGAGAACTCAGAATGGGGGAAAAAAGTTTAAATTCTGCAACTGCAGAAAAAGATTCATCTGTATTAAACAGTGAAAAACAAACAAACAAAAAAGGTTTTGATGTTCAAATAACATTTTTTTTTCCTTTCTATGTCATTAGTGTTCTGTCTGACCTTGGTTTGCTAAAAAAGACATTCTTGCTTCCCTTTTCCTCTCAGTAGGAGTAACACCTTTCTAAGTCATTTATCTGGTACTTATCCAATGAGAAAGTTATCAGGAGACTGGGAAGATCTGGGGTCTGTTCCCTGTGCTACGTCAAGGTTTGAACTAAATAAGAATATGAAGTGCATTAACAATTCGAAAAGCACAGCTCTTCTCCCAGGAGAACAACTGAAACACTGTGCTCCAAAATCAGCCTTTTATTTATTTGCTCAGTGTTAGGAACATTCCAGGTATTGAAGCATGCTTGGCTGTACTTGGAAATTGTTATAACAGTTCTGGGCACAATTTTGACCTGGGGCAGATGTCACTCTTCCAAACAAGTTTTGGATGTGCTCTGGGGGATAGCATGGACCAGAGACCATTTCCAAGAAGCAGCTTGGCTGCAACCACTCTGATTAGGAAGGCAAGTGTTTACTAGTTAGGACAGGACAGCAAAAGGAGCAGCCATTGTATTTCATTATACATTGCTTTCGTTTGTCTGTTTTCCCCCAAACATTTTATTTTTTATGGAGCAGCGAGGACAACTTGTACTGTAACTTTTTATATTAATATTAAAATTTAAATTAAAAAGTCAAACATTGTCTCCAAATACTAGGAGATAGTTTTTCATTTGTAATTTACTTTTTTCATGGCAATACCAATAGATCATTCTTTCTACGCTACTTGACATTGATAAAGCCTCAGCTGGATGTCTATATTTAATGTCAGACACTGTGCTCCAAAAAAGACGTGAAACTAGTGAATAGAGATAGGGAAAAGGCAACAAGAAGTATTTTCTAGACCTCTGATCAATGAAGAAAGATTTAAAGAATTTGATTTGTAGAATAGGGAGAGAGAGAGATGGAAGTCTTGCAACAAATATCTGTTGCAAAGACAAGAAATAACAATCCAATCCCTTTTTCCATGCTGAATAAATCTGAAAGCAAAGGGTTTAAATTTTGAGAGGTAAATTTGGTTCCTGGTAAAACTTTGTAACAAAAGGAATTCTGGAGTGGATTGATTTGAACTTCATTGGCTTTCTAGATCAACTGTTTCATAAAGTCTTTCAGCCAACTGCTACCAAAAAAGAACTGTGATAGCCAGGCAAGTCTTGGTCTTAAGGGATGCAGTAGGAGATTTGAGTTTCTTTCTTGTTCTATGACTTTGGTTTTTTCTTCTGTAAGATTTGAATATTAATAAAGTAATGTAAATATATTTCAATCTACTGCAAAACATATTTGGAGAAATTTTTCTTTCCTCCACATCTGTTTGGCTTCAAAATCCTCTTGTCTGTCTGAACACATCCTTTTTACAGGTCTGCAAATACGAAACAAGATTTCAGGGTATATATCCATGTAGTTATTTGTATTAGAAAGATAACTATTTTGATAGGTTTTCTGTTCATTGCCATATTATTTATCTCAAGGTATACATTTATCCTATGCTGAGGAAACTTAGACTATGAAAAGTCCCTTGATAATAAGATCATGACCTTTCACTGGACATTGTATCTGAATTTTGACTTAGTTACCAAGAGCTCCCTTGCAGACTGCTTTGTTTACTCTGGATGGCTCAGGGTTCCTGGCCATAGCAAAAGAAAATTGTGAACCCAAAACATTTCACAAATAAAGTTGCTGGAGCTTGTACATGGTAATTTTCACTTGCACTGCCATACACTCCAAAAATCAGAGAATTTTAATGTGGATAGAAGTACTGGTCCAAGTACAGTGGTTAAATGTTTGTAATGCAACATTATTTACCAGACTTTTGCATTGTAGCTAATTTTTGGAAAATCTAGGTCAGCATCCTTTTAAGGTAACCTACAAACACCACAAGCATTGGAAAAGGTGCAATGGACAAATGGGCACTCCCAGATCTGGTGTTTGGACAAACCAATGCTCTGCTTAAAGTGTACAGCCTAAAATATCAGATTCCTCCTCAATGCTGTGTTAATGCTTTTCCTTTTCTAAAAAAAAAAAAGGAAAAAGGAAAGAAGAGAAAAAGATATCCTAGTATTTGTACCACTAATTACTGGCAAATCACATTCTATCCAGTGGAACCTCATCACCCTGAATGACCTAATTTTTTGTCTGAAGTCTGCCATCCTTCCTGATTTTATAAAACCCAGTGTATGAGGAGTTAAGTGATCAGAGTCCCTACTTAAGGAAAGTCTGTTTGACTGGGGAAAAAAAAAAAAAAAGAGAAGGTAAAAGGGCTGGTTCTAGTAAAATTGATCTATGAATTTTAGGCAACATTGGAAATTGATGTTTTCAATAGCTTTGCAAAGACAGTACCCAAGACCCTGGGATTCCATATAGTATGAGGGAGAGTTTAGCAGTCCTAGGACAGGTCTTTAGTGAGGCTTCTTGTAGACAGAGAATTCTGCAAAAGAAAACCTATTCCTAGGATTGACTGCTCCTTCCAACAAACCTCCTTCAACAGGCAAGAAAGCAGAACAGATGCTTTGTTTTTCTACAATTCTTCCCTAATCACTGTAAAAACTGAGTACAGTTTCTTAATGATGTGCTTATAGTAATATCCTGCAATAACTAGGCAAGATGCCAGTTGGCAAATTACAACAAATATGTCCTCCTTAATCCCTCCACAGTCTCCCTCTTGGCCAGAGCCCTAATCAGTCTGGACTGCTGTGTTGCAGGAATAAATGCTCAGCTGCATGAATGGCTCTATTACTCCTTATAGACCTGGTGATTTTAAAAGTTGGTAAGCTTAAGCTTAATGTTGTACTGAAAGGGAGAGGTTGATGTCTTCTTGTCAAATTACAAGTGGATTATATCTCTTTATCAGTGGGAGATTTTTGCCCCTGGACTGTGAAAACCTGGAAGAATATGTTGTTCATAAAAAGGTGTCGTCTAATCACGAATTTTATTAAGATATTCTGAATGACAGGAGGTTATTGGAAGAGCATAGCTTTGCTCTCAGCACATTTTCCATTAAAAATGTCATATGCGGTGTAAAGAGAGTCACAGCATAAGCCATAGGGAATATACTTGTTCTAAAAGCACAACAAACATTAGAAAAACCTGATTCTGGGAATAAAATATACAGCATCTGCAAAGGGGGATAGACTTTTAAAGTCCATTCAAGTATGTGCAGTCCCCAAAGCACCAACTTGCTTTTTGCAGCTTCTGCAGAACTAGGATGTACCAGTGCAGAACAGAGCTGTTGGTAAGCAGCCAGGGTGAGTGTACTTCACAGTGTGTCCCTGTCAGTCATAAAAAAGCTAAAGTTACTAACAAAAACAGTGCAAACAAAACAATGATTTCTATTCTGTTTCCAATTCCAAAGATTTCTTGCAAGATATTTTGTACTAAAGAAATTAGGTTGCATTTTCTTCACCAAAATAATCTGCCTGAAACAGGAAAAATTAAATTTGGAAGATGGTTGAAGGAAATGGAACATCACAGAGGAAATCTGAGGTTAGGATCACGAGTTTCATCAAAATGTCTAGGGAAGGCTTATTAGCCTCAGTAAAGAAAAAGAGGAATTTTGAGAAGATCCATGAGAAAATCCTCATCAAATACTCAATTTCAGAGTGTGTGTCTCTGGGACAAGAAAGCAGCAGGGGCAGAAGTGTCACAGTTACCTGTACATTTACCCAAGGAATGGCTCTAGGCACTGTGGTATGGGCTTCTGCAGGAGAGGAAACACAATTTGCTCTGAAGTTTGCTTACCAAGTCACAATAAAAGCTTTACAACAGGCCAGTGTTTAAAACCTGTGACATCTGGAGGTGGAAAAACCAGCCAAAAATTGGTTTCCAAGCATGCGTACTGTCCAGTTACTGTCCAGGTTGGCTTTGTAAGCACCATGGCCTGTGGTGACTGTACCACACTTTCATGGCTGGCTTTGTACAAAGATATGGAAAACAGAGGCTGTGATGTGGTTTTGGTACTTGTATGGAAGTGGATAGAACTTGATGTTATCACAGGACTGCTTGCTTCCCTAGGAGGTGTCTCAGTCCCTGGTTAGTGGGATCAAAAATTTGAATGTGGAGTCTGACAGCAAATGATTTAAGTCTGCGTTTCTCCTTGATCCAGGGATCTGCTAGTGCTTACACACTCCTTCTGTGGCTACCAAACTACCTGCCAGCATGCTAAGATGTGCCCTTATTGCAGAGCATGGCTGCTGTGGAAGGAGTTGGTCTTGGGTGTCTCCAGGTGATGCAGAAAAATAGATATTGGTATCTCCAGAGTGTGTTGGGTCTTGTACAGAGGCTGTTGGCTTGGAGAAGAGGATTCTGAATGGCAAAATAAATAGTGATTTTAGGACTATCTGAGCTGTTGCACATTTGTGAGTTCAGCGTGGGACTAGATTAGATTGCTGAGTTCCTACTGTCTCTACCAGATATTTATAGAGACACTTGAATAAAACCACTGTGGGCAGAATGGCTCATCTAAAGGATCAGTAGGGGTAGTATACAAGGACTTAATCTTCAAGAGGGAATTATGAAGTCTGTTAGGCACATTCTTTGAATGTACACTTAGAATTGAAACAAACTGGAAAGAAAAGCACTTATTTATTTCTTCCCCCTGTACCTCCCCTGGGTCAGATTTTACCACCCTTATTCTATGACTCGAAAGGACAGTAACATTTTCTACAGCTAAAATCAGACTAGTAGTTTTAACAAAACAAGGTGATTCCTTAATAAAGAAAAAACCCTTTCCTGCCCATCCCCAAACACTTTTTGCTTTGAATTAATCTTATTATTCACTTATTTACATAACAGTTGTCAAACAGGTTGATTTGTACCATCAGGATGTCAACTAGAGGAGCTGTGATTGTCACGTAAACACCCAGTTATTGAAGATGGGGTTTTTATAGAACATGATGAGACCACCGACCAAGTCACCAGGTTGGCAGTGCTGTAGGTGAACACTCAATAAATACTATTCTGGAGAGACAGGAATTACTTGCACTGGAGGAAGGAAGGGATTCTCTGAGGTAGAAGCCACTACTTCCAAGAATATGGGTAAGATACTTCCTGTTCTTGGCACCAAAGAGCTGTTGGTTGTGAAGATCTCATGTGCTGCATATTCTGAAGACATCCACGACTCTGGAATTACTGTCTGGAAGTTTTGTTAACCCTGCTAGCTCTATGGCTTATGTACCAAAAAACACTCCGAAATTTTAAAATTTTAATAAACTTTCTGAGCCTCTGGCTTAGAATTTACACTCTTAAAACCCAGAAATACTATCAAAAACAAATCACTAATTTCATCAAACAAATTGTTTGTAGTGTAGAAAAACACTTCTAATAGAAACTTACACATTGTCAAATCATGTAGACACAACAAAGTTTGCCTTGCTATGGAAACAAAGGTTATGCTGGGAAAATCAACTTGCAAGTGCCTGTGAAAAATAAGTTTATAAGAATGACACCTTTCAGCTTGATCTTGAAAGACATATTGCAACACAAGCATCTTGGATTAGAGGATTGTTTTTATTTAGTTCTCCACAGAGACATGTTTCTTTCACCTCTATTCTCACAAATCTGACACCAAAAACTATCAAGATATATATATGAGCTATACAGACAGAGAAATCTGCCACTACAGAATTACTCTTCCTCTAACAAATATTCTAAGAAAAACAAATATGGTCCCTTCCAGGTATATCTAATATAAGAAAAACAGCAAAGACAAGAGAGAATGTATATATGAGTCTAGTTATTCATAAAGAGTAAAAATAAAAAAAAAATCTAGTTTCTGATGTTTAAACAAAACATACTTTATACATTTGGCTAAGCTGAAATATCGTAACTTGCCAAACGAAAAACTGCTCCCTAATGGTAGGTTCCCTAGCAGCTCAGTAGGTATGCAAGGCATGCAATTCATTTCCTGCCAAGGCAGAGAAAAATGGGCAGGTCTGAGATTATATTGCTAGTGTGCTTGAAAAAGATCTTAGTTGTTAATGTTATAGACTGCATATACATATTTGATTTTTGGTCTCCTTGAAACTTTCCCAGGTATAACTTTTGGGTTAACTGTCTTTTAGTTCTCAGTGATGGAGTGTTCAATGGGAGGTGAAATAGGAATTTCCAGGGCATTACAGTCATCAGTGAGGAACACCAGGTCCTGGAGAAACAAAAAAAAAAAAAAAAAAAAAAAAGAAGGCTAAGATTTATAAGGAGGAAGGCAGCAGATAGCAGCTTGGCCCAGATCCAGTGTGGGTGGTCAAGGGACAGTGTGGGGACAGGCTGGGCTAAAAGCAGGGATTTGTCCCAGTTGGTGCATCTTGACCTACCCTTCTGCAGTAGGAGATCAAGATGGTGTACAGGCTCCGGGCTTTTTCCTTCAGTTCATTCACTTCAACCACTCTGTCACATCCAGGGTAGGCCACAAAATCACGGAGTTTTGCCAACACACAGTAATTCTGCAAAGCACGCAAAAGCGATCTGTGTAACCCTGCACAAATACAGGTTTATGTTCCTCATCCGCCACTTCCAAAATTCTTACTGCTCTGTGGGAACCTTGAATTCCTACCTCTATGTACATGTAGTCTATGCAACCTTTAGTCAGGCAAATTAATCATCAGTATTTTATAGCAAAAGATGTTTGGTCCAAATAAGTGCTTGGAAAATTGCATATATACAGTTTTAGTCTGCCAGCTTATTTTTCACGTGCTTTAGGAGGCAGCAGCACCAGTACAATCAAATCTGCTCCCATAGCAGGTGGAGTATTCTACAGAATAGATGCACTGTCTCACTTTTTAGACAGCACCTGATTTAGCAGATGAATAGATTATCCAGATTTCACAGACTTGATTCCTCCATTTCTGTGCAGTAGGAGAAACCGTGACTACCAGCCTTGAAGTTTGCAATGTAATTTTTTACCTCAAACTTGGTGTTATCGAAACACAGACAACATGAACTTCACAACATCCTTGTGAAGCAGGTAAATAAATGCCTCAGCTTTTGCTTTAAATCCAGGGAAACTGAGGCACTAGAATGGCATTTCTTGGTCTTTGCCATGATGTGAGACACTGGAAGCTCTGGAGTTGGGATCTGGAGCATCCTGAATTACAAAGCTTGGTGTAGTTGCTTATAGAAAAACGTGTCCAAAATTTATTTCGTCTGATATTTTCTATTGTTTATTCACTCTGTTGGACACTGGAAGAACAAGCAAAATACATAAAATATCTCACTGAAGAACACTATGACACGAACTGTGTGTGCAGGTTGCTATTTTCTTAGCTGAGAGACAACTATAGCTTTTTTTCCTCTGTATCACACTTCCATATCCTCAGGCACACTTTTTCTTTCTGTATTCAACAAGTAGCTTTTTAAAAGAGAAAAAGCCAACAAAGTATTCCTGCATAGCTTTTTATTAAAACTAGATGCCAAAAACCACTCAGGACACAAAATGAAGTAGATTTATGGGGTGAAGAAAGTTAATTCTACATTTCTTCTTTTACGCTATTGTTCAAAGTTTTGTTGCACTTATTTAACTTCTGAAAAGGCTCTGTTACAGTAAATAAATTTTGTGCATATGGTAATAATTTAAAAATATTGATTTTCAAATTTTAAAATTTTTAATCAAGTAAAGTCTCACAAAGTCCATAGGGACTTTATTAAAGTTCAAACTGAGGTTTGATTTTTTTTTTTTTGGTCACTCATCTATCTGGCTAATTAAACTTTTAAAAATCCTTTTAAATCCCTCCTCTGGGGTATAATATTAAGAGTTATTCTCACTTTTCGTTAACTGCTTTTACTGCACAAGAATGAGAAAAAAGTGTGCAAACTTACGTGGATGTCCAAGTACAGCCTGGGCAGCATCTCCACACACGAGTCCTGTTGGAAAGAGGAAAGACCCGTCGCGATTTTGTTTTGAGAGAAATCTGTCTCAAAAGTGGCAGCCTGCAGTGTCTGTGCAGGAGCAGCTTTTAGGTGGACTCACCACAGTTTTGGAGGTCTGCAGCTCCTTAAAGGACTCTGTGATTTCCTTGCTCAGAGACAAGACCCTCGAGTAACAAGTTGGAGGGGCTGTGCTGGCTAGCAGGGCAGTGGAGAGCAGAGCAGCCAGGAGCAGCAGCATCTTCATCGTGGGGAGCTCGTCCAAGAGAGGGGCAAGGGACAGAAAACAATCACTGCCACTGGTTAGGTACGTATTGCTGAGCGCCAACGAGTAAGTTGGACAAATCAGCCCTCAATTAAATAGTCTGCTGCATGAACAGGAGGAAATGTCTGGGGGTGGTCCGAGCAGAGATTGCTGCCGGCTTAAATTTCCTGCCAACCTACGGAGGCAGAGCTGTGAGCGCTTTCCTGCCCGGAGCAGGGAAAGAGGGAATGAGGGGAACGAAAACAAACACCACTGGCTCTTTTCATTCCAGAAAGAAAGCAACCTAGTGAGCATCTCAAATAACAGAAATACATGTAAGAAAGACGCACAGAGTTCTCAGAGTGTCATAGCCCTAATCCTGTATGTGCTTTGGCACAGGAGTCTCTTCTCTGAGCTCTGGGACTCCATGGGCTGCAGATAAAGAGAAATCCTCCCAAAAAGCAAACTTCCCCAGCACAGGAAGGACATGGACCTGTTGCAGTGAGTCTGGAGGAGGCCATCAAGTTGATTAAAGGGATGAAGCACCTCTCCTATGAGGGAAGGCTGACAGAATTGGGATTGTTCTGCCTGGAGAAGAGAAAACATCAGGGTGACCTAATTGCAGCCTTCCAGTACTTGAAGGAAGCCTACAAGAAAGAGATGAACTTTTTACAAGAGCATGAGACAGCAAGGGAGAATGGCTTCAAATTGAAAAAGAGTAGGTTTAGACTAGATAATAGGAAGAAATTCTCTCCTGTGAGGTTGGTGAGACACTGGAACAGGTTGCCTCTAGAATTTGTGGATGCCCCATCTGTAGGAGTGTTCAAGGCTGGGTTGGATTGTGCTCTGAGCAAGCAACCTGGTCTAGTGGAAGGTGTCCCCATCCATGACAGTGTGGTTGGAATGAGATGATTTTTAAAGTTGCTTCCAAAACAAGCCATTCTATGATTCTGTTATTCACAATTTGTCAATCAAAACAATAGTGCTTGTGATGGCTGCTTGGGGAGACCCATGAATTTACATATTCATAGTCTCAAGCAAAGTGAACATATCTCTATATGGCTGTGATAAAAGTATAAAAATTATTTTGCTTTCTGGGTTGAATTTATGAGGCTTTGTTCTTTTATTAGATGCCAGATGGAGCTGAGAAATCCAGCTGCTGGGATGTAGGCCTGAAGCTGAACGTATGCTGTTTTAAATGTTAATTGTCCTGTAAAGTAGAGGTGCCCTTGAATGAAGAACTGGTTATTTTGAAAGCTATGCCACCCCCAAATTTTTAAAGTCAGATTTTAGTAGGGTATTAACTGAAACAATAAAGTATCTGGTGAAGTACTGCAGTCCCCTGGCATTGCAGTACACCAGGAAGATTCATCTGAAGGTGGGAAAACAAGTTTTGGAGAAAAAGACATGCTCTGTATGTTGCAGAGAACTCTGAGTTAAATCCACCAAAGCACCTGGGGGAAATAGGAGAACAGGGCTCTATCCTACTGTCATGTACTTGGCCTCCATAGAGAATAGTTGGTTTAGTAACATCATGTGCTCTTGAATGTTCAAGTGGTAGATCCTTGGAGAGGAAAGAAAAATTTGGAGTCCTGGTTGTGGGAATTTTAGGACTGGCCTTGTACTGCTGGATCTTATTTTCAGGAAGAGTTGCTCAGAAAAGTCACTTAAGAGGCCAGAGGGAGACAGGAAAATTTTTGAGAGGGCCCCAAGCAGCCAGATCATAGATCTAAACACAACTACCTGGTGCAGGTCCAAAGAAAGGATCCTACTGACTCTGAGTCTTGCTGGTGAAGAAACAGGCTCTTAATCACCATCTCATTGCTGTAAAGAATGGCTGAAGGTAGAACTGAAATATTATCCTTCTATCATATCCATGTTTGGCAAGCTGCTAAAATGTAGTTGCTCTACCAGAACAGCAGTTTTCCGAACAGCATAAGTGGTCCCCCAGTACTAGGAGTCAGCAACCCAGCTACTGCCAAGGATGACTTAGGAAAATAAAGGCTGGATCCAGGCTTCACCAAAACACTTAATCAAATTAAAACGAAAACAAAAACAAACAACCCCCCCCCCAAAAAAAAAAACAAAAAAGCCCAAAACACCCCCCCAAAAAAAAAAACCCCAAACAAACAAACAAAACCCCACAAAAACCAGACCAAAAAACCCAAACAAAACAAAACAAAACAAAAAAAACAATCAAAAAACAAACAAAAAACAAACAAACAAAGAAAACCAAACCAACCAACCAAACAAACAAATAACCACTATCCCAAATAGCTATTTTAAATAGCTATTTTGTGAAGAGGGAAAATTACTGAGATAATTTGCTGTGAGGTTTTTGCTCAGCTACCCTCAGAAACAAGTTGTTTTTTTTCCCCCTGAAAAAGCACAAAGTACTGGAGTTTAATTTCCTCACTCATCTCTTTTCCCTGGGCCAGATTTTCTTGCATAGTTGACTCTGACCCAAATGAGTATTTTCCAATATCCAGCATCTCTTCAGCACTACTGCCTATCTCAGCATGTAGAATCTGCAACTCAGTCAAACAAAGACATGTACTTTCTTCTCAGTTATTTCTATTTTTTGCTCATCAACAAGATTACCCTTGATCTCTGAGTACATTCAATTTATGGTCTAGGTATGAGTAAATAATTTCTTTTTTCTCTAAGAGGGTCAGTGGTGACTTCAGGAGAACTTGCAAGTGACACCAAGCACTGGGAGTCCTTTCAGTCTAAGGCACCTGGCACAACTGTGAACCAGATACAAGCTACAAAAGCCCTTGAAACTCCAGAATCTTTTCAGTGACTGTTTCTATCCAGTCACTTATGTAAAGCCAATTATTAATTCTGGTGCATTCCCTGCCTTGGGCAGAGGTCTTCAACAGGGAAACACAAGCTGTTCTTCACAAAGGTAATAGCCTCTTAGAGACAATATTCAAAATGGACATCGAAATAGAATTTAGAGCTACAGGAGGGGAAAGGGAAAAGGATCAAAACGTATTATAGTCAAAACCTACCTAAGGATTGCATCTATGGAGAAGCAACTACTTACAGCCCTGCCAGTGTATGGGACGAGGCTCAGGCTGGCATTAGGAGGGAGCACAGCATGAGTCAGTCAGTGTCATCACATTTGTTATGACCCTCATGCTGTGGATATCTCCAGCACAGACACATCTCTATCATGCTCTTCCATTCAGTGGGCATGGGACTTCAAGCCTCAGGACCACTCACAGTTTTGCATTAACTCTTGAGGCTGATGATGTAACTACATCTCTGAGTGCTCCTCACAGTGCATTTATTTACTTCTATATGAGGAATATTCCATAGCAAAAGCAGACACATGGGCTGAGAAGAAACTTAGAAGCCTACAATGATATAACTGTGTATATATTTTTATAAAAAAATTTTGACTATGTTGTCTTTTTGCTTTCAGTTTTCTAAAAACTCAAACAATAATATTTTTCTAAAAGTCTAAGGACTTGTTATGCAGCCAGAAATTCCTCCCATGTTTGAACAGTCTACCAGGGTGTCCACCAACTTTTGATAAAAGCCCTTGCAAGTTGCTGATTTTAAAATACCAAAATCCACCTGTTTAATGAAAATGTTTATTTTAAAATAGTTAGGGTCTGTCATGAGACACCTCATGAAATGAATTTCTGATTATATTGAAAAATAGGAAAACTAAAACATAAAAACAGTAAAACAGAGAAAGCCTTGTGTATTTTAGCAGAACCTCAAAGCCCAAAGTGACTCAGTTCTTTGTTGCTATGAGGGCACCACTTCTTGCTTCAGAATGGGGCTAAACTGCTCTGTGTGCTTCCAGCTCAGGACAAGACTTTTTGGAAACCCTGGCCTCTCTGTTTCTCGTGCTTTTCCTCGCTGTGCAACAGCACACTTTGCTGAGTCCTTCTGTAAACATCAGCTGAAATATGGTGCAGGGTTGTGCAGCCTCACACATTGCCCTGAGTCTGGGGGTGCTGGTGCACAATGCTGATGGTTTCCTGGCACAGAGGGAAGCCTGATACAGCAGCACCATGGGCCTGCATTTGAAGCTGGGCTTAATCCCATGTGTTTTATTTTCTCTTCCATGATAGCAGTAAGATTCTGCTGGTGATCTGCGTGGTTTGGCCAAGCCATGAGCAATGGGCAAGCCAGCCAGGATCTATCTCTGGGCTGGTGGTACAATGCCATTTCCCCATGATAATTAAGCAAAGGCTCTTTTTGCTTACTCAGTGGTACAGGCTTCTTTTTTCTTCCCTGCTGTTATTTTTTAAAAATTTACATATATATTGAGGAAACTAATGCTACCGCTCAATAGTCTGTTCTTACATAAAGTAGAAATAGAAGCAGGTAAAGCCATCTGGGTCAGAAAGAGATTAGATGTCTTGAAATCTGTCAGTCTTGCTAGCACGAACCTGGCACTGGTCACTTTCCCTGAAGAAAAACATATGGAAATGGAGAGTCCTGTGGTTCAGGACAGGGACAGGACAGCCCAGCAGATCTGGGGGACAGGAATAATTTCCATGTGCTGTCTCAGACCAGTGACCAAATAATTTGCACTGTCTTTGCTGACCAGCCGTCTCTGTAGGCAGTGTCCAACCCACTCTTGGAGCAGGGCAGCAGCATCCTGGCTGGATGGCAGACCCAGGATGGCAGAGCCCAGGACAGCTCAGAGATGTCCACTTGGGTATCTGTCACTGCAGTGCAGCCGTAGCCTGGCTCTGTCTTGGCTGCTGTCTCCATAATGGGGATAATGGTATTTCCCACAGTGGGAACTCAGCCATCAACACCAGGGAGACAGGAGATTATGTGGTTTAGCCTTGTCAGGGATACTCTTTTCAGTGACTGCAGGGCATATTGATTCAAGTAACGCAGGATTTAGAGGCTTAAGCCTTCACTGCCTTGCTAAGAAAAAGGCAATTTTATCTTGGAGTAACTTGCAGACCTCTCCAGTGAAATAATAGTGGTGCTTTCAGCCTGGCTCCCTCTCTGGCCATGGGCACAGGCAGACCTGCCTTGTCCCAGTAACACACAAGTGCCTTGTCTGGACCCTGCCTGGGCTTTGAGACCACTCCTGTGTGTGAGTTATCCCAAGCTAATACCATTCTTTATTAACACTGCTGTCAGGGCTACAATAGCAGGGTTTCAAGAAGGGAGCCTTGTTCAGGTTTAGAGTAGCAGTATTTCAAGTAATTCACACTTTCCTGCTGTGTCTTGACTTCTATCATCCTCTCTTTCTTGCTCTCTCACATGCAAAAGTGACAGATAGCTCCAGGTCTTATCATTGTTGGTCAGCTTCCCACCCTCCCTGATTACCCTCGTGATGAAAAATTATGTCAGATACCAAGGAGTGTACCAGAGGTGATATAAATAAATGTATTCATCTACCAAATTTGTCCCTGATACAACCCCCTGGGGAATTCAAATACTGAAAAATGCAAGGTCTAAGCTCTCTGCTGTCCCTCCAAGGAGCTCTTGTCTACACTGTGGTTAATATGCAAGGAGATGAGGGACTGTATTTTTTAGGACTGGTATTCCAGCATCTTTCAGAAGAATTATATCACTGAAAGAAAAATAGATGAGACTGAAAATGCAGCTCTGTATAACAATCCAATCCAAGCCAAACAAGAATCCAAAGAGACTTTGCTGAGCTACTGCCTACAAAAGAGCTTTTTAGTAGCTGCTTGGCATGTTAACAGGCACAGTTTTCTACTTATTCTTGCCTAGAAAACTGCAAATGTCATAGCTTATGTTGTGTATATTTCTAGATACAAACAACAGTATTTCCAGCAACTGCAAGGTAACATAAATTCTCATCTCAACTGGCTGAGAAGGTAAGGTACAGGTCCACACAATATATCATGTCTTCCTAGCTCTGCTTTCTTCCTGCACACAGCTTTTCAAGTTTTATAACTAAGCATAGTGGAAGAAATCCTGCCATCTCTGAAATCAGTAACACACATCACAGACTCCTGTGGACCCACATTTTCACTTTAGATTAAAACTTGTGTTCAGTTCACTGGCCTTAGTACCACAAAAGCCCTGAAGCCAAAGGAAGAGTAAATCAGCCACATTATTTCTTGTTTCTTACAGAGTATTACCTTTGGAGTCCTGTGATTTGGTGACACAACCCTGATTCAGAGCTTTGTCGGTGCCTTGATACCAAGTGATATGGCAAATACCTTGTACAGCTAAAAATACTCTTCTAAGGAATAAAAATGTATCAAATAGAGGGGGATAACTGAGGATCTACTTTGCTTGGTAATATCCAGAAATTACGAAAGTGAGTGGAAGTTCATTTTAAAAAAAAAAAATCCACAAAATTAATAATTGTATTTTGTTCTGTCAGCTTGCCTTGAAACAAAAAAAAAAAAAAAAAAACCCAAACAAATACCAGACTACTTCAGAAACTGGTGTTAACAACAGACTGTGTTTCAGATGTAATTGCCACCTAAACCTGAACAACTTTTCTGTTTCAAATTCTTTTGATAAAAATAAAACAGAAAAAGGATCTCCTTCTGCTCTGAATCACATATTACACGTGTTCCCAGATGACTAAGTGGCCCTACAAGTGTGGTTTTAGTTTGATTTTGTTTAAGTTGGATAACTAAGGAAAGAATGAGTTGAAGATACATGGAATGTAGCTGCACACATACATGGTGTGGTTCATAGTTTGCTCCAAGAAGTAGACTGTAGCTTCTGGTGGGTCTTGCCTACACCCAGAGGTTGCCCTGTCATCCTCACAGGTAGTTTTGAGAACATTTGCAAGGACAGGTGCTGAACAGGCCCCTCCTGCCTGCAAGGCTGGTTCTCAGGCAGCTTCCCAGGGAGTGCCCAGCCTTGGGTTAACCCAGCAGAGGGATAAGCAGTGTCATGGGGAACCCAGGGCAGCAGGTGCCTGGCCAGGGAGGTGTGTTCATGGTCACCACCTGGGTGAAAGCTGTGACAGGGCCAAGGTTGATTGGGAGCCTTCCTCAGCAGAAGAGTGTCTACTTACTCTCACAGCTTTATAAAGTTTCACTTCAGAGTTATTTCCAAAAGAAACAAGAAATAGTGACACAAAAGTGAGACAACATTACAGCTGGGTAATGTAGTGAGGAAAGCATTGAGCACAAAGAGTAGTATTTTGAGTGAAAAATCACTCTAGTTGAAGTGTCGTATCTTTCATGTGTAGAACCAGCCAAGGTCTTAAACATCTACACTTTTAATTCTGGACCATTAAGCTAATTTCCATTGGAAGACTAATCAAATTAGCATTTATTTTCCTCCTTTCTATTTGGCTGCAGCTTTTCTTGTTTCATTTTGTTTTGTTTGTCTGATGTTTTGGAGGGGTTGTGGCTGGGGAAGAGAGAACTTGGCTTGATTTAAGATGTAAATGCAATTCTATCAATCTTCCCCTCTGCTAATAGTCTGCTGGGCATTTTAAGGGCATATAGTGAAAAGGAAACTGTGACTGCTGGAGAAAAGCTACCCCCTGCTGTTCCTGTTCATATTTATTTCACAATCAGCCCATTGAAATGGTGTGATTCACACTCTGATGCTGCTGTTGTCTAGATGGCACAGTCACTGGAGAATTTAAAGAAGTTTCCCAAGCTGAAAACTAAGCAAACTGCATTTGGGCAAAAAGCAGTCTTATCAGAAATGAGTTAGTTATATCACTGCAGTGATCTCTCTTGCTTAGAACTGAGGTTACCCTTGCAAATTAGAAGCTCTCTTGAAATAAGGGCTGTCTTCAAAAAAATAGAACTGTTGCTTTAGAAATGGATAGTTTCCTTCTGATATACATATATATATAGAATATACAAGAGTAAAGTAATGCTAAAATCTGCAGGGACAATTTAAATGTTCTTTGTTAAAACATAGCTTCTCAAATAAATAATCCAAAAAAGGGTAAAAGTATGTGTGAGTGAACAAGAGGGAAAGAGGCTTCCCAATTCCTCAGTAATCTTGAATAAATATTAAAGGAAAACCCTGTCTGTTTATCTTAAATTATCCAGATTTAATGTACACATCACCTTGTAACAAAGCAGCTCGTGTGAAATAATGACTTCCTGGTAACACAAAGACACACTGCTGAAGTTTTAACTTCACCATATTAACCATGATCTATCTTTGTGGCAAACATTACCATATACCCTTCCACTGACCTAATGTAAACATTTAGAAGTCTGTATCAACATAAATGATGAGGAATAAAAGCAGATAGCTAGAGACTGGATTAATGGAAATAATAAAATCCAATAGCACTATGTGTTTGTCTATGAGATTTCACATAAAATTTCTACTGTAGTGCAAGAACTCACTATATGATGATGGAGGCTGCAAAAAAAAAAAAGAAGGGTGCTAAGTTAATTGCTGCATATTTGCTCATTAATCATGGGATAAACATTAGCCACTAGTTAGAATTGCCATGAAATAGGTGAATTTAATCTTAGGATGTGTCAGAGGAGTTGCAGCCATCAGGGACAAGGAGATATTCGTGCTGGTATAAATGCAGGGATCTGTTCATTTGGCATATTGGCCACTTTTGACCACCCATAGCTGTGGAGGGTGAATTCAGGCTTCATAGGGTGAAGAAAGAAACAATGAGAATATTCAGTGTGTGGGGAAGTTGGGACAATGTGTGTATATTTCCCTTCTACCTCTCTTTCCTTGTCACCCCTGTTACTTTTCCAACAGCTGGGTGCTTGCCCTGCTCTCCTGCCAAAGCCAGCTCTCAGCTGTGCTACTCAAGGCACTCCAGACCCTTCACAGCCTGCCTTGCTCACAATCCATTTTCCCATGGCTGCTGCTGGTAAATTCTGTTGTAGGGGATAGAAAAGGAGATGTTCCTGTAGATCACTATGCACATATACCCAGTCTCTCAAAATCAGGCACACTGAGACTGTAGATGCTAGGCAAAACAGGAATTCTGCCTGTGTGCCCAACCCTCTGTATGGGGCTCTGCCTTGGTGGCTGAGCAGTAGCTATCACCTTGACTGAGGTGAGAATTGAAGCTGTAGAGGCACAGGGCAGTGGTCTGTGGCTTTCTAGGGGAGAGCTCACAGCTGTCTGAAATAAAGACTGGAGGCCTTGGAGTTCAGCCCAGAGAAGGAGATGACAATGCACTGGCCAGAGAAGGACAGTGGTCCCACCTGGTCTGAATGGAGCATTTAAAATGCTGTGCCAGCAGCACTGTGCAGCTACACAGCATGCTGAGAAGGGCTGGTTTTGCCCCTGGGGAACATGAAAAGCACATATACAGGCAGCAAAGCAGCTGCTACACACAGAACATCAACCCATTTTATTCATTAAATATATGCTAACAAAAAGGATTGGCATCAACTTTGTTCACATCAAAAAGATACAGTTCCAATTCTTCCTATTGCATAGTTTAGGTACATCAGCTTCTGTAATAATGTGTCAGGCAGAGAATGATAGCATTGTCCACACCATTGTCTCTCTGACACCAAAGAGAAATGAAGCAAATGGACTCAAAGAAACCACATTCAAAAAAGTATCAAAGTGATCAAAGCAGACTCTTTGATTCTGCTTTACACATACTTTTCAAAGAAGTGTTACATTTCCAAACACACTCTGTCCGTTCCTGATGTCAATAAACCAGCTCTGTTTAGCTTTATGCTTTGATAGGGGTAAGAACAAAAAAAATTCTTTAGCGAGTTGCATTTTCTAAGCCTTTCTATGAAGTTTTGAACTTGCTAGAAAAGAGGCTAAATGTATTTGTTATACTTTGAGGAAGCTGGGCCTTCAGTGAGGGAAACATGGTGTCTGGCCTGAGTACCCCTGTAGACAAATCAGCATTTGCAAGCACAAGGAAAAGCTCTAAGCAGATTTATTGTTCATCTGTATTTAATACACCTCTTTGTTGGCAGACCAAGTCTCAGGGAAAAGAAGCAACTTACAAGGCAAGTAAGAGTATTTTAGAAAAGGTGCCTGATCATTGTCTTTTTATAGCTGGAAAATATTGATTTTTTTATGTATCTATCTCCCCTTATTTTCTCAAATACATAGACAAGGTTTCAAGGCACCTGATGTAAATGCACTGAAGGAAAATATTTTTTTTTTTTTATGTTATCATTTGACCATTAATGATGTCAAGCATGAACCTTTTCTCATACCCTGGCAGGATGTATTCCATTTCTGTCTCAGTAAAATCAAATTTTCTCTCTGTGCTGCAGTGACTGTGAAGCCCAAGCTGCCCCCAGGGAGGTATTTTGTTTAGCTGTGCGGACACATTCCTCCAGGAAATATTGAAGCCAAACCACACACACACACACACACACACACACACATACACACACACACACACACACACACAGTCTCTCTATTAGAAGATTTCAAAGCATGAAGTGAAAACAAACCAGTACTGGGTCTGGAATCTGAACTTCAGTGCATGTTGAATTGTGTTTTCACATTCTTTGTTTTTACCAGCTGGGCTGTGGACCAATACAGGCATTTACTGAAGACAGGGAGCACTATCCAAGAGCAGCTCTATATCCTCTGGCTGTGTCAGAGTGGAAAAAAAAGACAAACAACATGGAAAAAATATTTGCATATCCAGCACTTACTTGTTTCTGCCATGTGTGACACAAGCATGGAGAATGGCAATTGTTATCATGAGTCAGCGTTTGCTGCACAATGTGTGGCTCTGGAGGAGAATCACTCAAGTCAGGAGGTAAGAGAAGTCATATACGTATGATTACGTATGCATTCCTTTCTTTCCACTCACTCAAGGCAGAGCTATGAGAAAAATCAAGTTCTGTTTTATTCTAGGAAGGAGCCAGATGCTGGCATCCACTTTGGCAGCTGGTGTCAGGAACAGGACAACAGATACAGAAACTTGATTAAAGCTATTAGAGTCTGAGCCTGGCTTAGCACTTGGCTTCAGCCCTGAAACAGTGCTGCTATTAGGCCAGAGACTCTCTGAAATTGTGTTATATTCTAGTGCTTTATTTTTTTGGTTTATTTAACACATTCATCTCTCTCTCACTCACTATCTTTATTTATTGAACACTTATTTATCAAGATTTTAATTTATTTAACTTTTTTTTAATATAGGTTCTGATCATAGGAACTAAAGACAAAAACTAAACTAAAACAGGGATTTGTGGCTGCTTGCATATGGTTCAAATGACCAAACATGAGGACAAACCATGAGATATAATTGTCTAGCCAGACCCAAAGATAGGAGTCTGCTGCCCAAGCAAAGTCCCTGAGGATCACAGTGAGTTCAAGGACTCTCTTTCTTGGGGCTCCCTCCATTACCAGCTTCTCCAAGTAGGGCAGAGGAAGAGCCAAAAAGTGGATGGTCTTATCTTAGGTGAACAAAGGACAAGACGTGCCAGTGTTTGATGCTGCAGTGATAGAGAAAAATTACTCCACTCATGGTGAAAACATCACAAGCTGTACAAGGGATGTTGCAGCTTGTTTTACTAAAAGTCACTGCTAGGTAAGGACAAAGTTTTTGTAAGTGTTTTGGGCAGTGTTGAACACACCATCATTTATTAGCAAATGAGTTCAATTAGAATTCTTTTAGGAATTAGAAAGCAGATACTTAGAAACCATAATAAAACTAATGTAAAATGAGGGTGTTTCTTTCCCCCTCTGATTATTCTGGTGCTTAAGCTAACATTAAACAGTAGATTTGACAACTATATTCTTAGAAGAAATACAAAATAATTTTGAGTTAGACTGATGATGTTGAGAGATTCTTGCTACAGAAATGGTATATAAATTACTTGAATTTTCAGTGCAATCCCTGAAAGATCTTCAGCTGTGTTAGAGACCAGCATCAGATGCTGACATTTTTTTCAAAGAGAGCAGTAATTAAAAGATGATGGGATTCTTCTTGGGGAAACCTCAAGGTTCAAAGCAGGCTGAACCTTGCTGAATTCCAGGCTGAACTCAGTAAGGGCACCCTTTGACTTGAAACTCTGTGCATGTGTGTGCCAAGAGCATAAAAAACACCCAGAAAAAGTTGTGGACAAATACTTGTGTACAACCACCTACTCAGGTGAGGGATGCTAAGGTGGACTCCGTGTTGAAGCTTTTAATGCATAATGCAGAATCTATGCAGAATCTTCTTTATGTGGCTACTGGTCCTTCTGAAGCATAGATGCCTTAGAGACTGCAACATTTTCTTGCGTTTTTTTTCTTTTTTTTTTTTGTTTATGCATGCTTTTTTGTTTTAATTCCCTTTGTCTTTTGGCTCACAGCTTCCAGTGAGGAAATGAAATCTACTGTTAGTGTAACTGGCTGATATCTGAAGCACTACATGTCATTATCTACTACACTGCTGAGGGTTGGAGACTAATTTCCAGATGACATATGTTGTTAGCACTGCTGTATGGATTACAGCTTAGGGGGCAAAGCCATAGATCAAGACTCCCACTGAGCTAGGAGCTGTGTAAACATGTGGTGAAAAGATGATCTCTGGGTCACAGAACTTTGCTGTAACCTCTGCACACTTCTCTGTTTAACCTACTGCTGTTTTTCTCTGCAGGTTGTTTCCTTACAGTCCATTAATAATGATGTATTTGCTTTTCTGGCAGTTGCATGCCTGCTTAGCATTTGTTTCATGAAATCAATAAACAAAAAATCTCTGTGTTAATATGGTGGATTTCTCACTGTTGTGTCTACTGGAATCAATGAATCATTCCTTCTTGAGACAGCACACTGAGAAGGTACTCATATTTCTCTCCCTTCCAAGAGGACATACATACATCTGAAAAAGCCTGAAACTGGTTTGGGGGGTTTTGTGTATATGAGATTTTCAGACTGGCGAGCTCTTCCTCCAGCAGCTCTCCCTTGAAGAAATGGTGCTTTTTGAATTTATTTCATCTGGCAACATTTAGGATGAATAGTACATTGACTGTGTCAGTCTTCTGAAACAATTTCTTCCATTTGGGTTTAAACCCAAAAAGCAAACTCTTCCTTTGTACTGCCTCTTCAGTATCTGGTCCAGAGAACAGAGAGCTTTCAGAGGACCAAGAACTTGGCTGTCCTGCTCCAGCCTGTGTACTCAGTTTCAGAAGGCCACAGCTCAATTCCTGTCATTTTAATGCCCATAATTCTCTAATGGAGGCTCATTTGCCACTGGACAGATGAGTCCAGTGCCAACCACTGGACTGTGTGTGCCACAGACTTGAGAGTTGTTTCTTTGTGGTGGCATCAATCTTGATGACACTGAGAACTGAAAATGAAATATTGTGAGCTCCTGAGAGCAAGGATGAAAATCCTGAAGACATGGGGAAGAGGGAAGAGCACAGAATGAACCATGGAGGAGCAATCATGGTGGTAAATGCCCAGCAAGTTCTGTACTGAATAAAGCAAGCAAGCAAACACAAGATGTGTGGTCAAACAAGCATGAGCTGTGTGTTCAATGCTACCTAAAGAGAATTTCTGGTCTTTTTTGGCAAGAAAACAAATGCTTTCACAAAATATAGGAAGAAAATTCACACTCAGATGTGTTTCAAGCATACACAATGCCACTGGCTTGGAATGTATCTATTCAGTAACTGAACATGCCACACCTTTTTAGGTACAGGTAGCATGTAAATCAAAACAAAAAAAAAAAAAACTTCATTGATTGTTTCACCATATTTTGCTCTGATTTTTACAATTTTTCTCCTTTTCTTTCTTGTGTAATATTCAATTTCAAAAGCAGCTTTTAAAGCACCTTTAATAATTGGGTTACTGAGTGCTTCAGTAACTACTCACACCTAGAGTCTACACAGTAGGGTGGATATTGCTGGAGACTCATTTTTCCCTTGGTCAGTGCAGCATAATAGGTATATTCTGATTCCTCTGCACATACTACCTTCTAAACAGTCCTGTAGTATTCTTCTTAACAAAATGGGAAGCTTTCTGCTCTATTAATTTTCAGTGATTAACTGAAACCAAATTGGTTTGAAACCAGCAAAAGTACATATTTGGTCCCAAATTGCTGCCATGCCCATGGGTCATAGATTAGCATCAGCTGGGGTGTTTGGCTCCTTGCACTCTTGCTGTTACCCCATTCTTCTGAGATGACTCAGATGGAAACTGCCTGGATTTCTGGAAAATCCTCATTAGTGAGCACACACTCAAATACTTTCTCCTGGAACAAGCTCCAGTGCCCTGTGTGAGAAAAGGTCACATTTGGGCTCATAGCAGGAACAGTTAATATCAAACTTCACCACCAACATAATTTCATATCAACATTTTCCTTTCTGTGTTTTTATCCCCTTCCAAGGGCCGTCGGTCGCTGTATTGAAGATTCCTGTAATTTTAGCAATAAGGCACAGCAGGCTCCTCTCAATCAACAGCAGCAGTGTCACAGCAAGAAACAGTAACACATTTTCCTCCAAGCAAGCACAGTCTGACTTCATTCAGGCACACAAATGTGCTCCAAATCCCAAATCACCATCTCCCAGCCCAGCAAGACAAAGGCTACAAACTGAGTTGAAATAAAACAGATAAGCAAGACAAAAAATTTTCTTCCTGCAGAAAAATAACCCAGATATTTGCACTTTCCTATCTGCAGGAGCTTCTGTTCCTTCCCACAGTTTTGCTGCAGTTTCTCCTCCCCAGGCTGAGGGGTAAAGCCCTTTGCAGGGTAAACATCACCCTTCTTTGACCTACAAATTTCTCATGCTTTTCAGGAGGGACTCCTACTTTTGGGAACTTTTGTGATACCAAATGAAACAATTTTCACAAGCTGCCTTCAGTGATGCTAATCAGATTTTGGCTTCAGAGTAATGGAAGAATGAGCCATGTTTTCTTCAGTTTCTTTAATTTCCAGCTCACCATTTGTATCTCTACTTTAGGATCATTTTCCATCTTGAAGATATAATGGGGCTTTCCTTACAGAAAATACACACACAAGGAGAAGAACAGATGTGGCAGGTGGCAGTCACTGCTGAGCATTGATGTTTGTAACTCTTTACTCATGAATGTTTGTTCAGAAGCAGAAGAGGCAAACACCTTTATATGCACATAAAAAAAGGATCCTCCTGTAAGCTAGATTCATTTTTATGGTTCTAGGAGTAATGATAATTGCCCATAAATGTCACAATTCCCACAGATTCACTCTAAAGATATTTTTAAGCATCCTTAAAGGAAGGTAAAATCATAAAACTCATATAAAAATCACATATTACATTGTGTCACCAGTTGTAGAACATTTTGTGTATTTCTTACTGTACTGCTTCCTGTCTCCCTTCGCTTTCATGAAAGAGTTCAGGAAAATAAAAAAGAATTCAGGAAAGATACAAAATAAATATGCTTCAAGGGTGAAGAGCACTGAAGGTTACGGTAGATCTGAAAAGTCTTAAAATCTAGACCAAATTGTCATAAGTCTAATTTCTGCATCAAGACCGGAGAAATTGTATCCCCATTCAGTGTTGGTTGTGTTTTTCCTCTTCTATCCTGATTGTGTCCTGAAGAGCCAGAAATAATATCAGACATATAAAATGACCCTTTAATATATCTGTACTTATTGAAAAGTTTAATTACTTTTTAAATATAAAATTATTTTTAAAAGCATAAAAATGCTAACATAAAGACATTTTAAAAACTTAATTTTGCTGTAAATTCAACCTTTGGAAGAAGTTTATTTCCTGGATTTAACTATTTACATCACACAGATTTTTCGGAGGAAAACAGTGCTATAATATAGGAATAAAATAGACATGCAGAATAATAAGGAACTTCTTCAAGCTATAAGGATTTGCAGCTGCATCAGACAACGGCATCTACAGAGCTGCATATACTTGGAATCCTAGAAAACCCCAGAGAACATGAGCAGAGCAAATTTTCCCCTCCTGTGCTGACTAGTCTGTGTAGAAAGAGCTCCTTCCCCTTCCTAAGCAAGCATGACTGTACCAAACTGGGTGTCAAATTGTACTTCAACAAGAAAAAACCTGCAGTTGTGAATGTACATTATCCTGCAGGATTTCCCCCGGGAGCAAAACTCATTTCTCACAGGGACAGCTGATGGGTCTGGCAGTGATCTGCTCATCACCTGCACTCCTGAGGACTTTCAGGAGACTTCCTCTCCTGCTACTTTTACATATTTTTGTGTTTGAATCATTGTTTGAAAGTAAATTGAGATAAGATGGAATGTAACATGGAACTTAATGCTCTTCTGACTGTACATAACAAGAGAGTTTTATTCACCACTCTAATGCATTTTCAGATTATTTTCCCTTTTTTTAGAGAAGGAGTGAAGAAAGAAACAACAGGTCAACTCTTCAATTGGTCTAATGATAAATTGCTTCATGTTCATGAAAGTGACAGAAACATGGGGAGTGTGGGGTGGGAAGTGAGGACAGAGGCAAAAAAATAATGAAACAGGGGCTATAACATTTAGAGGCCTGGAGATGTCTTCTCTATCTATATTAGCAATCAGTTCAGTGCTGTTGGACCAGATCTAGAGTGGGGAAGAGTTGGTGAGGCTGTAATATCCGTACTGTGTGTGTTTGAGGGTTCACTTGGATGAGCTCTCTTCTGGTGCTGTGGTTCTGAATGCCCAGTGCCCATCAGGCTGCACAGGATGCACTCCTGGAAGGTGCCTCCTGGGTCTCGTGTCCCCCAAAGGAATCCCGAGTTGGATCGACTCAGCTGTGAGTTTTGCTTGAAAAGTGCACTCCTATGTCAAACCAAACCAGCAATGTCAATGTAACCAGTGCTGGGGGACAAAAATACACCTGGCCATAGTCCTAGGGACATGATTGTTCAGGGCATCTCTGCAGTAGTTTCACTAGAGGGAAATCCTAGAGCTGAGAAGACAAATATGCTTTAATGAAAGCTTTATTAGTCTCATTTTCTTCTTTGAACTAATGCATGATTGGGGAGTAAAGGAGCTTAGTAGGTTCATGGAAGTATATTTTAGAGAGATTGGCAATGACACAAGGCTCTGACAGATAGCTGGGCTCTTATGTTAATTGAATATGATTCCAGTAAATGTAATAGCAATGAGCAGCAAAATGTTTTCCCGTGCTTATGTGTGACCAAAGGTAAATTACAAGGTGTCAGACACATAATTCCTGCTATTTTTCAGAAGGTGCAATTACATGCCTTTAACTTTCCAAACCCACATAGTTCTCAAGCACCACTGAGCCTCACTTGAATAGCACACTTAAGCCTATCCCTCCTACTTTGTCTCTTCCACCATCCTATTGCACAGATTACTGTCTTGTATGCATATACTGAATGTACATGCAGCAGATCTCTTTATGAGACAAGGACAGAGAGAGATGTGATTAAATCTGAAGAAGAGCAAAGCAAACAAAACAGAGGAAAATATAGCTATCTTAGGACTACAGTGTTGTTCTTTAGCTATTTGGTCCTGAATATGATCAGCAAGTATTTATTTTCTATGCTCTAAGCAATTAAGATAGTGCAAAATAATAAAATTACTGATTTCAAGAACACTTTAAAAATCTTGGATTCTCATTTATTTTTTCAGCAGACACATAACAACCTTTAAATTTTGTTCATTTGCTCTGTGAATGCATCATGGTTTCTTCAAGTTGCATGGTTTTATCTTGTGAATTCAGCAGAGGACTTCAGTTTTCAAATAACGAGCTTAAATTTTCTTATCTTTGAGATAATAATACATGTCTTGAGCAGCTTTGGATTTTTATGTCCAAATTAAAATAAACAACACAAAACCAAAATGAGAAGGTGTAGTTACACTCCTGAGAAGAAAAGAAACAAGAGAGCTGTAAGTCACCCTGGCACCCCTATTTAAGTGTTTTGCCTTAATAGCCCAAATGTAATAGCTCTAAAAGAGCAGCCTCTTAACTATTCTTCAAAGTAGGGCTCTTCATCACTTGAGCTACTTTATGAGTTCTTGAAAGACACACTGCAGGCTAGGAAAGATTGGGAAGTCTGTAATTTTACATCAATCAATGCCGCTGATAAATTACTAGTCACAAGAAAGGACGTGACAAAACACAATAGGACAAGTTATTAATGGAGAATCCCCAGTGCTCCAGATACAGCTATATTACATGAAGAGAGGAAGAAAAAAATCGTTAAGCAATAAAGCTTATTAAACAGCTAAGATTGAGGGGAACATAAACCACACAGTGCTGGTACAGGCCGTGAAAGAGAATGGCTGAGCTATTGCAGTGCAGGGTAATGGCAGCACTGCAGAGCAGCACAACAGCAGAGCAGGCTGCCCCAGGAAGCACAGACCCAGTGTGACCTCCTTTGGAACACCTGGCTGTGGGGAGGGGCAGGAGGTATGCTGAGTGCTGGAAGCAGTTTGTCTCTCTAAAGAAAGGAAAGGAACTCCAGCCATTTTCATTTGCCCCTTCTTGAAGTTGCAAGAAGTCTACTTTGAAAAATATACTTTGTACATGAAAACACCTGGTGGAAAGACAAAGAAGTGTGTAGTGGTCACAGACCACGAGCAGCAGGACTGGAACATGGGGATCCCAAGTCACAGTTTCACGCCCAAGCTGAACATGCTCACGTACATGATGTGACAGCAAGTTGATGAGAACAACGTCCTCAAAAACCCCCAAGCGTTTTGTCCTATACCTGTTTGGACAACCTCAGAAGACATAGAAAAATTCCTTTCCAACATCCCAAACACAAAACCAAAGGCTGTGACCAAAATCCATACAGGCAGAAGTTATTTTGTCCATGCTTCCTATCCATGTTCCTTCAGGCAGTAAAGACCAATCTCTTGACTTTTTGTTATACTTTTATTCCCCTTACGTCACTTGATTCTGCTCCACCACAGCTGTTTCAGACCAAAGTGTTGCCAGGTTTCTTAAGAGGACAGCCACACATAATCTTGCAGAGAGATGAAACCAAGTTTCTCACATTCCAGCTGTACCATTGGGGTTTGCTTTCTCACACCCTAGACTTCAAAACTTCAGTCATATCAAGGAAGGTAGCTCCCTTGATATGAAAAACTTTCACAAGTTTTTCATACTATTTCTGTGCTGATGGAAATGAATAATGCATACCACATTGAATTCCACAGAAAACAGGTAAAATCTGCAAAGGAACAAAATGCTGTCTATTTTGAAGTGATTTCTGCTATATAGTGCAGTGAAAATTGCTTAGAATTTATGAATCTGAGATTCAGTGTAACAGTATCAAATCACATGATGGGCATAATGGACCTGATCAGGCTGTGACTGAAACCAATTGCAAAACCACAACTCAGTAGTAATATGTCCAAACTGGGACCAGCATTTTCAGACTGGAATTACTTTTGAGCTTAGATTCCAGTAACCAATTTCTTTTCACTCCCTGAATAGGTACAGGAAGCTAACTTCCTTTCTATAGACAATCAGCTGCTGATGGATTCCACTGGCTTGAGGACTTTTTTGAGAGCCAATGCTGGAATGGTGTTTGATGTGCAAGTAACTTGACCTCATTTGATTACTTGGATGGCACCCCAGTATTGTACAGATAAAGTATGTATAATAAGTAAGACTAGAACTTAACTACAAACCCAGCCCTAAACCTACTGTTATTAGGACCTCAGTGTATTTGGTGTAGTACAGAACCAACTTCCCCCTCTTTATCTGTTTAGGTTCTGTACAAACAAAATCTTCCAGTTTTTCTCTAATATGTTACTTACTCAGGTATCCTTATTCTTGTCTTTTATGTCCTTTTAAAGCTTGTAAAATTTTTCTATAATTTCATAAGCTTATCTGGGACTAACCACTTTCTCTTTCTCTTGAAGAAGGATGAAGATACAGCAGGCCTGAGTAAATGGTCACTGATATGTTGTCTTGTATTTTTATGTTATGTTCTGTTCACACAGATGCAATGCAAATGAAGGACCTGGGTGGCATCCTTTTATAAATAACCCTTAGTTATCTGTCAGCCTCACTGTAAAATGGATGATGGAAAAATGAACAATCACATTCTAACCATGAGATTTGATTGTGCATGACTTGTCCATGAATTTATTCCATACTCCATTATCTTAGCTATAGATGCTTCTATCCTCACACAAATCCAGGCCTGGTGACCCATACTGGGATTAGTCCAAAACTCTGTTATGCTTTAAACTGGTGTCTTGGGGAATAAAGATGGGGTGGCTAGGGAAGGAGCAGTTGGGAGAGCAAGTTGTGAAGCCAAACTAAACCACTCTCTTAAAGTCTTAATCTTGGCAAAGTGAAGGAAACTTTGATCTGTGCTTGGACCAGTTGTTCAAAATTTTGATCTATGCTTGAATTTATACTCTGTCTCTTGCATGGATATGCCAGATGATGCCAATTAGACTCACCATTTTTCACATTAAATCCCAACAGAACTCCAGGGTTTTAACATTATTGTGATAGAGCCTTAGGAGAAAGAGTTTTCTGGAGTGAAATAGGAGTCAGTCAATTTGCAGTCTCTGGCCTTTCTTGGGAACAGCAAGCACTTATGCCTGAAGAGGGACTAGAAGACTGTCAGCATGTACTTCAAGTTCTTGCCTCTTGCTTGATTCTTTAACAAATACTCACAGTTCATAAGTTCTCTAAAACAAAAATAAATACGAGCAGAGGCCATGTTCCAGAGCAAACTATGGAAAGAAAATTTTTCTCTTGATTTCAGCATGTTCTGTCTTTTATCACATCCTACTGATCTGAAAGGAGTCAGAGAGCACACGTGGTTTGGAAACAGACTGATCAGATTTACCACTGCTTCATCTGACATAGTGGATAGCCAAAGTGAGCTTACTGCAGTCCTGTGCAATAGCAAGTTCAAAGAAGAATAGAATAGAATAGAATAGAATAGAATAGAATAGAATAGAATAGAATAGAATAGAATAGAATAGAATAGAATAGGTGACCCTACTGGTTTCCAAGGAAATGACTTTTTTAACCCATCATCTTTCCTTTTTAAAGTAGTCATAATCATAAAGATAAAATATGCTATTTTAATATCTTGGTTTACTCCAGGGTAGTATTCAAACACAAAAATGACAATGTAAACAGTCTGCAATTTACAAATATTAGCATATCAGCAAGGTATGCTGTGAAATCATGAACTGTAAGGTCACCCTCACCCTGTAAGTCTCATCAGAAGCATTTTAATACAAAAGTTGTAATCACAGAATTACTGGCTTTAAACCACTGAATTCCCTGAGGGAAGTTTTATAATGCAAAAAAGTGTAATCATATTTGATTTTCTTTATTGCTAACACCACACTGAGATATGAAAAAATCACTATTAATCTAAGCCAGACAACATAGGCCTTAAATGAAAATGTAAAACAATATCTTAAAATTATGTTCATGCTGATTGCAGCAGGAAAGGGGAAAGAAAAGAGGGGGGAGAAAAGAGGTCTATTAGACTGTCCTTTTCTCCTACTCTGTTTTCTGCATAGGCTATGCAGCAGTTACCTGCTAAAATAAGATATGTTTTTAAGTTTAGAACTTTGTTTATCTCTATCAAAACCTGATTTTCTTTTCAGAGAAAAGATGAGCATGAGAAGTTTGGTTTGGTTTCAGTCTTGCAAGATTTAGAAACTGCTTGTAGCTTAGAAAACTCCATCCCAGAAGAGTAAACATTGAATTGTTCTGAGAATTCTCAGGCTTCAGAGAGCTTTACTGGTATGCATGACTTTATGATAGAGAATTTCAGACTTCTCGTTTACAAAAGCAATTGGAAAAACATATGAGTAATTGTTCTTGAAGAGTTGTTGCTAAATTTGAAGCATATGCAATGGAATTCAGATTGTTCTGAATGTTTTTAAGAAAAGAATATACCAGATCTATGCATCTGTTCAGAGTTTAGCATGCATTCGGGGTTGCAAAGGACAAAGGGGAACCCAGGACCACGTGAATAAACAACCTATGTGTCCAAGGCTTGATATTACTCATGTCAAAGGTACTGGAAAATTGCCACTGGTTTCCTTGAGTCTTTGCTGGGCTCTGAGCACACATCTAAGCTTCATACCATTGGACACACCAGTACGTAAACAGCTTCTGATTTAGTTGCAGAAACACTGATGCTCCATGAAGATGATGAATATCATACAAGCACATCTTGGTTCACAGCAAAGATGCTGATGCAAATAATACATTACATTGCTTTCAGAAGAGCAAACCCAACAATTATTGTCATACTATCTTTTTTTTTGGTCTGTTTCTATAGAAAATGACTGCGAAGGATAATGTCTGGCATTACTCAAGTGCAAGAGTTATGGAGGAATATAATGTTATCAATTAATAAAAAGTAATATCTCATCAATACCTTATTACTAAATGTTAATTTTTCACATCTCACATTAACACAGCATGCCATTGGTCTTAATCTCCTAGCTATGCTGAGGTTTAAACATAAGCCAGAATTTTGCACAGATCAAGGGCATATTTATTGCAAAGCTGTCAAAAAGGAGTCAAAACGACACACCAGTCTAGTTGTAGTGACAAATTAATGGATAGCTAAAACTCATTGCTCTGTAAATTGCTAGAATTTTCTGTTTTCATTATGGGCCTTGCCATATGAAGTCAAGAAAATCATCTCAGAAAACTCGATAGACTTCTGGTCTATGTGAAGGAAGTCAGATGTAAAAAAATAAATAGAACAACTCTTGGAGGCAGTTGCAAGTAGTTTTTAATGAATTTGTGTTTTCTGTATGCAATGGAGTACCAAACTGCTCCTGCTCATCCCTCATGTCTATATTCTATAGATGGGTTTCATTTTGTGTAAAATGATCAGCCTGGGGACTTACTGGCAAACTAGTTCCTCATGTTACTTGGAAGGTCACTTTAAAACACTTCCAAGCGAATTGAAGCAGTCAGATTTACGGGATGTAAGCCCTTGGCTCAGGCAGAAGGTAACTCTTATCAGCTGAAATGTAAGTGCAGTTCTCCTTGTTCTCCTTGCTAAAGAAAATGGATTAACATCAAGTACTATGTTGGCTAGTTAACCCAGAAGAGAGCTGAAGGTCTCTGATTTCTAAGTACTACTGCTGTCTTCTGGCTAAAGGAACACAAAGTCAGTAACATGACATGATTTCTGCTTCTGACTGGGTGACTACATCTTTGAATGGGTGAGTAATAAAGCAAAGAATAACAAAGAGTAAGTCATGCTTACCAGACTCCATTTTAGAAGAATAATCGTGGGTCAAAGTTTTGAAAGCTTCCCCATTTTGCAAGTGCTTTCATATGGAAATAATGGTAAACAAAATAATTTAAATTAAGGACATCAGCAGGTGGTACAATATGTCCATGTCTACTTACTGTAAAAAATATCACTATGTCTGAATTTATCTGGGTTTGTAGAGGCTGCAAGCCCTAAGTTCTCAGTCACACAGCAGAGGATCTTACCCACTTCATTTAAGTCTAATTTAAGCCTTTCCCAGAGAGGTTATAGCAGCATTATAAAGGGTTCAAAGACAGGTGATGGGAGTAACTCAGGCAGGTAAAAATCATACGCAAAGAGACTCAAAGTTCTGTTCTTGTAGCATTTGTTCTTGGGCTTTTCTGAACAGCTATACTGAAAGAAGGGTGGTAAATATTACAAGAGAATGGTAAAGCCTTTCTGCCTAGAGATATAGATATAGATATAGATATAGATATAGATATAGATATAGATATATAGATATAGAGATAGATAGAGATAGATAGAGATATAGACAGATATAGATAGATATAGATGATATAGATAGATATACCCTGGCTTCAGGCTTCTATTCCTACTCCCTCTTCTCCCCATTGAACTCTGAAGAAGTTGCAAAAAATGCAACTTCCACTTGATTTTCTTTTTCTTCCCCTGCAGGAACTCCAAAGATTTGACCTGGATACAATATTAATATAGATATTTATTTTTTTTACCTGTTTCCCTTTGGAGGAAGCGCCAAATGCAATTATTTCCACTTCACCTCAGAAGTTGCTAATGGTAGAATTTTTGTAAGGTAGTGATACAGCTATTTCTGTCTATAAATATCAACAGCAAGCCTAGAAAGCTCTCATTGTTTGCTACATGGCAAGTGATCCGTGTTATCCCTTACCGATGCTGGCAGTTTTCCCTAACGCACTTTTAGAAGGGAGTGATTTCCAGAAAAACACATGTATGCATGTACACATACACATATCCATATCCATCTCCACACACAAACACAGACACACACACACACACACTCTCACACAGGTGTACACACACACACACACATGTACTTTCCCGTGTCCATCCCCACTCACACAGGTGTATACACACGCACACACATGTACTTTCCCGTGTCCATCCCCACTCACACAGGTGTATACACACGCACACACATGTACTTTCCCGTGTCCATCCCCACTCACACAGGTGTATACACACGCACACACATGTACTTTCCCGTGCCCATCTCCACTCACACAGGTGTATACACACGCACACACATGTACTTTCCCGTGTCCATCCCCACTCACACAGGTGTATACACACGCACACACATGTACTTTCCCGTGCCCATCCCCACTCACACAGGTGTATACACACGCACACACATGTACTTTCCCGTGCCCATCCCCACTCACACAGGTGTATACACACGCACACACATGTACTTTCCCGTGTCCATCCCCACTCACACAGGTGTATACACACGCACACACATGTACTTTCCCGTGCCCATCCCCACTCACACAGGTGTATACACACGCACACACATGTACTTTCCCGTGTCCATCCCCACTCACACAGGTGTATACACACGCACACACATGTACTTTCCCGTGTCCATCCCCACTCACACAGGTGTATACACACGCACACACATGTACTTTCCCGTGTCCATCCCCACTCACACAGGTGTATACACACGCACACACATGTACTTTCCCGTGTCCATCCCCACTCACACAGGTGTATACACACGCACACACATGTACTTTCCCGTGTCCATCCCCACTCACACAGGTGTATACACACGCACACACATGTACTTTCCCGTGTCCATCCCCACTCACACAGGTGTATACACACGCACACACATGTACTTTCCCGTGTCCATCCCCACTCACACAGGTGTATACACACGCACACACATGTACTTTCCCGTGTCCATCCCCACTCACACAGGTGTATACACACGCACACACATGTACTTTCCCGTGTCCATCCCCACCCTCTCCCCAGTCCCGCAGGCCCCCCGGACACGGCCGTTCCCCGGGGGCGCTGCCCGCTGCGGGCGGCAGGTGGCGCTGCGGTGCCGGGCTGCCCCGCGCCGCCCCGCCCGCCCCGCCCGCGCTCCCGGGGCCGCCCCGCGGGGGGAACGGGAGGGAGCCGCTGCCTTTGCTTCTTTTTACCACTTTGTAAACTCGGCGAACTTCGGTCAGCCGGCCGCTGTCCCTCCGGGCTGCCGGCCATGAGCGCTCCCTCGCAGTAGGGAGGCAAATCGAAAAGCCGTCTGGACCCAGGGCAGCGTTCACCCTCCCGCCTCTGCCGCGCCTCGGGAGCGATGGGCACCCGCGGCCGCCAGCCCGGGCGGGGCAGGAGCAGCTCTGCACCCACTGCCCGTCAGACATCGCCGCCGGGGGGGCGGGCAGGGCAGGGCAGGGCAGGGCAGGGCAGGGTGCGGGGCCGGCCCCGCTGCCGGGGCAGGAGCGGGGACCCCGCGCTCCCCAGTGGAGCTCCGGGAGGAGGGAAAGCGGGGGAGGGAGGATCCGCGAGGATCCAGGTAGATCCAGCTTTTACCGCTTACCAAAAGCCACCAGCAGCAGGACCTCCGCCTCCTTCCTCCCTCCCTCCCTCCCCCCTCCTTCCCTCTCTCCTCCCCTAACTCCCTCCCTCCCCTCCCTGCCCCTCCGCGATGAGACGAGGGCCGAGTCGGTGCGCGCCAGGCACAGCGGTCTCTGCCAGGGGCAGACGGATCGCTCTCATGTCGCAGGGTGACTGCTAGCCCTGCGGAGGCTCCCCCGGCCGGGCCGGCCCGGCCAGGCTGCGGGCGGGCAGCTGCCCCGTTGCCGGGGTGCGGCCGGCGCGCCCCGCGGGATGCTGGCGGCGGGGGATGCGGAGCCGGCCGCGGAATAACATGGGGGGCGGCCACTCCCACAGGGCGCCCGTCTTCGACGAGAACGAGGACGGTGAGTGCGGAGCTGTCCGCGGTGCCGAACCGCGCCCCGCGGGAGCGCTGCCGGGGCCGCGGCTCCTCCGGCCGGGCGGGTCCGGCCCCGCTCCGTGCGGAGCCGCGGATCGCCCCGCGGGAGCGCTGCCCGGGGAGCGGCGGGACACAGAGCCCGCCTTTGTCCAGCCGTCCTCACCCAGAGAGCGGGTGGCTGCTTTTAGGCACGGGCTCAAGTCTAGCACATCGCCTGCTGGGGTTTCAGCACATGGCAGGTAACTTCAAACCTGCGTTTATGAATGGGCATCGTTTTTGAGATGGATGCCCGCGTTTTTAGTTAGTATAGTCGTCTCTTTGCCCACCTGCCTGGTTTAAATGGTGATGTCTCTCTTACTTTATACTTCTTCCATCGCCTTTACTTTCTGAAACTTTTTTTTTTTTTAGCACATTCTATTACTCCGAGTTTCTACTCCCTACCTAGATAATATGTCATAAGAAAGTGTGTCATGTAAAGTTTCTGGAAGGTAATGGAAAAGTTTGCCTAAAATGTGGAGTTTCTTTGCTCTTTATGCATTTAAATGTAATTTTCCAACGTAGACTGTATTTAATTTGAATTATGTGAATGCATTTCAATTAAAATAATTTTGGGTATTGAGCAGAGAGAACATAGCACTCTTAGAAAGCAGATATTTGTATATTAACATAAAAATGTTTTTAACATTACTTACGGGATAGATGTTGCTGCCAATATGGAGAATGGGTGCTTAATTTTGAGGAACTTCCCCAGAAGTTCCTGGGGAAATATAATAATAAAATATATTTTATTAGGAAGTGATTGTGCTGTAATAGGCTCACATTGTTTTGGCTTCCTGGGTTTCATAGCAAGTCAAATACATGTGTATTCTGCCCTGTATGTTCAGGGCACATGGAGATATTTGCATTGTTTTGCTAGTAGGTGGAAACTTCCAAATGCATGTAAAGTGCTTGAAAGAGCGATTATATCTTTACTCACATTTAAAATGAGATTACTACTTCCTACTCCTTGGCAAATCATGATGAGGTGTGGTCGACAGCATTCCTTTGTTTCTGTGGGAAATGGGACAGATTGTTTACCTTCTGTGTGCTGTGAAGTCATAGCTGCTGTTTTCTTGTACTGATAAAACATTTCAGACCTTCACCATAGGTCATGCTGTATAAACACACAAGTGAGAAAGAACCCCCCTCACCTCCCCCTAGGAAAAGTCTCAACCGTGCACAACTGGTGTTGTAAACCTTGATGTAGCTCACTAAGAAATGCTCCAGAGTGAAAGCATGATGTTAATCTTGTCTTGACACCCTAACGTAAAAAGATACTCATGTTCCTGCCTTTGAAGACTTCTAATTGGGCTCCCTTGAGTTAGCAGTTTCCATGAATTATTGCCACCTTTTTTTTTTTTTTTCCCATGGTACAAAACTGTGATCAGTTTCTGAACAACATGAACAAAGTTCAATAGTCAATTACTGCAGAAACGCCTTCATGGCACTTAGTTCTCTTTCCATCCAGAAAACATTTCTGCAATGTAACCATTATTAACAACTAATAAAAAAAGCACATGACGTATTTATGGACTTCAGTTAGGTCATTATTTATTCTTTGCATGGTTTTGTTTTGTTCTGATGTGGTTCTCCTCATTATGATTATTCCTAACATAATATTTTATTCCTCTTAAGATATTTTTTTTGGCACAACCATCTAGTTCAGAAGAGTCCATTGCTTTTTAAACAATAACCAATTTCCAATAGTACTTACAAAATATTATTCAGGATGGCATTTTCCCAAGTACCTATGGGGAATTATGGGGAATTATCTCCTCTTTAAAAATGTATCTTACAGAATTTAATACAAAATGAAGCTGATTTTTTCATATTCCCACTACTAGCTATAAAAGTCACCATTTCCCACAATATTGGATTCAATATGTATTTAAAAAAAAGAAAGATAATGAGAAAGTATAACAAGAGAAAGTGCATTTGTTTCTTGAGATGGTAAAATTGCTCAAGAATGACAATCAGTTAATAGAGAACTGGAATAGGTAAGTTGTGCTTGAAGATGTAGGAATATTGGAAACTAATCTATTTAGTGTATTGTGTATAATGTCATGGCTGCCTCTTAAAATTATAAAAATGAGCAGAAAAAATATATTGCCATTTTATATTCAAGCATGGTTATGATGAATGTAGAATAAAAGATGAATTTTGGAAGTAAGGTTTTGAAGCCATTTATCATCACTCTGGAAATCTTAGGAAAAAAGTTATTCAGTGTATTAGTTAATAAACAAATATATGGGAATAATGTGTGAGGAGTACCCAGGTGCTGCCTGACAAGCGTACGGGATGTCTGTTCCAGAGTTACAACTCTTACTTTCTGATGAGAAGAGGTGCTCATCCATTGAGTAGATGTAAAAACTGTAAGCTGTATGTAGACTTCTCTCCATGCTCAGGATAATAGAAAAAATATTCTATATAGAACCAGAAGCCTGAACTGCATGCTGCTAGTCCCCAGTTATTACAGCCAGTACAATATATCATTATCATACACTAATATTTTTATAAGTAGTAAAGCATACTGTTTTTACCAGCTACATTAGTTCTGTGTTCCACTTTTAATAGAAGGATCTTCCAGAATTTCACTCTTTGAATGGTTAGAAACATCTGTCTTCCTGACTAGCTTTCTTAACCTACTTATAAAGTTTGTGTTTAATTCAAGTTTTTGTTAGTTTAAAGTGCTGTCCCTCTCCAGGATTATTCTGGGGCTTTACTAGACAGAAAAAATATCCCCTCTTACTCTTTGATTTGTAGTGAAACCGTTTCTGTTTTTCTATTATTTCTACTGCTTTCTCATTTCCTGTGCCCTGCATCTGTGCACATTTGAACCTGTCTTGGTTTCACACAGATAACCCAAATGATACATGGACTCGTCGGTGAGTTTTCACCAGGATGCTGTGTTGGAAAAAAACCCATCCCTTTCTCAACTGGAAATAAGTTCTAGTGCAGCCTATAATTACATATGCCCTTTTTATTGTTACACCATGTAGATAGCTGTGTCACCCTGTGGTCAGTGCCCTGCTCAGTAATTTCCACTGATGAACTCCAATCCACATTAGAAATTGTTGGTGTTCCTATGTACATGGCTTTTTGCAGGACTGAATTTTGGTCCATGTCTATTATTCATAGTCTCAGAGATGATCACTGCTTTCCTTGCAACACTGTGATTCTTCTTTATACAATATTTTAAATTATGATCACTCTGATCAGCTCCAAGTTAGTGAACAAGACCACTGAACACTGTGTAAGTATTCAGCTGGATCATATCCAGACTTAATCTTCTCTGCTGTTAACCCCTGCCACCCTCATATTTCCAATTTCTAATAATACTTTGTCCTGTGTTACTGCCATGTTTTAACCCCAAGCAGCAGCTCACACAGCCACTTGCTCACTCCCCCCAGGTGGGATGAGGGACAGAATCGGAAGAATAAAAGTGACAAAGTTCATGGGTTGAGATAAAGACAATTTAATAGGGAAAACAAAAGCTGTGCTCACAAACAGTGCAAAACAAGGAATCCATTCACTTCCCGGGGGAAATTCCCTGCTTCCCAGGGGCAGGCAGTGTTCAGCCATAGCCAGGAGAGCAGGGCCCATCACATGTGATGGTGACTTGGGAAGACAAATGCCATCACACCAAATGTTTCTCCTTCCTTCTTCTTCACCCAGCTTTATATAGTGAGCATGAAGCCATACAGTGTGGGATGAGGTGTGGGATATCCCTGGTCAGCTGGGGTCAGCTGTCCTGGCTGTGCCCCCTCCCAGCTCCTTGTGCACCCCCAGCCTCCTCACTGGTGGGATGATGGACAGAAAAGGCCTTGGCTCTGTGGAAGTGCTGCTCAGCAATAGCTAAAACATCCCTGAGCTACCAGCACTGTTTCCAGCACAAATCCCAAACACAGCCCCACACTAGATGCTCTGAAGAAATTTAATGCTATCCCAGCCAAAAGCAGCACAGATGCCCACCTTGTCTTTTGTCAGTTTCTCACCATCTTACTCAAATTTGCTTATACTTTCTTATATCTCATTCCACTGAAACTGAGAAAAATTAAATTTAAGCCAACTCTATAACCTACAAAATAAGTTTGTCATCAAGGAGAAATGTCTGGTTACTCATATGCAAAAAATTCTGGTAAAACCATGCTGTATTTATCTCATTTTTTCTTCTTAGTCTAGGTTAAGGCACAACAACAGCTAGGAATAATCCGGGCAACAGAGCCCTTTGTTTGCCTAAACCTTGTACTGTGGCTAAAGATATAGAAAAATATGTTTCATTTGTTGATTGTTATTGCTGTGCAGGTTGGATAGAGAGCTAGGTCTGGTGTTGTGCAGCATCATTACCTCTTACCAAAGCTAGATCCTTATATGGTGTGGAACTATAACATTTTTTCAGACATTTTAAATGTATAAATTGTATAGTCAACTCAGGTGAAAGGAAAACAGTTTTATTTTGGTTAATACTACTGAAGCAAAGGAACCTGACTCTCTTTGCCTTGTGTATTTCCTGTTCTCATAAGAGCTACCCTCTCCTGAATATGTATATCCAATGCTACTATCAGGAGAGTAAATAAGTACATTTTTCCTCATGTTCCACTCTTCAAAAATAGCAATATATTCACAAGAATGGCAATAGAAGCGTAAGGCTAATATTCACCATTGGTAAATGCACCATGCAAATTCTCAGTAAATATCACAAGTAATGAATATATTAGCAATAACCTAGTGACTGCAAAGAGTGTCTTTCTGCTGAATTTGCTTGACTGTGTTTCGTTAAAATTTCAATCATATTCAAAGTGTGAAAATGAAATAGTCAAAAAGAGTAATTTAGAAAAGAGCTGACTCAGGAGAGATATTACTACTATCAAACAGGAATAACGCATTTGCCTGCATTGTGGTGGAAGTTACAGGGGAAAGGATAAGAAACAAAATGTTAGAAGTTGGTTCTGCCAAGTGATATGGAAGTTGTCTTTGGGGCTTAAAAAGTCAGCTTTGCTACAGTTACCTTTAGAAATAAGTATACTGAAGTTTCAAAGAGCTAGGTTTTGTTTTTGTCATACATGTCTTTACATTTAAAGTAAATATCTATTTCCAGAGAACCTTCCACTGTGCATCCTGAAGCTGCAGAGCTCGAACACCCCTCTGTGGAGGTCATTGGGACAGGCTGCACCTCAGAAGTGTACTCTTTTATGTGGGAAATGAGGCATAGCAACACTCCTTGCTTATTCTCCATGGCCAGAACCTGATTCACTGTAGTGCTTATGAATCTACTCCAAGGAAGTGCTGAAGTCCCAGTGCCTTGCCTGAGCCATAAGGCTTTGTTCTGCTGCAGTGTCATAACTACAGAGCTCAATGGAAATCTTGTGTACTGGAGAATATAGCATCTGTCCTCTGGTGTTAATCTTCCAATTTGAAGTTGTGACTTAAAATTTATTTCTGCCTCGCCTTTTTGGAAAAGCCTTCAGCTTAAATGAAGGATTTAAAATTGTTGGCGAGTGTCAGAAAACATCATTATTAAATGGCCAGCTGCTGAAAGGACTTGTACTAAAAGCCTAAAACCCAGATAAAGAGCCTAAGAAAAATGCCTGCAATTAGTATGGATTCAGATCTGAGCATAATGGCTGAGTTTATGTATAAGTGCAGTGAAAGCTGAAGAACTATAAGGTGACATAGGGAAAAATGACAAATAAGAGTTTTGCTTGGAACCACTTTAAAGCAATGGTTAGATGTCAAAATGAGTCAGATCGAGAACAGAGTGTGCAGTGTCCAGTGATTGTCAGTGATATGATGGTGCTCATCATCCTGCTGCCACACAGCTATAATGGACAATGTCTGATGCAGTCATAGAGCTGCTGCAAACAACTCGGATCACGAGCATAATAACACACTCTTTTCAAACTACTTGTTTCAGAAAATACAGCCCTAAAGAACAGTTAAATAAAGGGTTGGAACCTAAATACCTTTTGTTAGAGAGAGTAGTGAACATCATGTGGGATCAGTATTTCTGCTGGATTTTTAGTTTGTCCATGGAAGTTCTATGGTGTGTTACCTTGCATTTTAATTTTTTCCTTGCAAAGATAAATATTCCCTTTTGAACTGAATTGGATAAGAGTACCAAAATGTGATTTAAAAACTGCTCAAAGGCAGTTCTGTTGAAAACTGCAGCTGTCAAAGCCATTCTTTTATGCTGACTATAAGTGTTTTAGTTAAATTAGATCCAGATTGGATTTCTCTATACTTTGTTTTATGACCGCGTTGAATTTTATGCAGTTTTATTTTCTATTTATTAAACGTTAGAGAGGAGATCATCATTATGTGTAGTGCAACACAGTTCAGAAACCCTAATACCAGTGTCTGTACAAACACAGAACAAAACAGATCAGTGTAGAGCTCACACCTGCAGCATGATATGAGACAGTGGGAGAATACAGACAGAAAGGGGAGCACAAAACAATATGATAATTTCAGGTAGCCACACCAAATGCCAGACTGCTGTTGACACATGGTCTGTGTCCAAGGAGGTTCAGAAGGAATATTGTGTCATTGCCATCACCATCAGCCCTCACTTTCCTGACTCGGGCTTTGGTACAGTGCACACAAATAATGAGGACCTCTTGTGTCCACTTTATGTGGACATGAAATGATAATTGTAGGTGAAGTTTAATACTGTATCCGGTTTTCCTTTTTTACAGGGACCTCCAAAGAAAATGAATCTGGCACTTTCATCTTAGCTTCTTGCTATCTCAAATGAGCTGCATCTCTGTTCCACCATTTGAATATCCTAAAAATGTTGTGCAATATCAAATTTACCTCACACTGTCAGGATTAAAACAAAGATCCTTTCGGGGAACAGCTGAAGTATTTGTCAGTTGTACTTAACTTTACATCACCCAGATTCAACAAAATGTCTGCCTGCAATATCTTAGAGATGGTCCAGATAAATTTTTCAGATCCCTCCTAATAGTATTTACCACAATTCCAAGATTTAGTTTTCTGCTTCAATGGAAATATCCTTGTCAGGACTTCCATCTTGAACAAAGGCATCATGGAAGTAATTGATGCTGCTTTTGTAGACTTCCAAAATTTACAGAAGTGGTTGGCATGACACTGAACTCTAAGGATGTTAAGGAATTTCTTGTTGGCTTGTTACTGAGGAAGTGCTCAGGACAGATAGCATCTTACCCATGTTGCAATATGTGTTACGTAGTGTGCCTGGATATCAGGATAGCCTTTTTGTGAATCAGGAAGTATAAATAATTCACAGTTAACCAAGCATTGAGCAAAGTAAGCATGGAGACTCCTATTCAAGATCAAGGAAAATTCTGACTGTGAAATAAACTCAGAAAGCCAGATTATTATCTCAGTCTCAACATCATTGCTTTTACAATCCCTCCTTCACAGATTCAGACATTTTCTCCCATCCCTGCCCAAAGCTGTTGCTTGCAGTGAGAAGGATTTGCTCCTTCAAGGCTTTTGTTTTCTGTGCCAAAGAGCAGGCTTTCAGAGATCTGGGTTCTGGAAGACTGGAAAAGCTGAATGGTGTCAAGGGGTGGCAATCTGAGAAGTACATGTTTTGTTTTATCCCAAGACAAATGGCTTTCAAATGTACAGAGATATTGAACTGACTCTACTGCTCAATACTGACTTCACTTCCAGTAGAGTTCGAAAGATCTGACAGCTTCCCATAGGAAAAGGGGAAACAGATCTACCTCATCCCACCTGGCTGCAGTGTGACACTGAGTCATGGAGAGCACTTGGCATGAAAGTGAAAGAATTCCTTGATGTGGATGTGTGAATGTGGGTTACAAAACCAGCAGTAGCTACTGGGTGGGGGAGGATGCAGTTTTTTGTGAGCCTTGGGTACCATACTGAATGAAGTTCAGCCTGGAAATGTTGTACTTGACTGAATTAAAAAATGGCCAAGAAAATATTTGGGAAAAAAACATGGTAAGGAATTATGATCTTCATAGATGCTCAGAGAACTGTCTTACCAGAACTGTCTTTGTACAGTGTTTTCTGAATGTGGGCATGAAACCAAAGAAGGCAGAGTTTTGTTGGCCAAGCACAAGACTCACTCTTTTCTAGGTTTCTCATTAAAAAATCAAGCTTGAGAAAGCAGAAGGTGAAACCTTCCTGAAGCAAAACCTGGTGGGCAGTGACACCTGTGACTAAGCACTGAAGGGTGGAATAGAGGAAAGAATGTCAAGTTACTTTGGGGGTTTCACAACATTTTGACTTAGCCAGAGTGAGCTAATGCTGAGATGGTGGGAAAGCTGTGGAAGAGAAAAGGTTTCTACTGAGATCAATCAATCAAAAGTTAAAATTCTTAGGCAATATTCAATTAAAAAGGAAAACTTCTAGTTCAGTCTGGTAGAGGAGCTCCACAGCATCTTATCAGGGTAAAACATATGAGGGGGAGGAACAAGAAGTATGGGACACTCACCAAACTCAGCAGGAAAAGCCTGGACTTTTTGGAGGGGGAGGAACAGCAGTGTGCACATCAGAGGTTGTGCTCTCTCTTGAACACAAGTTAGTTTAGTTTCACGACCCAGTTAAATTGATTATCTTGAGTGGCATTATTTACTGCCTAATGTAGGCCTTTGTTGAAGTGTTGCCTAATTTGCTGTTGTGCTTTCGAACACTGTGTATGTGTGTGTATATGTAAGCTTCCCTGCAACGGGAAAAAGTAAAAGATTATGCAAACATGAAAAACTGAAGAGCTCAATAGAAGTTGCTTTCTTTACTAAATCATACTCTGAGTTTCCTTGGACTCAGTGAAAATCAGTCATGAATAGCAAATACAGGGTCTTTGAAAAAGAGAACAGGCAAATATCTTGTTTTTTCCCCCCTATGGTTAAAGAAGAACAAAGTTGGCTTACTTTCTAGGGTTCAGTCTCTAATCCATAAAATGTTTTAAAGAATAACAGTGGTTTTTATTTGGCTGCACTTAATCCCAGGAGACTGTTTTCTTTATCAGAAATGTATGTTCAAATCACACTGTATCAGCCAATGAGCACAGGTGGGACCAAGATGCCCCTGCCTTCTCAGTACTAAAAAAGGGTGTTGAGCATAAATATGTTCATCAGGACCTAGAACTGATTCTCTTAATACAGTATTTGATGGAACATCCTTTTGTTTAATTTTAAAGTCTTAGAAATTAACATTATACTGTTCAAATTTTACATTTATACAGTACAGTTTTATAGTTAGGCCAGTATATACTATTTATAGACTACACTATAGAACTGTACCTTTGTAAAACACACATTTCTGGAGGAAAGAGGAAAGAAAAAAAGGTATCTGTTCATTGGTGAGTAGTACCAGGCTTTCCCTTTCAGATTCCTCACTAAAATCTGACAAATAGAATGAAAGCACTGCATGTGACGTGTATTCAGCTTGTCCTCAAGAAAACCTCAATATTATATATTGGTCTATTCCCTTAGGCAGCCAGCATTCACCTCAAATATCCATCAACAAGGATATGAGTAGGGTTGTACTTTTGTATCACAGAAATTAGGACTTCCTTCCTTTTGTTCCCAGATAAGTTATTTTCCACTCCAATAATAGAAGACTTATTTACATGCAGCTGTCTCTCACATGCTCAGTTTGACCTCATTTTAATTCCTTCATTTCCACTTTGACTCTCATCAACATGTATATTTTTATAAGTAAATGAAACAGTCTGAATGGAAAGGCTGGGATTTGTGAGGTCACTGGACAGTTCTGGTTTCAATCACTGGAAATTCAAACTCTGCAAAAAGGTGTTTGTAAAAATCTTGTTAGTTACCCCCTCTCGTCTAAAGACTATCAGCTTTCTGTATTTTCCAACCTGCCAAGGAAAGGTTACTGGAGATTGGGCCCTTATGGACATGGTTTAGTGGTGGACTTGGCAGTGTTAGGTTTATGGTTGGGCTCAAAGATCTTGAAGGCCTTTTCTAACATAAAAAATTGTATTGTTCTTTGGTTTCAGTTTATTTTACTGGTAATCAGTCCATCAAGGTTCTACTTCCAGTTTTGCATAAGATTTATTTGTGCTACAACTAATGGAAGTTTCTTTATAATCAGTTTTTTTCCTACACACCCTTTCTATTGATTGCTGTCACAGGTCTTGACACAAAAGTATCAGACACTGTAATGCTTTTGTTCTTAGAAATGTTGTATTGGATTTTATGCTATGGGTATTAAGTACAATGTAGACACCTATGTTTCATTCATCCCACAATTAAGACAAAGGGATTTTCTTTTTAAATTGAAGGATGCTTCTTAGAAAACATTTCTAGGGTTGGTGGTAGCTTATTTATACAGGTTTTTGAGACTCTAATGATGACTGAACATGGTTGATGAATCTGAAATTCATTTCCAAAATTTTATATTCCCATAAATATTTTCTTTATAGTATCACAACATAATATGAAATTTTCTGGTTTATAATTCATTAAACATTTTCTATTTTGGTCTATTTTGAAAAAAGCTGGTTTAGATATATTAATGAAATCTATCCTACAGTTTGCTTGTCTGTCTCAAAATATGGATCAAATCAGTACTTTTAACTTCTATCTGGTAATATTGATTTTGTGTTTATTCCCACTTTCTCATTTTCTTTATTTTTTTCTTTTTCTTTAAGAAATAAACATAAATTCTAGTTCTGTGAAATTTGGAAACATTTAGGTAAGTTATACACCTGATGTGCTTTTCTGCCTTGTCACTTTTTGCTTGGTATGATACTGAATAAAATAGAGCACTGACTTCATCATTCTATTGTTAACACTGTTCTGTGTAAGAAGGACTGTTGTATTTAGTAAGATAAATATACTCCAAGGTAATCTGCTGCAGTGGACAAAAACCACTTCCCTTCTTTTTCCTATTTTTGCAGTGATAAGGGAACACCTTCTGCCCCTTATTTAAGATATAAAAATGCAAACTGAGTTAATCCTTCCAGTAATTATTATTTCCTTTTGAGATCGTTCTACCTCCCTTGCTGAGCAATGAGAACTGTTCTTAGCAACCTTATTAAAACCAAGATGCAATATAATCACAAAATCACTGTCAGCCTTCTGAACGTCCTTCACACTTTTCTGAAACTATCTTCCACTTCCCCCTGGATTGCTTTCACATTATGTTATGAAGATTGATTTTGTGCCTTTTGGGGTAAGGCTTAGATAAATCTTTGTCCAAATTGTAAAGCCTGCAAATGCTCTTGGGACAATACCACATCTTAAGCACTGTGAACTGCTACACAGAGCTTGAAGTCAAACAACAAGAGATCATCCAAAGATCATTTTGAGAAGTAGAAAAAGTCATTCACTTAAGCTCAGACCGTATTTGACTCCTTTAGCATGTGAAAACTACAGAAATACAATCTTATGTGTGGGGAATTGCTGTAAAACCAACTTAGCTTTTCTTGAGATTGGTTTGGATGTAACATGAGGAACAGATTAGCCAGAAGTTTTATGCAAATTCATGAGATTCTTCTCTGCCCAGCCTTGCATGTGATTTTTCAGTAACTGTAGGGCAATTATGCCCTTATTGCCACATCTTTTCCTGCCCAGTGACGTGTCTTTCAGATCTCTTGCTCAAGTTTTTAAGCCAAGTTATTAAACTAGTGTTTTTTAATGGTGCAAATAATAATAGCAGATGAAAAGTACTTTAGATAGAGAAATACATTTTTAGTGTGGAATTCTCCATAAAAAGCTCAGTATTGAAAGGCTTTCTGGAAGGATTCATTGATCTTTATTGAACAGAATTGTCAGCAATAAATGCTGTGCGATTTTGCTAGAAAGTAGTCACAGAGTAGTTAACACTTGCTGTTGATCCACACAGGGCAATCATTTTTCTTTTGGATTTAGTGAGCTCTCTTTTGATGAACAGGAGAAGAGAGCAGCTGTTGTAAGGCTGCCTGAGCAGCTTCAAAATAGCAAAAAAAGTTATTTACAATCACCCAGTCTATTTTGTCCTCTTTTTTTCCCTCTTTATGTTTTAAAATTATAGTTTGGGAAAAGGACTGGGCACAAGGTTTACAGGTGTTGGCGGTGGCTGTGGGAGGCAGGACATCCAAGTGGAGCCTGTCTGGTGGCTAGGCAAGTTCCAGCTGTTGTTAGGATAGCATCTGCTCTCTGGATGGGTTTCACAAGGCTTTTCTGAGTGAGAGGTTATGCCTGCGTTTAGAAAAGATTAAGCAATATGTGTCAGTGAAGAGATACCAAGTTTTCAGTGGTTTCAAGCACTTAGGCTGAGTGCTGCCTTGACTTCAGGTCATTGATGCTCCTGAGCCAGGAGCCATCAGTCTGTCTCAGCAGTGTTGGATGAAGCACAGTCATGGGTTTTAAAATGCCTTAACAGAAGATGGCCCATTCACTGTTGTAGCTGTCCACTACAGAGAAAAGATTGTGGCATTCAGGTTTCTCAGCTGTGAGATGCAGAGAATTTTAAATGCTTCCCTGGGCGTACAAATCCTTGAGAGCAACTGCAGACTGCTCTCAGCCCTCTAACCTTCCTCCAATAGTTCATATACACCTTGTGATCCACAGACATATGTGGATCAATGACATCCTGAATTTTTGAATGACAGCACGTCCTGGATAGTGTAAAGATGTTCCTAAAGCGCTACATTCCAGTTTGGGAAAGAAGAATACACCCCAGCAGATCACTCAAGAAAGATTGCTGGCTACTGTTGTATAGAATGTTTCTTCTGTTCTTTAGTGAGACCAAGTTGATTTCCAGTCCTTTTCACAACCTGTAAATAAATTTAAAAAAAACCAAAAAAAAACCCGCACAATATTTTTTGCTATGTTGAAAGCTTTCCATTCTGTACTGTGAAGAAGCCAAGGTTGTTTTATATCATTTTCATAGACAGCCAGAAGAGGCTCTGATACTCTGGTTTGCCATTTTATTTCAGTTAAGAAATTATAATATAAATATACATATATTTTAGAGATTATATATCTCTCTCCCTCTTTTTCTCTATATATACACAGATTTTTAAAAATATATATTTTAGTTGCATAAAAAAAAACCCCAACAATGTATGCAGTGGGGAACTCTAGAACTGAGTCACCAGTATTCATTATTGTCATCTAACATCTATAATTAAACTTATTTGAGGTTCTGTTTCTGTGATTATACAGAACTGGTATAAGCACATTTAGTGCCACTGAATGTTTCAGGCACTAACAAGCCTTCTGCTACATTGAGCAGTTTTATCCTCTGCAGCTCACTATTTGTTTGTGCTTTTCACATAATAACTTCTGTGGTTAAAATTAGAACTTATGTTCTTTATGAACATATTCTTTATGTAATATTTCACTTCAGTCCTGGTTTTACTCTCAGATGGCAACTAAGTACCACACACCTGCTTGCTCACTCTGCCCCCCTTCCCAGCTGGATAGAGAGGAGATTCAAAGTAAAGTAAAACATGTGGGTTGAGTTAAGTATATAATTGAAATAAAGTAAATTACAACAATGATGATAATAATGATAATGAGCAACACTCTAACAGATACAAAGAAGAAAATTAACTCTATTCCTGCTGAAACAAGGACAACTCCTAATCTTAGTAGTGGATAGATAAGATAAAGTACCTGCTTTTTTATTCATATTTGCTGTTTTCTGCAATGAATGGTCCTATCAGCTTTGGAGTAATTGCTTGTGGAGTAATTACTATGTATAAGCATACTTATAAATAACTTGTAAATAAGTATACAAGGACTTCCCAGAGGTAAGAAGCACAACGATGAGAGAATGAATAATCAACTCCAAGTAAAAAAAACTTCTACATTTACGTGGTCATTTTGTGTATAGCAGTCAACCTATTTTTTCAGTCTGCATAGAAAAACTACCCATTCCATCATCAAATACTTCTCTCTAAACACTGAGATGAAGAAATATGCATTGCAATGAAATTATGGAAGATTTTAATTAATTAAATATAGCTATTATAATTAGTTTTTTCCTCCTACCCTTTCTATGCCACCTTGAAGAGAAACAACCAGAAAAAGTGATGTGTACAAAGATGTTAATGATAACTAATAGCTCAGGATATAATTTCATGTGAAGTCAGAAAAAACTGATCATGCTTGATCAACACTAGTTTAGTCTGGAGCATGTAGGTTAAAAAAAATTGTGAGACCTGCTTTACTCCAAAATGGCAGAGAAAGTGGAGTGGTTCTTATGCAAGAAGATGATTCACACAGTGAACTATTATAGCCCTAGCTAGAATCAAAAAGAAGCTTCTTCCTGGCGTCAGATAACTAAAAATCAGAACGTCAAGATGAGTTTGGGTCAGTGCCTTTACAACCTCACAGGCTGGGATTTGAGGTTCCATCTCTAAAATGGATTTTATTATTTTTCTAAGAACATTGTTTAAAACACTCGCAAGACCTGTGAATGAAATGCAACTTGAGTGCTGAAAGTAATTTGTGAATGTCATAGTGAAAGTCATTTAACTGCAGATGGTGGATAACTATGGGTAGACTAACAGACAGAATTAATGGAGGAGGTCAGCCCTCTTAAAAGTATGTTGTGTCTTTTATTTAAGCAGTCAAAGGAAGTCTGGCCAGTTTAAGAGGTATCTAGAGTCTGTTGGACTCTGAGGTGCTACTTTGTGGTCAGGCAGTAATGGAATACTTGAAATTTTCTATAATTCTCCTGTAGTGGAGATCTGGCCCTTAAATGTACTCACTACATTTGTTGTTATTTTAATTAAATATTGCTTTCTTTTCCATGATGAGAAGCAGCTTTTCCTGTTTACAGTCCCTATTCTACCCACAGCTATTGCTGTGCAACCCCAGTGCCTGCAGCTGATCCCACAGCCCAGGCTGTACCTGGGATGTGCCACTCTGCAGCTGGAGCAGGCAGGGACACTTCAGGCATACTTCTGCTGCTAGTTAGAACTGGTATCATTCCTTTGAAGCCCATGGTGATGGTTTAGTTTAAAATCACTAAATGGGAGGCAATCCCAATTGAAATGGGAATAATTCTGGTCTTTAGTGACTTTACTCACTCCAAGTATTTAATTTGTAGTTGTGGTTAAAAATAGAAGAGATAATTCTTCAAGATTCAGTCCTGGAGAGACTCATGTATTGGGTTCTCAATTTAGAAGGAAAAGAGAGCAACTCATACTGTCTCTAGGTGTTTGAGTAAAATCCTCTTCACATGGGTTCCCCACCTCCCATTAACATAGCACCAGGACTCATTTTTTGCAGCCCCAGTGCTTTCAGAGCCACTGCCCTGAGGAGCTGAGAGCAAAGTGGTTTATTAACTTTCTCTGGCATGTTTGGAATTACAGAGACCTTTACATTGATAAGATTGGTGGATGCCTCACCGAGGATTTTGTTGTTAACTTAATTTAAATAATTTTCCTTCACCTGGGGATGACTCTGATAAATTTTACTGCAGGAGAAAATGGTTTGGTACACTGATATTTGACATTTTATTCCCATAGCAACTTCCCTCAGAGAGCCTTCCAGTTCAGTTATTAATGAGGTTATTTTCATAGAAACTGTGAGGAAGGTGAATATTCCCACTTTCCAGCTGAAAAAGATGCTTCATAGTCTATTATGTGTATCCTGATCTCACAGGGAAGTCTATTACAGTAAAGTGAAATTCAGATTTTCTATATTGTAGCAATACATTTTCTCAAGGAGTATCTTTTCTGCTGCTTATACCTGTCAATCTGTTTCTCCTTGCAATGATTTCAGAGATTGTTTTTGTCAGCTCATCCATAAGAGAACAACATGGTCAATCAGAATCTCTCTTTTCTCAACAAAATGATGCTATGTTTGATCACTTAACAAAGGCCTTACATTTAACATTGGAGCAAGTCTTGAAACTTTTCTCCTTAGTTTCCATGTCATCGTCTCTTGGAAGAGCTCTGGAAAGTATGGAGACTCACAGAGGCTTCCCTGCTATTCACTGGCAGTGATAAGGGCCAGTACATCAATTCAGTTGTTCCTTGATGACTTCTGATGTTTCCAGTGGTGCTACTGAGTTAACAGCTTTTCCGAACCAAATCTCTGTCCTGTCACAAAACAGAACTCTCTTCATGGCAACAAAAAGGGATCTTTAATTGACACTTTCACTGATCTAAAACATAATTCACTGACTTGTGGGTTTATAATAGTAGAATTTTGTAAATTGCTGGTTGTAATAAGATACACGGATGAGAAATTCCAATTACTTTCCACTAAGCCAAGTGAATCAATGAAAAGAAACCTTTCTCCTGGAAAATAGGTTACCTGAATGCTATCTGCTAGCAGAACATAGAAACAGCTGAAACAGCTCTGTTATGAAAAACTAACCTCTGGTTATACTGGAGATTTGGCACTGACTAAATCCTGATCATCTCCCTGTGACAGTGAGGCCAGTGCTATGGACTTCAAAAAGTTCCATTGTTAGCCAGTTCATCAGACCTAATAACAAACTAATAATTCCAGTTATTCATGTCACTTAGCTTCAGTGCCAGTCTAAATAGAGAGAGTATCAGGTTCTTTCATAGAACCATAGCATGGCATGTCCATTTTCATGTGGGGCCAGCTTCACATGCCCTGTCACACTGAATCCTGGGCACAAGAAGTGAACATGCCTACAATGCTGGGTGATCTTTCAAATAGTAGCAAATCTCTTCTGACTTCAGGATTGTGTTATTCAGGCTGTGATCATCTGGTCATTTCCAGACATCAATATCTGTTATTTATCGAAGGTGAGGATTGTTACCATATTTCAGTCCATCCAGAGGAACATCTGGCCTCTGATGACATTTCTCATAGCACTGAGTTAAAAAACAATATTTAAAATCTGTGATCAGCTGCTACAGGCTTTTCACAACAATCTATTGCTATTTGCTCTTTGTTGAAAAAGAGTGATAGATTTGGCACTCCAAATTCCTTTTGCTTTTCTATTAAATCTAATAGTAAAAGCCTATGTATTTGAAGTCAATTTGGTTTGGGTTTTTTTTTAGCTCAGTTGATGTATGTTTAACCAGACATCATAACAGAATGAGACGTTGGAAAGGTCTGCTTTGAAATTATGCTGCTGAAGGATTACACTAAACTGACCCACACAGTCAAGACCACGTGGGCTGACAGCTGATCACAAACATTCCAATTCTCATTGTCAGTCCATGGTATCACATTGTCAGACTGATCAGGTCAGTGACCTTCCACCTCCATGGGCATGGAGGTAGTATTAAAAGTGTTATTTGTGCTTGCCCTGCAAAGGGTCAGCTCTGCACAGATCTCTCTGAGAAGTCACAGTCTGAGTCTTTCCCACTTTGTGCCTTCACTATGTGCTAGTTCTACCCCTTTCTGAACTTGCCTTTCAATTGATGGCATCCTGGGACAGAAATTATCATAAATTTAATTGACTTTTTGTAATGTTATCCTCCATTCATGCTTGCCACTGTCATATTTTGTCTCTTTTTCCTTTTAAGCTGTCTCAGCTGCTGCTGTTTTAAATATTAGGTATTTATCAAGGGAGCTTCACGTTGGTAATTGCCTGTACCATTAGTCATCATCAGGATTTCTGAAGATCTTACATTATCCCCCAAAAAAGACAACTAAAACATATCATTGTCTGTGCTAATTTTTTTGCAGCTCACATAGTGAGTGGTGACATTAAATAGATATTCATTCTTTCCTGTTTTGTACTACACTGCCGATGAGCACAGGCCACAAATTTGGGCTTGATCCCTACTAGATTATCCAGACGACTTTTTTGCAATGATACACATATTTCATGTTCCTTATATCTTCTGCCAAGCTCTGACAGCAATATTTGACCTCCTCATTAATTTTAATGAGTAACTTTGCCTTCAAATAATAGTAATTGAACCTCGCATTATCTTAAATTTTTCTGACATAGGATGTTTACTATTATTCTTACTTATTTGCAGAAAGTTAATTGGTTGCCTCCCTGGAATTGCCCTCACAGTCAAAAGACATGCTTAGCAGATAGTTTAGTCTTTATTGCCTGTGTTCACTTATGTTTGAGGGAAAATGCAAATACTGGTGTCAGTATACACATGGCAGGGATCAGATTTTGATCTCTGCTTTGATATAAAGCAATTCCTGTTAAAATAAAATACACAAATGCTGTACTAATAAGCATTATAACTTCCCTGTGAAGGTGACCCTCTCATTTCACTGCCCTTGCAACTAGACTTCTAACCAAAGCAGCTTCCTAGGGGTATCACAAGGTGTCACAATGAGCTGAATCCAGTCTAAACACCCATACTGCCATCAAAATGGGTGCTTGTGCCCTCCTCTGTTCCTGCTGTCTGCAGCATGCCAGGCATGGTGTCTCTGTGACTGCCTCATTTTCTTGTCAGTTTTTCAAAGAACAAGTCTTTTCCTGGACGATCATGTGCTCACATCATGAAATCACATGAAAAGGTTTATAAAGGACTAAAATACAGTCGGTGAGGTGGCCTTTGAGAAATATTTGGTATGGTGTAGGGCCTAAAGCACAGGCTTCTGATGATGGAAAATATAAATATTGTCTACTTCCTCTCATTATTAGGCTGTATGAAAATAGAAATCTTTCCTGTGAAAAGCCAAAAGCAAGTTGAAAAGGAGAATTTCTTGAAATGTTCTTATTTCAGAAAAAAATAAAAAATGCACTCACTCTAAATGGACACAGCAATAATAGTGAAGCAGAAATCATCATGAATCAATACTCAGAAATTTTTCATTTCAGCTGAGATAGGTGAAGACCTTTTGATTTTGTAGTTCTTTCTTTTCCTTCTCCAATAACAAAGATGAAAAATGGAGAGAAGGCACAAAGCAAAATGATGAGAAAGACTCCAAAACTAGGTAACTTTCTGTTTGCTTTCATTGGAGCTGAAATCACATCCTTACTCATAGGAACAGAACTTTCATATTGCTTTGTATCCTTCAGACTGAGATTATTTATTTAAAAGAATGGTTTTTTCTCTCACCTCCTCCTGCATTTGCTCACACAAACCATCACAGGCAAGAATTGTCTTTTCAGTTACTCTTTTTTCCCCCCAGCCACCTGAGAGTACTGCTGTATGCCTCTGAAACAGAATAACCTGTCTGAAGACAGAGGCAGCACAATAAAATCTCCAATTAGGAATTGTTATGGTAAAAATTTGGACTAGTTTTAAAGAGGCATAAAGATAAGAAAATTAACTTTATTTTTAAAATCTAATGCTCCTAAGAAATACTGTGGGGGAGAGAAGCAGCCACAAGAGCTCTTCTGAGCCATTAATCTTTGCCATCAAACTAATCAAATTAATCTTTGCCATCAAACACCTATTTGTGCTAAATAGGTGCTCAATTCTTCAGAAAGAATGGCTAATTTCATCCGATCTGGGTTAAAATTTTTGTGGAGCAAAGCAGCAGCTAAACATCCTCACACCTTCCACAGAACAAGAATTTTTTGTTTTTTTCACAGGATAATGATACCAGCAACACCTGGAGTCACTGATGCTCCTGGTGAAGCCCTTACCAGGGTACCACAGGGCAACCTTTCAGTAGACTTCAGGCAAAAACTGACTGCTGAGTTCTTAGACCAAAATCCTACTGCAGGTTACAGCTGTAAGGCTGTCCTGACTCCAGTGGCTGCCAAAAAAATCCCTTCCAGTGGCTCACAGAAGATGACACCCACATCCCTGAAAGCATCAGGTGTCTTTTCTCGATTTCTGGCTTTGTGATAGTCCTCCAATTTCCCAGACAAGGTCTGGAGATTGTGGGATGGCATTCAGCAGTTTCAGTTTAAACTTCCTTCAGAGAAAAGCTGCAATGATTTGCAGTCTGTTCTACTTATCCAAACTTTGTTTTACAGGCTTCAGGTAGCTGCCTGATACATTTTTCAGAATAGATGAATTTAATGGCAGTATCACTTTAATTTGGCTTATTTGGGGTATAAGCAGCTCTGGAGGGAAATTTTCATTTGATCCTGGGTTCAAACAGATTCTTGTTTACCAAGGAGCCACAGTTCACTTGTGAATGCAAAATTTCATCTTTTTTTTTTTTTTTCTCTTCAGCTTGTAGGGAGTAGCATTAGAAATACAATTATGTTCTTTTACAGAATTAAAAAGGAAGAAGAGTTTTGAGAATCAGTCCTAAGATCTTTTTTACTCAGCAGCTTGGTTACTTTCAAATGCTAATTTTCTTTAGAATTTCAATTTTACTTCTGGTAGTGGCAACACATGCTTGTTCTGTAACAGCGTAAATTATTAGCTGATTCACCAAATTCTTCTGGTCTGTTTTTATAGCATTTTGAAAAACAGTAGGCTGTTTTAGTTCTTTCCAGTATTCATATTAACTAACACATTCAGAAAATTCCCCAGCCATTTAGGGAAAACCCCACTCATTTTAAGCAATGTGGTGTGAGGTGAATTTCACTAATTACAGTGTAGAACCCCATGATGCTGGCACTGCTTTGGATGAACAAACCATGCATGGTCTAAATATTCTGAGAATTTCATCAAATGTGTAGCTAAATTCATGTGAAGTACTGCCTTGTAGGAGGACCAACATGAGGAAATCAGAATTTCTGTAATGAACGACAGCAGATGTTCTTTAGCCCACTCTTTTATCTATGGTATCAGCTATTTATTTACAGAATATAGAAATAAGAGAGGTATAAATAAAATTACATTGCTGTTTTTCCAATATCCTGGTACTGATATTTTCTCCCCATTTTAATAAGAGAAAACATTGATTTCCCTATGTCTTGTTTGAAATGTGACATACATGGAAGATAACATGGGTCTCTGCCACACTGTTTTCTTTTTTTGTTTGTTTTGTTTTGAAACAGACTTTTCCTCTGAAAACAATTTTAATGGATAATTAAACTTGTTGCCAAATTAAATCCTGTTGTTTTCCTCGACAAAAATTAATCTTTATGCTGGGAAAACAAAGCTGGTTTTGAAAGTCTGAATGGAATTCAAGTTTACCTTTTCAGATTTCCTTCTGGCCCTGTTCAAAGCTGGACTACATTTCTGTGATGTGATGCTTCTTCAAAGGTATTGGAATGTGATCCTTGTATCCCCTTCTGTAGATGCAGATCTTGTACCTGTTTACAACTCCCATTGTAAACCAGCACACCACCAGCTCAGAGGGAACAAAGCACAGGTCATGCAGGTGCTGTGAGGACACCTGGGAAAGGGAGATGCAGTCCAGCCAAAGATCCCATCCTGCAGTTGGCTTCACAAGGAAGCAAAATTCAGAAATGAACTGTTGTGAGAAAAGCCACTCTGGATCAGCCAAGAGTTCTGACATGAAAGTCTTGACAATACAGAAGTGTTTCACTTTGATTGAAGAAAGCGAAGTATGCAAATATGATCAGACTAAAATGCATTGTAAAGTCAAAAAAAAGCTGAATTTTAAATAAAATTTGTTTTGCATACAAAGATCCTAAATTCTGTCTAATTGCAAATCAAATCTGAATAATTATAAAAACATATCAACATAGTTAGTTTATATTGAGACTAAAACACTCAATAATGAAGAATTGAGACATTGTAATGCAATGTAAATACAAAGCTCCTAAATATGATTTGAAACATAATGATTCATCATTAGTGAGCTAAAACCAGCTCTTAAACTTCTCTTTTCGTTACGTATATCTAACTAGTAAGTTTCCCAGTCAAATAATGTATAGTAATGTCCTATTTTACTCAGAAACCTATGAAGCTATGCATATTTGTACTCTTTGTTCACTTCAAAGGCATGCCTGGCTTTATCATTCTGTCAGCAGAAATTCATTTCTTCCTTAATTTAAGCAGTGTCTGTCTTCACTAGTGCACTTCCAGAGCATGATGGAATGTGACTCCTTATGACTACCCAAACCATTTATGACCCCTAATTTAATTTTTAGGCATTGTTCTTGTTTGTCCTATCTATGTCCATTCAAACAAGGGGTTTTATTATTAGTATTGAATGTATATGACTGTGTATACTTGGTTACTCATCCTATGTGCTTTATGTGGAAGGACAGCCACTATTTTAACAAGATCTGAGGGCTGCTAAGATCTTCTGAGGTTCTGCCAGCACAGCCTGTGGCTCTCCCTGGAAAAGGCTGGAGCATCCAAAAAGTAGACAGACATAGAAAGTAGACTGCAGAACTAGTTTGAAATCCTAATAGCAGTACTATCCAGTGAGTCTCAGGTTAAACCATGCAGGCCAAATCTGGAAGGAAATTTGATTTCGTTATTATTCTGTTTTCCTGATTCACAGAAACAGGAAGTATTAAACCACCCCAAAACAGACCTGGAAGACAGGGGCCAGAATTAAATAAAAATCTGTTTTCTTGGCTAATGGCCACATCATATCTCCTTGTTTCTGTTTTTTCTTGAGATCAGTGAGAATGAATCTTGGTGTGTTGAAAAGATCATTGTGTTAAAAATATGGCTTTTCTGTACACCTCTTAATGCCTTAGTGCTCATCTTCTGGTTTTGGCTACCCCTGGACAGTTCAAATAAATCAGTGGGACTCAACCAGGGAAGGAGTCTGTATTTAGCTTATCAAGTTCTTCCAGAACGGCCTCTGCTTTATTTGTCATTCTTCAAAGCATGTGTATGCCTGTGCTTTAGCCACGTTCAACTGGATTTTTTCTCTAGGAGAGACAAAGTTCTTTCAGGTAATGGTTATTGAGTGTATTTGGATTAATCACATATACATGCAATTAAAACTCCTCAGATGTAGTGAGAAACCAGATGTCAGCTCTACCTAGAATCCACCCAATATTCATCCTGCCTCTTTAGCTAACTGTAATTTACACTTGAACAAATTATGTGCAACACGAGAATATTTTGAACAGTAAAACTGCACGTGAAAGGGTAAAAATGTCTTATTCCTTTGTGAGATCATAAATCAAACACATAATACATAACGGCATGTTGTTGATGTAACTTCTTTGGTTTTTTTGGTTCAAGTAAACATAGTATTTTTGAATAATGCAGCAGAGGTGAATGCATGTGAAATACTTCCTTGTTTTAACAAATATCATTATGTATGTAGTGCTGATTTAAAAACAGAATGGGCATTTCCACTAAAACTATCCAGTGTTAAACCCGAGTCTGTGACGTGCAAATTTTCCCCAAAGCATACTTTATTCTCAGGTAGCAGTGGAGCAAGAAATATTTATTTTATCTTTCACTCAAAAGTTTTATACCAAATATCTGCTCCATCAGGGCTAATGCAGTTTGGAAGACATGCATGAGAAGGTGTGGTATGAAATGAAAGCCAGGTTCTGTTCTCAGCTCTGCCACAACGTGATGTGTGGGGTTGGAATCAGTCCACTGATTTCTGTAACTCTGCTTCCACAGTGGTGTAGACTCCTCAGACTTTAAAAACAGCTTTCAGTCTTCATGGTGCTTTTCTATAGCACTATTACCTGAATTGGCTCTTACTACTCTCCCAATTATTTGTGTGTCTGAGCTCTAAGGTACTTCTATACCTAATTTTACAGCTGCCTGGAGTTGCAATGATTCATGTTTCTACAGAGAGCAGTAGGAGATATTGGAGCACTCATCTCAGGTCACATGAGAAGACTGTGGCAGTACAGGTGCTCCTGTGTATAACTCAGTCACAAACCACTGCACCATCCTTCTCGATATTCCTGATAGTTTTTGAGTTCACTAATACATTTGACCAATTATCTGTAATGATTAGGACCCCATTTTTTTTGCTTTTCATGGCAAGCAGGATGAAAACTGTAATTCAGATCTGAATCCCATTGCCATCATCTGGGTCTTATTTGTTCAAGATCAAACTACTGGAAAAATCCTCCACATGGGCCTAATTTTAGAATATTATTCTAATTCAGGTATGGTGTACTTGCACTAAAAGTTGTTAATAGAGAACTGAATCTGTGCAATGGAATGAAATTAAGGTTTATTTGAGTATGACTAAATGGAAAGAAACAAAATATTTATATGTATATGTACAACACATTGCTGAAATTAACAGGCACCCATTGCTCTAAAACCATAACATGAAACAGGTGCCATAAATGTTGATCTATTTTGTCTCTTACTTAGCAAAATATCTATTTTATTACATATTCCTTCTTAGTTTTGAATTAATGGTGATGTTTTAAGGGATTAAGGTGGGAGATGAGGGAGGGGAAATTATGATACTTGATTTTTCCAAATTGATAGAAATAAGGAAACTGGAGAGAAACTCTCTCATAGAGTTGATAATAAGCTTTATTCTGTGGGTTTACTTGCATGAAAAATTACTTGAAGACAATACAAACAAATTCTGTTTTCTGAAAATAGTTCATATTCTTATACTCAAATTCGGAGATGATGTGTAAGACCTCCAAAATATGGTGTGGTAATAAAATGAAAGCAGTGCTCAAAGAGTTGGAAAATATTTTTTTTTCTCTCGAGTAAAAGAAAGTATTCCCTTGAGAATTGAAGTATTTTCTCTTGAGTAAAGAAAGCTATTTTCAAAAGAGTAATAGTCATATTACTGATACTGAAGAAAATGTCCTTCTGCCAGCCACACCACTATCTCAGTGGGGCTTTGCACTAGAAAAATGTCATTTGCTACAACATCAGGCATCATAAGAACTAGTCATACTATGTTTTGGAGGATGAGAATTTAATACTTGTGATGTCCTCGTTGCACAGAGGAAATGGCAGTATCTGAACTTGATGATGTTTTCAACACTGGAAATTGCAGAGGTCATGATGAGCTGTAATTCTTCTCAGAATAAGTTGTGACATTTTGGCATTGAGTTTTCACCAGAAAAGACAAAAAAGCACATATGGAATGTAAAAAAAAAAAAAAAAAAAAAAAAATTTAACAAAATTCGCTCAAAATTTTGAGAGTGCGAGATTAAAAACATCTGAGGAAAATACCTGAGGTGTATGGCTAATGTAGCACCAAGGTGACAGTGAACTGAGCTCAACCCTGCCCTCTTAACAGGAAGGTGCTGCTCTGTTCTACCTGGGACTGGTGCTTGAAGCATCTTAGTTTTACTCAGTGAATTTGATATTGGTCTCACCTGCAAGGTAGCTCCATTTTTTATTCTTTCCTAATATCCCAAAGCAGGAACTTCCTCAGTTTGTGAATCTGCAATGTTGTGAGTCTGTTTAAATGATCAAAAGAAACGGAGTTCTCTCACTTTAGTGAATTATAATTATCCCTTTCCAGAGAACCACAGTGACTGCAAGCCTTGCTCATTTTAGATGCAGGCTCAGGCATGTTTACATATTTCCTCAAGTCATTTAAAATTGGCTTTATTTTTTCTTGCAAAAAATGTGTTGCAATCTTTGTACCTTAATTTCAATAAGTCTCATGGGACTGTTAGCTACAGAAAAAAAAATATCTTTTTTTTCTTAATGAAGACATGAAAATGTAATATCCCACTTTCTATTCAAATTAAACATAGAAATTAAGAAAATTTGATAAATTGTTGTGGCTATAATTTTTAACCACTTATTTAGTTTACTAACAATCCATCTTCAACTCCATGGTCTAGTGCCTCATTTAATAATTTTTTCTTATGGAAGTCCACTTTACAAATAATCTCATTAAAAAATTAGGTTGTTCTGGTCATTCAGAGTAATAAACACAGGAAAGATGGAGATACAGAGAAATAGAAGTTTTGTGGACAATAAAAAATGTCATTTTCATAGCTACAGATAAATGCTTAATTTTGGTTTTACAAAAACAAAATCATTCTTCAAATGGATGTATTTCAAAATGGTTTTACTCAAATTGAGATAGTTAAAGACTGTATCAACAATTTCTCACTTGTTTTGGCACTTGGACTCAGCTGAATGACTGCAAGGTAAAGAACAAATTCAAAATAAGCTTTTTTTGAGAAACGTGCTTGTTAAAATATTTAGCAAAATAAGCAGGAAACATGGGAAAGTTTGAAAACAGAGAAGTGACACAGAAAACACCAGGATGCTGTGCTGAATTTTTTTGATTATTTTTTCCTATCAAATAAAATAATGAGATTAAAATATTATTTAGGATCTTTTCAACACTGTGTTGAATTCCTAGCTAAATTAAGGGTCATCTTAGGCAGCCCAGTCATGCATTTGGGGGGGATGACTGGTGGGAACAGGATTTAAGTGGGTATAAGTTTATGTGGAAGGGAGTTTTCTAAACTGACTATCCTGTTGACCAGTACTGGCAAGCAAGAACTACAGGAGAGCTTTTTGCCACTTGTAAAATCTCTCAGGAGAGACCCCAGCTGCAGGTCACTGATAGACAACCCCGCTCCTCAAACATCTGGGCAACCCTAACCCTTACAAGATTTAGCTCAAAATTTCTTTCCAGATTTTCACTTTCCAAGCAGGTTATAAATCCTTTGCAAGGTTATGCAATTTTATTTCAGTATCCAAATTCTAAAGCTGTTTATTCACCATCTTTGCTTCTGTAGAGCAGAGTCTGCTGCTCTCAGCTCTGTCAGCTCTGGGCTTGATTTGTCTCCAGCAATTGCCAGGAAGGTGGTTGCTATGCTGCACTAATGAAAGGAACAACCATGTTTCCTTGAAGGCAGTCTAAGCAAGTATAAACAAACAAATGCTTGGTGGTGTTACTAGTGTAAATGAGATATTATTGCAACAGATAAAGTAGGATATTATTGGAGGCTTGATAGCTATCAACCTTTCAACTTTCTATGAAAAGCTTAGCTTGAGATGGGCAACTTTTTTGGCAAATATTTAAAGTATTATGAGTTTATAAAATTTTCCTTCATCTTGATGTGAGTCACATTTTTGTTGTATTTGTTCTTGTTATCACATTTTTGGGTGGACGTGGCACAGGTTGCCCAGAGAAGCTGCAGGTGGCCCGTCCCTGGAAGCGCTCAAGGCCGGGTTGGAAGGGTCTTTGAGAAACTGTCCAGGGAAAAGTGTCCCTGCCCATGGCAGGGGGGTTGGAACAAGGTAATCTTTAAGGTCCCTTCCAACCCAAACCGTTCTATGGTTCTATGATTTTTCCAGTGACAATCTGTCTCCACAATTTTGCTAGTTACTGTTACATCAATGACAGGCACAGATGAAGGTCCGTGGCCAAAGCCAGGAACAAAAGAAAGTTTTAATTTAAAAAAATCCTGTTATATTGCACTGAACTTTGTCATCTCTGGTTCACTGAATTTAGCTCTAAGTGTGATTCCTTTCTGAGAAATGACTGCAAAAACTATGTCACACATTGTTGTGTTTGTACTTCAGCGACTTTGCATCAATTTTGTTCAGGATCTTGGAATTTTTTTAAACCACAAGATATACCTATGAAGATTTGGAGGTCATGCTGTGTTTAAATTCATGTAACACCAATAAAAATCACATTTCTGAGAAATGAAATCTCACTCACCCTCCCAGCAAAGCACTTCAGTGTCTAGAGCAGACTGTGCTGTCAGATTTTCCTGAAGTGCAAGTAAATCCATTCTACTGCCGACCTAAAATGCAATCTCTTGAAATAAACTTAAAATAAAATTATTAAATAGTCTTACAATATTAGCATTATGTATTACATTAAGGTGAAAAGCTTTGGAAAGGCTGATCATACTACCTCATAATGGGACAAGCATCCATTCATTGAACAAAATACAGGAATTATCCTGAAGAGTGACTACTGTAAAAATACTGACCATATGTTATTGTCTATCTGTAGGAAGAGGGTGTTATTTACTTGAATTATTCAGTGTCCTTTTAACAGATCTCAAGTTTTCTGGAAAATGCTGAGCACTTTTTGCTAATGGCTGCATAATGCTAACTTTTTTCTTGTTACTTGGTTAGGACAGAGATATATTTCTTTTTGGAGATACTGGGCACTGAAGGCATTGGTCCAAGATGAATTGATGAAGAAAATGGTTGCAGCATATTTTAAAGCAGACTTCTTCTTTGGTGTCTTAAGAAAAAATATTGAATACCACATGCTAGAGACATTAGTGGGACACGATGTAATTTCTTATCTGATTTCTGATTCTGACTTGGTACACTACAAATTATTTTCCTTTTCTTCTCTCCTTTATTTTGCAGTTAACTTTGACCACTTTCAAATATTGCGGGCTATCGGGAAAGGGAGTTTTGGAAAGGTAAGAGTCAACTTATTTTTAGCAGTCAAATGTCTAATAGGGAATAATACCTTTGTGGTTTTCTTACTTGATTATGGTAAAAGAGCATGGGTTTTGTAGTCTTTGTCTTCTTAAGGATATCTGACCACCAGTATGAACTGTCTAGTCATTAAATTATTTATAATATGATCTATTAACTAAAATTCATTGAGCAAAAATTATAATAATAATAATTAATTATCCCAAATGGAGATCAGCCGAATTTAAAAATCTGTCCTGGAAACAAAAATCAACAAATTCTTTAGACAGTCCACCAAAGTGATCTTGTTCTTGAATCTCTGAGCTTATTTATGTCTTTAAAATAATTGAAAAATTTTAAAGACACTTTACATAGAATAAATCCTCTTGGGACTGTGTAAACTGGCATATAATATAATTATGATCATTGAGTAAATGTTTGTTCAATTCAAAAGGATTTTTCTGGAACAGAGAAGATTAATGGTTTGTTTACACTTGGGTAGACAACCTTTCTTTCCTATAATAGTGATCATAACAAGGTTATAAATTTATAATACAAAGCCACGTAGCCACATTTAATATAAATACAAAGACAGAAAATCAGAGAAAATAATATTTGAGAAATACTGGAAACCATTTCCCATGGGAATACATCTGAAGGTGAAATATAACTGATACTTGATCAGGTGGCTGATAAACCAACAGCTGTCTAGATCCTGATTTTAATGATTCCTGAGTATATGCCTGCTTATTGCTGCTGAGGCACTTCTGTAGCCATGCATTAAGAACACACAAAGGATTTTGCTGGTTCTTGGCCACCATGCAGAACAATGATTTAATTTTAGAGAGGCCAGAAATACTTCTTGCAGAACAGCATGGTCCTTCATGGCATGGTCCTTATTCAATTCAGTAGTTTTCAGCAGAAAACATCTTTGAGGTCAATAGGAATATATGCTGCATGAGCAAAAAGGTACCTAAAATCCCCATAAAGTCAGGGCAGCAGAGATCTGTGATTGTTTATTATCACAATATGACAGAGGTGGAATACCATGTCGATCTGAATGAAGGTCCAAGAGTGTAAGTTATGTACAGGAAAAAAAAGTTAAAAACATATCCAAATCATGCTGACCCTCACAAAGGAATTGCTACTTAAATCAGAGTTCAGCATTTTTGGTTTCAAATCGTCTACTTCTGAATTCACTTGGCAAATTTTTAATATACAAATAAAACTTCATCAGAATTTCTAATCTGCCCTCTTCCAATGTACTTGGAATCACTAGTAACTGGAATATGCTAAGCATTACTAGCTTAAAGATCTTCCACAAATAAGCAAACAAGCAAGCAAGCAAACAAGCAAGCAGACAAACAAACAATTTATTGTTATTTACAAACATCAAAGCATAAGCAAAGAGCTACTTGGCAAAGCAAGGTCACTGAAGCCAGAAAGGCTTCTTTTAGAGCAGTGCCCTGCACCTTGCTTGGGTACCACTGGTCCCTGTCCTGGTCTGTTCCATGTCAGTGTGCACAGACAATACCCCAGGTCTGTGGAAGTGTCATTGTGCACAGACAATACCCCAGGTCTGTTCCAGTGTCACTATGCACAGACAATACCCCAGGTCTGTGGAAGTGTCATTGTGCACAGACAATACCCCAGGTCTGTTCCAGTGTCACTATGCACAGACAATACCCCAGGTCTGTGGAAGTGTCACTGTGCACAGACAATACCCCAGGTCTGTGGCAGTGTCACTGTGCACGGACAATACCCCAGGTCTGTGCCATTGTCACTGTGCACAGACAATACCCCAGGTCTGTGGCAGTGTCACTGTGCACAGACAATACCCCAGGTCTGTGCCATTGTCATTGTGCACAGACAATACCCCGGGTCTGTGGCAGTGTCACTGTGCACAGACAATACCCCAGGTCTGTGCCATTGTCACTGTGCACAGACAATACCCCAGGTCTGTGGCAGTGTCACTGTGCACAGACAATACCCCAGGTCTGTGGAAGTGTCAGTGTGCACAGACAATACCCCAGGTCTGTGCCATTGTCACTGTGCACAGACAATACCCCAGGTCTGTGGCAGTGTCAGTGTGCACAGACAATACCCCAGGTCTGTGCCATTGTCACTGTGCACAGACAATACCCCGGGTCTGTGGCAGTGTCACTGTGCACAGACAGTGCCCCAGGTCTGTGGCAGTGTCATTGTGCACAGACAATACCCCAGGTCTGTGCCATTGTCACTGTGCACAGACAATACCCCGGGTCTGTTCCAGTGTCAGTGTGCACAGACAATACCCCGGGTCTGTTCCAGTGTCAGTGTGCACAGACAATACCCCGGGTCTGTGGCAGTGTCAGTGTGCACAGACAATACCCCAGGTAGGTATGCATGTGCCCAGGAGTGTGGGCAGCTGCCCCGTGAGTGGCACACACTATGCCACAGCTTGCCAGCCACCTGGCTTGAACAAATGATCTGCCAACTTACACAGAAGCTGTGGCTGTGTTGGTCCTACACAGGCTCCGACCTCACCTCCTTTATCTGTCCTGTAACATGGTGCAACATGAACTCTCAAAGGACACTTTTGAAGTGAGACTGTTTGTTTCCAGAAAAAAAACATCATGGTTTTGGTTTCTCTTCTCTTCCTACCCTCCTCAAAACTGCTGTGGTGTATCTTTTTCTGAAAAATATGCAAGAGTGTCTATGAGACGGCATCTGATTTAAGGTGTCCCTAAGAAGAATTGGGCTGTGGCTGAAAGCAGGTGGTCACTTCTCAGATAAGACAAGCACTTGAGATGCAAAATATTTGATACCGAGTGGCCTAGGAATTCCTGTGACAACAAATGTTGGGACTGTGAATCGAGAATGCCAAAGGCAAAGGCAGGGAGCTGAATTCTGAAGCCAGCTGGGGGCACAGATCAGAGCTGCTGAAGCAGCCAGCCCCAGTGGAGGAGCTGAGGTGCTGAGCATCACCTCGAGCTCTGTGCACAAGAGCGAGCTGAGCAGCACAGAGGCTCTGCTGGACCAGATACCTCCTGCAGCAATTTCCTGCAGAGGCCTACGGTTACTGTAGCAACCAGAGTAATTTAAGAAATATTGAGAGAGAGAGAGAGACGGCGATATTGTACCAAGAGCAATAAAATAAAAAAAAAATAGAGCATGTCTTAAAACATCCTATGGCTCTCAGAAAACAGAAAAGGCCACAGAGGAGCCATAAAGGGAGCAGGCAGTTTAAGGAAAGCGTGATACTGAACATGGTGTTATACGCTGCAAGATGCTGGAGCACAACAGACCCCGAGCAGTAAACACCCCTCAATAGAGATTAACAGTCTTGCAGCCTTTTTTGACATTTTCTGCTGCCAGGTACTTCCAGAAGGACAATAATAGGAAAAAGTTGCCAACAACGAGGCTTCTAAATGAACAATAAAGGCAAGACTGACTCACAGAGACAGACGTTTGAAATGGTGACTGATTTACCATGTTGTGCTTTTGGCTATGTTATAATAGGTCATTTTTAAATGGGCTTCTTTCTTTCCCTTGCCCATGGAAGGAAAAACAAGGTGATTTGTCAGAAGTCTGTACTTATTTGGGACAAAGAAACCTGTTACACCAAGGACTTTCATATTGCAATTGACAACTGCAAAATAAGGCTTTAAGTTTAGAGGAAATTAATACTTTAAACATGCTCTCTGATGATTGTACAACTCCATTTTCACCAACACAGATTCCCCAAAGCAGGTTCACAAGAACCACACTCATATAAACCTGTAAGAAAATTAGATATTTCTAGAAATATCATAGAAATATTCACCTGAATGCCATGGAGAACAGTGGATCAAAATCAACCAACAAGCCTTCATAAAGTACATAGGCTTGTTTTATTTTCCTGTATGATGTGAAAGGATGAGAGGTCTTTTGTGAGGGAAGAGAAATAGAGACAGAGACATGTAATACATTAGAAGTGCTGTCTCCTGCTTAATCTGGCTATTATTTTCATATTGTTATATGTAGAACTATCACTCTTCTCAAACAAAATATTGCAAAAAATTATATATTTGAAGATCATCCAGTAAGTACAAAACCAACGAGGATTGAAATACAAGAATTGTCATTGTCTTTTACTGCAACAATAACCACATAATTGCAGGGTTACTGCTGCAAAATAATTTGTATTCAGGTACAGAGATATTATAGTACCAATTTTCTCTGACTTCCCTGTTCATGGGAGTAGTTCTATTAAACAATATGACCTCCTTAAATTAAATTCAAATTATAATTTCAATATACAAATTCTCTCCTGTTTGTCTAAGATGCTGAGACACAAGGCTTAGTTCTGATTAATTTGGTTGTATGAAATAGTGACTTCCTGTGATGAAGTAATTGAAATTACAGTGGTGTAAACCAGATGGGAGCCCAGAATCATGTCTGCATTGATTAAGGGTACTTTAGCAAATAGTATGCAAAATATTTCAGAAAAAAAAATATGCTTCTATCCTAAAAGCAACATAGCACACAACTGCAGAATATTAATACTGTTTGACAGTATAACAACCTGGTTTTTAGCTTGAGTTAATATGAAAGGATACAAAGCAGATGCTTCAGCTGCTCCAGATGTGCTTTGCTCAGGGGAATCTGGGAATGAATCTCCCTGTTTAAAGGAAATCCCCTGGCAGCCTAAAGACAAACTTATGATATCCATTCTCCAGCCTCTTTGTATAAATCTTTCAGCTCTGCTTGCAGGCTAAGACTATGAGAACTCATTTTTCAGAGCACATGGGTACGACAGACAAGGGAGCAGTATTTCAGGCAGATGCTCAACAGCAGGTTCATCAGTTCCCATCTGGAGTGTATCTGATTTCTGTCTTGTAGTCTGCTGTGTTGGGGTGAGTGCTTCTTCCCGTGCAGTGGCAGAGCCCCTTTGCTGGGCTGGGAGTCCTCACGGCAGCTCCTGCTGCCCCATCCCATCCGCTGATGTGAGATGCAAAATATCACACAAAAGCATGGCTGAGTGTGCACCCCAGCTTCCAGCTCTCCACCTAACAGTGGCCCTGTGCAGAGGTTTCTCTGGCTGTGGGTTTACATCTCTCCTCTTTTATCACCTGTTGTGAAACCACATCTTGTGGCAGTCTGAGAGGTCAAAGTACTCCTGTGCTAAATTCAAGCCAAAATTGAGACTAAGTGCCCCTTGTTCTTTCAGACCATGCACATAGCAGCTATCAGTCTCTTCTAGTAGGAAACAGAAGAAATCTGTGTTTTGCAGCAAGTCTGATGTTTCATCCATCACCATCTTTTGCTCTGGGAAGAACTTCATTGAAACTACCCATGGCTGCTCAGCCAACATAGCATTATGCAGCTTCCTTCAGCAAGCTTCTATGTTTTTTGCATGTGAAATCAGAGGAAATCCAAGAAAGTAGTTTAGAAGTGAGCCACAGTACATGTTGCTCTTGAAAAATGGAGCTTAGCCCTACAGCTGTAATCTATTGGCTTCCTTCTCCAGGGAAGGGAAGCTTTTTCTAAGCTTTTTTTAAGGAAGGAAGCATTTTCTAAGGGAAAGTGTCCCCAAGTCACTCTCTGGTCAAATTTCTTCTAACCTGATAGGTTTTAAGGCAGCGCACTGTTAGCTTCTACAAGAAATTACAAAAGACACCACCCTGTGATAACCCTATGATATATAAAAAAAACTCTTTAGAAAGGGAATATTTTCAGAAGAGTTTTTTTAAAATAACACTATAATAGCACCATTCCAGGGAAAATTGATGGGGTTCATAATGCCCACCTTTAAACATGTACAACACAGATGTCTATATCCAAACTGGTAATCTACAGTCTCTTTAGGGGACATCAAAGGGAAACCATTCCAGATACAGAGGTAGTCCCCTGTAACTCTTTAGATCCATACTTTATGTGGAGATGGCTGTCCCTCTCTGCTGACTATGAAGCTGGATAGTTGTTGAGTTCAGAACACATATTTGCTCTGAATCATCACACTGTCTGGCCTTTGGTAAATGATATTCACAGAAAAATGGAGAGTGTGACAGGCTTCCATACTGATACATGTAAATAAGCCAATTCTGCACAGACTTTCATCATAATGAGTCACCACAGAATTTTTTTGTTATTGAGGTGCCAGAGCATCTGTTTATCCCTATTTTAAAATTGTTCCTTTGGAAAACAAAAAACCCAAGTTAAACATTTCCCATTAAGACTGCACACGTGAGAAGAGCTCAAGGGCTTTTCCTTTCTTGCTTGCTTTAATGGAAAGTTTTAATCCATTGATGTCCTCAATGCTCAGGAGAAGAGCTGACAGCCAGCTGGTAGAAGTGCCAGGGAGGATTTTCACTATGATCCAGTGCTGTCATAGCAATGTCAGGCATTTTTCACAATAACATCAACATGAATGCAGGTCAAGTTTCATGATTTTTAGTAGCAAGTAGCTTCATTATATTCATTAAAATCCTATTGATTTTGTAACCATGTTAAAGGATTTGCGTAGGTACATATTGCTAGAAAATGTTTACTACAATTCTGCTTTGAAGCTGTGTGTTGGGAAAGCTTCTACCAACAACAGAAGGTCTGTTTCAGCTGTGCTGAACACCCTTGTTTTTACTGCCAGGTGAGAGAACTGAGTGTCTTCTGGAGTCCCAGCAGTGTTTCAAAACTGGTTTGTTTACATTAGATACTTTGGTGCTGCATATGATCTTGGTTTGCCACATTGGACAAACCTGTGATTCTCAGCTGAGTAAAACCCCATTCTCTCAGCAGTCTCTCTAGTCAACTCTTCAATAGGGAGACTTAATGTAATGGACTAGGAGACTTCTGCAAATACCTAACTCTTGGCCAAGTTGTACATAAAATCATGATGCAAAGTAATGTACATGACTGAATTTCTGGACTTAGTTTCTGAGCTAAAATCCCCAAATGTTGTACTTCATGATGTGACTCGCTAAATTGGAGTCTCCACCTATTCTAAGACAGGGTGTCAGGATTGCCCCTGAAAATTATGCTTACGTTTTTGAAGGACCTGTGGGAGCTTGAACAATTTATTTCCTTCCCTTTTTTTCCCCCTCAGTTTCAGCTCTATCCTACTTGCTACTTTTTCTCCCTCCAAAAGGCCAAACACAATTCCTCATTGCTCCACAGCCAAGGTTCTTTCCATGTAAATGTGAATCTTTAGTTATCTTAAGGGCATCAACAATACACAGATTTTTCATAACAGTCCACGGTGAAAAATGAAACAAAACTTCAGTACTCACCATTGTGCAACACTGGGCTCAAAACATTCATGGGCTCAAAACAAAATGTTACTATGCATGTTTTCCTTGACCCCAGAACATCTCCTGATATTAGGAAGGGTAATTAGAAACCCTACCTAATCATGCTTTATCATTAGAGGTTAAAAGTATCTATGAACTTCTCTATTTGGAGTAGATTCGTGCTCAATGACACATTTTACAAAAATAGAGTTTCAGAGAAATAAATGTGGTTTGGCTTCACTGGCCTTGTTCTCCCAGTTTCAGCTGTGGGAAGTTGCCTTGGTCAATCCTGATTGCTCCTAAATATAGGGTGCATAAATTCCTTGAACTCAGACACAAAGGATTTATCTTTGGTTATCACCATGTTGTAATCTGATCTCTTACCATGAATTTATGAGTGTACAGTACAATTTTTTTATGTATAATATGGGAGTGTGCATGTGTGCATGTGTGTGTCCTTACTTAAATATACAAATAAAAAAGTAATACCTACATCAGGTGGAACCAGAATACCTTTGAGCTTAGACACTACAGACCTGGGATACCTAAACCAGATGTTTCCAGTACATTCAGAACAATTGTGTATTTCTCTGTTGCCAAAAATCATACTTAACCTGACGCTTTGTAGTGCTTGTGACATTCTCCAGCCACATTCTCAAGGTGAAATACCATGACAGAAGACAACCCAGACTTCCCATGGGAGTTCTCTTGACTAAGATTTTCTTCATGCATTTACATTATTTGACTTTTATTTTACTGCCAGAGACTAAATCATTGTAATGGTCTCTTGTGAATTCAGAAATATTATGATGAATATCTGTATGAAAATACTTTTTCTTTTCAACAATAATTAAGGGAGCATAATTCTGATATTTAGATGAAATATTGGGCCTTGGGAACACAGGCAAGCTTTATGATGCAGTAATCAAGATGTGAGTATTGACTTGTGGGAAGGAGGACAATGGCTGCACATTTTCCTAGCCAGGAGGCAGTAATTTCTCTGACTAATTAAATAGCCAGTGATTTCAGCCATTGCAGCGTATTCCTCTCAGCTTTACCATGTAACTTTTGAAAGTAATGATATTTTTTCTGTGTCCCCATTTTCTTCTCACACAGGGTTGGGTTGCTTTTTTGTTAATTTTTAATTACAATCTATTGCAAAGAATCCTGCAGAGTTGTGAAGTGAACTTACTGAAGGTGTTACTCAGTTGTAGTATACAGATCTCAATTATTGAAATATCATTAAAGACTCTTTTTTTCCAAAGTCACAATTAAATTCACTTTCTCAAGGTGTCAAAATTTTTCTTTTACTTTGCTGCCAATTAGGTGTGCATTGTACAGAAGAGAGACACCAAGAAAATGTATGCCATGAAGTATATGAATAAACAGAAGTGCATTGAGAGAGATGAAGTTCGCAATGTTTTCCGGGAGCTGCAGATAATGCAAGGCCTGGAACATCCCTTCTTAGTCAATCTGTGGTAAGAAAATCTTTAAAATGCTTTCATGGATCTCTCATTTTCTCCTTGTTGCTGGATCAGTTCAGAGTATGGAAGGCTGGAAAGCTAAAGAAAAGATTTTTGGTGACCTCCTTTGTTAAAGGTATTAAGTTTTGCAGGGAGTTATATTTTTCATTAATATTTTTAAGATGTCTTTTTTAATTGGAATATTTAAATATCATATTAATCTGTTCATTTCTGGCTTAGTTTCTCTCCACATTGCTATAATAGTGTGTGGAAATCCTGTCCCATTTATTTTTGAAAACACCTGAACTAAACATCTCTCCTAAAGTTGTGGAATATCAAAACCAACCGTTATTTTTTTTTAATTTTCTTTTTTAGTTGATTCAGAGAAAATTCAAAACTCAGTTGTTTTTTAAAAATTACTGTCACAGGACAACAGACAAGTGCCCTTTTGTCACCTGGAATTTCCCTTATCTTCTCCATGCTAGCCTCTGAATCTTTTGGTCACACATGAGTGTGAGAAAATGCTGGGCAAGCAATGACTAGCTTCAGCTACACCACCAGCTTCAGATATTTGCTGGGCTTTTATGTAGTGTGATAGCACTTTCTGGTTTTTGTACTGGTAATAGTAATGGGATGCAGAGTTTTTCACCTTATCTAATGACCTGTACCACTCAAAAAATAAAAAGGTGGAGGGGACATACAATATGAAAATTATGCAGTTTGTGAATAGCTTGATTGGCTGCAGATGGTTACAATGCACATTGATCTTGTATTTTTGAGTTTTAGCTGTCTTACTTGAGGCCACTGCCTAACCTACAGTGTTCTGTCCATCCCTTAGCTCACTCTTGGTGCCAGGTAAGCACCTTTTACAAATTAAAAGCCAAATTGTGTTCTGTCTTGAGTGAACACAGCTTTAGTATAATTGCACTCTGTTATAATAGAAAGTATTTGAACCCCAAATTGATTCCAAATTAGGTCCAAAAGGACCTAATTATTTACATACATAAGTGTTCTTCACTTGATATGAATGATCTGAGCTAATCTAATACTCTATTGAAGGCTTGAAGAAAAATACATCCTTGTGACTGTAATACAAAACTTCCCAAGTATATTTTCCAAGGTACCAGCAAGCTGTAGTCTTGGGATTTCTTTACCAAATATATGGTATATCTGTTCTTAGAAACCTGTGGAGTTCTCTGTTTTGTATTTGTCTACCTTTCTTGAAATACCACTAACTTTTTTTCTTTATCAGGAGGTGTGGAAGTTTCCACTGTGTAACTAGACACTGTACAGAAACAGTCATAGGTTAATGTGATCTGAGAGATAAACATAACAATGCTGAAAGACTGAAGATCAAATATTTATTGTGAAACAGAAAGAATGCTAGATCCTCATTACTAAGTTAAAATCAGATGATAAATATTCTTTCTTGTTTTCTTTTTCCATGCCAAAGATTAAACTTGAAATAAGCACTACCTTAAAATGTATTAGGCATTATGATGTCTTTTATCCTTCCTACACTTCTTAGATACCATCACAGGATATCAAGATTTAAATATTACACTATATGTGTATATGAGAAATGCAGAAAATGAAAAAGAAATGTAGTAGTCTAGAGTTACAAAACATTTCAGGCACACAGGACACTATTCAAGATGCTTCTGTGCACTAACAATGTTTTATATTTGATATCTCTAGCAATTGTTATAGTTGACCAATCTGTCTTCAAGTGCTGATCTCTTCACTCTCCTGACTGGTGACAGAACTTGAGGAAATTCCATGAAGTTGTGTCAGGGAGGTTTAAGTTGGATATCAGGGAAAGGTTCTTCCCCCAGAGGGTGGCTGGGCACTGAACAGCTCCCAGGGAAGGGTCACAGCCCCAGCCTGACAGAGCCCCAGGAGTGTTTGGACAATGCTCTGGGGCACAGGGTGTGACTCTTGGGGGTGTCCTGGGCAGGGCCAGGAGTTCAACTCAGTGATCCTGATGGGTCCCTCCCAACCCAGGTGGAACTGTGGTTCTATGATTCTGTATGAGGATCTACTGACATTCAGGGACGCAGACTAACACAATTAGTATTGTAGAATTTTATCCAAAAACTAATATCATTGACCCTTACTGTTTTCACTTGAAGTGTTCACCTCAAACACTGCACATTCAAATGTCTGGTGAGTCAAAGCCCTGACCAGAATGAGCTACTGGACTGCTGGAGAACTTGTATTTCATCCTGGGATAGCAAAGGGAAATTTTGAGCCTGAGCCTTCCCAAAATTAGTCTAGTCTACCCCGAATAACTCTTTCCTTGTATCAGGCTTATATGTTTCTATAAAAAAATTAGCTTTGAAAAATCCTAAATTGATTCAAAATAACTTTGTAATATATTTCTGGAGTGTCTACACTTGCAGGCTGCAGTAGCATTTTCCAGACCTCTGACTTCTCTGTCTCAAATTTCAGCTGAATTTCAAGATATTATGCACATTATCTTCAAATAATGACTTTTTTTATTGAACTGCAACAAGGGCAAAGCACATAAATTGTAAATGATCCATGAATAATGGTCACATCTGTTCTGTTAACACTAAGCCATTTGAAGCTTTTAAACATTTTAATAATATTTCATTTATTTAATATTTGAAACTACATTTTTATTTCTACCATGGGGAAAGGGACTTTGCAAGTATGAATGGAATAGTCCTTAAATATGTTGTTCCCAGAAATAATTACTTAAAATAACATTTTCATTGATTGTTGCTGAACTAGCATTCTCTTTAATGTATTTCTACTTGCAGTTTAGATGCAATAATAATTGGCATCAAATACATTAACATTGTAATTATAACTTATTTAAGATAGTTAGCAGGAATCCATGAGTTTTCCTTCTATGAGTCAATTCCTGACACACTAATGGAAGGAAACAGCTGAATCTACATTTTTCCTATAGTAATTGAAGCTAGATTAGTTTCATTTTTCAGAGTTAGGTTTTGCTGTTTGTTTTATTAATTGCACTGTAAATGTACAAATGGACTGTAACAGGAGCTACCAACCCTGTATCGTTTCAGAAACGGGAATGTTAATCTAACATGGAACATTTGTGTCATGGTGTAAGGGGAATAAGACAATTACAGCATGTTTAAATGCCAAAGTTCTTTTGGCCTAGTCTGTCTTTCCAGGCTCTGTCACACTCTCTTAGGGCCATATCAGTTTTTAGAAATCCTGTCTAAAGTACGATTTTGGTGATTAAAATCCAGTAATTTAAATACTGTAATTTTTCCTAAAATAAAATTCTGTAAAAATAATGTCTTTTTTTTTGTTATTATTTTTTTTTTGTATTGGGATTAAATGAATGGAATCAATTTAATTGGGATGAATTGAAATGGAATCCTACATCTTTCAATTCAAAATGTCAAAACTAAACCAATATTGAAAAGTATATTTGAAGGAAATTCTGTCATGATACCTTTTTCATGAGTCTGTGGTACTGTCCCTGACCAGAACAACTGATTTTCAAAAGTTTATGATCTGGAGTTCTAAAACATTAAAATAGTAATAAATCTCCTAACAACTCCTTGAACAAAAGGGAATAATAACTAAGTATATTAATCTTTCTTTGAGAAATTACATCATCAAAACTAAAAGCTGGCAATTTAAGAAACAAACATAATTACTGGAAAGTCCTTTAGTTTTTCATGATAACTGAAGAAACTAATGAGATGTGTGTACACAAGCCATCATCAATTAAATTCTTGTGGAGAGAAAAAAGAAGAGGAATGAAGGTAAGCATTCTGTGGTGGGTGGTTCTGCTGGATCTATCAGGAACCACAGCTTACACAAGAACATAGAGCAGCCCGTATGAAACAAGGGTAGCATCTCAACTCTGAAAGATCTCAATTAAAAAGCTTTTTGAGGCTCATGCATCTTCTCTGAACTTTATTAAATTTAACTTCACAATCTCAACCTATAAATCACATTATTTGACGTATGAACTGTCTTTCATAACATCTGACACAGAAAGGAATCATTCTTCTGTAAATGCTCATAAGAGCTTGGAGGATAACGGTGTTTTTCAGGAAGGGTCTGGGGTTGATTTATAACCTTCATTTTAGAAATTAAATTGAATAAATACTTAAAGTCACTTTTGTCACCATCAGAGGCATTTCTGATAATAACGATTCCATCTTAAAATAAAATGCAGTCCTGTTTTTTATCAGACCTTTTTTTGTCATGGGTATTTCAAGCATAGATAACTGGGCTGTAGAAATGTCAGCTGCTAGCTTGGTCCCACCTTGAGACTGTTCCTCTCTAGTGTTCAGCATTTTATCCATGTTCATCCTTCCCCAGATATCTGAGTGTCCCATGGGCAACACGAGTGGTGTTCCTGAAAGTGTTCATGTTTTAAATACATTTCTTACAACATGAGTTTGGACTGGGACAAGAGCCAGGTTACTTGCCAGATACCAGTGGAGGTAGATTTGGCATTATGTGACTTGTCCTCGATCATGAAAAGATGTTTGAAGCATCCACTGGCTGCTCTGAAAACAACATGACAAAATACAGAATATTTTTTGCAAAAATAAAAACTACCATGTATCAAAGTGCTGACATGGAACTGAAAAAAAAAAAAAATTGGACCGTTTCTCAAGAGTTTTGAAACACTGAAGTTATCTTATTTTTAATAGCCTGGCTAAAAGTTTTTAACTTGCCAGAACATTTTCTAAAGCAGCAGAGGGAGAAGTCTAACCATTTACTTTTGTCAGCTTATAGGTCATTTTCCTAGTATAGACAAAACAGTATGTTTGATTTATTTAACAAGCCATGAAGAAGTGTTAGCTGCATTCTCAGAGTGGCTATATACTGTGATGTATTTTTCTTTTGACTCATCAGTCTATGGAAACTGCATGTATTCCATGACAGGCCCATAAAAGTACATTACTGTTGCCAGCTACAATAAGACTAAGTTTCAAATCCTGTGGAAACTGAAGAACACATATTGCAGCAAAAATGCTCATACATTTCTGAGTTCATCTAATACTCCAACATGTCATCAAAAGAAAGAGGAGATTAAAAAAAGAAGGGAAAAGGGGATTCTGGAAAAAAGAAATTATTTGTTCAGTCTCAGGTATTGGGTGGGTTGCTCAATGTACACACATATAAAGATACATAACTGGAAATTAGCACTTCCCTATGAAAGATGGTCTTTCTAAAATATTTTGGGAGCAATGTCACCTTGGACAATGCCCCCTAGCATAGCTTTGCTCCTCAGGTTGGTATCAAAATTTGCATAAATCTACAAACTGAGGGAAGCAGGAACACCTGACCAAGTGTTTTACTGCTGGGTGGAGATGAAAACAACCAATGAAGGAACACCAGTTAACACCAGAGTAAGGTGAGAGTATCAGAGTAGGGCAACAGAGCAGGTGGTTTAGGTCAGTCTCAGGTGAACTTGTTCAGTGGCTGTGCTCTTGTGGCTGCTTAGCTTACCTTCATATAGGAGACCTAATGAATAGAATGAAAAGATTTTATGGGGGATTCAAATTTGTTTTTCTGATGTGGTGGGACTGGTCTTCTGAGCTTCATGAGACACCACAATAAAGGCTGTGAGTAAAGCTCACGATCTAACAGAACAATTGCATTATGTTTTGGGAACAGTGGGGCTGTGCTGTTTCCTGCTAGGGCCCAGGCTGGGTGTTTGCAATTGGCCTGACAGCCCCGTGAGCAGTCAGAAATCCTGATGAAAAGGAAAGGTGAGCTGTACTGATGTCTGTCTTCATCATATGTGGTGGATTCCAAAAGTCGTGAAAAAAATCATGACGTGTGTTCAGTTTTCCTGGAGAGTAATGAAGGTGCTTACTGATCTTTGCTCTCTGGTTATACCCAGCTGCTCCAAGTCTGGTTTATGGGGACCAAGACTTTGGTGTCATCCTGGCTGGCTGTGTCTACACCAGTAACCTAATGCTAGGTATCCTTTCTGGGCTCTCAAATCCAATATTTCATAATGCAAAATATTTCCAGGTGCACTCCCAGCCTTGCTGTGGGCTGGGGCATGAGCACCATGCCAGAAGAGCCCCAGGTGCAGCCAGGCTGTTCCCAGCAGGTAGGCAACCTGCACACCCTGTCCCTGGGTTTGGGAGCTGACCAGGAACAGACTTTGCTGTGCTATTTGGTCTCAGTGCATTTGGACAACAGTCACTGGTGTGTTTATAGATGCAACCTGTGTTACTTTTGTGAATTTAGCTGAGGTCATGAATGCCAGGCCATGTAATCCTGATCCATTCCAGATACCTGAAAGTTTCTAAGTTTCTTTTCAGTCAAGAAGAGATTGTAAATCAAGGGAGAAAGATATATTTAGCATATTGTACAGATCTTAGATGGGTGAATTATTTTTGCTATACATGAAGCAGAGGGTGAATAGTTTTCTCAAATAGCTAGGTCAATTCATCACTGCATTAATGCAAATCTGAAATAGGTGAAGATATTGAAAAAGACTGAAAAAATTTTCTGTTCTCTAGAGACTTAGAAGAGATAATGATGGAGGAAAAAGGGCAGAGAAAGGTGATGAGATGGCAGGAAGGGTAAGATAATTGGAAGAAAAGAGTACAGAATAGATTTGACTTGAGTTGTAAATGTTCAGGATGTTATTTCTAGCTGTGGAAATTACATTGGACTCAACACTGCCAGCTGGTAACCTCTGGGTGTTTGTGCTAAATGAATGTTAGCTGTAACATCATCACCAATTGATGAATGCGTGATCCAACAGTTACTTATTTTTTGTGCTGATTTTAATAGCCTAAGAGAACGATTGACAGTATTGGGACACTGTCTGGATAAATTCTATTCTGGTGACTAATTGTTTCCTGTGAGAAATTGCTGCCACCTTGAAATATATATCTTTGGGCTCAACTTAATACATTTCTCCTAAAAGCAGGAATTGGCCTTTGGCATAGCTTAAGTTTTAATCTTTTTACTTTAGAAACTTCTGTACAAGATACTTCATCTCCTGTGTGCCTTTGCATCCTGAGACCCTTCTTAGGCATGTGCCTTCTGCATCATTCTTACTGAGACACACACTTTATTTGCTGACCCTAATAAACTTTTCTTACAGAAGTTTTCACTGCAAGAGGAATCTGACTCTAAATATTGACAAATATCCAACTGCTGGGAAAAATAATCCCTTCTGGTTTAAAAGTTTTCATTTCCAGCCGTGTTTCTCTTATGAATTTGCAATTTTTATTTTGCTCATCCTTCACAGAGGAGTAGCTGCTACCCAAAGCAGAGCCTCCTAAGCTTGGAGGGAGCCTTGGCCACGTCTCAGGTTTGTGGTGTCGACAGCTGCAGAAATCCTGTGCACACTTGCAGCAGGAATGAGTGCTATTCCTTTTGGGCAGATACAGAGCTCCAGTGCTATGGCAGGGGTGTCCTCAAGAGAGCACAAGAACAGGGTTTTGGTGTTCTCAACCTAATGTGATGTGAAGGAAAGAAGAAAAGAAAAGCACTTAGATATTGCTTCAGACTCCTCAATTGCCACTTTTGGCAAGCAGAGCTTATTTTCTTTTTCTTTATTTTTTCCATTCTCTGCTTTAAATATTATGAATGCCAAACACAATAGCTAGAGTGTGCAATTAGACTGATAACCGAGGTCCTGTAAAGTGGATATTTTGACAGAGTAATGAGCACATCATGTAAATCTACTGTTTTCAGTCAGGATCGACTCTTACCTATGCTGTGGAAGCTGGGACTCCAATTAGCCTGTAGTAAAGGCTCTGCTAAATGCAGATTATACGAGATGCAGCTCAGCACTGTGTTATCAAAGCCCAGCCACAGTGGAATGACCATCAGAAGGCAAAACTGTCTTGGATGCACCTGCAAAACCATCTGAAGTGAGAATGTGAAAGAGGTGATAGTTGCAGAATAAAAGTAAGTCCTTAACACTTCCACTGCAAAACTTTGGTACTGAACAGATCCTACAGATACACAACTAGTCCAAAAATGTTACAGTTGTTTCTGGAGACTATTGGCATAATATTCCTATATGGCTATAGAAACTTCTCTTGGTTTGCTTTTGAATATATTCCTGGTTTCAGTGATGATGCTGTTTTGTTCAAACCAGACAAAACATTATTTATAACAGGCTGAAGTAAAAGAGTAGAGATGCTAAAAACAAAACCAAAGCCCCCATGGAACTAGCAAGAGATATCAAAATAGTGGTAATTGAATATCTATGTACTTCAGGTGATATGTTAGCTCTCCAAGTCATGCTTCCTTTTTGTTTCTGCAAGAATGTCAAGTATATTTTTGAAGTTGCCAAGTACTAAAAGTTGGGGATGTTTCTGGCCAGCTGTTCAAAAGGACAGAACAGAAGCCAAAAGCCTGCATATAAGGGTATAAGAGATGTAAATAAATTATTAAATAATAATAATAAAAATCTTGAGTGCAATTTAGAATGTCCATTGTTGGAATTGTATCAGAGTGAATTTAAAATGGAAAATAGTGCACTTAAACCAAAGCAGGAAGTTCTGTAATGCATTAATTTTGCCTGACTAGGAGAATCTTTGCCTTAACTCATTAAAATTTCTCAAAGCTTTTATTAATTTAAAAGCCAACTACAGATTTTTACAGCATAAGTGTGCTTTTAATTCCATTTTATTGAACAAAAATTATATTTATTATGCTTGTAAAGTGCAGTGAGAACCTGATAGTAAGACTTCAGAAAATTATTAATGGTATCCTGTTTCAAGATTAATGACAGTTGTGCAGTATAAAGTTCTAATGAGAAGAGAATCACTCTTACGTTTCATAAGTACATGACACATAAGGGAGGATTTAAGGTTCCTGTTCTGTGGTGATGTGCATTTTACAAATTAACATCTGGAACAGAGAAAGGTCATGGGCTATGAAAATGACTATTTAAATTCCTCTGCAAAATGGATATGGCCAGTAGGAAAATAACTTCTGCCCATAAAATTCTCTCTAACTACCTAAACCAGAATTTATCCAGGGTGCAGACAGCAGATTCTTTCTTGCAAAAGCTGAAGTGGTGGCATTGAACCTTGTTGAAAAATGAGTAAGTGAAATAGACCTAAGAGGAATAATTCTTTTTCTTGACCGCAGCTTTCACAGCCTCACCAAGAGATAGATGAGAGAAAATGCAGGTGCAACAAAAATGGCAAAGAGCCTGGTGAGAATGTGAATTGTGGGCTGAAAGGAGAAAGCCTTTTTCTCCTTCAGTGGGTACAAAATCTAACCTAATTGAAAAGTATAACCAGTATCAGTGCATCAGTCGGATTTTTCAAGGTCTGGACTTCCTTTACTGATATTTGAAAATAAAGCAGAAGAGAAAATCAAGTATTGTTTCTTGTCTTTCCAATGAAAGAGATGAACTATAGACTTCTGTGCAAGTTCTTCTTTCTGCAGAAGTGGAAAACACTGAAACTTTTTTTTAAAAATAATCAAGTATTTTGTTCACCTTTAACTAGAGCACTTGAAATTCTCTCTTTAGGAAAATGTCATTTATTTTAAGAAAATATTCAAAACCTAGATGTTCCTCCACAGAAGAAATTTGGTAATTGATAAATGATCAAATGATATGATAAAAAGGAGCAGCACATTCTAAGATATACCCATTTAATAGGAATTTTATATTAATATGACACTAAAATATTTTTTAAATTAAAAAAATTAAAATAATTTTATGTTCATATGGCACTAAAAATGTAGAGATATAATTTACATGTGAAGATAATAACATCTAAGAGGAATAAAATATGTTGTAGTGGTCTCAAGTATTATCCTTTTTATTGTTGTTCCTCACTTAGTAAATGGTGACATCTGTAGTCTTGGCAGTACAGTTGTGCATTCCTAGGAGAAGGATAAGCATGGCTTCTTTCCACTCAGTACAATCAGCTCTGTGGAACTGACAGGTAGGACATTTTCCATTTCTTGCACCTGCTTTGCTGCATGATTCAGGTTCATGTGGTGAGCACCTACATATTTTTGCTGATTTGATTCAGCAATGCCTTCCATCCACCTTCAGCCATGATGGAGTTGCTTGCATTTGTGCAATCTTTAGCAAACTGTGGTTTGAGCCAAGCTACCTGCAGTGGTCCTATCTCTCCTCTAAATGTTGGTGGAATATGGTGCATAACAAAGTTCCTATGAAATAATGACAAAACTCTGATTGTGTTCCATATTTGTGATCACTACATTACAGAACTGTACTAATGAAACATAGTGTTCCCTAGCATTTGTTCAAGTAAAAAGTGGAATTTTAGATATAAGAAGATTGTTCAGGCAGTCTTTTAAAAAGCAGTGACACATTTGAAAATATCACTGTGAGTATCTGGAATTACAGAGCACAGGGTGTCTTTGGGACTAACTCTGAGGTGACTGCCTCCTGCATGTGTGCTATCAAGAAATGAGCGGCTCTTCCTCCACGCAGGAAAATATCCCTTTGACCATTGTGCACATCAACAGCACAACAGGATTCATCTAGACTAATGGGAAAAAATAATACTCTTATGACTCTCTGACAAAGTTCAGTGCTGAAGAAGAGTTTGAACTTCTCTGCTAGCACTACTTTTTCAGCAAGCTTGTATTTAAGTGTCCTTTGAGCTCTTAAAAAAACTCCACACAGTGTCTATGTTCCTAATCAATCATGATAGGCTTTTTCCTGCTTGGCAAGGTCTGTCACTATGACATACAGAGAAATGCTTGCTCAGATTTATCTCCTGGGTTTCCTTTGTGGCTGGAGAAACCACTTTATTTTTTAATACCTCACTCCTTCTATTTTCCTTTCTGTAGATAATTCAAGAAAATCTTATGACCTTTTCAATAGCGTTTGATATGCCAGCTTCAGGATGTCCCATCAATAAATAGTTGCCTGTGTTTCTTTCTTTAGCTATTTAGTACAATTGATGCCACACGCACAGTACCTGCATAAGTAGTGACAATGATTGATACTCCCAATTCAGAAGAAATTTACCTTTATTTATTATCATCACAACCTTTGACAAGTATAGCCTGCTTTAGTGACATCCTATATTGATCTTTCTGTATCTGTTATAATGAAACATTTCACACTTTTTCCCCCCCCTTTTATCTCTCTTACTTGGAAGACAGCTGGAAACTTTTTTATGTCACTGGCTCTTGTGCTCTCCTGGTATATCTGTGCTCTTTCCCAAGGACGAGAGAGAAAGAAAACCTTCCAGGTTGTTGTCCAGCTTCTGTTTAAGTAGGAAATCCTGGCTGAACACTGGCCCTACAGCCCTGCAAGCAGGACTTTTTTAAAAGCTACAGAACAGAAGAAGCTAAGGATGCTGTAGTGTCTTCAGTGTAGTGGGGCTGTCAGACACAGTGAGGCTGGGGAGCAGTGCTGAGCACAGGAGGGACAGGGGTCATGGCTGAGGCTTCAGCCAGGCTGACAGCCTGAGGCAGCTGGAACCAGGGTCCTGTCACTGCCATGGACAGACAATTTGGTGTACATCAGCAGAAATCAGTATGCTCAAACACTTTTTTTCCCTGCTTAATCAGTTGTGTGTGAAGTGATTCAGTTTAACGTTGGGAAGAGTCTTTGTTTTATTCATAACTCCCAGAAGAGGAGGATGTAAAATTATAATGAAATTAAATTATGGTGCCCTTCCCTGAGACGTGGTGGGTTTTGTTGCAGCCTAGAATTGTGGTAAAGAAAAAAATCCTATAACTATCCATTGTTTAACCTGGGAAAAAAACTATTAATCTCCTGTCTAACCTACTTGTGGAATTTCACTGTGTAATAAATAAAAAGTTCCAGTTAAGCTTACAGGACTTTCACCCATGCTATCTTCTGACTTATTCTGTGTGAATACTGAATTTGTAACATGAAGCTGCAGCAGGGTATAAAAGCATCACGTGCACCATTGTGTTTGCAGAGCCTTCTTCTAAGGACAAGATGAGAAAAGCAAGATGTGGTGGTTTGCAGCACTTTGAGCACAGAGTCTTTGGGGGAAAAATTCAGATCTGGAAGCAAAGTACAGAGGTATCACAGCACACAGAAAAATGAAACCTGGCAGGTTTCAAAGAGTTTAATGAAGTGAGATCCTTCCTTCTCGGTTACTGCTTTAACACCCTCTTGCCACCATCTTGATGCTGCCTCCCCCTGCCAGCACCCACACCCTGACAACTCTCATGGCAACCTGACAGGCTCTTGCTTCTAACCCAAGGTGATCCTTGATCCTGCAGACAAACTGTCAGGTTGCAGGGTCTAAATGTAAGAACATTTCAAAGTGGTGTTTCCTCCTCTAAATTTAACCCTCAAACTGTATCTGGAAGAAGAGTGGTGGGAGAGACTCTCCTTTATCTATCTTGTACTTCTGACTTAGTTCTCTTTTAAAATATTTTTATAGCAAAACGTTTGTTTCTGACAGAAATCTTTTAGCTATGCACTTGAAAATGATGTTGTATGTGCTACCATAATGTTAGCAAGTATTGCCTAATACATTTTCTGTACAGAAGAATGACGAGACATTAATTAGGTTCCATTGTTTCTTTACCTTTAATGTAGGTTTCCATGACAGCAGAGAGAGAGAAATCAGTTAAAGTCAGCAGTTAAAACTGACAACTTGCATTCTGGTCAGTAGTCTTAAAAATGTGATGTACATTTAAATAATTAGATTGTCTGAGTGTTTGGCCACATATTATACTGCTCTGTCTTTACTTGCAGCAGTCTTCTGAAAAAATGTATTATGAGCTGCTGATCTGCAATGTCCACTCTCTGCTATTTACAGAATAGTCTATTCAAACACAATAAGGGGTTTTTATCCTAACTAATGCAGTAATAAGGAGTAATAAAACCAGGGTAGGAGTTGTTATGCTGAAGGCTAACTACATAGTTATATGAAAATCACATGTAGAGATGCCTGAAAATAATTTTAACAGAAAATGGTGTACCAACTAAAATCTATTTTTTTTTCTTTCTTCTAAATATGTCTTCTACTAGGAAAAAAAATCTGAAATCCAGAATCATCTTGATTCTCCAATGTTGGCATTGATTCCATTGCAAATTGTAGCATGTTGCATTTGCTTACTGTTTCAATCAAGAGACAGAGATGAGAGGATTTTAGGCACACACAACAATGTAATTTGCATGCATTCATATTTTTAAGAGAAAGTTTGTTTCTTACTGTAAAAAGTGCTTAGGAAAAAAACTTCTGGAAACATATTATTTCTGTTCATGTTCTTCACCATCAATGTGAGCCTGTAGCACAGGTATTTAAGATAGCTGTGTGTTTCCCCATGGGTAACTGCAAAGAGTGGAACTATGAAGTCATTGTAAAATTTCTTAAGTGTGATAGACAAGAAATTTGATTTTAATACTCTCTTTCTGTCAAATGGATCTAATATGAGTCTACAAAATAAATCAGTCTACTCCAAAACACTCAGCTGCTGACTTTGCGTGAGCAGTGCCTCCCACCTTAAAATGCTCCTCTTTTTGTGTGTATGTGTGATGGGAAGCAGTGACATATTTTGTTGAAACACACACATATAATAATTCCTCCTGTTTTTCAGCTGCCTTTCTGGAGCATCAGGGTCTGAGTACATCTCCTAAAATAGCCCCAAAAGTTGCATCTGTGTTTCATTGGCACAAGTCAGAGACATTGCCACTTTTTCTAAGAAAAATTTCAAGCAGCAGAACCTTCAAAATACAAAAGTTGGGGTCAGATACCTGTGAGGCAGCTGTCACATTTAATGACAAGGTGGGCAAAGTGCCCAATTCAACTATTCAACATGTTCCATTGAGAAATACTTGTTAGCAGCTGGGGAGAGCTGGCTGAGCAGGCTGTGACTTCATCAGACCCAGTTCTTAGTGGTATGTAAATGATCAGACAATGAAAATTGTGCTCCACAACCACCCTCAGTGTCACCATGGGTCCTTCCAGATGTCATCTTATGGCCCAAGCAACTGACTGCACTATTTATAGAGTGCAAGATGCATCCCCGTCCTGCCCCTCCAAAGGGGTCAAGTGTTGGGCATGAGAAATCAGATTTTGTACCTTACATCACTTTCTGCGTATAAGGAGATATTGCATCACAAATGGTAGAAAACTGCACAAGTTAAAACAATTAAAGGACCAAACAGCTCAAAGATAGACACTCTGGAGAGGGCTTGAGTAGTAGAAGGTGGAGCTGCTTGTTTAATTCGGATTTTTTAAAGAAAAGCAAGTATTGGAAACAAATGCAGTGGAAGAAAAGGCAAGTTATGCAAAGGATTTTTGAGACAAATGGTCTCCTCAAAAAGGTTTAATCAGGATGGATGTTATAAACTTTCACAGAGTAACAGTGGACTGGAGAAAGTGGTTACTGTTATTACTTGCCTTTAAGGAAAAATGATTTATAAAAATTCTGCCTTTGACAATTAAAAGGTCTGATTTGTATGTGAAAGGTTTGCTTTGGCACACCTGGTACTTCTGGTAACATTTTAGAAATGCAAAGCTTGGCTGCTGAAGAAAACAAGGCACTTGCAATGCCTGAGGATGGCTGTATGTATGAGATAGCTCTGTAAAAAGAAAACTCTGAAAGTGGTTTGGTGTGTAAAGATGAGAGTGAAAAGGATCACAAATGAAACCCCAAACTGAACCTCCTGATACAGGATGTATTGGAGAATTAGGTCATTACAAAAATGTTTGAATTGAATGAGAGTCTGATTACAGTGGTGACAGCCTGCCTTCAAAGAGAAGGAATTACAGGAGAGGGTTTGAGACTCGTTCAGTGTTTGTGGGGATACTCAAAGCCCTCCTGCAGCCCACCTGCCACCAAAACTTTGCCATGCTAACCCAGTGGAATAAGTCATGGAGATGAAGGAGGGATTAATGTTTGGCTTGTAAGGGGATATGAAAAGAGTATTTGGAATCTTCTTTTGCTGTACCTACAAGACTGATCTGTAGAGGATGTGGTAGTGTGGTTCATCTATGCAATCCCCACAGAAAGCACAAGTCTCAGAGGCAGAAAAAAAACTGCAATGGAGCAGAAGTCTTTGTAAAGAAGCAAATACAATTCTAGCAACTTTTAAGTTGGACAAGTCATAGCAGACCAATGTTACAGAGGCTCAGAGAAATGGAAATGGCTCATAATTTAACCAGAAACATATTTACTATGATGAGTAATTATGCTGCAGAAGGAAAGGAGTGTGCCCAAACAGCTGGGAAGCAGCAGATACTTAAATACTCACAGATGAAACCCTTTGTCCTTGAAAGAGCCCAAGTGTTACAGTAACTTGAGAACAGAAACAATCATAATTCTAGTAAATGGTATCTCCCCCTGCAGCAAAGCTGTTTTGGCCTCTGACACAAGCCAGTCTAAATACCTCTTAAAGACTATTTTGTCTCAACTCCTTCGTTGACTGCTGGAGAGACGGGAATAAAAAAGACAACGCAAAATGCTGTGTGATGTGTGCCCATGCCTGCCACTTCAGCAGCTCCTGATGCCTGAAGAGGCAAGGAGGGCGTGTGTGACACCACCCTCTGTGGTGGGGCAGGCAGGTGGCAGGGCTGACAGAAGAGCTTCTCTGGAGGAACAAAGAACCCTCTTGACTTTGGCTGTACAACCCAGGGAGCACGGTGAAATCTAAGTCTGGTGAGAAAACTAAGGATTCTGTGCCGAAAAATGGCTACACGATTAAATATTTTATTTTTAAAAGCAGCTTCTGTCTACATCTTTCCTTTGTTGTCCAAGGTACGTTGACCGTCCTGACTTTTATTTCCCATATGAGATCTACTTATCACAGTATAACTGTGATACTTCAGTGAATGTCATCAACTCACAGAAGAGCAACACCTTACACAGTTGGAGTTGGGGTCAGTTTGGGTGAAATATAGGGAGGACTCCTTTTTTAGGTAGGGTCTTCCTGTTTTTTTTTTTTAATGATAAAATTGTTTGTCTTTAAAGGTATTGTTGTAAAGTGAAAGATGCTGTGAATCTGTCTTCTACTTTCCTGAATTCTTAGCCTGATGTGTTATATTCTGCATTTTACAGGACTAAATTTTCTATCCAGATTGGAAATGTGAATATTCTTCTGTACTCTATTACAATTTTCTTTTACACGGCCTTGAGAAAAGTAGAGTTCTTTCTTGTCTTTTGATTTTGTAGCTGTCTTACCATCTAAGTTGCAGCAAGAAGTTTTGCAGATGAGCTTTTTCTAAACGAAGATTTCAACTGAAATTAGCATCTCTTGCCTAAAAAATGTGAAGGGAAAAAAAAAAATCCAGTGATTGAAACTACTGGAACACCATATTTTTAGTACCAACCCCAAAGATTCAAGATTTTGGTTTCCTGTAGCTCAGTTGACCTTCTAGAACATGTGGGCTCTTTAGTTCTATTTTGATGGAGAATGAACTGTGATAACTCAAACTGGGATGTATTGGTGTTTTTACAGAAAATTACAATGCCCATGAAGTGGTAAATGAATTTGCCCATAGCACAGGACTACATGTTAGTCCTTCTTGAAGAGAGATAAAAAATAGTTGCAACCAACAAGGAGCACACTGCTTGCCTTCTAGGAGTGGATTTCTGGAGTGAAGCAGTGGTAGCTGATGTTTGAAGACCCATGCTAAGCTCATTTCAGGGTGCTTTGCTTCAGTCTGAGTTTGTGGACTGGGACCATGGTGTTGTACACTGGGACTCTCTCAAACTCTCTGGCAGTGTTTTTTCTTTTGATGGCACGAGCACCCCTCACACCCCAGGTGCATTTATTTTGTGTTGACTGGACAAGCGCTGCACGTGCATCATATTAGTTAATATCTTGGGGTATGTAAAGGGTTATGTATCCTGTTATTTCCAGGGCTGTTAAGTTAGAACCTTCAAGGGTTCTAACTGTGAAGAGATCCAGACTATAAGCTATGAGGCCACTCCACAAACTCTGTGTTGAAGAATCTGACAAAGCAGCTCCATGAAGGCAAAGGCACTTGGGATGGTTTTCCTTTGGGTAGAGCCCTGCCAGTGCCTTTGGGTGTGCAAGTAGGGCAGGCAAGATGTTTGGAAATGAAAGGTCCTTCCTCTGTATCACAATAATTTGACCACCTAAGGCACCATGAAACAAATAATGTTTTGGAATTGGTATTCAAGGACCAGGTTCAGAGCAGTGAAAATCTTTAACACTCATTAAAGCAGTAAGAACCCCTTCATTCTGTAGAGAACTCTTGTCTCTCTGGCATTTCGGATATCCACTACTGATTTAAATGTTATTGTGTCCACAAAGCCTCCTGCTAATTGCTGGTCTTAAATATCCATATTATACTGCTTCCAACACTATGAAAATTATTTGATCAATACTTTATGGTGGTGGCTTCTTTAGAAGCAGAACCATTGATTTTACTAGTTTAAATCAAAGATAGAGGACTGTCGTAATTCAACAGCAGTAATTACCTCATAGTAATAAGATTTAGGTGTGTAGTAATAAGTAATAATGGTAGAATACAAAAATGGTAACTGGAGGCTTTTATAATAAAAATTGCTAATGGTGAGTCATAAACAGCTGCTGAAGGGGAGGAAATGAAAGATGCATCTGTGTGGCACTTTCAACAGCCAGGTCTGTTTCTACTCAAACAGAAAGCAGCCAGGTTATCGAACAAAGTTTGTTTCAGAGGAATTAATAGCTGGAAGGAGCTGGTACCTGTCCATCCTTCAGTGAAGCATGTGTTTCTCTGATGAAGCTCTCCTTTCAGATGAAGTTCTCATCCATACAATTAAAAAGGATACATATGTAATGCCATAATTATTTACCCCTGGCGTAGATAAAGGTCAGGAATTGTTACCTACCCTTCATCTTCCTCTGCCTTTGAATTTCTTGAGTGTCAGGAGTCTGCAGCTGAGTGCTGTCACACACCCTGTCAGTGCATCACTGGCATTTGCCTTTCCTCTAGGTGTATGCTCTTTGCTGGGAGCACCACACTCCTTCTTCTGCAGAGTATTGCAAGGAAAACATACCCTAGGGGTTATTTCACCTCAGATTCTATAACACTAAAAGACATAGGTATATGGAATAAAGATGAAAATTTCTTCCACTTCAGGGAGAGGTTCTTGAGAAGCAGTGCATTTACTACAAGAGTTTAAAAACTGTAATTTTTGTCTTGCACTAAAGTTGTGAGCAGCGCAGAATTAATTTAAATATGACAGACTTTTTCTTTTTTTCTTTTTTTTTTTTTTGCTGAAGTCTCTGCTGTTTCAATCTCTATATAAATTCCCATAGAGAATGAGTATGAAATTATTTCATTCAGTTGTGACAGCATTTTTATTGCAATTAGCAACATTCATCCCTCCATGAGGGAAAGGCTTGCAGCAGGTTCAAGGCAAGAAATTACCAGACATAGCTATTATATATTTTGGGGTTTGATTTTGTTCTAGCTATATGGATGAGAAGATTTGAATAAAGTCTGAATTGTATCACCAGTTTTATACCAGTGTAATTTTCTGAGTTAATAAGGCCACTGTAATTTTGCTCTTAGCCCAGAATACTCATGCTAATCTCGCTTTCCCTGAGATGAATATCTGAAAGTATAACTTCTCACAGAGACAGTGTTTCTATGTGTTTGAAACCTGTTACAGTTTTCTTCCTCTTTTACATCTCCTGGATGTTGATCACAAATCAATTAAAATTTCTTGCTGTGGAAGCAAAAGTTTGACTCAGAACGACATCAGATCCTGTCACCACAGAGTTCTCCCTTTTCAATAGGTTCTGAGACTTTTTGGCCAGGAATTTATGAAATTGAAAGCTGTAGAAGGCACAAATTTCTCTTATGTGGCAGTACCTGGACCAGTTTTCAGAAGAGCCTCCGCTTTTCCAGGTGTAACTGGCTCATTGTCTAGACCTGACAACATTCTGCCTTCTTGTCACCCATTTTCTTTCCTCTCCCTGCCCTGTACATTGATTTGTATTACTAATGTAATAATTTACAGAATAAAGGAAATATAATCTCCCTTTCCCAAAGCTGCAAATGTCTTACCACTCATATATTATCCTGTTATGCATATTTCCTATTATATAGGTGACTAAAATTGTTCCATGTAGTCAATAATCAGCTCTGTTGCTAGCAAAGAAGTTGCCAGATGTTGGTATGAGAAAGACATTTAAATATCTGAGAGATCATTATATCCATATTTAAGGATCCATCCCTGTTCCTGCTGTTTGTTTCAGCCTGCTGTTACAATGGTTGACTCACAGGTGCTGGGTACATGTGTGGATTGTTGTTTCTGACTGTACTTGCCTTGCAGGCAGCTCATGGCCTCTGATAGCTGCATAGCTCTGCCTTCCTCTACCCATTTACAGCTGATTTACAGCCTCAGAGCTTGTCCATAGAAATATTCAGTGCTACAGCAAAGGTCAGTACTAGAAGCAAAGTTTCACAGGTAATAATTCCTTTTTATTTTGGTCAGTTTTATTTTGGCTAAAACTTTCTGAAGACTTTTTATTTCTTATTTAGACTAGTGCTGTGGCCGTCTCAGCAATGTTTAAGTGATCATAACAAATACAAACAAGAGTAGTTTATTTTCTCATGAGTGTAAGAGAAATGTGCCAGGTAAGAGGAACATGCAGGGATTCTCTGCTACTTAAATGGAAAATTACATCTGAATTATTGGCTCAATAAAATAAACAATTCATTCATCAAATTAACTATGCTATTTAGTAATATTCCACTCTTCACATGAAGGTTTTAAGACTGTATAAATGTTTCTGGGAATTAAACTTGGTTTTTTTAGCTTATGCTGTTTGTAACACAGATTGTGATAAATGCATGCAACTTACTGAAGTGGCTAAATGGTTTGCTTCTAGCAGACTCAACACAGACTTGGATTGTAAAACTGGTATATTTTTGTCAGTGTGTATATGTCATTCTATAGCCAGATGCTCTCTAAAATTTTCACATCAGTGACTAGTTGACACTGAATCTTTTTATGAGAATAAATGTATTGACAACACTCCAATAATGAAGTGTTAGCTCAAAGTTAATTTGAATGTCGTGCATTGAGATATCATTATTTCCTTGCATTAACACTGCACAGAGACACAGTGCTGCATTAGAGCAGCTTAATAACACTGAGTCAGCTCCAAAGTGTTGATGGTACTCTCTTAACAATTTTCTTTTTCCTGTGGGCTACAGCAATGACACTCTTCATTGTCCTCGAGTAAGACCATACTGATTTTAGGACACTTCCAATTCTTGTATGCGCAAATCCCTGCTTTTGAGGATTTTGTCATGCTACTGTTTCATTATTATTGTATTTTTCAGTAATTTTGATATGTATTTAGCAAATATTTCTGTAGGTCTCTCAAACTCCATTGGAAGTTGGAAAACAACATTTTAAATAGTCATTGCTATTCTTATATAATGAAATCCATAATAATACAACATATAACAGTCTTTATTGCACAGTCCTCTATAATATAATATTCTGATTTTTTTATATTCAGTGAAGAAAATGTTTATATATTGAAAAATTGTTTCATATATAATATCAAAATAAATAACTCAATAAAACTGGGTGAGTCAAGTTAATTTTTTAAATGACTCTGTAAATATGTAGGGAAAATAAAGAGAAGAATGGGGTAATACTGCTTTAATCCCACTGCCCAAATATGGTGTTCATTTCAGGAATCCCAGAAGAAAGCTAGTGTCATAATTGCTTTTTCTGTTCTTGTAAAGTCTGCCTTAAAGGGTTTTGTGCTGCTGACAAATACCCACGATGCTGACAAAGTCACAATGACCAAATGTGTGAATCCTTTCCAAATGCACGTTCTAGTCTGAATGCTCAAAGCTGCTTGAAAGATTTTTTTGGGGGTCCAGTTGTTTGCATTCATGGTGTTTTGGTTGTGTGATCTATCCCTGAGCCAGGATCTTGTTGGCATTGAGTCATCAAGTATTGACCACATGGTGCACGAGTCCTTCATCTGAAAGAGAGAGTCATTCTTCAAGTCAGCACATTTCCTCATTCCTTTCAGGAAAGGGTCATTGTTCTGTAGAAATAAAGTTGCAGTTTCTTAGCTTTAAGAAATTGTAAATCCAAGTCTTTTCTTTTTCTAGTGCAACAGATCTTTTTTTAGTAAGCGTGAAAGAACAGTATTTATGTCTCACTGTGAAACAAATTACTGACATGGATCCACTTGTTTTATTTTCCCTGTAATTTTGCATCTTGAAAATAAAGATAAAGGATAAACTGCCATTAGAAACTGTTCGTTAAACCTTCTTTCAGGAAAACCTCTCAGGCCAACAGTAGAACATAAAATACTCCCAGGCACCCAGACCCCCTCTACACTTCTATGAAAAGAAAGCATAGGGTACCATGTAAATGAAAAAATATGGTAGAAGAAAAAGCAGAGCATTAGCAATGCCCATGGTTGCCATTTCATATAAAAATATATTCTGTTTTTACCAGACAGGATCAGAATTTTATGCTCCTCAGTCTTTTACTGGAAAACTTAAATATATTTCTTGAGGATAGATATACTTCTTTGTCGAAAGGAAAAATATCAGTGAGAAACAATGAAAATTAAATATGTATGTTTCATCAGATTTTTGCTATTATACAATATATAAAGATTGTAAAGCAATCCAATAATTTTAATATATTGTGCTTCCAGTCAAAATTATTCATATTTGTTTCTTCTCAAAACATATCACAGAATTCAGAATCCCAAATTCCCAAATAAGAAAAAAATTCAACATATTAAGATTGGATATTAAATGGAAAGCCCACTTGTTCCTCAAACCATGCTTATTTCTTCTGTATTTGTAATTGTATCCTGACACCAGCAATTAAAAATTTGCTTTCATCCAAAAAACCCCCCAGCCTGTGTCAAAGACCATTCTGATACGAGATGTGGTCCTAAGCTAAACTGAAAGGGTAAGGTAATCAGAGATTCTGCTAGGAGCTGTTTGTTTTCTTGCCATTCAAATACAAACATAAAGGAAACAGGAGCAAAAGTGCTTTTATTTGAATTTTAATTATAATCCTAGCTCGGTACTGTGACAAGTTTGCTTTTAATAAATGAAAATCTATGACCCACGTAATGAATATATTAAATGGTTTTACTCACTTTGCACATTTTTTTTTAAAGAATAATCAGAAATGGAGAAGCTTAGAGTGATCAAAAATAGAGAAGCTTGTTTAGTCATGGAATGTCTTGTTGAAACAGATGTTTGTCAGTCTCCCAAATGTAATATTTGCAGTCAAATCTTCGGCACAAAACGTGTGAGTATTTGGCTACCAGTAGAAGTCGTAACTAATCAGACCCTTAATTAATGTTCAGTCACATCTCAGGCAACATTTGTCTGGAAATCAGTTATTACCATGCAGGGTACAAAGGTGTTTCAGTAAATTTTTTACAGAAGAAAATGAGAATGTCATATTCTCACTGGGGAGGTGAGTGGCCCATGGACCATCACTCTCCCTTAGGAGCCAGTGGCTGTGGTAGTGCTTTGGAAGATGTCCTTGTCTATTGCTGACATTCCCTTTGTGTAGCAAATACTTTTGTACAAGAGTTGAGAGATTTCACTCTGATGTTGAGTGTAAAAACCAGGTGAATGTGTTACTAACTCCTACTGTTGCTGTTATTTCAATCTTTTTATTTAATTTCTGTTTTTCTCAAGATATGTGTTCTTTGGATCAGCAGCAGGAAGAGGAGGGTAAAGTGAAATCTTACAGATAAGTCCAACAATGTCTGTTTAGACTTCAAAAGTTTAGGGGTTGATCATATAGTCCCAGTGTGGACCTTTAGCATACAAAAACATACTGTTACATTGCCTAATGTGGGCACTTTTCATTGCTGAGAAAGTGGTTTTCTGAATGATTAATATTAGTTACTTAGTTAAAAGTTTAGGATACCTGATTTTAGCACTTTGCTTTGGTCAGATTGGCCTAAATTTTCTGATGAAAAGCAGTTTCAGTAGGATTTGGAGAGAAAAGTTAACTTTAGCCAAAAACCTTATTGATGTTTTTTACCATACATACCTAACTTCAGGAAAGACCAATTTGGCTGCAATGATCTTTATCTTTTTTTATAAAATACATATTGATCACAAATTGTGACATAACACATACTATGGTAGCAGGGTTTTCTTGAGGTCTTCAAGTCTACAAAGACCAGGTAGAGAGAGAATAATGTATTAAAAATTATCCTTTCTTATTACTTATTGGCATCCAAAATGCAAGAATAAGCACTGGTTTGCTCCTTTTGGCCCTAGATTATCTTGATCAGTTTTCATGTTTACTTGTAATAGGTCTGTGTTGTGGTAAAATAGGGTATGAGCATTTTTTAGGGCAGAATAAACTCCTATGTCTTTAGTTAAAATTGTAACAAAATTCTAATGTCATTGATATTCTGAGGGATTTTTAAAAAAGAAACCAACATAAGATGGTTTTAATCATCAGGCAAGTACCATGTATTCCTTGCAAGACTTTAACTTTTAATCATTTTAAGCCTGTTTGGACACAGACGACAACTTTCTGCATTCTTTTGTGAATACCAGCTAATGTGTGAACTCAATTTGTTTAAATGCTTTTAAACTAATTTATATAGTCAAATACTGATTATTACTCTCAGTAAATGAAAGCTTGAGTTAAATGCCTCTGACTTGTATTGTGCAGTCAGTGAGAGGAAACAACCCACTGGTTATTTCTAAATCCAAGGTATGTTCACATTCCACAAAGAAAATAGGACATACATAATTAATTTTGGCAACTATAATGGCAAAAGTAAGAAGCTGGGCATCTAGGATATTCTGTTTTCCCCTTGTGCAGCTCTTTAAATTGCAAAGAAGTTGGGAAGTGATTGATCAATATCAGAATTAATTGAATTCTGAGATTTAATCCCCAAGACATTGTGATTATGCATCTGTATAGAAAGCCTATCCATTTTAATTGACTGGGGACTTTAGGATGGAAGGAAATACTTTGCCTTGCAGACAAATCAAAATATTTTAATGTCTGGCTCACAAAATTTAAAAATACTCTGACAAACATTATACAGTAAGCAGGACTTGAATCTAGCCTGCAAATGTAAAAGAAACCTAGAATTTCAATTCTGCTTTAAATGCATGCCACAGCACAGCTATAGAAAGAAATCACTGCTGACTCTGCCTTGTTTGGTGCTCACAAATGTTAACAGAAGGGAACAGCAAGAGAGAAGTAGCAGATTTATCTGTGCCCTGAGCAGTTGTGGGTGTAAGATACTGCACTGTTTTTGGCTGTGTTAGGGTTAATTACCTGCATAGTACAGGACTGTGCTGGCATTTGTGCTGGAAACAGAGTTGGTGGCACAGGGATTTAGTTGCTGCTGGGCAGTGCTTACACTCCTCTGCTCCTCACCCAGCCCACCAGTGAGGAGGCTGGGGGAGCTCGAGGAGCTGGGAGGGGACTCAGCCAGGACAGCTGACCCCAGCTGACCACATGGATATTCCAGACCATATGGCTTCATGAAGGAAGTCATGCTCAGCATGTGCATCTGGGGGAAAGAAAAGGAAGGAGATAAAATTTGGAGTGATGGCATTTGTCCTCCCAAGTCACTGTTACGTGTGATGGAGCCCTGCTTTCCTGGGAATGGCTGAACACCTGCCTGTCCATGGTGAATGAATTCCTTGCTTTGCTTTGCTTGGGCATGTGCCTTTTTCTTTCCCTATCAAACTCCCTTTATCTCAACCCACTTTTTCCCTTCTGGTTCTCACCCCCATCCCTGAGTGAGACTGAGCTGCCAGCTGGGGTTAGCCGTGACAGTCAGCACTGGCTGCAGGTACAGTACACATCTTCCACTGATACAGAAGAATTAGCTCAGCAAAATTTTCAACCAGGAAGCCCTGGATTTTTCTCACCATTAAATAATTTACAGAACTTAAGATTTTCTGGTAAATTTCCAGCACCTCTAACTGGGTCTTGATCTGCGTCTCTGAATCTGACGTGGTTTGATTGTTCCAGTACACACTGCTCTTCTACAGAAGACTCCTGCTTAGTGATCACCAGCATTGTTTACCAATTATTCTGAAAACACAACACTCCAACCAATCTATGGCAAAAAATTGCAGTGAACAAGGGCAAAATGTATTTGGAAATTATTTATTGACGGCAAAAGGTCAAAATTAATTAAAAGGGCTACTGAAATGTCACCATCACTGCTAGCAGAACACCCATAAGCATATTAATATGTGTTAAAGTCTGGAAAGTAACAGTCAAATGACACAATGGCTTGTCTTATCTAGATTTTGCCACTGAAATAACATAATTTGTTAAAATCTGATCTGTAAGATGCAGATAAGTAGGGATTTAGAATTATTCACATTTTAGAAGAAGTCTATTGCAAAATCTTAGTGTTTCTGGTGCAATTTCACTTCTCTGAAGGTGAAATATGACTGTTTTTGTCATGGGTTGCAAAGTGTAATAGTCCAGTAGAGCTCTGTGCTTTCAGGTCCCACCAGGAGTAAGGCTGAGCATGTTTTCCCACCAGGCACAGATAAACAAACCCTACACCACACACATACTTGTGCCAGGCACACAGTCTGACACAGGCAAAACACACAGCACTCACAAGCACCACCAGTAGCTTTATCCAGGATGAAAGTCTCCTACTGGGAAATAATGTGTATATGTATATGTACATGTACATGTATATGTATATGTATATGTATATGTGTATGTGTATGTATATGTGTATGTGTATGTATATGTATATGTATATGTATATGTATATGTATATGTATATGTATATGTATATGTATATGTGTATACACAGCATGGATCCCTTTGGAAGTGGGACTTAGACCTTGGTGGTCTATCAAGTAGTTGTATCTCCTGTGATGTAGCTCTGAGAGAAGGCAGGTAAAAGAACAGTTCAGTTCTCCCTTGTGCCATTGCTCCACTGGGCTCTTTTACCTCCAATATGTGTGGAGATGACTCTGGCCACAGAATTTCGTGGCTTCCTTATTGTTGGATGAACTTGTAAGAAAAGGTTTGGGTTTTCTACTGAATATTAGTTCAAGTCTAGATAAATACAGCTTGAATTGTGTTTCAAATGTGGGCCATCAGTGGTGCTTCAGCCCCAGGTTTACTTTAAAAAGGTGTCACTTTGTACTGACCACATTCAGAATGGCTGGGCATAGAGGGTATGCCAGGATCATCCAGCATGCCAGGGGAATTGATGGAAATCATTAATACATGGGTGGAATATGGATGAATCTTACATCTGTATAAGGCACAAGAATAGAAAAGGTCTTTTGGCATGGTAGCACAGTTCAGGCTTATTTCTATTCTACAGGAAGAGTCAGCACCTGTTCTCCTGACCATTAATGTAAAACAGATGCTGTCTACCAGCTGTACACAGCTGCCTGCATTTTGAAATTAAATGCTCCTTTTACTCAATGGACCAGAACCTCATAAATTGCCCTTTCTCTGTATGTCAGATCTCACAGGAAGGTCAAATATCAAAGTGACAGCATGAGCAAACAGTGCATGAGGAGCTAGTTTTGGCTTACTTTTTTTGTTTATTTGTTGGTTTTATTTTGTATGGGGTTTTTTTTTGGGGTTTTTTTTTGGGGTGTTTTGTGGGGAGGCGTTTTCCTCTTTTTTAGACTGAGAAGTCTACTATTAGGACTTTTTATTCAAGAAGGGAATCTTCATCTCTCCTCTTCAAGATAATCCAGAAGTTTAGCACATTAAGCATGTCTGAAAGTAGATGAAAAAAAATCCCCAAAAACCAGAAGCAATTCTCCTGACTTAAGGTAATGTATGTACTTGCAGTGTCTGTCATCTCAGGCTTCACTGCTTGTGATGTGGGATGTAAACATGGTTTGCTGAAGATCCCCTCACATAGACATGTACTGGGTCTAGCGGGGGTGTCTCATCTTATCTTATTGATAAGCTGAACTTCAGAAAAAAACTTTATAAACTTTATAAAATTCACTTCAGATAATTTAGATGTACTTAAAAGAATGACTGGATGTGGTGCTTTTCTCCCAAAAATACTCTCCTTGTGCTTTGGTCTTTGTTTGGGAGCATCTTCCCAAATCACTGGAAAATTGTTGACTTGTTTCATGCATCGCTATCTGCCTAGTTTTGACAAATAACTGAAGAATTCCCTGCCAAGAGATTTTTCTCCTTCGCTGCTCTCCCTTTATGTATTTTCATGTGTTTTTATCTTCTAAGTACTCTTCTAACATATAAATTAATCTTGCTTGCTAGATTTTGTTTTCCAGTCTTCCATAAAAATTGAAAAGCATGCAAATGAACTTCTCTTGTGTACATCAATTCTGTTGCAGGTTATTAGCTGCTATTTTGCCTTTCTCTTGGTGCAAAAATAATACAGCCATTCATAATTCAAAAGCCAGATTAGACCTTGAATTACATTCTGCCTCTTGCTGCAATTCTATTACATTCCATTAAGTGAATAATCAAGTAGAAAGTTCAGAACTAATAGTGCAACCACTACTCTGAAATTAGGATATACCCCAGAGTATTATACTTTTCTTTGATTCATGTGTGCATGTCTTCCAAATGGAGGGCTTAGATGTTCAGATCAAAGTCAGAATATGCAGTACTTCATCATACATTTTGCATGTCAACTGGAAACCAAGTTTCAGGGGTCAGTGACTGGCAAATTAGACATCTTGACTGCAAAAACTGCAACTATAAAATCAGCAACCACTTCAATCAAATATAGTTCAGGAATATTTCTGGTGCTCTTTAAGTAAAACAATAGAGCCCAGGGACACTGAGTGACTAAACTGTGTTTTGGACAAAATACATTTTCACCACAGGGAACAAATAAATGACTGACATGTGTCATTCAGAAGCATTTCTGAATGCTCCAAGTGCTTATAGGAGAGGAAATGAAATATAGTGGAAAAAGGAAGAATGAACCATGGTATTCATAAAATATGAAAGAAGTTTATTTTTCCATGTGTTGTTTTTATTTACTAATAAGATCCTGCAGTTGAGGAACTGTGGAAAGCTGACTCATATCTGAAGCACATCACTTAATGTGTGACTATCATAGTGGTGAAGAGCTCAAATATATTAATTATAAGCTTCACAAAAAAAGAAGTCTGAAAATGTTTCTTTGTTTTTACAATCATGATATTTTTCTTCAAATACAATGGCTCAGAAGCATGAGTGTCTCTGGTTTTATCCATATTGTCAGTATTCCCTACTGCCCAAATCATACCATATCTTCTGTGGAATTAACAGAGAAAAAATACTGCTGATCAATGAATAAAATTAACCCTGCATTTTTTTCTTACTAAATTTTATTCCGATAGTTAAATTCATTGAGCAGTTTCAAACAGCTTGGTTCTGAGACAGAAAAAGAGAGAAAGTGGTACCATCAGCTATCTCTTCTCAAATGGGAAATGGGATCTTGCAATCATTTATGCTGCAGGAAAGTTCAGCTAATTGGTTCCTCACAATCAAAATACCTGCTTTTGTCTCTGGTGGCCTGAAAATGTTAGGCATTTGTGTATAAATGGGTAATTTACAGCACTTCAATATTTTAGTTAATGGCTAAAACAGGTGGACTGGTGTTTTGTTTCTTTGACAGACTCTCATACACCTTACCCAAAAGTTCTACACTTTGCAAAATTTTTACATTAAACTTTCAGATACTCTCTCTAAATTATGTGAAACTATGTGTCATCATCATGATGGGTATTCATCTTAATTGCCTTTTTTGTACTGGCTTGGAATAATTTTTCTGAGTAAACTTCTCTTTTTACAACGCTTACTCTATTTCCCATGCTATAAAATCAGTTACATGTCAGTTGAGTGGTAAGACTTAGCACAAAGTGTTCAGCTAAAGGCATGTGCCAAGGTTAACTAGCCATGATTCAAAATGAACATCCCAACAACTGTAGAGAATTACATCTGCAGATGCTATAGCCCAGAAACCACTCTGTCAGAACAACATTCACATTTCTATGAGCAGTAGCTGGTCACGTTTGATGCCACTGATTGAAACAACTCATCAAAAACAGCAACACCTTATTTGCATTATTAAATCTAACAAATCTCCATTAGACTTTCAAACTCATTTGTTGGCCATATCACTTCTTTCATCAGTGAATTACAAATGTCCTGACTCTTATATCTCATCAGTCTTTTAGAAATTTGCTATAATGTGAACATTAAAAACCATGGCATTACAGCATGGAATCAGATCATCTTTCTGCAATTGCCAAAATCTGGAGTTTTGGTAATGAAATTTCCCTCTTTTTCTTTTGAATCACCTGAAATATCAATGAAGAAATTTTCCGCCAGATTATTTAAAGAACTATGACATACTAATGAGCTGCTGCCTAATTACAATCATTAGAAAGAAAGGCAATTACAGTCACTGAGTATTTAAAATAATTGAAAGATACACCAAGACACTGAACATAATTTCATTGCATTTCATATTAGAGCTGATCTGATCTCTTCTGGCAGAGTGTTCCCACAGATAGGAATTGAGAAATCCTTTTAATATTGGATTCTACTAATGATACGGACAGTTCTCGGCAGCTTTAGGTTATCTTATTATTTCAAATGTATTAGTAGAATGAAGACATGTGTGTTACCCACGTAATTCACAGGGACTCTGAGAAACCCACTAAAAGGCACTAAGCAGTATTGTACTTGAGGCCTATTAATTCTTTAATTAATATCCATGTGATACTCCTTAAAGGCTTTGAAGGTTTCTCCCTTCCCTGCATAAAGATGGCTGTTTGGAGGGGACTTGCTTCATATATTTAATTTTACAATCTCCGTGCAATTGTGCTGTATCTTGTGACTCTTGAGGTACAGGAGCTAAAACCATGGATATAGAAATAGTGTGGTAAGCTTTTCTGCTGATAGCAACAAGTTCTGCTCTGCAAAAACCAGCAGCCTTGATGACACTATATGAATAAATTGCCCGTAAAACTGACAAAGGTTGCCTCTGTGGGTAGAGTGGGATGTGGAGAATGGAAAGAGCAGACAGAGCAGGTTGTCCATGTACCTCATCCTAAGGGAATGCTGTGGTTAGCTGACCTTGAATAGGTGAACTTGAAGAGCAAGAGAAAAGAAGGATGTGGCTTGAGATGAAAAATTAGTTTCTGGAACCACACAAATAAGTGTGGGGAAGAGCTGGGAAGGGATGAGAACGCTCTTGACAAGAAATGTGTCTGTTCTGGGAGAGGTGACAGTTATGATGATTTAATAGACAAGATTAGTGCTAATGAGTTGTGAGCACTTCAGTTTTCTTCTAATGAAGGGACTGATTCTCTGAGCTGGAACAGTCCCTGAAACTGGGTGTTCTCTTTTGGAGCAGGACATAGTTGGAAAATGAGGTGGCTTTGAAATTGTTTGAATTCATGTCTTTTAAAGCTTGGAACTGGTGACTGGTATACTGATGAAGTAAAAGCAGTTTATTGTGAACTTAATATGGCATTTTGAAAATGGAATTTCTTACTAATTTGGCTTCAGGAAATAAACTCTCAACATTCTCTCTCTTTCTTCTGGTTCTTACTGTACTTCATTTTGGCACTTGTAAGATAGTAGTTGGCTTGACTGGGGAGAAAGGAATAAATAGAAGATCCTAGAAAGTTTTACCATTCAGAATTCCCCTTAAATTTAATTTAAACAGTCAGGGTTTGACCCACTATCTTGAAATTAAAAAGCTGAGAGGGCAAAATTGAAACAAAACCAATCAATGTCTTCTTGTGTATTCCTGGTCAAGTACACACAAATTTCTGTTAGTAAGCAAATTAATAAATACCCAGAATTCTGTAATTATATATAAGAAAAGTTATAAAAAGCCAAGTTGGATATTCACCAATTGTTTAAAAGCATTTGGGTAAATTTTTTGTCAAACAGTGCAATTAAATGCCAAAAACTAAGACTAATCCACCTGTTAAAGGTGAGATTATTAACCATCTAAAACACCTTTTAATTGCCTCCCAAATCTTAACTCTTGATAACTATAAAATACAATTTGCTTTAGGTGGGAAGAAAGTGCATATTTCAGAATATTTGAAAAATTCAAATGTACATGTCAGCAGATCTGATAAATGTATGAGGAGATTATCAGTGCGATAAAGGTTTTGCAACAGAGAATTTAGTTATATCCCTGATGTGGAAAATGACTGGGGACTTGGAGAAACTACTGAATTACTTTCCCAGCTGTTAAACTGTTTTTCTGGAAATATTTAGTTCGAGGTGTTCACTGGCCTTTTTGCGTGCTCTCTGATGAAACCCTGGTGCTTCAGAGGACTTCCTTCCTGCCTTTTAAATATTAATTTCATACACAATTTATGACATTGTCATGGAGACCAAACTTCAGTTCTGCTGGTACCTTGATGGCCTCATGCTGCCATCAGCTGATTTTGCAGTTTTCACCCTATTAACATTCCCCTAAATGCTGATGTTCTTCTGTTCCCTTTCCAGTTCCCACTAGATCATCCTTTTGAGAATTGTCACCAATTCTGTGCATCAGCAGTGCCAATAACAATAGCAGCAAGTTATAATGCTGGAAAAGGAACAAACAAATAATTTATCCTCCCTTATAGATATCTAAATAGGTCTTTTAAATGAACTTTTTTTTACTTCTGTAGTAATTGCTTTGTTTGCTTTTATCAAATTCTTTGGAGTTTTGTGTGGTGGGTGTGAATGCATATTTTTGTTATTAATTCTTTTTCTGCTATATTGTGAGAGAGGACTTGAGGCTGTATTTACAGTCTGGCATTTTGAAAAATTATTCTATTAGCCCTTTTTCATTTTTAATATTATTCTCTTGATTCATTTGAGGTGAATTTTTATCTCATACTCTGCTCTTATCTTTCTGAGCACAGACCATCATCACATCCACCTCACTATAAATGTTATGTTATAGATGAGACAACTTTTAAGCTTTTCTGATTAAACAGTGTTTTTCTTTCCTCACTTCATAACTAAGAAAGTGCCAGTCACTTCTATGCAAAAAGTAGTGGACTTTTTTTTTTTAATGACCTGCTTCCCAGCAGGTGAGAAGACTTGCTTAAAGGTTCTGGGTTTGGATCTGCTTTTCTATATGAGCTATATGCACTTAATGAATGACCTTAATCACTGCTCAGTGATTAAGTCAGAGGTGCTTCACTGGAAAACAATTTGGGAGGATCTGATTTGGTGCAGAGCCAAAATGGAGGGGAGATGCTTTAGTACAATATAAATCTCTACAAGCTGTGACCTGGGGTGGAGATCTTGGAACCCATGTTGAGGACAGCAGGGAAACAAAGGGAGAGCCTGATCTGGAGTCCACAGGCTGGATGTGAAAGAACAGCTGGGCAGTGTCACAGTCCAGACTTCTCTCCTCCCTGCTGGCAAAAAGAATTCTTTCTCAGAAGTGAAACAGGGACAAGCAGGTCTTTTCTAATGACGGTGGTCTATGGGCCATTTGTTCTCTCCCTTCTACCTAATAAGCTGGCATGTAAAGACAAAGAAATTTCATATTGGTTTTCTCATAAATATCCATTTGAAACAGACTGTTTCATCTCTAACCAGTGCTGATGATTGTTCCTGCACTGTAAAATCAGAGTCAGGCACAACAGTACAACAGTGCTCCTTTAAAATGGGATGCTGTTGACAAAATGCAGAGCTGTGACAGAAGACAGTGTATGCCTTGCCATTGTTAAAAACCTTCCTTTCTTTTCATTTCTGTTTAGCAGAGCAACCAGTCCTGCATCTTGCAATATAATTTCCTTTCCTGAGGCAGAACCACAAACCAGAACATTGGGATAACAGCCTCAGTAGGATGTGCAGGATGCTCTGAACTCAGCATTTCCTCCTAACGACAAGTTTGTGAGGATGCTGAATATTGTCATCATTAGAAAAGAGAGATGACAGACAGATGTATCACACTGGTGTAGTGCTCAGGAGTGTGTACAGGTGATTCCATATTTGCACATGGATGAACTTATAGATACAAAGAGTTTTCTGCTTTTTTCCTGCCTATTTAAAGATGCGGCCTAAGAATTACAGAAGAATGTGAGACCAAGAAAAAAAAAGTTTTGTCCCCACCAGTTTTGTTTTTAGGTTGTTACCCAACTTCATTCTCAGAATTTCAGCTTTCTGGACTGCTTCCGCTGCATTACTGAGTCTGTACCCAAGACTGTAGTTAACACATGAACTCACAAGGGATGATTTCTGCAGCTATTTGCCTCCCTCTGTTAGAGGATAAATTTACATCTTCAGTCTACAGATTTGAATGCTAAAAGTATCTTCCCACTTTCTGCTATTGTGTGTAAATTGCCATCAGCCTCTGTTAGAAGCTTGGTTAATGTGTTCAACAAAGTGATGTTTCTTTCTTGGTCCCAGTCCCAAATGCAAACGTTTTTCAGTCTCATACTAGCTTATTAAAGGAATATATTGTTTCCATTGTCCCATCCAATTTAGTCACAGCTGCCAGCCTTAGCACTGAGAGCCAGATCCACTTCAATTATTACTTCAAATTAAGAGAAATACAACTTGGGGGGACAGCTTATAATAATTTTCTCTTTGTGTGCAGTAAGATAAATTTGCTGTGTTTGAACCTGGCTGAGACTTTTACAGAAAAATGAGAAGAACCTCAATTAAAGCAAATCACATGTTCTGAAGATATGTCAATTAAGAAAAAAAAAAGTGTTGGAAGCTTGCCCCCTTCTTGTCTTGCCTGGAGGACTGTTAGAGAGCCAGACTCTTGACTCCTTTGCTAGTTGGTTGTGAGGAAGAAAGAGCTCCCAGCTTGGACTTCTGCCTCCTTTCCCACATGCAGGCTGCTGGATTGCCTGAGCTAGAAGATCAACATCCACCTCAGTGGCTGGACTGCCCTGCTCTCAAGTTGTCATGTCACCAGGCTGGTGCCTTTCCCACCTTTTGTAGTGTTTGGATACATGTTAAAAAGAAAAATAAAAATCTGATATTTCCATGGATGTTTATAAGCATTAGTGAAACTAATGTTGAAGCTTAAATGTCTTTTCCCCTCCTTATAAAGGAAACAGGTTAAGAGAGATTCAAGGTAAGATCAGGACATAGTTGTGCAGAGGCAGGACAGGTCAGGAGAGGAACCAACCCTCCGTCCTGTCCTGAGTCCTTGGAAAAAGCAGCTGCCCAGCCACTTGCTCATCAGTACAGAAAATGGACTGTAGCTCTTCAGCTGGGGATTTGGCCATCCACTGCCATAGCATCCAATTTATTCCTTGTCTCATCTTCTTAGCCAATAGCACAACCTGTCCCTGGCAGGTGACCTGCAATAGTGGAGAGCATGCAGTCAGAGGAGTCTTCCTAATAGACACCAGTAAGTCCATTTATATCCATTAATAGCTGCTGCATTTTGTTGTATTCTTAACATAGAAATAGTGGTTCAAGAAGCCCTTTATGTGGAAACTGTGAAGTAATGCCTGTGAGGCAGCTTTCAGTATTAGTCCTTTATGTCTGCTTCTGTTTGCATCTGGAAAAAAGATGCCTGATGACAAAGGTCCTCTGTACAGCCCTGGATTTAGTTCATGATCCCTCCTTAGTGCAATGGTGCTTTTGAAGGTGATGTTCTCTGCTCTCGTTGAAGTCTCTCCCTTGCTCCTGACAATTTGATATTCTCCTCCTCTCTGCACCTCTATTAACGTAAGCAATGTTACCACGAATAACATGATTCTGACATGTTAAATTTAAAAAAGAGGAAACACTGAAGGCTTGACAGACAATTTTTCAGACTCATTTACATGTTTGGGGTGAGATAGAATGATAGTAGCTGACATCTGAAGTTGCTTCTTTGTGATTGCTCTGAATCAACTTGATAAAAGCAACTATAAATTAGAAAGGCAAGAGTTATCTCAGTTTTATAACAAATCTTAATATTTATTGTGACTATAATTGGAATTGAAAAACAAGATGCTAGATCTAAGGATGGCAGTAAGGTTTGATTATTCATATTCTGAAATAAATTTCTGCCATGAAAAAAATATTACTCTTTGGCAGCAGTTACAATGAATAAAAAACAGTGAATCACTGAGATACATTCCCAGAAAATTTAAACGAAGAGAATGAAGGCAGAACTAGAGTTCGGGTTTGGGATTTTTTTTCACTTAATTATATAATAATTTCCCATTCAGCGCATCCTCTCTGAAAAATATAATTGTACTCAGAGATTTGCCTAATTCATGGGTAAAATAAAGCCGTAAAAGTTTTTCCATCCCTTTTCTTTTCTTTAGAGCTATAGTTCTAGCCATGCTCTAAGAACTGTATTAAATGACTTCTGTATCTGCTGAGAGCCTCAAAGAATGTTCCTAACTGTACACACTCTGCTGCACATTTCAGAAAACAAGGAGACCCAAAAGATCTACCAAGGGAAGATGTTCCACTTCACATGCTAGGAAAAGGAGGGAACATGAAGATGTGGCACATACACAAAATACAAATGGAAGCCTTACTGCCTCCTGTGGCAGTAAACATGGCATGAGCATGGCACAAGAGCTGCCAGGAAACAGAACTCTAAAAATCATGGACGTTGATTATCTGGCTGCTCATATTCAAATTAATGAGCACAAAATGCTGCTGGCTGAGAAATAACCATAGAGATGTCCTTGTCTGAATCCTTACACTGCTGTGAGCTGATGCAGGTTACTTTGTGACCAGCTCTGTGACTGATCACTGCAGCATCTGGAGAAACTCAGTTGCTTATCATTATGGAGGAGGAAGATATGTTAAACAGAGGAGATTTTTGAGCAGCTTTTCTTCCTCTGAGCTTCACTGATATGCTGGGCTTAATGTAGAGAGAGCAATATTAACAAAAGAAATTTTTTAAAAATGGCCTATGTTTATTTAATTTACTTATTCTTATAACTGCCTTTTAAAATCTCCTTCTTAATTCAGGATCTCTAACCCGAAGGGCTCCTCACTCTTTCCATGTCTCTTTGTACTAAATCTTGGTCTTATTAAAGAACAAGGTGACCCTGACATGAAATTGAACATTAACAAAAAGCTTCTTCAGGTGAGGTTGAGCAACACAGTCAGAAAATTAGGGAAATTTTCATTATTTGACTTTTTTTTCCTGGCTTATGCATCATAGCATGTTGTATTTGCAACATGTTGTATTTATGCTTTTTCTGTCTCTTTAAAGTAGATAGATTAACATCTATCTTCCTGGAGGTAAATGTAAAGTCAATTAAGTGATCAGAAGCAAGACATGCAGCACAGTAATGGAAAGAATTCAGAATTTGTAAGACCAGCATAAATCAGAAAATCTGCCTTATATTTTTCTCTGCTGATCAAACTAAAAACATTCTCTGACAGTCATAATTATCAACACTTCTGTACCAGTCAAAATGAACATGTGAACGGGATGTGCTGACCATGTTAGAGACTTCCCAAAACAGGAAAGACAAGCTCTAGAGGACTTGAATTCTTCCCAGCTCACTTCAGACATCAGCCTCATCACCTTGGTCTGCCTCTGTAATCAGTGGGAAAAAGAGAAATTCCAGAGGGCAGCTACCACAGCTGTGAGCAGGACCATAGGTGTCCTGCTTACTGCACAGTCACCATAGAGAAACGATTTTTGTAACCCAAAGTACATTAATAATGTACCCAAAGGTAGTCTGGACAAAACTGGGTCTAAGAAACTCAATTCTAGTAAGTTGCTGAGCACCTGCCCATTTGGAGGTTTAAAGGTTTCTCCTAGATTTGGTGTATGGATGAGAAACAACAGTAAAAAGGAAAGGTTATTTCATGTATGCTCATGCTGCTTTGAAGAATCACTTAAATCACACTGTTATCTTACATTCCTTCCAGAAGAATTGGTTTTTGCATGGAAATCGAATTTTGTGAGGAAATTTTTGTATGAAAGAAATTATCTTTAAACTGAAACTGAAAACAGCTTTCTGTCCTCGTTTAAAATGACAGAGAAACAATAAGCCTAATTTGTTTTGCACTACATCTTTCACATTACTATTCAGATTTTTGCTTCATCTTTTGGGTTTGGAAGGCTTGCAAAATAACTTGCATGTCAATTAAGAGGGTAAGTCTGAAATGAGCTAGTAAAGATTTGACAAAGCAAGACATGTTTTGGTCCATGTTTTTTAATTTATTTTAACATTTTAGAAATGCCCACAATTTAGTAAAAAGGTACATCATACTAAGACAAATGTCTGGAAATGTTTGTAGGTATCTACATGTGATTGAAAGCATCATACTTCAGCATCACAGTTCTAAATTAACTATTTTATTGACAGAAATTAAGAGAAGCTGCTTGAGTGAAACCTTTTGATTAGCTAGCTTTATTCACCAGGATCATACTGGAGCGGAGGAGACTCTCTGGAAGCTGTCTGAAGAGTGTTTGTATATTTCTAACAAAACCACAATAAGATGAACCTTTTATTTCAGTAGCAGTAAGAAATTTTCATTTACAGTGAAGTCAGGAAGAGGGAAAGGGATGATAGGAAATTCTAGCAAGTAAACTAACTACAGAAGGTCTATGCATGCAACAAAAGATTGATCTGCCTTTTCTAGGTTACATGCCAGGAAAATGAAGAGGTTTATGTAGCTCAGAGGAAAATCTTGTTCATGCCTAAATAAATGAAAAAGACTAGCAGCATTTTAACCATGCAGGGTGCCAAACACACGGAGGGACACATGCACAATCAGTGCAGTGTCTAAGGTTATATGCAGCAAAAAAACATACCTATTCTAAACCCCAGTTTGTGATTTGTTGTTCATTCAGTGAATCATGTGCTGAAGATTAAATTTGTTATGATTGAAGCTTAATGATAAGTGCTGCTATTTTGATGTTTCTTTGCTTCATAAAACTGAAAAAAAAGGACAAAATTTTCTCTAAAATATGACAGTTATTGAAGCAAAAATAGAGGGAGTTTGGAATAATTTGTTGTAATCTATCACAAGTTTGATTGCTGAACTTTGGGTTTCAAAAAAGCCTAAGTCCAGACCTGTAACAGTTCTCTTTCATTAGCTTCTGTTATCCCAGCACAATATTATTGTTCTGTGTTCTAAAACTTTGGGTTATGTGATCAGGTTGAAATCCTTGTTTAGGAGTTAGCTATTAGCATTGGCAACTACTGTTTTTTAAAAACCTTCCATTAACTGAAGAACTGTGAACCTCAAATAATGAGGTTGTGAGAAAGGGGGAAGAGAAACAGAGGAAATTCTCCATGAGACTAATCTCTGCTCAAATTCTGTTCTTCAACACTCCTTTAATTGTATGTAGTTTACAGAGCTAGTTAGCTGCTGCAATGGGAAGATTGCAGACTCACAGATTTGTTTAGCTTGGAAGTGACATCGTGAGTTCACCTGATGCAAACCCTCAGCTCAAGCAGAGTCACCCAAGACATGTTGCCCAGTTGGGATTTTAGTATCTCCTCAAAGGAAGACTCCATAGCCTCTCTGAACCTCCTGGCAAACCAGTTTGACAGTCCTCACAGAAGTATTTCCTTGTGTTCACATGGGATTCCTGTGTTTTCATTTGTGCCCATTACCTCTTGTCCTGTGCTGGAGCACCTCAGAGAAGAGTCTGTCTCCCTCTTCTTCATTTCTGCCCATCAGATATTTGTACACATTGATGGTATCCCACCTAAGCTTTGTCTTCTCCAGGGTGATCAGTCTCAGCCCTCCCAACCTTTCCTCATATGAAAAATGCTCCAGTCCTTTATACTTCTTTGTGGCCCTGCACTTTACTCTTCATGGACTGGGGAGCCAAGAATGGGATGCAGTACTCCAGGTCAGCCTTGGCTTTCCTAACCCAAGCCCTACAAGATCAGAGAACAACTCTGTTTCTCCTGGACCACCCACCCCTACTTCCACCTCTTGTACACTTATTTTTACTCTCTGAGGTCACTTAGGATTCGTTGCTCATCTATGCTGGCTTCCTTCTTCTTACGCTTGATCTTCTACTTTTCAGGATGGACCATGTCAAGCACTGGAACATGCTGCTCTGGGAAGTGATAGAGTAACCACCCCTGGAGGTGTTTAAAAGACGTGTAGGTGTGGCTCTTAAGGACATGGTTTAGTGGTAGACTTGGCAGCCCTGGGTTAATGATAGGGCTTGATCTTGCCGGTCTTTTCCAATCTAAAGGATTCTGTTATCCCATGATTTATGAATATAGGAAGCTTTGTGAGTTGCAGACTAAGATCTTGACCTGCATCTCAAATGGGGTCCAAGTTTTCAGCCCATTTTTCCCCATGAGCATTTTCCTCACCCACAAATTTCTCCAGTACCTATTTTCCTAGGTGAGTGGTTTCCTGTGTTGGTAGTGGGGCCCTTGTTTTTGTGAGTAGTTTCCCTGAGTTGATCACACAAGCTGTCTGTTGCCTGCTTTAATTGGAAGTGTTTGAGACAAGGCAGGGACAAGAGAGATTAGTTGGCACTATACACATAATTGCTGCTGCTGTAGTGCCACATGCATTTGAAGTGCTATCAATTGGCAGTGATAATAACACAAAGTGATAATGAAGATCTTGGTGAACATTTGCCAAGTCACAGCACATCTCCAGCACAGCTGAATGGATTTTAGAGGCTGCATTCAGATGAGAGTATCAACAAATCCCATGTGCCTTCTATATATGTTCTAATTCACTCAACCAGGATAGAGCTCTCATGTGTAATTGTGATGTACCTATTTTAAAGACTATAAATAGAACAGAAGATAGTGGAGACTTTTCTTTATCCCACTCAACAAAAGATACATGAAAGATAAAACTTGGAAAATAATTGATGAAGAATGAAGCTGACTTGGGTCTCAGAGAGTAAAACTGAGTGAAGCTGGTGAAAGCTGCCATGCTTTTCGTGATAGCAGAATTAAAATGAGCTTTGAGGATATTGCATCCAAGTCTGCTGAAAATACTAAACAAATAGACTGAGAAATGAGTCTATTTTGCATTCATTTGCAAGTCTTACTTTATCATTGGTCTAATAATATTTGAGAAAACACAGTCTTTATCATGAGACTGTGCCATTAAGTCTACAACTATATGAGCAAATGAGCCAGAAAAGTAATTAATTTTCTCCTGAAAAACAAATTATGAGAAAACACTTTTAGAGACCAGCCACTTGCAGAAATAGAGCTCTTAATATATGGGAATAAAAATGTTTCCAGAGTCACAGTAACTGATAGCAGTGTGGCTTTTTTCCTCCATTTAATTGTACACCGTTTACCAAAGATTCATCCTATTTGTCTGAAATTTGCTAGGTCTTAAGTGTTCATGAAAGTTTCAACTAATGTCACTTATTGTCTCAAAATTTAGCTACTGCAGTGGTCTTCCCTGGAATAAGTTCGTCCAGCCCTTTTCTACAAGATCTGAGGAAGCATCATTGTTCCTGGGTTAGAGAGCAGAGCAGGGACACTGCTGAGCCCAGGGAGGGAGCTAATTACAGCCATTACCCAAAGGTGTGGTGGTGATGACATGAAGATGGAAAAAAATTCATGTACACTGAAAGGATGAGTGGCACAAGTGACATAGGTCAGCAGGAGAAATCCTAATTGGAAATAAGCAAAATGTCACTTCAAGACTAAGTGAGTGGCTGGAACATGCTTCCCTGAGAGGCTGTGGAATTCTTATCCTTAGAGATTTTCAAAACTGCCCTGGATAAGGCCCCAGAAAACCTGACCTAGTTTGGAATTAGCCCTGCTTTGAGGAGGATGGAATTTGGAATTGCTGACATCTGAAGAGCTTTTCCATTCAAAATTATTCTGTGTGTCTATTTTAATGTTCAGTGAACACTACTTAATAACAGTGTCAAAGACCTCACATGACTGTGGGCTGTATGCAAACCCTAGATCTAAGCTCTTTAGTCCCAGCCTAAAAGGGACAGGAAACAGTAAGAACTCTTTCTCATTTAGTAGATGACCACCTACATTTAATCACATGGTTTCTCTACCATATCACCATTGATGAAAGACAAACAAAATACCATATTTTCATAGAATGGTTGGGGTTGGGAGGGACCTTAATGATCATCTACTTCCAATGAGCAGGGACATCTTCCACTAGGCTGCTCAAAGCCTCATCCAACCTGGCTTTGAACACTTCCATGAATGGGCCATCCTCAGCTTCTCTGGGCAACCTCTTCCAGTGCCTCTGAGTAAAGGATTTCTTCCTAACACTAAATCTAAACCTGCCCTTTCTCACAATCTACAGTTATTACCATAACCCACATCTCAAATGACCTCTTACTCCCCTAGCATTAGCAAAATCAGATAGGCATAAATAAAGAAGCTTCTTTTTGATGGAACGAAACTTTTGTTGATTAGAACAAGGTGAAGGAGTGAGAGAAAATGTGCTCTAAAATAAACCATCTCAAATGATCAGGACTCATGAAGAACTTAAACACTTCAGAACAGGATTGAACAATAACTGTAGTTTGTGCATGCAAAAATATCCTAATGAGGTTTATTTCATCAGCTGAAAGCAAAGTGCAAAGTAAAAGAGCAAGCAACAGTTATTTTGCATTTTGCTTTTTCATGTTTAGTTCATTACTGCTCCCTGCCTGCCCATGGCATGGTTGTGTAACCTGTGTGTCTCAGCTGAGCCAAATGCTGGCAGCGCACATGGGAATGATCATAAAATCACTGAGTGGCCTGAATTGCAAGGGACTTACCTCAAAGTTCATCTAGTTCCAGCTCCCCTGGACAGGGATGCCTTTCACTTGACCAGGTTGCTCAGAACCCCACCAGACCAGACCTTGAGCACTTTCCGGGTAGGGGCATCCACAGCTTTTCTGGGAAACCTGTTCCAGGGCCTCAGCACCCTCACAGTAGAGAATTTCTTCCTAGTGTCTAATCTAAACTTGTCCTCAGTTTAAAGCCATTCCCCCTTGTCCTGTTCCTACATGTTTGCTTTCTTGTAGGCTCCCTTCAGGTATTGGAAGGCCCCAGTCAGGTCACCCCAAAGCCTTCTCTTTTCCAGGCTGAACAACCCCAATTCTCTCAGCATTTCCTCACAGAAGAGGGGCTCCATCCCTCTGATCATCTTGGTGGTCTCCTCTGGACTCGCTGCAGCAGGTGGAGCCCCAGAGGTGGATGCAGCTCTGCAGGTGGGGTCTCAGGAGAGCAGAGCAGAGGAGCATGATCCACTCCCTCGTCCTGCTGCTCCCACTGCTTTGGGTGCAGCCCAGGACACATTTGGCTTTCGGGGCTGTGAGTGCACATTGCCAGTTCATGTCCAGATGATGAACAGTTCTTTCTCAGATCAAAGAGGATTTGTAGTGCTCTCAACCTCCTGGAGGGAGAAAAATTTTCTTCCATGTGAGGATGAATACTAAACTGTCTCTAATTAATAATTCTTGCCTGTATGGGAGCTAAAGGTAAATATTTACTATGCTAATAAATCTTTGATGTGTCTCTTATTATCTTTGTTGAAACAAATTCTTTCAGCTCAACTTCAGGCCATTTTTTATTTAGGCATTTTTCTTACTGATTTTTTTTGGTCACTTCAGCCCTAAATAGAATTTGAGAAGGTGGACATGAAGCATGAACAACCTAATTCCTTACAGAAGAAATTCCCTATTCTCAAAAGTTTTCTTAGAAAATATTGAAAGCTATTTTCATATCTTTATAAAGAAATAGAGGAAGAATAGAGGAAGTAATTGTCCTTTGTTCTTAACAACATTGTAGAAATTACTCTTGTCATTCTGAGTTTGGAAATAGACATATTTTCTTTTCTTTCCAACAATAGACTTCTATTAAAGACTTTGCAAGCACAAATCTCAAATTTCAATAAATAATGTTTATCCATTTTCCAAAATAACAAAGAAATCTGTAAAAATGTAAACAAAACATACATTATGAAGGAACATTTCCATCATTCCACCAAAATACTTGCAAATTTATATTTACAAAGTTAGTAAATCTTGAGGCTCTGTCTCTTGAGGTTTGTCCTTGGCTGGCAGAACACACAAATTTCAGCAAAAACATTAATGTGGTTGGCTTGGACACTTCATTTTATGAAAAATGTAATTCAAAGTTAAGTATTTGCTATTTTCGGTCACAGTGGGTGTAACAGTTTTCAGCACACCTTCTCAGCATGGGGAAGATTGCAATGATTTGATGTTTGACTGATCAAAGTTGCTATTTTTGGCACCTATATTATAACTTATACCAGCTTATATTATGTCTATATTTTATTCCACCATACCCACCCAAGAGAGCTCTGGACTGTTGTTTTTCTTCTCTGACTGACTGTTCTTTGGCAAATGTCAAATTATTCAAACATTTAAGTGACCTGTTCTTTTTCAATACAGCAAGTCTTGGGTCAACCTGTTGCTGCTTTACAGTGGGTGAGGAGTGCTCTATAATGTAGTTACCAAACTGGACTAGTAAAATAAAGAAAGCAAAAGCAAGGAAACCATATCAAGAAATGACATCTACACTAAAAAAATCTACAGTTACTAGTGAGGAAAAATTACCATGTCCCTTTAATGTTACCAGGGGAAAACCAAGAAAGGATCCTTCTTTAATTTTGTAGTTAGGAGACACCAAGATCAACTTTTTGCCATATTTGGTGGAAAGCAGAAATGTTATCTGAATGTATGAACTGTGCATATCTTGCTTTAACCGATTACCTCAAGATTATGAAGTTAGGTTTGGTCTTAATGATGAAAGTTTTCTGATATGTTTCTAATCTTTAATTTAAGTCAAATATAAAATATCCATCATTATGTCCTGTTCCCCAGGTAATTCATATGAAACAAGATATATGAATACTGGGTGCCTCCACTGGAAGGATTTCAATGAAAAATTACCCTGGTTAACTAAAAAAAGGAATGAACGGGGGAAAAATGATTTTAATAATTCATCTGTAGCTGCTTTTATGCAGACAGAGTCACAAATAATAAATACAAATATGATATAAATACAAAAATTAGATATTATTAAAACGAATATACAGAATAACTTATTCAAAAAGTACTTTGTTTAAATGTGTTTCCATCTAGGACTATGTTTAATAATAGTTTATCTTCCACTGTGAAAACAATCAAAAATTCAATTCCCTGTTTGCTATGGGCTTTATTATTTTATCTTAATTTGGAGAAAGGTGGCTATAATGCATTAAAATTCTTCTTCAACTAAGTGAAAGCAGTGGCTGGGTCTGTATTTAGAACAGTTATCCTGTAACTGGAGAATGACCCTACTTAAGAAACAAGCAAAAACTATAACTTCAAGTCATTTACTCTTTAATTTCAAGGAGGATTAAAATTTTGTCTTTAGGGTAACTAATAATGTATTATTGATATTCAATATCAATTGATTCATATTCAACATGTCACAATGTTACAATTCATTCAGAAGATATTTCTCAGATACCTGGGTAACATAAAAATCCCAAATAACCCCTGAGTTTATTTCAAAAACCAATCAACCCTTTTCTATGTCATTTACCTTTGAGCAGATAAGAAGCTTACAATAGTAAAATTACAGTGTTTGCTCAAAAACTAATCTCCACTGGTCTGATTTGTCAGCAGCTCCTCCCCAACCAGCAGCAACATTTTCAACATTTTCAGATTCCTTTCTCCTATGACTAGTATTTCACTTGTCTATTTCAATTCTTAGACCAATATATCAAAAGCTCTTAATTCTTAAAATACTGAAATAGAAAAAAAAAAAAAGATAAAGTTAATATTTCATTTCTCATGTAAAGACAGAATACTGGATTTGTATGATGGAGAGAGGCATAGGACTAGATTGCTTGTGACCACAACAAACCAAACTTGTCTAAACTGGTACACAAAGTCCTGTTAGTCCTTAGAGCAGGGTAGGAGGAAAACAATACCATTTGTTACCCAGCTGCACAGCAGAACCTGGGGAAAGTGCTGTGCATTCAGTAGCTTAAAAATTGGTAGCTGCAGGATCTGCTTAGTGGAGTGACTGTCAGCTCCAGAGACTTTGTCTTGTTTGCCACACTCAAGCTGTCCTCTGGGTCAAAGACACAGAGTTTCATTAGGATGAAGTTTTTTACCGTCCAGAAAATGTCTTGGATCATCTTAACCACACTGTGGTCTGATTCAGACAGAGAAATGACACCCATGAAGGTTTGACTCAGCTGGAGCAGCTGTGCAGGGAAGACACCATTATCCATGAGAAGGGGTGTAAGGTTAGCAAAATCATGTTTGTCAGGTTTGAGAGAATTTAGAGGGGGTGGAAAAATCTGCTGGGATGCTGAACATGTCCATGCACATGTTCCTTCAAACCATGCCTATACAGCTTATGTCTTAACTAAACCAGTATACACAACACTTCTGGCAGGGTTAGCAGAGTGACCAGAGTAACACTGCTAACACACATCAGCACAAAAGAAAAAAAATAATTCTGGCTCTGAGTGCAAGAGCAGAACACAAGAGAGGATGTAGGGAGCTTCACAGCCACTGTGTCTTGGTGTGCATCATCCTACCTTCAACATGTAAATAAAACTGACCTGTGCTCCCTCTGCAGGTCATGGAAGGTCACAGAATCATAGAATAAAAGGGTAGAAGGATCTCAAGGATCATCTGCTCCAACCTCTCTTATCAAATCATGATCTAGTCAAGATGTCCCAGACAAATCTGACAAGTGCCCTGTGTGTGAAGGCTGCCTAGTGGGAACATTAGCCTACTTCTGAATGTCTCCCAGTTTTGTTTTGGTGTTGTTGAGGGTTTTGTTTATTTGGGTTTTTGATCTGGTTTTTGTGTTTGGGTTCAAAGTACTTTGTTCTAGAGGTACAGTCACTTCTGAAGCCTTGTAGCTCTGCCTGTAGGGATTGCACTTCATGTGTTTACCTGACAGACAAGGCATAGTAGCAGGAGATTGATTCACTAGCAAATCTGACAGCCCCTGGACAAAATCCATCTGTTGTCATCCCAGCCTGGATACCCAGAGATGTCTGAGGCCCTGAGAGTCCCAAGGTGGTGAATGGGTGAAGGTTGGTTGAGCCCAGTAGGAAAGCTTTGTTTGATCTCTCTTTTAAATCATTAGCAATTACAGATGCACAAAAGCTTGCCTGGCAGGTGACAAAGGACCACCATGCCCCACTCACAAGCACAGAAAATGAGAGTACATCAGCCTAAAAACCTTTTTGGAATGAAAATCATGTTCCACCAAGTGTTAGCATTTATCCGGATGTGAGCAAGTTTGCACAATTATTTCTGGATGGTTCTCATGGGACTTTTGTCTAGACTGAACATTCACCTTGAAACATACTTATAATTAAAAAAAAAACAACAAAGGGAATAATAATTGGATTTAAAAGCAAGTTCACAGCAGTCACTCTTTACCCTTCTTTCACACTCTGCCCAAAAAATGCCTAAGGACATTTATATCTCATGACTAGAGGTGCATCAGTACCATTTCTACTGGCATGTCATCATACGACTTTATGCAACAAGAGAGCTCTTTAGTCTCAGACAAGACATAATATTTCACCTATCATTTAAGCAGAGTTTTCAATCTGAAATTTTTTTTTTCAAAAAAAATTAATAATATAAAAGAGAAAGAAACAATATCCATACCTGACTCAAGTGGTAACTGAAGGGAAAAATTAACACTTTTCAGAGGATGGTGAGGCACTGGAACAGGCTGCCCAGAGCAACTGTTGCTGTCCTGTCCCTGGAAGTGTTCAAGGCCAGGTTGGATGGGGCTTTGAGCAACCTGGTCCAGTGCAAGGTGTCCCTATGCATGGGTTGAAAATAGATGATTTTTAAGACCCCTTCCAACCAAAGCCATTCTATGATGATGATTTTACCTCTGCTCAATGCTACATTTTTTTCACTTAAATTAACAAGCGTCAAAAAAAAAATTCCTAAATGTAACTGCACATTTAAGCTTTCCTTCTGCAATTGCTGCAGGCTCAGTAAACTCAATACTTGGAGGGATTTGAATATATTTTAAACCTTCTGGTTTTTTAACATGTTTATGTGTTTGTGTGTTACAAAATTCTGCCTCTCTAGAGGTGAGCAGACACCATGTGCCACCTACTTTGCCATTTTACTTAAGAGGTTTGACTTATTAAGAAGTAAGCTTAATGCAAATAAAATGATTTTCCACTCCTGGCATTTGGCAGTCACACAGAAATGCAGCAGAAGAGCAGAGTATGAGAGAAAGCCACTTCTCAGAACTGTGTTCAGGAAGAATAGTGAGCATTAAATTCAAAATGAACCATCTGTGGCAATCCATAAGCAGTGCCTCATTTCAGTAAGTGCAAGTCTGGGAATGAAAGTGAAACTGTACCTAACTGTCAATTAAAATAATCTAATATAGACTTTTCTGCCTCTGGGGGGAGAGTGTGCACAGATTTTCTGGAAGCCCTCTCATTTTTATTGTCTTGGCATAAATTTTACAGTTCAGGAGAACTAAATCACATCTGTAGCCAACACATATTACACACCTCATGGGAGAAAAGGTGCTGGAAGAGACATTTTCATTGTGGATCACCACTCAGTAGTCCATGTATATACAAGATAAGATAACTTCACATAAAAATTAATTCTAAAATGATTTCTAAGAAGAGTGATTTCAGATCACAAATAAGGTGTTTACCATTCCTCATTTGGGAAAACTGCATCTTATACAGTTGCATTTAGAAACGAAATCCAGAGAGTTTCTGTAGGTTCACTCAGAACACAAAAAAAAACCAGAGCAGTGGCAGTGTAGTCAAGATAAGTAGAAACACATGGAAATTCCTGCTTGCCCAAGCACTATATTTGTCTGTATATACTGTTCATTGACTGGCTACACCTTTGGATTTACAGGATTTAAATCACATCAAAATTTGGTCCTCAGAGTATTCAGCAGGCAGTTCTGGGAAAGGGTCCAGAAGAATTCAGTCAGTTACTATGAAGACTCTGACATTTTATGATATAGGTTGCTGACTGAAAAAAATATATATTGTTAGGCAGTAAAATTGCAGTTTTGGTTCTTATTGAATTTGGACCTAAGCTGCAAGCTGTAAAAATGCTCAGCTAATAGAACACTGTGTATATTTACTGAGTCTGGAAAATACCCCTGAGACAGCAGCTCTCAATGCTGCCAGGATACTTTCCATAAGCACTGAGCTAGAGTTGTATGTGTGCAAATACCAAGTCTATTTCAAGCCCTTCCATTTTATTGGTACTACTTTGTAAGCTATTTTGTCACCTGAACGAGTATATGGTTATTTAAGAATGTAAAAATCTTAAAGGTATTTTAAATTCTGTTTTATCAACATTCTGGTGTTAATCCGTGTTTAAAATAAGACAGTATGGCAGCAGCTCAAGCTCTGCTTGACTTCATGTTCCAGTTTCAGCTGGGATAAAATTAGTTTTCTTCTTACTAGAACAGTACTGTGTTTTGGATTCAGGGTGAGAATAATGTTGAGAACACAGATGTTTTGGCTGTTGCTCAGTAGTGCTCACACTAAGTCAAAGAATATTTAGTGGCTCATGCTCTGCCAGTGAAGAGCTGCACAAAGAGCTGTCCAAAGGGATATTCCACATCATAAAGTATCATGTTCATATAAACTGGGGGATTTGGATGGGAAGGGCTGATGGCTGCTGCGGGACAGACTTGACATCATTCAGGGGGTGGAGAGCACTGCTGTTGTGCATCACTTGTTCTTCTCAGGTTTTCTTTCTTTCTCTCCTTTTCATTTCAATTGTTACTGGTTTTATCTTTAGTACTGTTATTATACTTTCTTCTTTTTCAGTTACTAAATTGTTCTTATCTCAACCCACAAGTTTTTACTTTTTTCTGATCCTTCTCCCCAACTCACTGGGGGAAAGAGGAGTGAGAGAGTATCTTCATGGTACTTAGTTGTCACTGGGGTTAAAGCATGACGCTTAAATACTCAGAGTCCCACCACAATCAAAGCCTGTTTTCAGGACTGGACCTCAGCAGTGAGAATGCCTTTGTGTGTATTCCTTTGAAGCAAATCAGGGACTTACCAGGATCTCCTTAATAAGAGCCACCCCAAGGCATGGCTGTTAGTACATCACCCGCCCTGATATCTCAACTGTAGCTCTTTCTTCCAGGTATTCCTTTCAAGATGAAGAAGACATGTTCATGGTGGTTGATCTCTTACTCGGAGGTGACCTGCGTTACCATTTGCAGCAGAATGTCCACTTCAATGAAGGAACTGTTAAACTGTACATTTGTGAGCTGGCACTTTCCTTGGATTATTTGCAGAGGTACCACATCATTCACAGGTGAGTGAATTTTGTTTGAGGAATGGGCTGCTTGCTTTTGGCAGAGCAGAGGAATTTTGCATAGATCTGATTTTTATAGTTCTGTTTATTCAAAACCTCTGAGAAGTTCCCATTGCTATTCAAGGGTGGAACTTGGCTCTGAAAGGTTTTCTCTTTAAGTGCTTTCCTTCTGTTCACACCCATTCGGTAGCCTTGTATTCTTCTCATGCTGCCCTTTTCTCCTTCTGATCTCATACGATGATGTACATTTTTCACTATGGTCTTTAAATACCAAAGACAACCTATAACAGCATCTGGATTGATTTTAATTTATTTTTAATTCTCTAGTGTCCCAATGTTACTGAATACAAAAACATTGTAATTCAGTACAAGAGCTTCCCAGAATAACATCAGGGAATGGTTATAGAACGTAAAGCCGAGAATTATTTGTTTACTTGCAGCATCTGCATGAAGGTCAGGAGGAAGAGAGGTGGGGAAGTAGGAATAATAGTGCAAATCAATTGAAACAAAGACAGAAGCTGCATCTTTTTTGCACTTTTTATATTACAGCAATCTGTTAGGTTTTCTGACACACAGAAGCAAGTATAGTATTCATTTCAAAAAAGGTATCAGGAATCAGAGTCTGTTTTCCTTAAACATTCTGGCATTTATCTGAAGCAGCAGGAATAACTTCTATTTTTATGTTAACACAGCAACGATGAACTAATAAAATTATGGGCTTGAACCTTTATTTTACTTTTTTTTTACGCTAAATTCAGGGTTATCTTTTCTAATTTAGAGTAGCATGAATGCAAAAATGCAGTTTTGTCTATACAAAATCTGGATGTGATTTTCAGAGACCAAACTAAATTAAGTTGTGCCATAGATTGCCCAAAGTCCAGTATAAACAAATTCTTTCAAATACATTAATGGAGAACTTTCATCCCATCCACTTGCCAAAGATCCCTCATTATTTCTCAATAAAGATATAAAAAATAAAAGTGTGGTCTGACTTTCATAGGAAGAATGGTCAACATGAAATCTATCTGAACAGAGATGCAATGGTAGGTGGGTATTTTGTGTTACTGAAACTGTGCTAGACAAAATTCCACTAAACATTGCTGCACTTGTTTTGCTTGCAGTTTAAAATCCAAATATAATAAAACTTGCAAATATTGCAAGAAAATTCTTTAGTACACTGTTACTATTTTAGTACATTTCCATGTATTTTGCATAAATTTTCTTTTCTCAGTGAGTTTTTTAAAAGTGAAGCTCAGAATCACAGCTGACCTTTTTTTCTAATGCCTTAAGGAATGTTCTTGGTGAAAAACAAATTGATGAGATCTTTTATGCAAATAGACTGGCAAAATATTCATGAGACAATCCAGTTTGTAATCAAAACTTGTATTTTGCTGGAAGTCTGTAGCTTAAAAATGTATCACAGAAAAGCCTGAGAAAGGTGATGGATTGAAGTCATTGTGGCTGTTCATAATTTTTTGTGTCAGTGTCTGTCTTTTCACAGTCCCACTATGAAACTGGGCTTGACTTTGATCTCTTTTGTACTACTTAATCATAACAAGTTAACACTGGACTTATTTTTTTCTTTGAGTCGTAGCGGTTCAACACTTGCTGATTTGCACTGAGATGGGGGAAGGTATGGTCATCCAGAGCTGGTTGTTGGCTCAGTTTGGAGGCAGGTTCTGGGGTTTGGGTTTTGCTTTCACTCTGCACCAAAAGTTTTGACAGAAAGATGAGACAAAATAATTCTCTCTCAGCCCACAGTGGGTGTCACTGACTGGTTGGCTAGGATTGTTGTCTAGGGTTTTTGTTCTGGACTCTGTTTTGTTATGGAAGAGATGTTTATTTTGAAGCTGATAGTCTTGAGAACTGAGTGTGTCTGTCCCACTTATGGCCCAGATACCCAACTGTGGTACGAGCAGCCTTTTGCCTCTCATCTTTTCACCAGTTACCACAAAATCACAAATGATCCACCCACCAGTGAATGTATTATTTAGCCAGGTGAGTCCCAGAACATTCTGCCTTCTATCTCACCACCACCTGGAGCAGCAGTCTGTGGGACGGGTCTTCAGCTGCCTTAAATCTCTGTAGCATGTCTGGCATCAAGAGTGCAGCGCTGACTTAAATTAGTTCAGGAGCACAGCCAGCAGTGATGCACAGTGAGGACACATCTAGTCATTCCTTTATCACTGCAGACACACCGTCTTGTTTGGAGATTAAATCAGTGATCTGCTTGGTGTTTGTACCTTGTGGTAGCAGGCATCAGCAATATCATTGTTACCAAATGCTTCCAGTCAGCATTCACATGCTAACCAACAAAAATACATTAGATCTTTAATTTTAAAATGGATGTGTTGGCAGCAAAAAGGAAAAAAAAAAAGTTAGTAAGAGAGTCATTGAGAGAGCCTGTTACTAGGTGTTGTCTTGGCTACAAAGAATAGTCAAACGATTTATCAGACTGGATTGGTGGATTTTCAAGCTGCAGTGTCAAAAGAACTGAATATATGGGGTGTGAATCAGGAGTTTAATTCCTCCTGGTATACAGTTGTGTATGAAATGTGTTCAGGTTTCCATTACTATTGCATCCAGCAATATGACAGAATTTCTAGGTTAGCCTGTGGCCCCAGGAGTTTGCTGCAAATGGAAATGGTACTGAAGGAGACAGGAATTCCCAGGCACATACGAATGGATGCAGAAGCATAGACATCAGTACTGTACCAGTTCCCCTTGGAGATGCCTTGCAATGCCTCTGTGTTTCTTAATGTGGCTAGTGGTGTGCAACTGAATGTGGCAATCATTTCAGCAATAGGGCTATTGTTACTGTAGGGACAAAGTTAGCCATAAATAGAATAAAACCCACAACTGCTCTGGTGTATTTATGAAATGTGTCATTTTTATTAATCACATCCATATGTATAAAATCCATATTTGTCATGCATAATTCTGCAATAGTGGATTTATTTATTATAGCACAATAATGAATGCTACTCTGTGTCTCACAGCTCAATTGTAAATGTTTGCATTTGCATGGATGTTCACCCAGAATTATAAAAACTTTAAAAAGGAAAGACCTAAGTTTCAAGCTAGTATTTGAAGACTATTCTGAGTAAAAGTTTTGCTTAACTTATACAACAGCTAACTTAATATTGAGATTGTTGGTCACAGCTAAAACATACACCAAAACCCCCTTATTTTTTCACAGCCCTGCTGTGATTATATTTTATCTATATTTCTCACATGAAAAAATAATTACTTTAAAGCTGGATGGGTGGTATTTCTTATTAGACCCTTGAATCCCAGTACACACAGAAAGGCTTCTTACTATATACATAATCTCAAATATTTTCAAATCTTGGATCAAATCTGGAATTCTGCCATTTCAAGATGGGATGACTAAACACATTCCTTCCAGAACTGGTTGTATAATGCCAGTGAATAATATATTGGACAAAAGTTTTCTCATCAAAGGCTGAATAAACATTTCAGCCATGAGTAACTCAACCTCCTCCTTCCACAAATGTTGCTGTTCATACATTTCAATAAAACCACCTGCCTTCTCACCAAAGTAGGCTGCTTATTTCCATTCAGGGACTTCTTCCAGCGGTAGCTCCAGTGTTGTCTCTTCCAGGATGCTCTTGCAGCTACAGCCTTGGCTCAGAGCAGTGCTGGCCCTGCAAAGCTGAGGATGCTGCCCTGCTAACATGCTCATGCTGAAAAAAATCACATTTTCTCTTTCTAAGGGGTATGTGTTAACTGCATTGCCCTCAAAACTTTTCATCATCGTCTGTCTCCATTGGTTTTCATCTGCTTAGAGAGGAGGCTGGATGTGGCAGATGTCTGGAATGGAAATTGCAGTAACCTTCCAGCACAATTTTAGGATACTGGACTAGCTGTTTGGTCAGCATGCCCAGGACACTTTTATTTTAGTGGGGTTTATCTGATGCAAAACTATTCATGTGTGCATGTGTACATATATAAATGTACATAATTTTTGTTTTTTAACACAATGTGACTGGAATTAGCCTGGCTTGGCAGGTCTGTGCTGTGTGGCTACTGTAATCACCAGTCTGTTGTCCATTCCTCCAAGTTCTGCTTCCAGTGGAGGATAGCACCAGGAATTATTGCAGCTCTGAGTAACTCAATAGCAGTGCAGGGTGGGCCAAAGCTAATGGAAAATGGTGGCAAATTGAACATTGCATTTTCTTCTTCAGGGTAAGGTTGTCTTGTCGCTGCCAGCTAGACAAGAGTTACTCTGTGTTCAGAACTGGACCTGTTTATTATCATTGAATCTTCCAAGTTATTCAACAGTCTGATGAAATAAGATACTACACGTAAACGATTAGACACTTCTTAAAATGGGCCTTCCCTGTCTCACTTGAGATAGCATACAGCAAAAGAAGAAACTCTACTTTAAAAGGTGCCCTTCATAACATTTTCTATTTACTATGTAAACAGTAAATAATTTTGAAAATTACTTGGAAATGGAAAATTTGTCCCTAGTTTTTTACAGGTGTCACAGTCAAAATAGTGCCAACCTGGGATTAGCAGGACATGCTAAAAACACTGTTCCTTTACAGATTTCTGTTTATACTAATAGTCTTTTACTTTCTGGCAATTGTCCGTAGATAAAGAAAAAATGTAGTAGGGTCTGAAGTAGATGAACTAGGGTAAAAGTAGCCATAATACGACAACTATTCATAAGCAGTATCAAAGATCATAGCAGATCAAGAGGCTTGTCCATTGAATTTTCTTAGTTGGTGTTCCCGTGTCTCTTCCATCACACTGTATTATGTTCTTTAAACAAGTGCTAGCTCACATTATTCTGAGGAAAAATTACAGGAACTGAGTGTACTGGTTTGAAAAGCAAAACCAAGTGAGACTTCAAGTCAGCAATACAATTTTTAATAGGGAAGAGAAAAAGGGAAAAAAAACAAAATACATGCAATAATAAAAAAAATAAAACCACTGACAGTCAGAATACAACCTGATACCCTGTCAGTCAGGGTGCTGGTGCAGTCCGATTAAATGGTGGCTACAGTCCTCCTCAATTACAGATGTGGTTCTGTTGAAGTAGTGGTATTGTAGAAGGTGCAGACTTCCAGTGATGATGTGGAAAAAAGCCTGGTTCTTCCTCTGGAATCCAGTGGAAAAAGGCTGCTTTTGGTGTTCTAAACCTCAGTTTTTATCTAAGTAGGAAAGGCTTGGCTTGTCCTCCTGGCTGGAGCATCTCCCAATGGGATGATGTCATCTTATCAGTTATACAGTAGGACTCAATGGCCCATTAACAGAAGATACTTCCCACAGAGATAAGAATGATCACCCTTCTCAGATGGTAATAGAATATATATCTTGTATTGTAAACCAGGACACTGAGCATTGAGCTATGTAAGACAAATAAATCAGAAGACATATCAAAACCAGTTTTCTTCAAAAAATAAGCAGCATACAAACCATAAAGCCCTGAACAGCTGCTGAATGCTTATGAGCCAGCAAAGATGAAAAAAGAAAGTGATTCACAAATTCTAGGCACAAAGAGTATTTAAATTTCAGTCATGCACTTAACAAAGAATTAGATACCACAGGATACAAATACACAGAGAACAAGCCTTTCAACTTCTGAACGGAGTTCTCTCCCCACAAGAACAAATTAATTTTACTTCTGTTTAGCTACAGAAAAAGTTATTTGATATACCAGATAAGATACTGCTAATAAATGAAGTTGGTTTGGAAATACAGTGAGAAAGAATTCCATATACAGGTTATGTAAACTACTACTAAACTAAAACAGGCTGTATTGGGAAAGAGACACATGAACACTCTGAGGTGCATGATGTCCCGTCAGGTGCTCCAGTTCCTGCCACTGGCACAGATGCCATCTTTTACTGTGGGCCTGATGTGCTCTCCCTTCCTCACAGAGGTGAAATAGCACAAGATGCCCATCACACCCTCACTCCTTCAATACCCCATGGCTGAGACACCCTCACTGAAGCCAGCAGGGAACTACTTGTTCCCTTACAATTTTCAAGGGAGTAGATGAGGTCACCTCTTGTCTCTTTCTTTCATCTTCCTCTCTCTTATAATTGTAACATTGTAGGAATGTACTTACACAAAATATTTTGTTTAGCCAAGGAAAACTCATCTCACAAGCCCTAGATAAGTTAGAATTTACATGTCTGGTCTATGGTAGGAGATGGAATATCTGACTTATAGACTGAGCTTGGCTGACCACCTTGCATTAGGTAACAAACCTTGCGGCTGAAGATAACCTAAATCAAGGCCATCAGAAATGTGTGTTTGTGGTGTACACAGCACAGTAGTTGGTTTTCTTATTGATTGCTTCTCTGTGTAAAATCAGACACCTAGGCAAGTGTAGATATGATCTAGACATGTATAAGTCCACAATGCCCTAGTGATAGCATTGTGATTTTAGAGGTCTTTTGTTGGTTGCAGCTGTATGACAATGAAGTGGGGGAGGATTCAGGGACATTTTTAAATCAGTGTTATGTTATGAAAAAGTTATGATTTAGATAACATTATTTGAAATTCTTTCTAGAAGAATTAATAACTCCTTTTTTCTAGATTCCTCTCATACACTCCTTTGTGTCTAGATCATATCTACACTTGTCTGGGTGTCTGTCTCTAGACAAAGAAGCAATCAATAAGAATACCAACTACTGGGCTGTGTACACCACAAACATTAACATTGGTTTCACCCCCATGTAAATCAGCTGCCATCACCTGTCTGTGTTCCTACTTTCCTTTCCTGGTTTTCTTTAATAATCCCTTAATATAAACTTACCCTTTTAGGAAAAGCAGGCTTTATGACTCATGATATGTATTAAAATGCTACATATCCCTGACATCCATGATTTAGCATCCTATTGATGGATAATAAAATTAAATGCTCTGTTTCCTTCCTTGCCCCATTCTTCAGTATTCAAATTTTGATCATGAATCTTTTTAGACATTCAGACACTGAAACAGAAGATGCTGAAAGAACTAAAGCAGAGTTTTATATTCAAGATTATCTCAGGCCTCCACTTACAAATCTCATCTGGGTAATACCAGTTTTCTGCTTTAGCATATTGCTAGTTTCTTTGTGGCCAGTTATCAGAGATCTCTTTTTCTTTCACAGAAATCCATTAAAAATTTCTTGGTGTTGCTTTAAAACTTCAAGTGATTTTAGTATGGATGTCTGCTCCCAATTGATTGATGCCCACCACTAAACACCACCATATCAATAGCATGTTGATACTGTTATGCTAAATATAATAATCAAGAGTATTAATAACTACATGCAAATAATTTTTCCTAAGTAATTAAAATGATCAGGCACTCTTTCTACAGAGGCATAACAGTATCCACTGTCTCATATGGCACTGCCTAGCTTACCTTGGTTTTTTAACCTTCCACCTCCTACCCCAAGCCCTCCATGTATCTGAAAGTAGAGGAAAGGCTGATCCAGAGAGATCAAATGAGCAGAGATGTGAAGTCCTAACTAACAGAGGAGAGAAAAAGAGCTAGCCATATGTGATACAAGATTAATCCCATTTCCCCCAGAGCTTTAGTGTTATTGTTGTAGGTAATCTGGTATCTTTGCATCTTGGAAATTTCATACAATCATGACTCTGAGCAAGGCATATTCTCTCCGCTGAAATGGCAGATTTTCAGGCAGTGTGCTTGAGCCTTTTTTCTTTGCAGTCAGTGAAGAAATTTAAAATATCTGATTAAAGTATGTAGATGGAAAAGAGAATATGGAAAAAGACTGTAAATTTCATTCTAAGCAAGGTATGAACCAAGAGCAACATATGGACGATTGTTTCTTTCTCCCATTTCTACTTCAGTAGTGGCAACATATTTTTCAGCTTGGGTGAGAAACACATACATAAAATATTCTATCATTCCCTTGGAGATTTCTTACAACCTAAGTTTTTCTAATATATGGCAAAATAAAAAAGACTTACTAAAAAAGTGCACTTTTACTTGATTTCTTCATGCCTGCAGTAATCTTCTGTATCTCAGGTTTTGAGTGAATGGTTCATGGTATGGGAAAAGGTATTTCATTAATGGATATTGCAATTTGAGCTTCCTTTATGCCTTGGAAATGCATTCAGAAGCTTTCAGTACATCTTTAATATTTCAGGTGAGATGTGGTCTCCTGTGTACAACTTTTGACTTCACTGACATACTGAGAGATGAGAAAGAGTGAGAGTTGTAATTGCCAGCACCTGACAGTTTCCTCCTTCAAAATAAATTATCTTGTGGGCAGGGACTGCAATTAAGAGACAAATTACCATCCGTTTTGTTATGCTGAAGTTCCCTTTTCAATTTTTGTCCCTTGTATTTTTTTCTTTCTACCCCTTTGTGGATGCTCCTCAGGACACTCCCTCAAGGTTGTATTCAAACATTCCTGTCTTCTCTGTAAAATCCTTTCCCAACTCTCCTGGATGGGTTTTAGAGAGGAGAAAGAACAGCAGCTCAAAGCTTTGATGTTGTATGATAGACAGTGCTACTGATGGGCCTCTGCTTCTCCCAACATGTGCATACAGAGCTTACATTTATCCCAGGGGAATTTCCCAAGATAATGCAGAGTGGAGCTTTGTGGAGCTTGTGTCCAGAGCTTTCCTGCAGCAGAGGAGGCAAGGCAAACCTGCAATTCAGCAGCTGTGGTGCTCTTGCACATGTAGAAATACAGCCAGCAGGGAAAGACATTAAAATACTATGTCAAACTGGGACCTTGCAAGGTGGAAACAGCACTTGGTAGGCAGTGCACATTCAATATACCCAAATGTATTAAATTGGGTTCATTTTAATTGGGTCATTCTTTGTAGTGCTGATCAAAATCATCTCTACAGTCTGACTAATAATAATGATGAGAAATAACCTCTATCCAGTGACTACCAATTTTAATTCAGACTATTATCTCTTCATTTTGTTGTAAGTGTGAAACTTTTGTAGTGTTCTGAATGCAGAGAGTTCCTTTCTAGCCCAAGAAAAACATGATACAAAACTGGCACATCTCTCTTTTTTGGCCTTTCAGAGTGACTCTTCTGTGTCTAATCACATTATAGTCTCAAACTTTATTTCAGAGATATTTTTAGTGTACATGTCACATTATTTAGGTTTGGAGTTATAATTGTGGACACAGATACATTAGAAGATAAATGTGAGGGTTTTGTGATAAAACGGTAGACCCTCTTTCTACAGTCTCAGATACTGTCTTTGCTATCAGGCTGAGTTCAGATTGCAAATACTTTGGACATCTACTCTTTGGACAGACAGTAGCAATAAAAGAGAAATTAATGGTAAGATAGATGGATTTGAGGGTACCAAAACAAGGACATCACCTACCTGCATCAAGTGGGGAAAGAGATGTCCAGAGGGGTCTAGGATAGCTGGGGAAAAGACCAAGGATTGCAAAGTGTGGTGTAGGAGTGGTTAAGAGAAAACTGCTATGGAAAGAGTCAGACCCTAAAAGCCAAAGTTAGGAGTCAGGAGAGAGAGTGAACACAGGAGTGCAATAACAGAGGAAATAGGGGCCTGGTTGTAGTATGTGAATTCCCAGTCAGCAGGATAAGATTTACTGAAGGCTGAGTGTCTTTGTCACTGTAAGGGTGAAACAGTTTTATTTACCAGCTGTGAAAAATTCTGCTCAGATATCTGCAGATAAAAATTAATACAGAGACATAAAGATTAATCTCTCTCTGTATTACTTGAAAAGGTGGTGATGTGGGGAAATCAGTTTTATATTTCCTATATTTCTCCCTCAAGTTGCTACAATAATTAAGATATGATCTTCATTAAAAATATCAGACCAACAGTGCTACTTAATGAGTGTCAGAGGTCCATTTTGAATGAAATCCAATAAAAATAATTTATGTATTGTCAATAATCAGTAACAATTACTAATACAGTCACTCAGCTTTTATGCTAATGAAATGTATTAGTTATCTAGAGTTCTGCCTTTAAAACCCACAGAGAATCACAGCTTGCCTCTTAATTTGACATACTGTAGAATTTTCCCCAGTGGTGCTCCTTCAACTGTCTTTTGCAAATCTCCTAAGCCACAGAAATGCTTTACAGATGCACCCCAATGCAAACACATGCACTTACATATGTAAAGAAAGTTAGCACTAATTAAAGTACCAGCTTATTTCCCCAAGTCCCAGAGTACCTCTACTGCTGAAACTAAGATTTATGAGCATGTACTTAAGGAAGTACATTTCCAGCAAACAGTCTTTTATCCTATCATTATTGTTTAATATTTGCTTTCAGAAGAGACTGTGTCAAAAAGGAATAGCATATGAGATCTACAGCTGAGAAATGGAATTATTAAGCCTTAGCTGTTGAGAGTTTTGAGCTTATACATCAGACCACTGTAACTCTTCAGTTAATGGGGCTGGTCATTGCTTCTTGTTCCCTCCTATGAAACACTTGGTCACAAGTTTCCTTACAGGAGACAAGATGCTAACTCCCCAGGCTGAAATGTGGCTCCAGTTGTACACAAGCAACAAAATGTTGTACCACTATGAGGTATTGCCAGGTTCCCTTCATGACACACACCTCAGAGCTTGTGAAGTCCACCTGCCATGGAGGGAAGCAAGGAATCCTCAGGCTCCTTCCACAGACATCTCCGTCTAAGCCTCACACAGATAGAAGACAATACAGAGCTTCAGAAGGTTCATGCTGCAAATGAGAAGAATGCTTTTTTTTTTTTTTATGGCAGCAACTAAAAAAATTCTTAAGTGTGCAAGGTGTTTTAAATACAGCATAATTAATCATGTATGAAGGATTGTGTTGTTCATGGTGTGAGATGACGTCAAACAAGACAATAAGAGCCCAAAGCGTGACTCCTGCAAGAGGCTTAAACACCTGTCTGCACTTCTGTGATAACACCTTACAATAATTTGACTTGAGAACATCCCCAGTTGTTTCCACAATTTCACACAGCATGCGAGATTTTTCTTATGTTTCTAAAAACTTAGTCCACAGTTCACCAAAATCTAAATGAGGGAGTCTATTCTTTTTTAGTTGTCTGGCCAAACAAGCCAACCTAGCCAACAAATCTATAAAGCTAAAAGAATCTATAAAGCTTTCAGTTCATCTAAAAATAGGCAGTCATATGAATGGCTTCTGCACTCAAATGACTGTGATGTTTATACATCTAATGGCAATAAATGGGTATATTTGATTTGGGTGTAGCCCCAGCCAGGCTCTTTCACTAAGCAGAGTGTGTCCTTTCAATAAATACCTATTTTATCCCTTTTGCTCTGTCTAGTCTGTGTTCCAAGCCAGCCTTTCCAGGCATCAGATGCCTAATTCACAATAGAACCCAATCCAAGTGTTTTAACCTGAGATCAGAATCCCATATCTATTTTCACTTGAATAAATAGCAAGAATAATCCTTATAATCATTTCAGTGCAAGTAGTTACTGTAACAGCAGTTTCTCTATACAGAGACTAAATTGACCTTCAACCCTACTGTACCCAGCAGTAATCCAGTTAATCCAGTAATTCAGGATGGTGGCACTACAATCTGTGGGATCAAACAGTATTGCCAATACCTGATACCTCATCCAGATTCTTCAAGAGGAGTTAGAATATTTGGCTGTTTGATTTCAGGCAACAAGCAATATGTTGTTGACATCTAGAATAACAAAACTTCTTAGAAGGGTGGTGTATTGAGCTATTGAGCTAGGAGTTGGGTTTGGGTCAAATATTGCCTGTCATGTCTCATCTATTCTAAACAGCAATATGCATTAATATATGTATTTATTACTCTGGGAGCTTGTTTGCTCCTTTTTAAAAGGATACAAACTGTTCCTTCTTAAAAGCATATAAAATTATTCTTACAAGTAGCTTATTACTAAGCTATGTGAAGCTCAACATAGAAAAATGTCATGGGACAATGCTACTGACATTTCAGGTAATCGCAGGTCAGATTTTTAATAATTTATGAAATACAATTTTCTTTTCTCAAATAGACTGCACCTGCCTTCCTGGTCTACCACAACAAACTTTTGCACACATTAAATTCTTCAATTGACCCAGAAGCGGAAGCATATGCAGGACATCAAAGTTCACTTGCATGTGGAACACATTTAACATCCTCTTGGTGATTTGTCCTGGTTGTGTATATTACGGGATGCAAAGCGGTCAGGAATTTGAGGAATAAAGGTCCAAATACTCATACCCATGTCATAGGCACCAGCCAGCAGGAGATGCTGTCAGCAGTGAGGGTGATTTAGGGCTTCAGATCAGACTGAACAGGACAGCCTTGCGTGGTTGTTTCCTGCTTGCTGCTCTGCAGCCTTTCTCCCTGCTGCACTGTGCTGCTGAAACTCAGATCAGCAGAAAATGTGCTTATTGGGAAGTTTCACTGCTGCATTGAGTCTGGGCACTTGCTGAAAACCTAAAACCTTCAGAAGTTGCTGTTTCTTTCCTTGCCCTGCACATGAAGACTGCCATGCTGAACCACACTTTATTTGCCAGCCATGTTGACTGTAATTGGTTGGACTATGGTGTGGAAGAAGGAAACAGGTGTTAAATAATGTAATAATATTATTGTGGATACTGTTGTTCTAGCAGGTGTTGTGTGAACTTTTAGGTATAGAAGTTGGTAGAGGGTTTAAGGTAAACATTAGGATGGATGTTACACAGTAATTGCACACTATGAAGAGTGGTTGTCAAGCACACCTGTGTGCTTGGAATTTTGTTAATTTTCTTTTTGAATTTGCCTAATAAGCGGAGCAAACTCGTCGGGATGAAATACATCTGAATGGATCCATTCCGTATTTCATGCAGAGAAAAACAAAGGAGCAGCTATATGAATTTCAGTCATTATGAAATACCACACTTACAATGCTGGTGTTTTACAACAGATGAAGCCAAATGTGCTTATCAGTAACAATGCTCTCCTGATTTGTCTTTAGGCAGAGGGCAAATGTCATCAATTTCTTCTCTGATTTAGTTTCATGCATGGATTTTTGCCTGTGAAAATTGGAAGAGGGCCTATGCCTTCTAGTGGAAGGAGAGTGATAGTCTTGCAACTGCTGGCAGAGTACACACCAAGTACATTCTCCCTTATTTCTAATCAGAAGCTCTCTACACAGGGTGATGGAAGGGAGCATCACCATTGCAATGCATACACCTTCCCACTGTACCAGATAATTCTTTCCAAACGCCATGGTCCAGTAAATGCCTAATGAGTCGTGCCCTTCCCACGGTTATTGGAGGTGTCACTTGCTCTTGAAAGCTGATTCACATGGAGTAGTTTCACCCTTGTACCTGTACACACAGAATGTCTCAGTAATACTTGACTCTACATCACAGCAAAATTAGAGTCATGACTGTGAGATTATCAAAAATTACTGCTCTGTGGTGATTTTGCATGACTCTTCCGCGTGATCTGAAAAAGCATTTGGCTGAAGCTTTTTCTTTGAAATGAAGTGATGTTTGGCATTATCAGGGTTGACAGTTGTCCCAGGTTCCCTTCAGCTCTGTGTGGACTTCCAAGACCTGTACCTGTGTAATGTTAACTCTAGAAAACAGTTCTAGCAAAAGAAATGTCACATTTGTCATTACTTTTAAGTCCTCCAGGCAAAATGAAAACTAACCATTAGATTTCCTGCAAGTTGTATGTGCTTGTAAATGTTTACTTGAAAAAGAACCATTGTGTCAGAAAGACAAATCCTGGATGATGTAGCCTGGGCTTTGTTACATAAAAGTTCAATTTATAAGGCTGCAGTGGTACTTTCCAATCCCATTCTCTGAGATATCATACAATGCACCACAGAGGAGACAAAGTACAGATTCAGACTCCTTTGGGCAAATCTTTCTGGCTTTTATAACATTTAATAATATTAGCCTATTTTTCTTGCTATTGCAGTACATAATTACCTCTGTGGTAAGGCAATTTTGGTTATTCAATAAGAACAATATAACAAAATATTTTGTGTTTAATATTTTTATTTTTATTTGACATCTGTGCAAATTCAGAAGTTGAATGTAGCCAAAGAAGACTATTATCTGGCTGTATATACCCAGAAATTTGAAAGGTTAGCTATAGGATTCCTTTATTTTTAAAAGGTAATATTTTTCAACCTGGGGTAACTATTCATCCAAGCTAAAACTGGCAAATACAGCGTTTCCAAAGCCCACTGGCCATCCAGACAAATGTAGATATCATTACTGCCACCTATCGCTGCAAGGAAAGAATTGAAGATGTTTTCCTATTTGTGTATTTCCAGATGGGGATAAAACTGGAAAATAACAAGCTTGTTCCAGTCAAGACATTTGTAAATAAACAAGTTTTGATATCTTCTTTGACAGCTTTATCTTCAGAGCTATATAAAACTAGCTAGTACAAGTATTAAGAAAATCCAGCATTGTCATGGACACCTGGTAAAAAATAGTACCAAACTATTTTAGAAAGGAGCTCCAGGCACTGCACAACTCGGCATGGCAGTAACTTGTTTCTATGTAAATGGCACTACAGTCCCAAGCCTGGAGCCAGGTGTCCAGATATTCTTTAAATGTTCGTAGGGAAGTAGTTGGAAGTAGTTATGGATTTTTTTGTTTCTGCATTAAATCCCAGAGGTGGGAATTACAGAGAAAAAGAGAAAAATCTAATACCACATGTTCTCATCTTACTTTCAGTTTTACTGAATTGCTTACATTTTAAAATTACAGTGATGCACAGGGTCATATAATGTCCTAACATTCATTTGAGCAGGAAGAGAAAGCTCTGAAGATCTTTTTATGAAAGTACAGTAAGTGGCAGCAACTACTGCTGAGATCTAAGTGAGATCTAGTATGTGAACAGGCAGTCAGAGGTCTAGAGCTGTCAAAGTCTTTCATTCCCATCCATCTAATAGTAAATAACAGTAAAGAACTCTGAGATTCTAATTGTGATCTTTTTTAAATACCATTGAACAGTTCTGGAAACTAGGAAGCATGTTGGTCAGGAACAGAAGAATAAAAAAAATAAATGAGTGATAAGGTGTGGATGAAAGGAAGAAAAGGTGCATCACACTTCATTAAGGCTATTTCTTGGTCAAGTCCTCCTGGTAATGCCCTGCATAGTTCAGCTCTGGAAGATGCTTCATTTCTGCGCCACCCTTACAGAACCAAAACATGTTTGGAAAAATTAATCTCTTGGCTGTACAGTAGTTAATATATATTGACTTCTCCTTTTTCCAAAGCATCAATAAATTCAGCTAAAGAAAACCTCAATATGTATGCAGTCACTTCTTTTATGAACTGCATGCCTTGGACGTTTGTATTATTTGTGAGTGTAATAACAAACAGGAAGGAAATGAGGTCCCTCTCTGTGAAAATCAGAATTTGTTTACGTTTCTTTCCATAACCAGGAGAAAACCCTTCATCATATATTATATAGTTCACTTCAGTGCTCTGATCCAGTGACGTCTCATGTGAGCTCAAATAATCTATAGCTGAATCTTATATTTCCCAACTCTTTGCCCTTTTTGTGGTTGTTGAGAATTGCTATACACCTAGTATCAATCCTAATGCCTATTTCTATATAGGGAAAAATATTATCATTAGACACAAATGGCATGATTAAGAAAAACCTTTACCTCAATATTTTAAGATTTATCCTACACAACAGTTGGATTGTTAGCACAAAAGAGAAAAATGTACTAAAAAACCTTTATCAGAGTGGAAACAACACTGACTGATGCCAGTGTAATCCTTCTACTGACCTCAAGGGCCTTTGCTGAATCCTGCTTATTTTGCATCCTTATGAAAATGCAAAATCCATCTAATTTAATTTCTCGGTGGATGTGTTGAAACTATCTTTGAGAAAAATACCCTTAGCTTCTGCAAAGACTTCACTGCCTTCACTGACAGCCCACGAATTCTCAGTGATTCACATGTAAATTTGGGGTGATTACACTCAGACTGAGACAGACATATCTTGTGACCCATGGAGTTTTGTTGTCCATGGGCTCTAGGAATCACCACTGCCCTGAGGAGGCTGGCCATGGGCTGCAATGCTGGCTGTCATTTATAGGAAGTTATTTAACTTCTGCTCTGACTTGATGGGTGGAGAAAGGCTTCTTGCCTCCCGGTAGAACTTGTCTAAACATAAATCATCATAGGCAAAATTCAGGTGAGAAGGAACCTCATGAGGTCTCCAGTCCAAACTTCTGATTAAACCACGATCAAATATAACACCAGACCAGTCTTCCCAGGGATTTATGCAGTCTTGTTTTGAAAAACTGCAGGTATGGTGACCATACAAAAGCTCTGGGAATCCTGTTCCTCTCTCTGTATTCATGGTGGAAGTTTTTTTTAATATTCTGTCTGAACTCCCTTATTGCATCTCACACCTGTCTTTTATATGCTAAATTCTGTCCTTTGAATGAAAGTGAGTATGTGTCTTCTCTCTAGTCAAAAAAAAAAAAATCAGGCAGAACCTACTTTTAAAAATCTAAGGCTTCATTTCATCAGTATGCACAGAACTGTTTTCTCTTTAACTTGCCTTTGGTCAATGAAAAGTTGAAGCCTCAGTGGACCTCATTTTGAGGAAATCAATCATCATGAAAAAGTGGAAATACTCCCTTATAAGTCATCCTGGCATAACTGCTATCAACTGGAATGCTCATATATGGTAATGTCAGTGTTTAGAAGCTCAAGAGAATGGAAATGTGATAATATATTAGATCCTGGTCTGAGCCAGCAAGGCAAAGAATGAAACATATCAGACATAAATCTGAAATAATATACTTTGAGTTTTTGCTGACACTAAATAAAGGGTTAGGGGTTATAACAGCTGTAAATTCTGACCTATACAGAGCTATTTTAAGTGGAAATACTTAATATACTGATAATATTAAAAAGCTATTTGGACTGGCAAAGAACAGCAGTCTATGTGTTGGAAACATTTGAAATATTTTGATAAAATGAGAAAATGTAGGCAAAAGCAAAACACCCACAAAATTAAACATGGCAGAAACAAAGTCTGTGGTGTGTATAAGTTTGCTGCAAAATTGAATGGCAGACTAAAACAGATGGAATGTGATAGTTTTTCATTACTCAGGTTTAAAGAAAAGCATCGATCTTGTGTTTGGTATTACTGTGGATGTGTTTCAAAAAGGTGAAGGGTAGACAGTGTCTCTATTTGCTGTAGAAGTGCTTTCTTTAATCAATTAGATTAATCTTAGCTGGAGTAACTCTAGCTGGGAGTTCTGTTATTCACATCAATGGCTAAATCTTTGCTTAAGACTCAGAAGCATTTTTATGAAATTATGTCTTGTAATAATCAACTTGAGTTTAATTCTCTGTTGAATAAATAAAATGCTGTTTGTTTAGCTTACGTTGGTTTTATGGAATATGAATCCACATTCATGTTCCAAAAGCAAATAGAGGAGTTTTTTCAGCCAAATAGTTATCATTATTTGTCTCATCACATCTTACAGGTCTCTGCTGTTTGCTAAGCAATCTGACCTATTTGTTCTTTATTCACAAGGAATTGTTTTGTTTAGCCTTAGGTCTTTTCTTTTTTGACTGTTTTCTTACAGATCCTAAGAAATTATATAACTGAAAATACCTACTTTATTTTCAATTACTGTATACCACCTTTTTTCAATAATTTTTTTAACCTAATTAAAATTAATTGCTATCAATATGAAGTGGTAGCCTATGAAGCAGCCATCAATTTTTTTCTCTGGGCAATTTGTGGTTAAACTTACCAGAGATACTAGTTTCTTTTGCAGATGGATGTTTCAAGTCCAGTCAGTAAAAACAGAGACAAAAATTCATGAAATCCTGGTTGATCATATCATATGAAAACTTTTTTGAGATTGTACTGAATTTCAAGCTTTAGAGCAAGTGGCATCATCACATGTTTTTCAGTCTTTTTTTAATGATTATTTAATCTAATAAGGGACACAGCAGTGTGACCTCTGGAAAGTTATTTATGATCATTAATCCAGGTGAGCAATTCAGATTCTCCCCTTTTGATATATATATATATATATATATATATATATATATAATTCCTGTCATTTCATCTGACACTGGCAACACAGTCATCTAGATTTGGTCATTCCTACTTAGATTTCTCAGAGTCCTCTTCAGATGATATAATCCTTCTTTTACCACTTACATAGCTAATAAATATTGTGTTACAGCTCTCCAGTGCTGAACTGCAGGACATTTCAATTTTAACCTCATTTTAAGACGAAGATTGGCTATTTATTCCTACCATTTTCTTAATTAACATTCAAGTCCCATGATAGAATTTAAGAAGTGAAAGCTCTCACTAGCTGACATAACTGCTATGGACTATATCAAAGACTCACTAAATTCCACATATACAGCTCTCTCACTGGTTTCTTCAATCTTTCATGAACTTTCTTGTAGTCAAAAAGAAGGGAAGTAAGACAGTCTTTGAACTTGGATACATTATTTTTCATAGACTCAGACTAATTCAGGGTGGGAGGAACCTCCAGAGGCCTCCAGTATAATAATCTTCCCAAAGCAGGGTCAGCCTTCAGATCAGAGCCGGTTATTTGTGATTTATCCAGTCAGGTCTTGAAAACCAATAAGGATGAACACTGCATGACTTCTTCACATCTTGATTTAGAAACCTGTTCCTACTTCACTTAATAACATCAGAAAGAAACTGATGGAAAAGGTAATTAAAACTGCAGATCCTTGAACCTAAGTCCTTTATAACCATTGTGAGCCTTTCCAGGGAGAACACTCTGACTGACATATGCAGTGAACATGAATTGAGCCACGTGCGTGGTTTTGCTCCATGCAGAGAAAAAATCTTCAAGCACATGAGATGCACACACAGCCTAGATATTACAGAAGATACAAGTAGATTATTAATTGTTCTTTCCTACTTGGAAATTACATGCAGTATCTTCTTACTCAACTTTCATCCTTCAGGCAGCTTTATTTTGATATTTGTAGCTAAGGCAATTGACGGAATCGAGAAATGGTTTCACAGGCAATATCAAGAAGTGGCAATTAAATTGTGGGATTTTTCTTTTTTTCTTTCTCAATTGTTCGCACCTTTGAGTTTCTTGAGCAGTTTTTATGTTAGTTATGCCTTGTCCTGTCACTGAGAAAAAGACTTTGAAGGTTTCTCTATTCTATGTGACTCTGATATTTCTGCATACAAAAACAGTTGGAGTAGTCCTGGTACAGGCTGACAAAGTTGTATTTGTGAAATCAGTATCAAGGATGCTTCCATAACTCTGCTGGTCATTGTTGATGAATGGTCAGAGAGAAGACCGGGGATGTCTGAACCCAAACCATGGTGAGTGTGATCCTTGCAAAATCCTTCAATTTGTCCTATGAGCTGGGTCAAAGTACTTGGATTTTAAAATTAGTGTTTCAATTAATTCTCTTACCTAGGGATGTGTATAACAGGAAAACACTGAAGTTAAGGTGCTGCATTTCACACCCTGCTGTTTAAACATCTTGCTAATGGGATTTTTTTCAGAAAAATTGATGTGCAATCTTTTACTTACATAGTATGTTTGAATTTAAAGTGATTAACTGAAGGGGATTTATCTTTTAAATTCACTAAAACAGTGGTTTAGTGGATTTAATTAGAGCATTTATCAAGAAGAACTAAATATAGCAGTCTCCAGAAGCCCTCGGTTCCAAATACATCCAGTAACTTGCAATGTACCTGGGCCTGCCAAGTGTTCCCCTTGACCCCATGAACGTTCTGTGCCCTGCACCTGGCTGCCATGGTCAGTGCAAGGGCAGAGCAGTGCCCTTGCTTCTCTGCAGTCTTTAGAGCTTTCAACAAGCTACCTCTGGACAGCAGAGCTTTTAGTGCAGGCTGTAAACTGGGGACAATCACAGAGCAGAGAGGTGCTGGAGGGCACACTCTGCACGGTGACCCTGTGCTTGTCATCCTCACCTGCCATGTGAATCCGTGCATCTCACTGGTCTCCAGGCGTGTGACCCCAAAACAGCAGGGTCTCACTTAATCAACTTGTTTACCTTCTGCCTTAAGATAGCACACGACTTTCACTTGTTGTAAAGCAGTTTAAAATAGCCTGCCTGAGGTCTGAGGCAGGGTTATGAGTCCATCGGATTGCCTCAGAGCTGAGGGATTGCACTGCTGTGTGCAAGGCCATACACCCTGTGCTGCTTGCCCCCAGCTACATCCTGCCTCCGAGCAAAATGGGCAAAGCCAACAGTGGGAACATGCCTTAGGTGGGAAAGGCTTTTTGGTTTGTGCACATCTGTATCAAGTATCAGCCACTGCCTGAATTAGTCATGGAAAGATAAGCACAGATCTAATTTTACCAGTCAACTTTCTGAACATTACAGACACAAACTGAATGAAGAATGTATTTGATGATACAAACAGTTGTCAAATGGATATGTCAATGTCTTTTCTAGTGACTACAAAAATGTATAGTCTGTTTAATGATGCAATACCATAGCAGATACACAAATTGTTTGAACTGATCTTCTATTTTAAAAAGATAGAAAAGGCACTGTCTTTCAATGAGCAATCCCTGGGTGCTGTATTGTTATACACATGGAGTAGCTCGTAAAGAATAACTTCTCCTTTTGACCGTTTTTATTCTTGGTGAAGTGCTAATGAGTGTATCATTCTAACTCTTAATTTTCTTAAACTGAGGAAGAGTTTGGTATGCTATTGAACATATCAGTGATTTTTGGAAACCACAGAAAAACCTAAATGTACTGTGTATGACCAATATTTTTACCCATGTAAGAAGTGCAGAGTCACTTTATGCCTGTTAAAACTTGTGAAGATAAAGTTTAAAATATTTAATTCAACTGTCAAGGCTATTATTTTCTTACTTCCGTGGAAAGTTATTGTTGTATTTTCAAGTCATAAATCAACCACAAAGACTATTCAACAGGAAATCACAATTCCAACTCTTATCACAAAACAGTTATCAGAAACCAAATACCATATTGTCACTAGCAAATGTAGAAACCATTGGAGCAGTAGCTCTTCCGAAAACTGTCTCATCAGTTGAGAGATTAGATATAACATTAAATTTAGAATTGCATAGAATCTCCTATGCTAATTCAACCAGATTCAAAAAACACAAAATTCCTAATCCAAACAAAACACAACCATGTTTCATAATATAAACAAATACATTTATTCCAAAAGTTGGTCTCACAACTTCATCCATATTAAATCAGGGTAGGAAAGATTGATATGATAAATGATATGCCAAGTGATTACGGGGGCAGGAAAGACAGAACTCAGAGTCTGGAAGAAATAGGCTCTAGGACAGATGTTCCTTTTATTACACAAATAACTAGAACTACTGCTGAATCAGACAGTTATAGGTAGCCTGTAAGTTGTGCTGAAGACAGTATTTCACATTGAAATATTGGTATAACTTTAAATTTTCATTCCAGAGAGTTATTCATAATGAGACCCTGTTCCTTACACAAGCATATTTAGTAATGATATATATATACATATTATATATATGCGTATATACAATGCGCATTCTACAATATTTCCAAGTGTGCAGAGAATTATTCAAACTGATTTCTTATTTATCTTGTGTTTCCTCAGCTGCCACTATGCAAATTATAAAATAATCTTAGAATACTTCATAATTTCACAGGATTCAGCAAGTGCTAGAATGTGGGGAATCCAGAATGCTAAGGAAAGTGTAGGTTTCTTCGGTCAATAAATATATGAAATTTAGGTGATGACTGAGGTCATATCATGGAAGCAATAAACACATTATAATTACTCTTTCTATCTTATTCCTGCATAATGTTTACTTTAGAAGTCCTTCTCTAAATTTAGAAAAAAAAAATTTCTGGTGTCACACATTTTCCTTTTGCAACACTTCACTTTTTTGATTATTCTGTTTATCGGCACATTGTGAAAAAGCTTTCCTAGGAAATGTTTAAATTGAAATAATCAAGCCATCTCTTATCTAAAAGAGATTACAGAGGTGGGAGTGTTTGCAGTTCGTTTGCAGAAATTCAAGATCTTATTTTGCCAGTTTATGGTTCCTTGTCTTTTGAGATTAGTGGAAAATTCAGCCTAGGGGCCAAAACTGCTGCTCAAGGTAAGTCAGATGCCTCTGCCACTCTGGCAATGCTTCACCAAGAACAAACATTTTCCTAACTCCATGAAGTGCAAGCTGCCAGTGACAAGGCAGTGCCACACAACACTACCACATCACCAGCTGCAGGGTGAGCCAAACCAGGGAACGACCCAGCCAGCAAAACGAAGAGATCAATTTTCCCAGACTAGGTCTGCACCAATGGGAGTAATTCTGGACCAAGAAAGAGAGTGAGAATGCCTGGAAGTGCTGGGCAAAAGTTGTTTCCATCCCTCCTCACAGCAGCATGAATTTACACCAGCAGAATATAATCCTGAAAGTGCAGCTCTCTAGGGCAACATTGTTCTTCTGGGCCAAGAATGACAGAGTTGAGCTGATGCTTCAGCCTGTCATAATCTCCACCTTCCCTTTTCCCTGCTCCTTTCCCCAGAACGGCACTTGGTTACAGACAGCCAAAGTAAGGAATTGGGAGTGAAAGCAGAGCTGCTGGACATACTCAATTAGCACAAGACAGATCACAGGACTCTGCTGTATGTGAGTGATCATGCATGGCAGATTATCGGGGCTGGCAGACAGGGTAACCCACCTATGTTTCCAATTAAATTATTTCTGTCAAGTGTGGAGTCCCTGAAGCAATCAGGCACCTTCTAGATTCAAATCTGCCTTCTCATTTTTTACTTCTGCTATAAAGAATATATAAAGAATAAAGCACATTATCTTGAAAAACAGACCCATTTCAATGCTAACCATATGAAAATAAAACCACAATAAATGGAAACCCAGAGAGCCTCTTTAATATGCATATTTTCTCTGGGCAGTAAAAATATGTAGATAAAAATCATATGCCTTTATGTATTATATGGTTTTCATTTGGTTTATAACGATTTAAGTGACTTAGTCTTCATACCCAAATGGGGAAAACTTTAAAATTGCAGATTTCCTTTGGGTACAAAATGTAATGTTTTCCTTTCTTTATTTTCCAGGGACATCAAACCTGACAACATACTACTGGATGAACATGGTGAGTATTGCTTTCTCTCAGAATCTCTAATTCCTGAGATCTCAGTGACATGCTCATGACATGCTTTGCAAATCCACCTCCGATGCTGAATTCCTGCCTAAATTTGGGCTTTCTCAGAAAGGTCCCTGAGAACAAACAACTTGTGGATTTTGTATTTTTCCCTCCTATTGCTAAAGAAATATGCACATCACAAATTCTCCAGGTCTGAATACAAAGGAATTTAATATGAATTGAGATCAGCAGGGACACTTGATAAAAAGGAGTTAGTATTTTATTAACAGGATTCTGTGAATCACCATAACCCCTTTTTAGATGCCTACCAATAGAACAGCACCAAGCACTTTATTTTCTTTTTTAGAACTTCTGAAGGGCCAAGAAATTCCACATAGCAAACTATTTCTCATGTAGATATCTAAAATAAACTTTCTAAAATCTAGATAGGGATTTTGGAAATTTAACTGAAAAGTTTGTGTCCCTACATGTAGTTATGGCTTAAATAGCATTAAAAGGAGTAGACAACAATTAACAGCTTTGAACTTTTACTAACAATTACATATTCTTACAGATAAAAGACATGGTATGAAAGAAAAGCAGCTTCTTTCTTTCAAATTAAATTTTAAACAATACTCTCTCCAAGAAGGATTTAGCTAAAATGCCATGTATCTTCTTGCAACTGTTTATAGGGAAAACATGAGAAATATAAGTAAAGGGGACATTAAAATTGTATCAGTTAGAAAAGAAACACATAGAGGAAAAAGCCTAATAGGAAAAAGGAGAAGTGCGCTTGCTACTGTGGGAAAGTCTTGTTCTTTGTTTACTTCCAAAATTGATTAAAAGCAGATAATCTCTGAGAAACTGTAATATTGAAATTATGCTAATGATGGCATTATGTTTCAAAGTCCATTGCAGAGCTGTTGGGTGTACAAGTTAAAGTTGATTAGAGGTAATATTCTGCATAGATGAGGTTTGTTCCTGGGAACGTGGAAGCTAATAAAGCTAATTACTATTGGAGTTTTAGACCATCTAGGACTTCAGTAATTTAATGCTTCAGACCCAAAAGTGTTAATGTTCCCAAGACTCTAGTATCAGCAAACAAGCATGAAATAGAAATATCTTCCCCTTAAGTCCTGCTGAATTAAAGATGTCAACAACAACCCAAAATGAGTATGTTAAATCTCTGACTGACAGCTTTCGAAGTACAGTCACCTTTATCTCTCCTTGCCCCTCATCAATGTCAATTAGTGCACAAAACCAGCCTCTTGTGAGAGCTCTCCTATGGAGGCTCAAGCATCACAAAGAAGAACCTACACCAGAGTGAGCACTACAATGCAAAAGGAAGGGTATTTTTGTGATTATAAACTATTCAGCAACAAAGTTATCTGTAGGCAGCTTGGAAATTTCAGTAGGGATGGTCTCTTTTCTGCAAAGCATCAGAATACTCATAGCACACCTGCAGACATGCGTAGGAGAACAGATTATGGGACATAGGGAATAGGGCTGTGGCTGAGCCTCATCCCTTATGGGTGCAGCTGTATAAGACAGGTGAGCAGCATCGAAGAAAAAGAAGCACGGAATGCTGATGTGTATTGACCAACCAAAAAAGAGTAAAAGGGCACACAGGTGTGGGAAACAGGGTATAAAAGGTTGTACTGGGGAATAATAAAGTGCTGATGAAACCATGCTTGGTGTCACTAATGCGTTCATTGTCAATTGATGCCCTGTCTGAGGAACCACTGACAACAGACAAGTGAGACAGCAGACTTCTCCAGACAAGCACACAAATCTTGGTCAGCGGAAGTTATCAGTTCATGGGGTCAAACAGGCTCAAAGACCTGTCATGTGGTTGGGGGAAGGAATTTTCTGAAGCCTGTAAAGGGTCCACGTGCTTCAACTCACTAAATGTGGTGGTATCAGTAGGAGTGTCTGTTCCCATGGTAATTACCTCAGGCTTACCTTACAGAAGTGAAGTTCTCGTGCAGGAAGAAAGCTATTCTTGAAGTCCCTAACAGATCGGATTGACCTGCAACATAGTAACATGATTTTAACCAAATCCTCAGATTTCACTTAATGGAAAAATGTGCTGAATATATGCACCATAAATATATTTGGCTGCAGAGAAAGCATAACAAATTCACCCAGTATGAGCCTAACCAGGTGTACAGGAAGGAACTTTATTTTAGCCTCTGGACTCTAAGATGGCACAGCAGTTTCTCACACGCTTGACTTTACCCCTAGGTCTTTCTTACATTTCATCAAGGTAATTATGCTTACACAAAATATCATGTAATTGGATATGCACAACATTTCTGACTGAGACTTTGTCTCAGTGATTGATTTCTTTGGCCTCCCTGAAGAAACCTATTCTGTCTGAAGTCAAGATTTAGTGTTTTACCATTCACATGACCTTATATCTTCAAGCAATTAAATTGGCTAACTTTCACAACATAAACCAAGAATACATTTTATAGATATTCGTGCTCAGTAAAACTACTTTCACTGTAATTTATCTCTATGGCTTAGGGAACATACCTCAGGAACAGAGAAGTAATGAAAACACAGGATTTTTCTTAAAAGTGATCAATCTAATTTACAAATTAGAGAAAAACAACAACCACACAAAAACATACACAATATATTCAAAATCATTCTGGCAGAAGAAGTCTAAATGTTTCCATATGCTTTTCAGCAAAGCCACATCTCAGCACTGCTGGTCACATGTTCTAATACATCAGTGGAAATAAATGTTTGATGATCCTGAAAAGCATAGTGGTACATGAGAATGGGATAATCAGCCATTAAAAATAGTGTTCAGCCCCTATCAGAGGATGATTACATGGTCTCCTGGAGAGAATACACATTCCATCTCTGAGGATAGGAAGTAGGGACAATTTCAGGGTTCTCTGAACCAGAATCAGACACTCTAAGGAAATTAATTCAATCAATAAAGCTCCTTTTTTAAATGTTTCTTTCTCAGCTTTCCCAGAAAGCTCTTCCTCTTATGACTACCACTAATCTCTAAATTTAGTTATAGTTCTCTGTTCTGCAAACATCTATCTGAAACAGAATTATTCCAGTGACAGCTGAAGGGACTACCTAGTGTTTCAGGAGAGCTACTGCAATTGTATTGTACAGAGAAAAGCATTTTAGAATTCTCTCAATGAGAATTCTATTCCTGCTTCTATTCCTTCTTCTTCTATTCCTTTCATTTTAATGGTTTAGAACAAAATAACTGAAGTGACAGCACTTAGATCTGGAATCTATTAAATCTGGTCCATGTTGCATTTTTTTCCTAAATATTAAAGAAATTAAAGATATCTTTAAAAGTTTGCATGATCTATTAACTTCGATATCAAAGGGATATAGAATTTCTTAAATGCAGAAAAACAAGCAGTGGCAAACAAACTGACTTTTTGACAGTGAGCAATCTTGGCATTAAAACCAAAAGAAAGGATGGAAAACCTTCCCAAAAATAAATTACTGTAATCTCAATATTAATTTCTGAATACCAGAACAGGCAATATTTTTCCTGTATGCTGATGTCCATGAGACAATTTGCAGGGACTCTATCTTATTTAATCCTCCAGTGATGATTAATAAGACATAAGGTTCCAGCATAATTCATCCACCTGAAGCTGTCTAGATTTTGAAAGTGTATCTGAAAATTTTACATGCCTACATGGCCATTCAACAGCCTAACTTTTTGAAGTGCTCAGCTTTGCTGAACCCATCTACAGCCATGCAGTTTCTACCAACCTCCCTAATGATAAGTGTCAGACTGACGAGTCGTGCCAGCTTCAGGTGGGTACAAGCTTAGGCTCTCATACACAGTACAGACGAACCCAGAGAGTTTTTTTTTAATTCTTCATAGACTTTGACTTTCTGAAAGCAAATCAGATTTGACTGTACTTCAAAATGTTACTGTTCTGAGATTTAAAATCAGCTCTGGTGCTGCTGAGTTGGTGGCATAAACTCCAGTATAATATTTCTTCTCTCTGACATCACATTCACCCCTTTGGTTTCAGACCAAATTCAATGAGGTTTGAAGACATGTACATTTTCCTCTGCTGAATGTTAGTCAGCTAGCCCGAGCCAACTTTCAAGACTTGTTGTAATTGTCATTATGATTTGCTCAAAAATTAAACCCAAACACAGATCATTTGCTGTTTACCTCAGATACTGCAATTTCAGGCCATGTTGAAAAGCGAGACATAAAAGTCACATTGCATAAAGCTTTCCAGAGTCATACACTGTTCTGTGGGTAGTTAAAGCCTTAACTGGAAGCTGACTGAAAGAATGTAAATTTGAAACAATTTCCACTGAGATACTTTCTTCTTCAAATACATGTGTTGGTGTATGTGAAATCTGCAGTCTTGGATGGTTTGAAAAAGCCACTCTGCAGAGAGTCAAAGGAGTGAGAAAATTTGCTTTTTGTTCCCTTCTATCTACCATCATCTTATTATACATGGGGTCATGCAGCTCCAAGGATTAAGCAATGAGCTCTTTCCCTGAACTAACTTGAGTTTAATTAGGTCACCTGAATCTGTTGTGCACTGCTCTGCTTCACGGTTCAAAAGAGCTAAATCCAAGAGATACTAACATTCTGCTAAGTTCTCAACATTATACCAAGATACAGACTTGGTTTGGATATTTAGCTGTTCAAAATCATACCCAGAAAGGGAGACTAACTGCAAGGTGGGAAGCTCAGATGGGAAAATGTTCTCTGAACAGAAATTTTGCAAACAGTATGAAGCAGGTAGAATCCCAGAATAACCACTGTAGCAAGAGCAACCTTCGTTTTTCCTGTGTGCAAGAGTTGCAGTAAAAACTTGTCTTAGAGGCTGAATAGAAGGATTCCTATAGAGAACTGGAGGCTAATTGTCTCTTGAAATATTCACACCAGGAATGAAAAACTTAAAAATCCCAAACCAAACCAAAATGAAAAACAAATAATAATAAAAAAACCACCCTAAGACCAAACTCCCCAAGTCCTTAGGCTTACAAGAGTTGAAATCATGCAGTGGTGTGGACAGGCAGGCAAAGCTCCACCTCAACACCCCTCCATCCCTCCTTCACTGACCACAGGCACATGGGGTTCACTCCTGCTCTGCCCCTGTCCCACACAAAGCTCCTCTCCATGCCCCCAGCTCCCACCAGGCACCTCCCCTGTCTGCAGAACACCTTTCACTCCAGCACCAATTAGCAGCCCAGGCACCATGCAAAGGCAGCCTGCAGACAGTCTGAGGGTTGTGGAGAAGCTCAGTGATGGGGAAAAGCCAAGGGGCAGCTTTTCCAGCAGTAAATTGTGGAATAGTTTAAACTTTTAAACAGTAAACCTCATGAATAGGAGCTGCCTGTTGCTGTACAGACAGCAGGATGCACAGGAGTTATGCAGAACCTACCTTCACAATCCCTTACCTTCCAGAAAGGCATTTTTAACAAAAAACCCTACAGTGTATACAACATTACATGGGTGCTATTTTGGTTTTGTTAAATGAAAAGAAATCTAATAAAAGTGAGAGGAAACTATGCTCTGCAGGAAAGGCAATTTTCATTGCAAATCACCTATTTGGATCAGTCTGAATGAATGTGATGCAACAAATATTTTGCAATGGTAGTCATACTGGCACTCTGATGGACCATCACTTACAATGCTGTCATTTAAGTGGCAGAACTTTATATATATGTTTATTTATTTTTATATTTATAATCTGTAAAAAAAGAGAAAGTATTAGGCTACCAAGATCCTTGCAACATTTCATTCTACAGTGTACCTAGAATTGTTTTAAACTACTGCCATGAGGTGGCTTTATGTTTTTCAGTTATCATTTTCAAGAAGCCTTCTTCTACAGCGTTTTATGATGGCAGAAATAAACTGCAAATATGCTACACTCCAGTCACCAGGGAGTAGGAATACCACCTTGGAATTGTTATGTCAAGCTGGGCTGTGAGCACTAATTCTTGTTATGGTAGCCTAACACTTCCCACTTCTTATAAAGGGATGGCTTTCATTGGGTCACAATTTTTCTCTGCCATGTATAGAGGACTTCCTGGCCTGGGCATCTTAGGAAAAAAGTGTCAATAAAATGTAGGCAGGTTTTTTTGAAAAATATTGCAGAAAAGCAGGCAAACTATTTAATTGAAAATGTCTACTGTGTCTCCGATTTGGAGAAACAGCTTTAAGTTTAGCAGTAGGGAGTACCTTCTTCCTTTCCCCCTTCAAATTCAGCTCAGATCTGTTCAAATTAGGGTCCTCTGAGAATTTCAGTTCACACATGCATAGCTGCACAATCAGAAGTTGGCTGATACATTTCCTGTGGACTTTGAGCAGGATCTAGGTTAGATTGTTGGAGCAGCATGAAATTTTGTTGAGATTGCTCTTCCTCCATCAGGCACCAGGGTAAAATACATCAGCCATTTATTACACTCTTTTCATCTTTGGCAGCAAACATGATTAAAAACCTCCCTTGCTTAAAAACTGCATCATGCCCAAGCCCTGATCAATTCTGTGGGTTGAACAAGACTGAGACCTTGATAAAAAAAGCCCACACAAATTTGTCACTCAGGAGTCTAGTTCAACATATGACATATTAATCCTGATCTGAGTGCAGAGATAAGATGAGGGAGGGAGTACCTATACCCCTGTCCTCTCTGGCATTGCTAGATGTAATCACAGAGGATAGTATCTGCATCACTCCACAACACTAGTCCTTGAGCAAAGATGCAAAACCTAACAGAAGACTTGTCAAATTAAAACTCTACATATTCTCAAGCTGAATTTCTATTCAGTTTATGTGCCTATAGCAAACCAGGTTTAACAACTGTTACTTCACAGTGGTGGAGCAATTGAACCTCTTCTTATCATAAACTATCCCAGGAAAAAAGTAATAGAAGGTTTGGGCCATTCAGCCTCATTAGTACATTTTTAATCATCTGTCTGGCTGGTCAGGCAGCACATTCTCAGGCTGACTTCTGTCATTTATTGTTCATCTTGCTACCTGCTGTAAAACGAGTGATCATTTGGGATCTGCTCCTGTTACATATACATCTACTGTGGTTCTAATTTATAGTTATTGTGTGATAAAAATACCATTTTCCTTCACCCCTCCCTCTATGCCCTGAAAAGACTCAGAAGAAGTCAGGCTGATGGTAACCTGTAGTGAGTGGATGCAGTTGTAGACAGTGTCACAAGTACCTGAGATATGAGGTGTCACTGTAGTTGGAGGTGAGGCAAATTTCACACACAGCTTCACATTCTACTTCTGCATGTTACTGTTCTGAGAAAACAGAGAAAAATCACAGAATAACAGAATGGTTATGGTTGGAAGGGACCTTCGAGATTATCTTGTTCCAACCCTGCTGCTGTGGGCAGGAACACTTTCCATTAGACCAGGCTGGGGGGCTCAGAGCCCCATCCAACCCGGCCTTGAGCACTGCCTGGGATGGCCCATCCACAGCCTCCCTGGGCATGTGTGCCAGGTCTCACCACACTGCGGATGGGGTCCCACAAGGGCAGAGCAGAGAGGAATCACCTCCCTCAGCCTGCTGGCTGTGCCCCTTTTGGTGCAGCCAGTTCAGGGTCATCCCTATGGGCTGCGAACGCACACTGCTGTGGCATGTCCAGCTCCTCATCCATAAGAACCCCCAAGTTCCTCCCCTCACGGCTGCTCTCAGTGAGTTTTCTCCCAGCCTGTGCTCATGCCTGAGATTGCCCCCATCCAGGTGCAGTACCTCACACTTGGACTTGCTAAACTTCATGAGGTTCTTGTGGGCCTACTCAGCTTTGGTCATGGCATGAGAAGATTCAGGGGCGATCAACAAAAACGGTTCAGGAGTGCAGAGAGGTAATGGGTACAACCACGCAAGAGGAGTGTTCTGTCGCTGTGCTTCTGATTTTTCTAGTTAAGAGTAACATCTAATATTAAGTTTCTATTAATGTTACGTATCTTTCCAATTGTGTTTCTTTCCATTATCACTGAAATGTTAGATTAAGTGAGGAATATTTGTATGATGTGCTATTTTAACTTCTGTTTTTACTTTGTGTAATTGCAGGCCATGTTCACATCACTGACTTTAACGTAGCAACCATAGTGAAAGGCTCAGAAAAAGCTTCTTCTATGGCTGGCACAAAACCCTATATGGGTAAGTTTTTTAATACATTCAAATTTTCAATACATTTAAATTTATAAGAAAAGTTACACATTAAGGCTGACTAATAATATAGCAAAAGAATTTTATGTTTTAAAAGCATAAAGTAGATGTGATCAACTTTTTTAACAGTACATACATGTGTCAGCAGTGAAAATCTTTGGAGATGGAGGATATTGTTTGGATGTTATTTTACACTGGAGCTTGATCTCTACACTCTAGTCAGGTTCTCTTTGGCTTTGTAAATTCAAATTCAGGAGAAATTCAGCTGTGTTACTTTCTGTAAATGCCCACATCTTGAGATAAGAATATATTACATATTTGCACCACAAGAATGTATGATGTATCTGCTTAGGTGAAATGAGAAGCATGGGATAGAGAGAATTAGGAGGTCAAGGGAAAGATGGGAGACAGGGAAAAGATTTTACCTTTTTGCTCTAATGGATCTGATCTAAGCTCACCTCAGCTCAGGTAGTTGTTCCACTCCTGAAGCCTCCTCCTCACTCATCACATCTCCACCATATCCATCAACCTTACAAGAAGAAACAGCACCAAAAAATTCCATCCTTTCCTTTATGACGGCTAACACACTATCCACCAGCTTATTTTCTCTTCACTGTGCCTTCCTCACCTTCTGAAAATTCAAAGATGATGCAAAAGCCCCAGTTGCAGTCTTTACCATTCAGAAAGAGTCAGAAGAATCACCCTTGCATTTATTTGTAGTTGTAAGAGGACCGCAAAGCTTTTAGAGCTGCAAAAATCCTCTGTTTCAGATGAAAAGTGATAGGTAAGGATGCTCTGTGGCACAGTTTGGATATCAAAGCTTCAAAAAACCAAACAGTGTGTGATGGATATGGCCACACATTCATTGGTGTTGCTTTCCTATTTTAGTTTATACCTTTTATTTTGTGGGGAATTCTAACTTTAGTGAAATACTACAAGGACTTTTTAGTTGCAGTGATTTCTGCTTGTAAGGCTGTATCAAAGGCTTTCCATGTGGCTTCTCCTGAGACATTTAGATGAGACAAATTGAAAATAACAGAAATGGGGAGGTTGACTCTATGGCTGCTGATAAGCTTCTATTACCCGGAATTCAAACCACAGTTTAACCTTGGTGTAACAAGACAAAGTCACCTTCAAACATAGTACTTGCTGAGTACCAGAACCAAGGAAACTTAGCAGTTTCTGTAAGACATAAGGCCTTATGATTTTCACAATGATGAGTATCACAGTATGAGATGTGATGAAAGCTTTTTCCCCCACTTGAAGGCCTATAAAGTCTTACTCTCATGTGGATCCTGTTATGTTTAATCAGATATGAGGGTTCTCTCCAACCTTTTTTCCTTAGCAGAGGCACTTACAGGATTTCTCACTTCTTCCTATGGCCAATTTAAAGAAATAAACAGAAAAAACGTTATCTCTAAAGCCTCCATTCCTCTTTGAAATCTGATTGAAATAGGCTGAGAAATTGCTAGGGAGTGATTTGTTCTCAAGCAGCGTGACTGAATAAAAATGGTTTGTAGGAAAAAAGCAGAATGAATTGATATTGTGTTGAAAAATGCCCTGGATGTTCTGATTAAGATGCCTATCTTGTAATGCTAAGCATGGTGCGAGTCAGCTCCTGCAGCCTTTGCTTAATCCCACTTCACATTACCCCCAAATATTTTAGCCTGAAATATTCCCTGCCTATTTCCCTACTTATTAAATGTTCATGCAGAATGCACTGTACCTGAACCTGAATGTTTGTCCAGATAATTCATTCAGACAAGTGAAACACCCGCCACACACAGAAACAAAGACAGAGCAGTATATGTGAAAAGAGCCAGGCCAGCAGGCTGGCAAGGCAGGATACTTCCAGCAGTTTCTGCAGCTTTTCTTCTCAATGCCAGTGACCTGAAATGCTGAAATGAGATCAACTTCTTAGAGTTTAGGGGTCCTCCAAGTTTGTCTTGTGCTGTTCAGGTGGCTGGGACTGTGGAAGGCAGTGTGTGCCTTCTGCTGATTTGGGAAACCTGTGTGATACCTGTGCCTCATTTTACCTTCACAAATTCACTGCTCAGACCTTTTAAAGCACCTGTGATTGAGGGTGTTGTCAAGGCTTTATTGAAGGAATAGCTCTTTGTAAACTTGTACAGTTTCAGGCTGTCATCCTACCCTGGCAAGCAATGCTAAATGTCCTTTGAGACCTGGCTGGCTTTTGGCAGGCACAGCTGCTGCCAACAAATGACCACAAGCACTTGTGAGGGACCCCCTCTATTCTGTATTGGGATGTGGAGCAGGAAACCAGAGCAGGGCAGGAATGGTCCCTGGCTGCAGGAATGGTCCCTGGCTGCAGCCTGTGCTGGTCTGTTTAGGGGCCACTCTTTCTTCCTGCAGAAGGATATTACTTTGGCCTCTTGTGAGAAAGGGAAATGTGTGTTTGCCTGACTGGAGCACCTGTGCAAGGCCTTGCTACTTTCAACATTGTTCCCTCTTTATGAGTGCAAAAAAATAAAAAAGGAAGAAAAATGAGATTTCTTAAATTGCTCCTTCATGAACAATGCTGCAAGAAAAATCTCTGTGTTTTGTGCACCCATCTGCAGTGCTGGCCCTCTACCCTATAATAGAATGCTCAGCTACAAACCCAAAGGTTAAACAGTAAAACACATATAGAAAACATGACAGATGTCACCTTTCTTTTGTTATGTGGGATTTTTGTGAGTTTTTGTTCCTGTTATTGGTTTTTGGTTTTGTTTTTTTGTTTGTTTTTTGGGAGCTTTTAATTTAAACGGTAGGAGGGTTTGGGGGGACTAGGCAGGGTCTTTGATGTTTTTCTCAGCAGAACTGAAAATATTAAAATGATGCACTGTGACTTTACCCCAAATCAAACCAATAAAATACATTTTATTACACAGATACACCTGACAGAAATCCAAAGTCAATAAAATCAGTCATAAATTATGTGAAAGATTTAAGCTACCCCATTCGAATCTCACAGCTTGTTAGCTCAGGTTTTTCACAGCTCCTTTCATAGGCTCTCATGGTGAAGAATTACATTAACAGATGATTGTGGATTTACACTGGTCCATTGAACTTCTAAAATGTATGAGTCATCCATATTTATTAATTAATACTGTGTAGGTGTATTATTGAACTCAGAGGAAGGCCAGTGGATGTCCTGGTATAAACCTTTCACATAGAAAATATTAGCCCACTTTAATTTGTTCCTCAGATGCTTAAAATAGAGCAGGGAAAATATTGAGTTGAGTTTTCAAAAGTGGTCTTTCTTACACTCATATTAAACAGTGCTCTGAAATTAAACACAGTTTTGCAGCTCATTGCATTTTGAATGCAGTTAAGCCAGTGTTTAGATTTTTTAAAATCCTACTTTTACTCTACAGGGGTTTTGGCTGCAAAGTTTCTCTGGTCATGTCATTACCTGACCTTTGGATCCCAGGGAAATCCCACAATGTCAGCATGACAAGGGAGGCTTCTGTTTTTTCTGATAAGCAAGAACTAAGAGTGGCTGTGTGAGGCTTTGAGGTGGTGAAATAATCACTCCCCACACTGATGGGATTTTCAGTTTGTGCTAGGAGCTACATGGCTGAAGGGATTAAACATTGAGCTTTGAGCAGGCATTCACGTTTTGGTTCCACTTGTGGAACTAAAGGAGTAGGAACATAAGCAGCTGAGGAACCTCAGGAGATCAGGAGAGAAGTTATTACCTCCAGCTGCTCTTCACCTTTGTGCTCTCTGACCTGCTACCATCCTTTAAGATTTTCAGCAAAAACACTAATACAATAATTTCTTTGACTATTTCAGTTAATAAATACCCCACTCTAAGTTCAAGAGGAAGTTTTGATTTGGGTTTGTTATTTGTTAATTTGTTTTATTTATTTATTGCCTTCCTGAAAGGGCCTGATGTGTTGTGGAGCTCTGCAAGCAGATCCAAAGGGAGCAGAAGCCCCAGCAGGACCCTTGTGCCCCCTGGATAACTCCTGGGTTTTGGTCAGGCCAACCCCCCAAGTTTTTGCAGGCACAAACTGATGCCAAAATATTTTCTAACCTGGTGGGAGTATGTGATGCAGGAGCATGGAGCAGTGCTTCTGGTGTGTCAGGTACAGTCTGTCCTTAAAATCCCCAGTTATGCAGACCCGCTAATTTCAGTACTGGGCAGAACAGCTGCTGTCTATATGCTGGAACACACTTCCAAACATCAAATGGATATATTTGGACAAAATCCCTTCTAAAAATTGCTAGAAAAACTGGCCCTGCAGCCACTGTGAGGTTTTCTATTGAGTAACAAAGGTGCTTGTGTGCAATTTCCTGTTCAATAATGGGAGAACATGACATGCTTGTTGCTGCTGGGCTTTCTTTCAACAGGGGTAGCAACTTGAGGTTTTTTCTCTGAGGCTGATCCAGATGTTCAGCCACTAAGGGCTTCTCTGTGCAAGGTCAAGAAGTGAGTTCTGTTCAGTGGCTGAGTAAAGCAGAGGGTTGTATGAGGATAGCATGCTGAATTGGGGCAGGAGAGGTTATATAGCCATATGGAAAACCAATAAGACATTCTAAATGCCGTGTCTGTTTTCAGGTAATGGTATCTAAATTATTTACTTTGATTGAATAATTGCATTAAATATGAGTATTAAAACTATTGAGGTGTATAATGTGAATAATGGTGCAAAATCAGTTACATGGCTATAACAAGTATAAACCTCACGCTAGAAAACTGCCATCCCAGCACGCCCAGGCTTTGAAGCAGCATTTTTCCTTATAAAATACAACTTAGCAGCTGGCTATTCTAAAGCTCTGAGTCAGAAGACTGACCATTATAATTTAGACCTTTTTAGCACATGAGAAAGTAAACACTGGGAGGTAAATTGACAGTTTACTAAATCTACATTTATATTCAGGGAGAGGGAAGTTTTTTCCTTCCATTTTGCTCTTGAAACAGCTTCTACTCTGGATAGAAGATCACTGGTCATTATTTTAGTTTGTTTTCTGTTTTCTATTTAAACCGTGATATAGAAAAAAATACTGATTCCTGAATTTACTTCTCAGAGGAAAGTGAAAATTAATATTTTCTCATCACAGTGCTGAGAAAGCAATTAGTATTTCACTGAAACATTTATTTCAAGGTTCCTGGAGTACTATTCCAAAAATCAAGTTCATTTTTTATTCAGCTCAATCTGTCATGCCTTAAGCCTGACTCAGCAAGGTGAAACTATAAATATGTTCTGTACATTATTCACGTTTAAAATTTGCAAACATCTAACCTTTTAACAGCTTGTCCTGTGCTAGTCGATCAAAATATTGCTTATGTATATGTGTTGTATATATGTGTATATATCAATTTATACACACTATTTCCCCTTCCCAAGATCAGGGACTAATATGTGGAAGGAGAATGATACCTGGCTGAATCTCAGTTAATGACACTGGAATGCATTTTCTAATCTGAAATCACTGGCATTGCAATAAAACCTACACCACTGAAGTATGTTTTGCTGCAATGACTACAGCAAAGTGTGTTGCTTTGCAACCCCTCCCAGTAAACCACAAACCTCTGATTCCCCCTACTGACATGTAGGGTCTCTGCTGAGATGCAAATAGACATCAGAGAGCTGTAGCTAGACAACTGGATGAGCAATGTCAGGGATTTCATTCTTAAGAAATGTTTTGGACATAAGCACCTGAACTGGATCGTTTAAAAAAAAAACAAAAAACAAACAAACAAACAAAAAAAAAAACCCACTAGTTTTTCTTGAGGGTTTTTTGTTTTTTAATTTTCAGATTCTCATCAATATGAGAAACACTGAATATAACACTGGCAGTGGACATTGTGCAGGAACTGATGACCAGATATAATTTGCAACATTTAGCTTTTCATAGAGAGTCAGCTCCTTAGAGTAATCCATCTTGCAAGACTGACTTGCAAGTTATTGCTTAAATAGACTGATTTGTTAGCATGTAGATGCTCCATCAGAAAAATTAGCAGCTATTCTGATTGCCAATCACAAGAGACAGACCTCAGACTGATCATTTTTTCATCAACAACGTTTTCAAACTCATCTTTGAGGACCAAATTAAAAATAGTCTGAATTTCAGAGACCCAGAGCACTTACAATTTATGAAGTTGTGATACTAATGAATACTCAGCAAATTTTAAGAAACCCTACTTAAAACATTTTATTCTTTGTAGAAAATGGACTTTTACAACAAGAAAATATAGTGAAAATTTGATTTAGCATTACTTGCATTTACATTGATAATGTATTTTATTTCAAGCTTGTGAATAATATTGTTAAATACTAATGTCTTTCGACAAATAAAGGTAGAGAATTACCAACCAGCTACATAAAATTTCCATCTTTATAACTTTGTGTTACAGATCTCTAGAGAAATATGCATACAATATGAGATTTCTCATCTACATAATTCGCATTGCAGATCATATGACTGGTATGAAAATTCCAGTGGATAGTTATATACTTGAATGGATTTGTCAGAAATTACTCATTTTTGTACAGACCTGCAGAACAGGAGTAAGGATAACCCAGTATGCCATTGCTTCTGAGATGGATGCAGACCAAGTAGATTTGCTTTCATATTCAATTTGTTCATATGTTGTCCTCTAGTATGGCTTTATTTTAGACACATATAACCATTTATTTACTTCCTACAGTCTGCAGTAATATGGCATTATTAAAAAGGTGCAGTGCAAAAGCATCAAAAGATACATCTCTGAAGAGGATTTATTTTAATTTATTGGCTGTAAAAAATTATTGCCTGTAAATTTGTATCGGGGACAACCAAGAAATGCACTGAAGTACACAATACAGTACAAATGTGGATTCATTTATATAACTTTTCAAGAAAGTAAAGCAGGTAAACAATAAAATCTTGAAAGCGTATTGTTAAGAGAAAAATATAGATGCAGAAAAGAAACAATAGAATAACTTTTAGCTTGGCTAGTTGCTAAAGTTAGTATGTGCAATTACTCATAATTATATAAGACAAAGAGACATTCCTGATTCTATTTGCTCTTTTAAAATTAGTACAGATGTCCCATCTTGGACTGGCATTGGTATTTAAAAAGTGTTTCTTTGTCATTTTCAAAAAGTTGCATGAAAGGTGTCAGATCACCCTTTGGGAAACATGGAAAGAAATAAGCCAAACAAAAAGACTGCATTGCTTCTGAGTTCCAGACTTTTAAAAGTTCACAGTAGTTTGGGTGACAGGTTTTCCAGGAGCTGAGCATCTGAGCATCTGAGCAGAGGTGAAGAGCCAATGCAGTTCATGATGACTGCCAAGAGAAAGAAGCTGTAAAGATCCCATTGAGGCTTTGTGGCCTCTGTCACCCCACTTAGATGTGCTGTGAGGAGCTGGCTGCTTGAGCTTCATTAGGATCACAGGATTGTGGGGTGACTCGTGATAGCAGGGCCCCCAGGAGCCCCTACTCCAACTCTGCTCAAAGCAGGGTGAGCGGTGAGGCTGGACCAGGCTCCTGCTGTTGAGTCATTCTTCAGGCAGCTCTAGGAATATGCAGCTCTCCCTCACGTCAAAGAAATTGGGTCAGGGGAGGTGTGAGGATCTGTGGGATCTACCAGTTGCAACACTTCTCTATTTTCTTTGTTCACTCTTGCTGCTAGAGTTGCTATTGATTTATCTTCACTGTTTAAAAGTTGAGCTTCTGCCACGCAAACATCCACTGCCTTTCCCCTAAGTGCACGTGATTGTAACTACAGCTCTTGGCCAAAACAAACTGCAGGATCAAACCCAATGTTAAACCCATTTATTTTCCTGAAAAGCCTTTGTTCAGTGGAAACTGCTAAAGGAAAAAGATACGAAAACTCTTGTTTTTGCAGGTACTCACTCTTGTTCACACAAATTCTTGAAGGCAGATTACTTCTGCCTATGTAGATGCATGGGGGTAAAAGATGGAGTATTCTTCTCATCCTAAATCTGTTATGGCAAGAGAGGATATGTTCACAATGGGTGCACACTGCAGAGCTGTTGCCCTTGCTCCAAGCTGGTAAGCTCAAATCTGATCATCCTTTAGAAGAATCTACCCAGAGCAGGCTGCAGGATGGCTGTCCAGGCTGACCCTGGGATCAAATTCAAATTTCAGAAGATTACAGGTAGATAATTTAAGTAACAATGTTAAAGAAAATCAATGCAGAATTTCATCTTCTCTTTCAGAGTTTTTATTTGCTTTTACCCTAACCAATTTGCACTCTAAATTTGTTCTCCAAGTATAGTCATTTCTTACAGCAAAACCCAATATTGTATTCTGTATTTCATAGCTCTAGTTCTTCAGAGCTTGGCTAATTTCATGACTTGGAGGGTCTGCTGTCTTTCTTAAGATCATGCTCTGTTTCTGAATGAGCAGGCAAACTCCAGAAGTCTGCACATGGCCCGGAGCCCTTCATTTGCACCTAATGTCTCTGTTCAAAAAGAATTTTAGACACATTAAGCACAAGCTTAGAGTGGAATGGGTATTTAACAGCCTTGTCAAACTAGAGAAAGGTCTTTTTGCTTCAACTTGGTTGATACTTTACCCTGAGAAAAAGCCTGTATATGGGATTCTGCAAATCATATTGCACCCTCTTCCAGTCCCCCCTCATGGGAAGAGTGTTTACAACGGCTTCACTGGAGTTGATGAAATGCAGAGAGGCATTCAGCAGGACTGAAAATAATGCTGGTAAAGTGGGCAAAAAGGGGCTTTCTGCTTTAAAAATCAGGAGCTTAACTGCTCATATTCTGACCTAAGAATGCCATCGGCTTAAGGTGAGAAAACAGCTTCAAAACTCCAGGGCAAAAGGAAGCATTTTCTGCTGATCTTCTTAATGTAGGATTAGTTGACCTTGAAGATTTTAAAAAAATAAAACAAAATTACATAAAATAAAATCACATAAAATTAGAAAAAATACAATTACATTACATTAAATTAAATATATTATAATAAAATAAAATATAATTAATAAATTAATAAAATATAAGTCAATAGCTCAGTCACTAAATTAGCAAAACAGCTGCACTTTTCTGGCAATGTCATAGGTTACATCAATAAAGTACCTCTATCTCACAGAAATCAGATAGCGATTTGTCTCATTATTAAAATGCTAAAGCTATAAAAGGAATAGTGAAATCAGTATTATACCTGTACAGCTCAGTAAAAATGCCAAAAGGCTATTTTCTGTAATGAGATATTGTTCATCATCTAGGCATGGTGTAAACCTCCACTACAAGGTTCCTATGGTGATATTCAAAATATAAGTCTGGTGCCTGATGTGCAGTTTAAGTACATTGATCCACTGAAGTAATAAAATACCTGCTTATGTTCTCACCACCTATCTGCTAGACTTCACACCTATAAGATGTGCCTACACACCAGCAGCATGCAAATAAGAGTTAAAATACATGTGAAGATATAGCATGCCAAGGGAAGCTGTGTCATCTGGAGGTGAGACAGAGTGAATTCAGTGTAATGACTCTTATGGCATTGTTGTTTTATGTCACACTCGATCACAGCACAAGTTTTCCTCTGCCAGAGATCCACTGGTCATCTATTCTCCAAAAACATGTATTCCAGAAAACGTGTTTATTTAGGTGCCTGCAGATCTCACACCAAACATGTTTGGACATGGTCCTGCTGGTCAAAGAGCATAAGACTACTTTCATACATTCACTGCTTTTTGTTCAATAGATTAGAGTTTTGTCATAACTAATGAATGAATGAATGCTGAAATTTTCTATTCGTTTCTTGAAGACTTTCTGAAGTCAGGTCTGGAGTTGTAAATTATTAGGTTGCCATCCATAATGAAAGGACTGCAAAAACTCTAAAAGGAATGCCTTTCCATTTATTAAAGGTGCATCTCTAAATGCTGTAAATAGTCAACTCCCAAAGTGCTAGTCAGGAGTGTGACCAGACTATATCATTCACTGCAGTGTGCGTGTCACAAAATGAGGCCATGGCAAGAAGGGTAAAGGGTAGCATGGTACATTAGACTCAGTATCATGGTCAGAAGAGGCTCACGTGCTAATCGGAATCTAGCATGATGCTATGGCTGGGGACAGTGTTGTTTAGAAAATTTTAGTGTTGATTTAGAAAATCTCCAGTGAAAGTGCTGTTTTCACAAAGTGTACTGAGATTCTGCGGTTAAATCGTTAGAAAACCATGACCACGTTTTAATTTCATTTCATTTCATTTCATATGCACTCTTACTTATATCTGGTTTTCTGAAGAAATTACAGTGGCATGATTTAGTACAGTTTTTTATTAGACAAAGTAGATCCTTGTTTTAAAAAAAATTCTTTCCTCCACGGAAGTTACTTTTGTGGAAGTCATGACTTCATTGACTGTGTTTTCTTCCAGTCACAACAGTTTCTCACATCATAAAATCAGTCTCAAGATTTCTATTTAAGTACCATTTTCCTATGTCGATGTAATAGTTGAATACCTTTAAAACCTCTTCAATTAGTTCTATCCAAATGTAGAATAAGGATGAGATCTACCACATTCAATCCCTTCATCAATCATGAAGAATCACCTCACTTACAGATATTTTTCCCATAAAATGTTTACATTACCCTAAACATTTTAAGTCACACTTCAGACTAAGAATACCCCTCCTATTACTTATTTTATTCACGTAACTTAAAATTTAAATGAACCAGGTAAGAATTAATATATGAAGTTACTGACTTTTGAAATACCCTGACTGGCAAAGGTTGGTTGTTATCAGTAAAACAAGGCACTGAAACTACACCCTGAAAATGCTATGCTTCCAAATCTATTTAATTCCAGACTGCTGAGTCCTTATTCATTTTTCAGCTATGAAATAATACCCGTAGTCTAACCTTAATGAAATGCTTTTTTGTTCTATTTGATTTACTATTTTAGCTCCAGAAGTGTTCCAGGCTTTTATGGATGGAGGTCCAGGATACTCATACCCGGTAGACTGGTGGTCGCTAGGAATTACAGCATATGAATTACTGAGGGGCTGGGTAAGAATGATGGAGTTTGTTGTTATCTAACAAAAATATCAAGAGTGCCCCTGAGGACACTCTTCAGGAAAAAGTTTGAGTGTACAAGGCCCAGGTCAGGAATGCTGTCCTGGTTCTTTCCCAGCTGAAAGCATGCTGGGTAAAGTTTCACCCCATACTCAAATATATTATGAAAATTTGCCTCAGTTTGGCTAAGGAAAGGCCTAATGTTTAATGGCTTCTTTATAATGATGAATTGCAAACAATGATTTTTTTTTCAAATAGAAGTTGAGTTACTTCAGACTCTATTATATCTTCGATTCTCTTAATACCATGAGAGATCTAATGTAATATCCTAAGATGCTTAGCCCAACTACAGAAAATGCTTATATGCCAGTGCATTTGTTTCTTATCCAATCAATTATGTGAATAAGCTTAATGAAAAATCTTCCTGAGCATAGTCAAATATCACAGAAGATAATGGAAAATTCTTTTAGAAAATTCTTTCCATTTTGGTTCAAAGGATTTCAGTCAGTTGCTTAAATATTTACTATTCTCCATGGAAAACAGTAATTAAGGTACTATTTCAGGATGATGACGTAGCTAAAGCAGCTGTTTGGGGTTTTTATAATTATTTTTCATGCCTGTTTTGGAAAGGAAATTTTATTGCATTGCAGTATGCCTTTTTATATTATGACACTAACACAGTTCTTCTACCTTGTCTTGCCAGACAATCCATCCCACAAAGATCTCACAGTTTCATGTAGGATGACAGATAAAGGAAAATAGAAATAAAGAATAGTCATTATTCATACTTTTAAATGGAAAATTTAATTTCAGAGTGTCTTCATATTTATACTTCAGAACCTACATTTTTCAAAAGCCTACAATTTGGCCAATCTATTTTTGTATTTCCATAGAAATAACAAAAGTCATGCTCCTGAGACAAAGATCTCTTCCATGCAAAGACTGTTTAATCTCTCAAAGTAGAGGAGTATTTAAACACTTTTCTTAAGAAAACCAACAAAATAACCTTTATTATTGATTTTTCTCTACCATAATTCTCAAACCTTAGGGAGTTTTTAGACTGCCATTCTTCCTGGAATAGAGAAGTCTGGCAGTGATAAGCATAATACATCCTCATTCCTAGTCAAGATGGTAGATGTAGCTGCACTTAACAGAATTAAGAGAACATTCTGATGGTTTTATATCAACCCTTTCACCAGTGAGTGTCTCCAAGAAAGGAGAGCAATGAATGATTGTTAATGAAAGCTGAACTCCCAAGGCTAAGAACAAAAGATCACTTTGATGTGACAAATTCACTTTAATAAGTGAAAAATTATATAGAAGGATATCCATTAGCCAGGATCCACACAGTCTTTCCTGAAAGGTCAGTCTGGCTAGAAACAAAGCAAAGTTGAGACTGAATCATTTTTGTGGGGTTTTTTTGTTGTTTTGGGGTTTTTTTGTTTGTTTTTTTTTTGTTTGTTTGTTTTTTTAAATAAAAACATTCCCACCCAAACCTGCTCAAGTCACCCAAGCCAACTGCTTGTTTTCTCCTGAAGAGAAGCTCTTGGCTACTGAGCAAACCAAAGGATGGCTTGGCAGCCCACACCACTGTATGGACAAGGGAAAGGTGCACATTTTCTATATTTTCCTAGTCTAGACAAGGTCTAAAATGACACGAGTGATGACAGGGAAGAAGCAGGTTGAGGAAATGTGCTTAACTCGAGGCACATTGCTGTCTCAACAAGAGCGAGCTCCAAAGCCCCATCTGCCAGAGCAGCAGATGGCCATGGAGGCACAGTTTGCACACAAGGCTGTGAGCTAAGCCTGCAGGCACGCAGCCCCTGCTCCTCCAGGCTCCCACAGCTCCCTGTCCAGCAGCAAGGAAACAGCCCCAGTGCCACCAAGAACATGGGCTGCTCGGAGAAGCCCACCCAGCAGCAGCAGCCCTGGGCAAAGAGGAGGCTGTGCACGGGGCAGAGCCACAGGACACAGGGCTTTCTGCAGCTGGAGCTGGTGTGTGCTACTGCATGGGAGAGGCAGGAGGCAAGGAAGGAAGGAGTATTAGAAATAAAAAAACATCACAAATTTGATTTTCTGCCTTGGAGCTGTGCATAGCCTATGACTCTGATAGCCTGAATTCAAGAGGTGATAAATAAAAGAAAAATGAGTAAAAACGAGTTGTTTTCCATTGAGCTGAATTTTTGTTTTTATTTGCCTCTGCTGCTCAAGGCATTCCAGACATTTCAAGTTTCTCCACTGCTAGGCAGCCAAATGCATATTCCGCTTGAAATGAGCCTTTAGATACAGGAGCGTGCCATGTCCAGTACAGAGCTTTCTGCACCATTTTTTGGTCACCCATAGTACAGATAACATTTCTCAATAAGTAGTACCAACATTTTTCTCCTTATCGAGCTGCTGATAAAAAAGGTATCAAGAAAAAAGCAAATTCATGCAGTTTTGCATCAAATATTGATCTTTTCATAAAGTCCATGGAATTAAATTGCAATTAAAGTGTATGATGTAAACCGTGCCACAGGTCAGTCTGTTCCTGAGCTATAGACAACTGCTAAAATGCCTACAGTAAATGTATATACCATAAATTCAGTAGAGGCAAAGTGAAGGAATGAGTAGTAGGTGGGATTCCCAGGTTCTGACTTTCACTGCAATGTGAACAATTAACAAAAAACTTTGATAAAAAATCCTGAACAAAAGCGAACCACATTTTTTTTCTTTTTCCACGAAATAGAACTGAAGGAATAGGACCATTGAGCTGATTGAATGCCTGAAAAACAGGGGAGATAGAGGTATGAAGAGCCCCAAAACACCAAACTTATAATGGCCATTTATAGTTTGAATTAACTAACAAAAAAAAATAAAACCTCTGCAAATCTCAAAAAAATCAAGATTCTTGAATGCTAGTAATCCTGAAAATAAGGGAAACTTAAGGGACTTTCCTGTCAGGAAAAAGGCATGGACAGAAACATCCTTAATAGAAAAACTTTTAGTTATTCAAAATTCCTTATAGTTGCTAATTTTAGAGATAGTTGCCATTTGCAATTGGTGTAAATTCTGTTTCAATAATCCTATTGATCATATTGTCATATCAAGTTAAGTCAGCAGTAGGTTGCTTCTAGGTGACAGCAAGCATGTACGAATTTCATTTTTAATAGCTGTTTCATGGCAACATTACCACACGCAGGGAAAAGCATATGGCAGAGTATTCTAATTAAAATTTTGGACCCAATTCAGAAAAAATATGTATTTAAAGTAGACATTTAGGTCCTGTTGAATTCTTATGGACATGGTATAGCTAAATGACCATAGGCTAACTGAATGTGAATCAAAGCAAAAAGATTTAGACCCTCCTTGAATTTATTTTTAGAGCATCCCAGTGCCTTGAAATGCACTTGGTTTCATACATATGAAAGTTAAATATGTGCATGAATCTTTCCAGAATAACAATATGTCCTGGGTCCTTATGAAGAGTGACTCCAATTCCTTGACAGATTAGATAACTACCACCTAGAAATATTCTTAAATTATAATCTGCTACCAGTAACATACTGAGAGCGTACCGAGAACAGAGGCTAGAGAATGTTGAAGGAATAAAGTAGATATTTATTAAAAAGGCCTTCAAAGGATGCACTTTGAGCAGAAAAAAGGCCCAGCCATGGCTCCACCCAAGACGGATGACCAGTCACGAGTTCTCACACTTTTATAAGTTTTGGTTCAGTTACATAATGGGGTTAATTTCCCAATTACACTTTCAGGTAATGAAGTCCCATCCTCCCAGTTTTCTCTCCTCAATTTGCTCTTTACACTTTTTGGGCCTGAAGCTGCAATGGTGTTCTTGGTTATTGGGCTGGAAAAGGCTGCTAACACCTTATATGAAGTTCAAAGTTACATACCACTGCAGTACATAATCTGAAAAATATGAAAGCTAAAACTTAAGGCATCAATACTAGCAAAAGTCAAGAGATGATTCAGTTCTTAGTCAAGGTAATGAGCGTCTGCCCTTTGCTGTTCAGGATATTGGATTAATAGGTAACTGTATGTTGTTTATGAATTATGATGCATTAATACTGCAAGGATGCTGCTAGGATGGCATTAAACTGCAGATCTCATATCACATATTTATCACCTGCTGGGTACAACTTAATTCACAAGCAATCCACTCTCTGTCCTTGTTTATAAAAATTCATTAAGTATTATTATAACAACTTGCTTCAAACATATGAGTATGTGCACATAAGAAGAAAATAACAAGAATATAAATTTATATGTAGTATTTTATTTCCAAATTCTGCATGTAACAAAAGATAAATCAGAGAAAACTTCATTAACAAAGCACTGCAAAGACCAGAGCTTTTCTTCATCTGTAGAAGAATTTAGGCACTGCAGATATATGACAAGCACTTCCATGTAGTGTGCTAATTTTGGATTTTTAAAAAAGCAAAGGAGAAGGATTGGAATTTGGAATTTGGAATTTGACTGTGATTCTGACACAGACTGTTGCAAGGATGTTTTAGTTTCTTTATCTACTACTCAGTAAAATTAGGATGACAAAGCTCCTCTCAGCCACTTCTTTTTTTGATTTTGTTGGTTTAGGTCACAAGAGCTGATCACTAGTATTACAAGCAAAAAATAGTAAATAGTCCACATTTTGCATAGTATGCCCAAGGAACAAAATTATTTATTAATCTCATTTTACCTGATATTTCCTTTCATGAGAGAAAAATTTACAGAGGAAATGCATCTATGAGTAATTGCATTCATTACAACCAAAGAAAAGCACACATACAAAGGATTAGACTCAAAATTGTTATAAGATGTTTTTGTGGTTTTGATTTTTTCAAGATAAGCAATACTGAGCTCAGGAAAATGTAAATAGTCTGCACTCTGTTATCCATTCTTGCTGACTTGATATTGACTTAACTTTATCCCAGAGGCCCTATGAAATTCATTCAGCCACCCCCATTGATGAGATACTCAGCATGTTCAAGATGGAAAGAGTTCACTATTCATCCACATGGTGCAAGGGCATGATAGCACTACTGAAAAAGGTAAGAAAGCACAAATACCTTCTGTCCTCTGTTCTCTTCCAGAAGCCTCTCCAGCAATGGAAAAGGCATCAGATAAACACACTCATTACCTAGTCAACATTTCAAGGATAAGACACCAGAGCTTATTTCTAGGCTGTTCTGAAAGTGAGTGGTGTGGTATTTTCTCTTCAGAAGGTGCAATATTCTTAAGTTTAGGCTTGGGCTTTTCATGGCTTCAAAGAAGTAAAAATTTAATATTTCTTTTATTTTAAAGCTGATTCACTAATGATAGTAAAAGTCTGGGGATCAGTAATTTCTTGTCTGTGCTCTGGCCCCATTTCCCCCCAGCTATGGATATATGGAAGGAAGGACCACTCTGCCCTCTGAATTTCTGCTGCAATTTCCAGACAGGGAGATTAGAAATTAAAATAGCTGTATCTCTTCCTGTCCCATGTTGCTATAATTGCAAAAAGAGCCACTTTGCTGTAAACATCACTAAGCTGCAGGGCAGGGCTCTTTCTGAATGCATCTGACCCTAAAAATAGTTTTCTTCCTAAAATCAAAGTTTTTGTTTGTTTTAATTGTCTGGCCACACCGCAAAGATAATCTGTCTCTTCTAGGTATTTCAGATCATCAATATTGATACTTGAACAGGAAATATTTGTGAATGTATGAATAGAGTAATAAAAATATATCTTTTGCAGCAATTAGCAATTTTGTTTTCAATAGATTGAGCAGTGAGGTGGATAATTTTAATTGCTGCCAGGATGCTCAGCTTCCAAAAAATTAAAGAGAAAATACAAATTGTTAGGAGGCATTGATCTGTGATGTTTCATTTCTCGTGGACTCTTGTGTATTTGTAAGCAGACTTTTGATGCTAATGCATTTATACACTTCATGCCTGCAACAGCCATCTGGTGGCAATTAAACAGTACTCATATCCTATGAGTTATTACTTTTATTTTTTTTTTTAATTTGGATTTTCTAGCATCTGTTAGAAGATTCCCTAGCCATTTTCTTATTTAAAATATGTATCATACAATTTATGTGTGTGATACATATACTCTTCTATATGGCATCCAGACCCTTAGAAAATACCTTGTGCTTGATCACAGCTTCTCTCTAAGGACCCGGAGTGCCGCCTGTCAAGTCTTGCAGACATCCAAAACTCTCCATACCTAGCTGATGTCAACTGGGATGCTGTTCTAGAGAAAGCTGTGACCCCAGGCTTTGTTCCTAATGTAAGTCAATATTCCAGGTGAATAATGTTTGTAATTTCTGATTTTAATTATCACTGGTGTTTTATTTGTTTATGCTTGTATTTATTGCTCTTCAATGATTTATGTTGGATTCTACTTCCATTTACTCAGTCACAGCTGAGGGAAAATTTGTCCCATTTCAATAGATCACAAAAAAAACCTAATTAACCTTGGTTCACTTTTAGTTCCTTTTCAAATAAAACTTTTTCCAGACTTTACATTTCAGCTGGTAGAGCAAATGATTGTCAGAATTAGCTGTGAGACAAGGAATACCAGGAAGACTGTTGTGGCTGCGAAAGCTGGACACTTGAATAACATTTGTTAAGCCTTTTAACATCCCAGTATGCTGTTACTTTTTCACTTAAAGAATAGTGTTCCAAAAGGCTGACCTATTTCCTTTGTGACAGTTTCTTGCAATAAAACATTCTGATTCTGTGAGGAAATATGGTGGTTTCATTTTTACTGTGGTCCTGTTCTGTGGGTATTTTCTAGATATTTCCTTTTTGATCATTTTCAAGTTCAATGTAATTGAGGACCATGAATAAAAAGGAATGACTGTGGTATTAATATGCTGCTTCGCTTTTTTCAGTCATGTTGGACTATAATTATTATCCAACAACATATCTGTAGCAGACCAAGGTTTGTTTCTGGGGGTTTTTTAGTACAACTTTCAATAAAGATGAGGAAGGCGGAATAGGTACAACCCTGTCTTCATCCAGGTGTATGTTAGAGTTCATGATAAACATGATGGGGACAGGATCCAACCCCTCAGAAGCTGAAGGTGAGAGAGCATTGCCTAATGGAGCAAAGGTAGCCAGGTGTGTTGCCAAGACACTGCTCCCCATGTTTGCCGGGCTTCTTGGCACCTCTCTTCTTGTTCCCTCTCTGGAGGCAACATCCTGCAGGAGAAGTGAGTGGACAAGCAGGGTCTGCCTCAGGGAACTGGGAGAAAGACCAGGAGCACAGCAGGAGCACAGAAGGGAAAGCAGGCTCCTCTTACAAGCTCTCCAGAGAAAAGTTCATCTGTGGGGAAATTCCTTCCTTTCACTTTGCAGCTCAATTCAAGTGCAAGAGAAAAATTGGAGAGGTGAATGTCATATCTAGCAGGCCATGGCTCTTTAACTCTTACTTGATGTCCATGAAGTTGAAATAATTGCTGTGCCATGCCAGGATCCTCCCCTACACTCTCAGGTCTCTGTCCTAAGCAAAGCAATGCAGAACAAAGCTCCCTCTTGGCCCAGTGGACTCCATTCTCCTGGTGTGTGGATCTACAGGATGAGTGGAGACTGACTTTCCTCTTTTCCTTTTTTCAAGTTAGGGCTGCTCTTTGAGATATCAGAGATGTGGGCTTGCTTCTCAGGCAAAACTCAACCTATTATTTACACTTCCTACTCCCAGCTAAAAGTTTAATCCACAGCTGTCAGCATGTGGAAAACTTCACAACACAGCGCGATCCAGTTCCCCATACCCAAAGACACAACATACATGGGGTTCCAAGAGTCTCAGACTCTGCAAATACAGCTTTTCTTTTCACATTTGGATTCACTTTATTTGTGTTTTGGCAGTCATCTATAAAACTAAGGGAAGATCTCTAATATGTGAAGCAAAATAATATTCTACATTTGAAAGGGAATAGGAGTAAAATTTTTCATTTATCTATCCAGATTGATCTGAAAGTCTCCTCACAAGCTCTACCAGACTCTTCTATAAAGAGTCTGATATTGCAGAGCTTGTTCCACCTGGTCAATCAAGTGTGTCAGGAAAAACAGTGAGGTGAGAATCAAAGTGTCTTTTCTAGCCCAACATTTCTGTTTATAGAAAATTTGCTGTTTCATGAGACCAAGTTTAGTCGCACGCTTTCCAGGAAGTTTCTATTTGTAGCACCAGCAAAACTTTCACTGATTAATTGGGGTAACACAACAAAATACTTCTTGATTTTCAGCCTTTGGTGAGAAGGTGAATTGGGACCCTTTGACCTGCAGAACATTTTGAAAACAGAGAGTTTTATAAATTTTGACAGCTTGCCATGACAGTCAGGAGCTTGTCTGCCTTCTGCAGCTAGGAGGGCACATGGGAGGCCCATGGGAGCAATGTCCCATAGATTAATTTCTCTCCTATATTATGATTCCATAAACATAGATCTTACTTAACTAGCACACATGTGTTTATTTATGGCTTAGTTAGTTTCTTCATTTTCAGCTCAGAGTCAAAATATTGTAAGTTTTTTTAAAATATAATTTGTTTTTACTTTTAAAGCTTCAGAATTAAAGTTTTATATTTTTTGAGTACTCAGTCAAATCTAAAAACTATGGATGCTCAAGGAAGGAACTCATATTGGTGAAACCTAAGGAATTATTTGTTTATTAATGTTTATAAATAAGCTGTAAACTGCCACTAATATAAAACAAATATGTTCTACTAAAGCTGGCTGGATAATATGCAGGAAAGGGCATCAGATATCTAAATATTATGCTCTCACAGTACAGAATTTGCTAGAAATAAAAATGATGGAGTGATCTCTTAACCAAATGTTTAATTGTAGGACACCACGAATTATACAAGTGGTTTCTGATGTGATTTTACTGCTTAGTGTCTTTGGTTACTAAAAATATCTGTCATTTATATATGACTTATTTTAGTACTTCCACCTTGGCAGTGACAATGGTGTGATTGAACTCTCAGAAGTCCCAGAGGTAAACTTTCTTTTAACAAAGTATCATAAGATAACAAAGAATCTTAAAATTTTATTCAAGCATCACAAATTAATGCAACATTTTTAATGGAGAATCCAAAATATTTAAGTAATGTGTGTGGTGTAATGGGTAAGGAGAACCTTAATAAAGTGGCTAGAATTGAAAAAGAATAATAGATTAGAATGAAGCATCTGATTGGGAAAGGTCAACAAGGACTCACCAAGGACAATTGGTACTTTCCAGACTTTATCATATTCAATGATAAAGTAGCCTGCTCAGTTGATATGGGGTGAATGGTTCTCATTGTTTACTTGGATTTCTCTAAGGTTTTTGATACAGTTTCCCACAGCCTCCTTTTTGAGGAATGTATGTGTCATGATGTAGAAAAGTAATCCGTGTAATGGGTGGGGAACTGACTGATGGGCTGCACCCAGGGGGAGGTGAAAACTGCTCCTTCTCAAACTGACAGCCTGCCACACAGGGATCAATATTGGGTCTGATACTGCTTAATACCTTAACAAGTGGATGGTGGGATTAAGTGTTCCCTGAGGAAGTCCACTGATGATACCAAACTGAGTGGGGAAGTGGACACTTTAAGACAACTACCCTCAAGAAACACCTTTGTAGGAGTGGGCTGACAAGAATCTTATAAAGTTCAACAAGTGTGAGGTCTTAAACCTGGGAAAACAGAGTCCAGGGATGTAGCACAGGCTGGGACCTCAGCCAGTTGAGGAACAGCTCCAGCAGCTCTGGACATCGAGGTGGACAGCAAGCTCAGTGTGTGACCAGGGTGCTGCCATGGCAAAGAAAGAACAATCAACGGGATGTTGAGTTGCATCAACAAGTGCATGACCAGCAGAGATAAATAAGTCTTTGCCACACTTAGCACTTGCCATGCCACACCTGGAATACTACGTTCAGTTTGACCCCCACCACACAAAAAGAAGTGGACAGGACGGAGAGGGTCCAGACAAAGGCCACAGAGATGATCAGAAGAGTGGGAAATAGGCCATAAAAGCCTATTGGCCAAAATGAATGGCCAAAAGCCATTGTCTGGGCTTGTAGAGCCTTGAGAACAGAAGGATTAGGGGAGAACTTATCACCATGTCCCATTACTTAAAGATTGCCTACAAAGATGGACACTCCCTTTTTACATGGAAAAGATAAGGGGCATTTGGTACAAGTTACTCCTGGGAAGGTTCCAGTTGGACATAAGAGCAAAATTTTTCACAACAACAATCAGCCATTTCAATAATCTGCCCATGACAATGGTGGATTCCCTAAAACTGGACTCTTAAGATTCAGCTGGACAGGTTGTTGGGCCATCTTGTCCAGACCGGGGACTGTGGTTTTGCCCAGAAAAGTGTGACCAGATGATCCTTGAGATCCTTTCTAACTAGGGATTCTATAATACTGTGAACCCTTTTTTATGTAAATGCTGCTAACCAAAACAAGCCTGCTCCTTCCTTTGTTCTCATGGGCAGCATCTAAGTAAATGAATCCACTCCAACACTTCAGAAAATCAGATTTTAACAAGGTCTTAGAGGTACTCCCCATCTCTTCTGCACTATTACCAGTGTCATCTATGGTCTACAGCACTAAGTGATATTCTCATGAAGACCCTGCGTCAGATGAATCTCTCTTACTGGGGTAACATAATTTTAGTTGCTCTAGAAATATATCTGTTTATAACTAGGAAGAGGATCTAACTCTTTATGATTGCTTTATAATATGGTTTTTATCTTATCTCCCTTATTTAAACTTTGAGCGTCACTCCAAGCCTAAAAAGACAGTTTTCATTTTATAGATGTGATTGAGGAGCTGGTTCATTATTACTGCTGTTAACATTTCCCAGGCAAATTTAAAAAACCCAAACAATAATGCTTCAAAGAGTAATTTTGAATCCTTTTGTACCAGAAAGGAAGACTGAACTGTGATCCCACATTTGAACTTGAAGAAATGATTTTAGAGTCCAAGCCTCTCCATAAAAAGAAAAAGCGACTTGCCAAAAACAAATCCAAAGATGGAGCTAAGGAAACCTGCCCACTGGTAAGATGGGGACTGTGACTGCAGTCAGTGGCATTTTGTTTGCACTCTAACAGGCAAATTCAGTTAAGGTCTATTTTATCACCTCTGAAAATAGACTCAACCTCTCTGTCTGTCATTTTATACATCGCATAAATCATCTCCAAAGCAAGATTAAATGCAACCATTAATTTCAGTCAAATAATAACAACGATCTTTAAGATATAGTAATTTTTAAGATTATCTCAGATGCTCATTTAAAGTATGAAAAAGTGTTGCCAGTTGCAAAAATCACTTCCCACACATGGACAAATAGTTACAAAGAATATTTATTTGCTACTACTACCAAAAAGGAAAAGTGTGCAGTGAAAAGGCTTGTTATTTATAAATCTGTTAAAGCTGTCTCTTCCACTCTTGACTAATATGTTCCATGTAGAAAGATGCATTGTAAGAACAGTCAAGGCTACCAAGAAAATTAATAATAATTTCCAGAGTTGAATTATCATTCCAGTGAGGTTTTATAAATTATGTTGCTACTCCTAATGATTTTGACTGTTCATACAAGCTGTTCTTCCCAGAGCTATCAGATGTAAAAATCCACAGGAAATCTTTGTGGGGAACTTCTTCCAAAAGAATGAGATTGATTGTGCTATCACAGCCCAATTTAACGAGTCTTCGGAATGCCTCTTGATAGCATTCATTCATGAGCCTTTTTGTTCAGTGTTGTTTGTGTTGTTGTGATTTTTGTCTATGAGTTCTCATCTTTTTTAATCAACCTATTCATGCTGTCTTTTAAAGAACGTACACCTGCAGCAGTGCTTGGAAACCGTTAGGAAAGAATTCATCATATTCAACAGAGAGAAGTAAGTGCATTTCTTAATGCCTCTTTAGCATTCAGTACTAAAATTAAATTGAGAACTATTTTTTTTCTCACTGTGTAAGGGAAGGTGATTAATGATCACAGCAGCAGAGCCTAAAAGACTGGATTTCCATTGATTTCTTCCTCTTATAGTCTCTGGTGTGATGGCTTTGTAGTTCTTGTACCTCTGCAAGCAAGCATAAGACCTTGTGATGAAAGTATGTTAGAAATATAAGGTTAATGCTACTGAAACTCCCCAAAGAAAATGTTATTAATTAAGCAAAGGAATGCAATAAAAGGTATTGCTTTTTCACAACTCAAACATAACCAAGTGAAGTCATAACTCATGAAATTTTAATTATATGAACAACACTGTTCTGACTTGGAAAAACTGTTCAAACTTCCCCACTATTAAAAAAAGAAGAAGAAAAAAAAGTTAAATAGGGCTAAGTATTATATCTATACTAGACATGTAGCAAGAACTTCTAATCTAAGGGTCAGTTAGGGTTGACAGAAGCACAGGACTGATTCCCAAGGATATCAACAATCTTCCTGCTTCAATTAATGCACTGCATTTCTCATAACTCACTGCCTCTGAGTTGCAGTCATTATAAACCCTTTTGTATTAGCAGATACAACTCATAGCAATACAGTTGTTTGTGTCTTTGGTCAAATTATCACATTTCATTCAAGTGTATTCCATGTTTTTATTTGACCTAATTATTATGCAAGCTTTTCTAATAGAATTGTGAGATGTTAAAATTAATTTAAAAGATGTGACTGTTTTACTTAATCCATAAAATGCAGGTGATTACTGTCTCAGTAACTAAAACTGAGAAAGGAACTGTCAGCTTTGCACAGTTCACACAATAGCATGCAGGAAATCATGCCATGATCTATCCTTCCTGATACAATCTGTGGGACATTTCTATGGCTGATACTGACTGTTCACAGGAACTGCAAGGTCTTAGAAAGAAAAGAAAGGTCCAGCAGATTCTTCATGTTATTTTGTATGACCTCTAGCACAAGAAAGCCATTGGTTTCTGTAAAAGCCATAAAGAAGAGAAGCCAGACCAAGTCAGCTCATAGCAGGTTTTAAGCAGCATCTTGGTGGATTCTCTGAATCAGTTCAGCTAGGGAATGCTTGAATTTTGTAGTTTAACCCACAAAAATCAAAATTATTAGGATCATAATAATAAGATTAGAAAAATATTACATTGATTAATCAATTTAATGAGTTTCTTAGAAGCTCATTAAAGTATCATGAAGTATAAAGAAACTCATGAAGTAATTAATTTCCAGATATTAGTCTCCCATCTACTCTAGAGTCATGTATGAAGCATATCCAATATGCAGCAATTTTTTGAAGTTAGAACACCAGATTTGAGTAAGATACTCAAAATCTCATTGGTGTGTTCACTACCTTGAACAATTTCTCTTGTCACGATTTTACTGTGTTACTCTTAAATCCTTTTATGCAAAGGAAATGTTTTTCATTTGTTTCACATATGCAACTACAGTAACAACACAAGCTATAAAGAAATCTGAGAGGCTGATGGGAGACCAAGTTTAAATGGATTACAAGTAAAATGGAAGCAAAAGGTAAATCACATGCACTTCAATCAGAAAATGCTTTGGTCATTGCTTGATTGGCTTTGACAAGGTAAAGGAGGAATATTTAGTATAGACCTATAACATATCCTGCATTGTCTAAAGCCATATCACAACTATTTCTCTTTTAAATTGGGTCATAGCTTAAGAAAGACACAGAGAGACTTCTGTAATATTTTTCCAAGAAAGAAACTTTAAGAAAGGGGAAGAAGATGTGGAATATTTGCAGTGCAAGGTGAATTGAAGTTAATGAGTACAAAATAGGAGCAATGGCAGGCACAGATGCCATCACACCAGAAGAAGCTGCACAGTATACGCCAGAGGAACTCAGGCTGGGTTTCCTCAGACCCTCTGTGCCCTCAGGACTGGATGTACAGGCTTACATAGGTTTCCAAAGCCACATGGCCCATCAAGTTCTTAGGAAAAGCTGCAGATGCTGAAAGACATGAAACATTTGTTTCTACAAATATAATACCTATAAAAATGTGATTGTATCTTTCGATGAGGTGTCAATCCCAGGGAGGGCTTTAAATCAGTTTCAGATTAATGCAGCAGATGCTTTGATATTTTTCCATGTTCCTGTACATAGTAACTTGAAACTACCTGCATGTTTCCTTAGATCTTCATTATATTCAGCAGCAAAAATCCACATTTTATTTTCACTTAAGCTTACTGCTCAGTTTACTTCAGTGTCACAAAACACTACATAAATCTTAATACAGGATGGAAAAAAATAGCATGTCCTTCAAGAGAAATAATGAGATTCCCCAGACTACAAGGATTCAAGGAAAAAAATCAGATGCTTCTAATGGAGCAACATAAAGTCAGGTATTAATATGTAGCTAATTTTGTGATGTTAACCATTCCAGTTCCATAGCATCTTGCAATCCAATATTTGTAAAATATCTGCTATGAAAAGCAAAATCTGATTTTATTGAATGCCTTGCTGGTAGTTCTACTCTGTGCCTCTTTTCCACTGTCTGTCTTTCATCCTGCAACAGACACTGCAAATCTTGCAATGTGTCATACTTGTTTACTTGTCAAGAAACTCAGGAGACGATAAGAAACTCTTAGATTGCAGGCAGGAGGAGCAGGGGGAGGTAGAGAAAAAGCTCACTATGCTAAAAAGAATTTAAACATAGTGGAAGAGACTGAAGTATGTTAAAAGTTTCAATTAATGAAGACAAAGACAGAATGTGCACATTTTCTTTATACTATTGGTTTCTGTATTTAAATAATGGAAAACTGGAAAACAGTTAAACTTAGGAAAGTTTTAAACAAGGGTTTCATGGACAAAGACATGAAATTAGTGATTGTCAGCAGTGGGTAAAAAAGTTAGATTTGTATCCCTTACACAATGCTGATCAGAGGGCACCCACCTTCTGCTGAATATTTGAGTGCAAGCAAGCTACAAATTAAAATGTGTGTGCATGTCTGTGTGTCTGTATGTGTGTCTGTCTGTCTGTGTGTGTGTGTGTGTGTGTCTTTTGATATGACATGGGGGTATGACATCTGTCCAAAGTGACATTATTTTCCAGTACCTTCAAGAGAAGGGCACACACTGTCCTGATCCAAAGTAAAATAACACAGGAGACTCCTTTTGCAGGATTTTTTTTTTCTGCTCTTAAAAGTAGTGTCGTAGTGTCAATGTAGTGTCTTAGTTTTGAATACATAAACTAAATAAACTCTGATATACAAATGGTCCACACACTGATTAGTTTGCAAATATTATCTGAAGTAGGTTTCAGGGATCTGTTTGGCTCCTTTTTGTGACAAAATAATTATTTTTTTGTTTTAATTCCATTTCTGTACATAGATATTTTATTATATCCAGAAATGCAGCACCAAACATTTTGCACTATCTTAATGTGTATACCCATAGACTTTCCAACAATTTCAAGAATTTGATATTATTTAGAAGCTGTAGGCTACATTTTCAAGTCTTCTTTTTTTAATTTTGTGTGTGTTTGTGGTGGGGGAGATTGTACAGATAAAGCCACACTGCTTGCCTGTAGCTTAATTAAAGAGGTGAGCACAGATTATTTTGCTATTTTTGTGCTGTTATCACTAGATCTTCACATACAACTACATCTCTTTATGAATATCTAAAACCCGAAATGACCAGAAATTAAGAATAAGACCCAATATTTGCTTGTAACAAAATCATATTTCTTACCCTTTATGGTTCTAAGCCTCTTCTTCTCCCTGAAAGGTGCCTTTAAGATTGAAGATGTGACAAAGTAAAGAACAGAGAATAAAACACAAGATATATTTCCTTCCCAGGCAGAATAATCCTTCAGTTAGGTGCTTCATAAACTTAACCAAAATTATCAGCCCGCTAAAGAAAGCAAAATCAAACATCCACATTTTTCTGAGTAGAGTATGTTTTTCATATATCCAATGTACATGAAAATGGGTTAGAATTCTGCAGAACTATTTTAACTAATGCAATGAACTGATTAGGAAAATATCCATGTTGTTAATAACTGCAGTAAAAAATTTCAAAACATTACTAGTGATTTTGAATTTGGTGGTTTTTTACTTAATATGCTGCAGTAGCATTGTTATGATATTCAGCTATTTTGTCCCCACTGATCTGAACAGACTTGTCTGTCCTAAGCTACTGTTACACCTTATTCTTCTTCCCAGTATTTGTTCAGTGCTAGCACACTAAAAAATCAGCCACAACTTGAAGCACATTACTCTGTCTTTTCCTGCTATCATTCCTACCATTTAAGCATATCTAGTTCTCTTACAAATGATCCTGAACAGCTTGAGGTGAACAGTCAGCTCTCTGTTTCCAAAATAAACAGCAAAACTTGAGGAAGCATATTTTAATCATATTAAGATGCTTAAAATCCCATTGCCTGATGTTTTTCCATATAGCAGATGAAAAGCTTACTTAATATTCTCTGCATTTTTTATAAGATCGAATTTATTATCTCTCTCATTTTAGTTCCTTTTCTTTCCTTCTAATTGTTTTTTCAGATTCAAATCCAGAGTCCCTGAGTACTCTTTTTCATTTTAGTTTGATTGAAATTGAATATTCATAATGATTTGCAGTGTACTTCTTTGAACGTATTTTTCTTAATACCTATTTTATGTCACTTAGTGTCTCTGGAGATATTTATCATGATACTTCTAATATCTGAATGCTTTTTGGATGAGACCACAGCCCCTTTCTTGGCCCTTCTGCTGACCTTAGTTCAGTTCAAATCCATTTATTTCTGAGCATTTCTAGTGGTTGCACTGCTCCTTACTGAACCTTTCTTCTCCCTTTTATAATGAATATGTCTGCTTTTGGAGATTGCTCTTGCTATTGGAAATATGCTTTTATGAATGTGATTGAACCTGGTTTGTGTTTGTGCAGTAACAGCTGTTGCTTGCTCACATGTGCCCTTTTACTTCTGCTTCTGATTCCTGTTTGTTATTATTGGTTTAGAATTATCAATCCAAATGTCACTCTCTTCTTAGTGAGCCAAGCTACCTAAAAGTTTGAGCATAGCAGATCGAAACTCGTAATTTTTCTATAGGTATACCTTCAAATCCACTTGTTTTTTTGAGAAAGTAGTGGTCATGCAAATGCCATTGTTTCAATAATGTGCTCCCTTCACAGTTTCATGGAGGGGAAAAAAAAAAAAAACACAAAGGGTAATGAGCTTCTGGAACCTAATTTTAAAAGTATTCCAGGAAACATGGTCAAAGTTTTCCCAAACAAGTAATGGCTAAACTTCACCATCCAATTTTGGGAATTGAAGTTGCATAGGAGTATGCAGTCTCCATATTGAAATGTGGTCCTGGAGGGATCAGGATAACAAATACAAATGCTCAGAATTGGAGACCAGAAATTGTTTTTTATTCACAGAAAACTAAACACAAATACAACTCATAAAAACTAGTTGGAAGTCAATTTACAGGCAGAGGAAAGAGAAGTCTTCGTTTGTACATCTCAGACTTTGGAGGGGAAGCACAACTGTATAACTCTGAGTACCAAATATTGTATCTTTTTAAGCAGGTTACATGGGGCAACATATATATGTGATAAATAAGGGCTGCAGAACAGGTCATGACTGTTCCATTGCCATAGGGAATTACCTCCATGAGGTAATTATCTTCATCTCCCTTTATGTCCCACACTAACACAAATTTTCACTTGTTATGAGTCTCCATAAACTCATGAAGATTAAGCTCCTTGTCCTGCTTTAAGAAAGCAATTTGTGGCCAGTTGCTGAAGCAACGCAGAAATAAGCCAGTAATGAGATAACATTTTTACTGCCAGTCACCCAGATGTCCACGTGTCTGTTGAATACATTCATAGATGAGATGGAAAAGAAGGTGAATGGTGAGGTCACAAAGTTCACTTACGATACCAGAGTAGTCACAACTAAATCTGACTGTAAAGTGCAGCAGATAATGATAGCCATGGTTCTGAGTTGCAGGGTAAGAAAATGGCAGCTCAAATTCAGAACTGATAAATGCAAATACAGTTGGAAAAAGAAAATCTAAGTTTTTCCTTCAGGATAATAGATGTAAAATTTGTTTCAGTTATGGAGAAGAGAGAGTTTGAAAAGACTGTGGACAGCACAATGCTTAGTGGAAGACTAAAAGGTATTGATATGTTCCTGCAAAAATCAGCTACAGATAAATATATGTTCACATGCATACACCTCGGCTTCCTTATCTCAAAAAGGTAAAACAGGACTTAGGAAGGTTTCAAGAAAAATAGGATTGACCAGAGGGTGACATGGG